>NC_080069.1:54442896-55073858 GCF_949987535.1 Balaenoptera acutorostrata | reverse complement strand
TTGCTGTTGCATTCCTGAAATACTTGAGGCAATTGAAAAACTACTCTAGATGATAAGGCAATTCACTAAGTCGGCTGAGTATGAAATTAACATGCAGAAATGAACAGCAAGTTTATTAACATATATCAGCTAGCTACTTAAAAGATATAATGGGGACTTCCCTGGTGGTCCAGTGGTTAAGATTCCGTGCTCCCAATGTAGGGGGCCAGGGTTCGATCCCTGGTCAGGGAACTAGATCCCGCATGCTGCGACTAAGACCTGGTGCAGCCAAGTAAATAAATAAATAAATAAATAATTTAAAAAAAAAAGATATAATGGACAAAAAGACTCTATTTCCAAGAACCACAAAAAAGATAAACAATCTTAGAAAAAACTTAACAAGAAATGTGCAAAATCTATTTGAAAAAATACTTTAAACTGCAACTGAAGCCCCCCTAAAACCTTGTACAGATGTAAAGACTTACCATGTTCTTTAATAGGAAGACTCACTGTCAGGCAGAGGTCAGTTCAATAAAAAGACAAAGAGGATTTTATTTTAGCCAATCTGATTCTAAAGTTTATTTTTAAAAGAAACAGGCAACAATATCTAAGAAAATGTAGGAGAAGTATAGAATGTGGGATAACCTCACTCTTTTATATATTTTAAAAAAATAATGGATCAAATGAGAACATTCAGAAATAGAATTTAGTAAATTATAAAAGCAGCATTTCCAATCAATGGGAAAGATGATTTATGTAATAAATGGTGTGCAGCCTACTAATAGACATCTAGAAAAAAATAAGGAAAAATAAATTTGGATCTGTACCTCATAACTTATATTAAAACAAATCCCAGTTGATTCAAATATTTACATGTAAAAAATGAAACTGTAAGGGAACTAGAAGAAATCATTGAAGATTTATTTTCTTTAAAAATTCGGGGGGTGGGAAAGCTATTTCTAGATACATCACAAAACTCAGAAGCCATAAAAGAGAAGACTAATAAACAACTACATAAAAATAAAAATGAGGTTCTGCAAGACAATAAACAAAAAAATCAAAAAACAAATACAAACTGGGAAAAGTATATGCTACTCATACCACAGGTAGGTGTTAATTTTTCTAATATAGAGAGAGCTTTTATGAATCAATAAAAAGACCAATAGAGGGGCTTCCCTGGTGGCGCAGTGGTTGAGAATCTGCCTGCCAATGCAAGGGACATGGGTTCGAGCCCTGGTCTGGGAAGATCCCACATGCCGCGGAGCAACTAGGCCCGTGAGCCACAATTACTGAGCCTGCGCGTCTGGAGCCTGTGCTCCGCAACAAGAGAGGCCGCAATCGTGAGAGGCCCGTGCACCGCGATGAAAAGTGGCCCCCACTTGCCGCAATTAGAGAAAGCCCTCACACAGAAACGAAGACCCAACACAGCCATAAATAAATAAATAAAATAAAAATTAAATTAAATTAAAAAAAAAAGACTAATAGACTGTTCTTATAAAAGAAAATACAAGTGACCCATTAACATATAAAAAGATGCTTAATCTTATTTACAGAAACAGAAATGCAAATTAAAACAAACTGGAATATCACTTCTAAATTATCATATTAGCCAAGATCTAATGGTTAGATTGGATTTTTTGCTCTCATACTTTGCTGGTTGAATATAAATTGGCAATTTGGCACTATCTCACAGAATTAACAATGCAACCCAACAGGTCTTCTTCTGGAATTTATCCCAGACTTTATTCACTCATGTATGAAATGATATATGAAATAGATTAGTCATTACAGCAGTATTTGTAATACCAAAAGATTTCATCAGGAGAGGATTACATGATGATACATCCTTATATTGGAATAGAGCAGCTGTGAAGATGCTCTTTACGTGATATGAATGAACTCCACAATCTAATATTGTTCAAAAAAAGCAAGCTATAGTGTGTATAGTATGCTCTCTTATGTGTAAAAATGGGAGAAAAAATAAATGTAAATTAGCCTTACATGTATGAATTATCTCCAGAAAGATACACAAAAGCTCTTTGTATTACATGCCTCTACAAAAGGAAACAGCATAGCTGGAGTACAGAGGTAGAGAAGCATGGGGTGCCTGTATGCATATGGGAATCGAATTACTGGGGGGCTGCTCCATGAAGGTCTCCTACTGGGTCTGCAGTCCCTGGCACACATCCCTGGAGCAAGCACCACCTGACTGCCTTCTCCTAGGGGGAGGGACCAGGGTTTTGGACAGCATCACATGGCAGAGGAGGAAGTCATCGTTCAGTGACACTAGCCTGAGAGATGAAGGAAGGGAGGTGCCTCAAAAGATGACTGTGATCATCTCTGATTTATGTCAATTTAGAAAAATAAAGAACTTCTCCTGTACCTGAGAAATGGTCTTCTATTGAATGGACAAGGCAAGACCCAGTTTCTGCCAGGAGGCAAGGCGTGCTAAGACCAGGCCTACTTGCTCCTTCACCTTCACCCTGCCTGGAGTGCTGAAAGGTGAAGTCCTTCACTCTTCCTGTGCTGAATGTCTTCTTTTCTTTTCCCAGGTCCTGGGCAAGAGTTTATGTTTTGTGACCACTTCCTTTGTCTATAGGCCCACTTATATGGAGCAAAAAGGATATGCTCCTAGTTCTATCTTTACACTAAAAATGTAATGAAATTCCATCAGACCAACACAATAACATAATAAATCACTTGCTAATATATGGATTTGGAAATTTCAGAAAATTCTCAGCATAAGGTTTGAAGGATAAACAGAAGTTTACCAGTGACAAAGATGGGAGTAGGATGACGGTCTAGTCAAAAGGAATAGGTGACACAGAGGCAGCAAACAGATTGGATGCTTGGGGAACTATGCACAATTTGGAATTCCTGGACTATAAAGTGACAGAGAAATAGCAAGGGATGAAATTGGAGAGTTGAAAGGGCCGGATTATAAGTGCATTTGCATGTTATAACGACTAAATACACTCTTAATTGTATGTGATTGTTGTAGGGGCTACACTGTGTCCCTCAAAATTAATATATTGAAGGCCTTACCCCCAGTACCTCAGAGTGTGACTGTATTTGAAGTTAGGGCCTTTAAAGAGGGGATTAAGTTATAGGGAGAGGAACTTTAGACACACAAAAAGATAGCAGGGATGTGCGTGCATAGGGGAAAGACCATGTTAGGACACAGGGAGAAGGCAGCCGTCTTCAAGTCAAGAGAGAAGCCTCAGAAGAAACCAGACCTGCCAACACCTTGATCCTAGACTTCTAGCCTCGAGAACCATGAGAAAATAAATTTGTGTTGTTTAAGACACCCAATCTACAGTATTTTGTTACGGCAGCCTTAGCAAACTAATACAGTGACGAAGAGCCACTGAAGGATTTTATGCAAGGAAGCAGTCATTTTGATGGCAATGTGGAAAAAGAATTGGAAAGCAGTGAGATGGAGGTGGGGAGGTCACTTAGGCTACTGCATCAGTCTAGGCAAGGGTTGGTAAGGATTTGACCAAGGAAGTGACAATGGGAATGGTGAAATAAGATTTGAGAGCTATTTCAGAGGTAAAAATAAATGGAGATGGAACTAAGATGTTGACAAGTCTTTTGTTTGAATGGTGTGTTGAATAATATGCCATCAAATAAAGTTAAGGGATATAGGAAGAAAATTAGGGGTTTTTTTGTTTTGTTATTTTATTTTTTTAACATTTTTATTGGAGTATATTTGCTTTACAATGGTGTGTTAGTTTCTGCTGTATAACAAAGTGAATCAGTTATACATATACATATATCCCCATATCTCCTCCCTCTTGCATCTCCCTCTCACCCTCCCTATCCCACCCCTATAGGTGGTCACAAAGCACCAAGCTGATCTCCCTGTGCTATGCAGCTGCTTCCCACAAGCTATCTATTTTATATTTGATAGTGTATATATGTCCATGATACTCTCTCACTTTGTCCCAGCTTATACATGCCTCTCCCCGTGTCCTCAAGTCCATTCTCTATGTCTGCATCTCTATTCCTGTCCTGCCCCTACGTTCATCAGAACCTTTTTTTTTTTTTTAGATTCCATATATATGAGTTCGCATATGGTATTTGTTTTTCTCTTTCTGACTTACTTCACTCTGTATGACAGACTCTAGATGCATCCACCTCACTACAAATAACTCAATTTTGTTTCTTTTTATGGCTGAGTAACATTCCATTGTATATATGTGCCACATCTTCTTTATCCATTCATCTGTCGATGGACACTTAGGTTGCTTCCATGTCCTGGCTATTGTAAATAGTGCTGCAATGAACACTGTGGTACATGTCTCTTTTTGAATTATGGTTTTCTCAGGGTATATACCCAGTAGTGGGATTGCTGGGACATATGGCAGATTTATTTTTAGTTTTTTAAGGAACCTCCATACTGTTCTCCATAGTGGCTGTATCAATTTACATTCTCACCAACAGTGCAAGAGGGTTCCCTTTTCTCCACACCCTTTCCAGCATTTATTGTTTGTAGATTTTTTGATAATGGTTGTTCTGACTGGTGTGAGGTGTTACCTCACTGTAGTTTTGATTTGCATTTCTCTAATGATTAGTGATGTTGAGCATCCTTTCATGTGTTTCTTGGCCATCTGTATATCTTCTTTGGAGAAATGTCTATTTAGGTCTTCTGCTCACTTTTGGATTGGGTTGTTTCTTTTTCTGATATTGAGCTCCATGAGCTGCTTGTATATTTTGGAGATTAATCCTTTGTTAGTTGTTTCATTTGAAAATATTTTCATATTGCAAGTACAGTTGTTGTAAAGCTGGTTTGGTGGTGCTGAATTCTCTTAACTTTTGCTTGTCTGTAAAGGTTTTAATTTCTCTGTCAAATCTGAATGAGATCCTTGCTGGGGAGAGTAATCTTGGTTGTAGGTTTTTCCCTTTCATCACTTTAAATATGTACGGCCACTCCCTTCTGGCTTGCAGAGTTTCTGCTGAAGGATCAGCTGTTAACCTTATGGGGATTCCCTTGTATGTTATTTGTTGCTTTTCCCTTGCTGCTTTTAATTTTTCTTTGTATTTAATTTTTGATAGTTTGATTAATATGTGTCTTGGCGTTTTTCTCCTTGGATTTATTCTGTATGGGACTTTCTGCGCTTCCTGGACTTGACTATTTCCTTTCCCATTTTACGGAAGTTTTCAACTATAATCTCTTGAAATATTTTCTCAGGCCCTTTCTTTTTCTCTTCTTCTTCTGGGACCCCTATTAATTCAAATGTTGGTGCATTTAATGTTGTCCCAGAAGTCTCTGAGACTGTCCTCAATTCTTTTCATTCTTTTTTTCTTTATTCTGCTCTGTGGTAGTTATTTCCACTATTTTATCTTCCAGGTCACTTATCCATTCTTCTGCCTCAATTATTCTACTATTGATTCCTTCTAGAGAATTTTAAATTTCATTTATTGTGTTGTTCATCATTGTTTGTTTGCTCTTTTGTTCTTCTAGGTCCTTGCTAAACGTTTCTTGTATTTTCTCCATTCTATTTCTAAGATTTTGGATCATCTTTACTATCTTTACTCTGAATTCTTTTTCATGTAGACTGCCTATTTCCTCTTCATTTGTTTGGTCTGGTGGGTTTTTACCTTGCTCCTTCATCTGCCGCATATTTCTTTGTCTTCTCATTTTGTTTAACTTACTGTGTTTGGGGTCTCCTTTTCGTAGGCTGCAGGTTTGTAGTTCCCATTGTTTTTGTTGTCTGCCCCCAGTAGGTGAGGTTCCTTCAGTGGCTTGTGTAGGCTTCCTGGTGGAGGGGACTGGTGACTGTGTTCTGGTGGGTGGGGCTGGATCTTGTCTTTCTGGTGGGCAGGGCTGCATCCAGTGGTGTGTTTTGGGGTGTCTGTAAACTTAGACACAGCCTCTCTGTTAATGCATGGGGTTGTGTTTCTGTCTTGCAAGTTGTTTGGCATGGGGCATGGGGCGTCCTGCACTGGAGCTTGCTGGCCGTTGGGTGTAGCTGGGTCTTAACGTTGAGATGGAGATCTCTGGGCATGCTCTTGCTGATTGATAGTACATGGGGCTGGGAGGTCTCTGGTGGTCCAATGTCCTGAACTAGGCTCTCCCACCTCAGAGGCTCAGGCCTGACACCAGGCTGGAGCACCAAGACGCTGTCAGCCACATGGTTCAGAAGAAAAGGGAGAAAAAAAGAAAGAAAAAAATTATAATAAAAATAAATAAATAAATAAATAAAAATTATTAAAATTAAAAAAATAATAAAAAAAGAAGAGAGCAACCAAACCAATACACAAATCCACCAGTGATAACAAGCGCTGAAAACTATACTAAGATAAACATAAAAATCAGAAACAAATCAATCACAGACAGCAAGCCCCAAGTCTACAGTTGCTCCCAAAATCCACAGCCTCAGTTTTGGGATGATTCATTGTCTATTCAGGTATTCCACAGATGCAGGGTATGACAAGTTGATTGTGGACATTTAATCTGCTGCTCCTGAAGCTGCTGGGAGAGACTTCCCTTTCTCTTCTTTGTTTGCACAGCTCCTGGGGTTCAGCTTTGGATTTGGCCCTGCCTCTGTGTGTAGGCTGCCCTCAGGCATCTGCTCCCTGCCCAGACAGGACAGGGTTAAAGCAGCGGCTGATTAGGGGGCTCTAGCTCATTCAGGCCAGGGGGAGGGAGGGGTACAGTAGTTATAACTGGAATGCGGGGCGAGCCTGCAGCAGCAGAGCCTGGCATGACGTTGCAACAGCCTGAGGCATGCTGTGTGTTCTCCCAGGGAAGTTGTCCCTGGATCACAGGACCCTGGCAGTGGCGGGCTGCAGAGGCTCCCCAGGGGGTGTGGACAGTGACCTGTGCTTGCACACAGGATTCTTGGTGGCTGCAGCAGCAGGGTTAGCGTTTCATGCCCGTCTCTGGGGTCTGAGCTGACAGGCGCAACTCGCGCCTGTCTCTGGAGCTAGTTTAGGCGGTGCTCTGCCTTCTGTGGGCACACGAGGAAGGAATCTCCTCTCCTCGTGCACCCCAAAACAATGGTCTCTTGTCTCTTAGGCAGGTCCAGACTTTTTCCGGGACTCCCTCCCAGCTAGCTGTGGTGCACTAGGCCCCCTTCAGGTTGTGTTCACGCCGCCAACCCCAATCCTCTCCCTGGGATCCCACCGAAGCCCAAACCTCAGCTCCCAGCCCCCGCCCGCCCCGGCAGGTGAGCAGACAAGCCTCTCGCGCTGGTGAGTGCTGGTCGGCACCGATCCTCTGTGAGGGAATCTCTCCGCTTTGCCCTCCGCACCCCTGTGGCTGCGCTCTCCTCCGTGCCTCCGAAGCTTCCCCCCTCTGCCACCCGCGAAGGGCCTTCCTAGTGTGTGGAAACCTTTCCTCCTTCACAGCTCCCTCCCACTAGTGCAGGTCCCATCCCTATTCTTTTGTCTCTATTTTTTCTTTTGCCCTCCCCAGGTACGTGGGGATTTTCTTGCCTTTTGGGAGCTCTGAGGTCTTCTGCCAGCGTTAAGTAAGTGTTCTGTAGGAGTTGTTCCACATATAGATGTATTTTTGATGTATTTGTGGGGAGGAAGGTGATCTCCACGTCTTACTCCTCTGCCATCTTCAAGGTCAAAAATTAGGTTTTATTTTAAGGGCAATGAGTTCAACTTTGAAGATATTTTATTGAGGTGACTGTGGACATTTCTAGGTCCAGTGGTAGTTAAATGTCTAGATGAGAAGGTGAGAAGATAAGTAGGGGCCAGAGATAATAACTTGTGAGTCATCACAATAATAATGGTAACGTAATAATAGCAATAATATTAATTGTGATTAACACTTAACTAAAGCTTATTATGTACCAGACAGTATTCTAAACACTTTGGGTATATTAACCCACACATCCTTACAATAATGCTATGGTGTAGATACTACTGTTATCCTCATTTTAAAGATGAGAAAACTGAGGCACAGGAGATTGTCCAAGGTTACTCTCAGCCGAGAAGTGGTAGAATCAGGCTATGAACCCATGCAGTCTGGTTTTACAGCATGTTACTGGATTATTTGCATTTTCATACAACTGAAGTTAAAATTGTGGAAGAATGTTGAGATTCCTTAACAGAGAAGACTGTTAATAGAGTGAAAACAGAAGAGGTAAGGATAAAATATGAGGGTATACCCACTCCAATGTGTAGGAGGGTTAGCAGAAAAAGAAGATCCAAGGCAGACAGCAATAGTTTGGTCAGAATGACAGGAGGAAGACCAAGATGAGAGGAATGTGGTCAACAGTGTGATTGCCACAGAGATGTCAAGTAACAGCGGCAGAAGAGTGTTCATTGGATGTAAAATGCAGGATAATTGAAAGCCCCAGCTAGAGTCCTTGCAGTGGAGTTTTGGGGAGAGGGTTCAGAAGTCAGATTGCAGTGATTAGAGAAGTAAGCCAGAAAAGGAACCTGTAGAGTTGAAAGTGAAGAATCATGGCTGAGAAGACTATGAGAGAGACGTGGGCAAAGACTAGAGGGATGTTCCATGACAAGAAAGGCTGTATGTAGAATGAATGGGTGAAGATGTTTGTAGACTATGGGAAATGAGTCAGCAGAAAGGGAGAGGTTGAAGACAGTGAGGGAAAACTTGATAGAAGGGATTTCTTTGAAAGGCATGTCTTACACAAGTGGTATTAAGAGTGCAACTGGGGAGCCAGACGATGGCAACTGGAAGTTGACAGAGTTAGGCTTGATTTTCTTGGTCTTCTCTGAGAAGTAGGGAAGCAAAGCTATCCAATAAATGTGATGCAGAGGAGAATGGGGTGAGAGGCAACCAAAGCCCTATAAGGAACATTCTGAGGGTATTTTTAGCTCCTGAGCTCCCGGCCAGGTGGACTGGGGGCTTTGTCAGGCCAGCATTAGTGTTCAACTTTTCCTTCTGCTCAATTTGGCTTCCTCCCCGGACCTTTGACAGGTGTTTATCCCTTATAAATATCTTGCCACCTGAACTTCTCAGAGTCAGCTCCTGGAGATCTTAATCATAGAAGCACATGTACTTGGAAACACTCTAAAGATTTGATTTTCAATGGACATTATACTTGATAGCATTTTTTTTTCTAGTTTTACTTTACAGTTGACCCTTGAACAACACAGGTTTGGACTGCATGGATCTACTTATATGAGGATTTTTTCCAACAAATTTGTACTAGAGTACTACACAGTCCATGGTTGGTTGAACTGAAGGATGTGAAACTGTGGATACAGAGGGTTGACTGTAAAGTTATACACGGATTTTTCAACTGAGCAGAGGGTTGGTGCTCCTAACCTCTGCATTGTTCAAGAGTCAACTGTACGCTAGTTTTGGATAGTATAAGGATCACCACAGTAAGCCAGTTAACCTACATCTTCACACATAGTTACAAATTGCTTTTCTTGTGATGAGGACTTTTAAGGTCTACTTTCTTAACAACTTTCAAATATGCAATACAGTATTATTACCTCTAGTCACCATGCTGTCAACATAAACTTAAATAAAATAAATAAATAAACTTAAATAAATTTTCCCTATGAAACTATGTGAATAGCATCGGATAACTAGTATCTTGGTTGTTAGTCTGCTCAGGCTGCTACAACACAAAAACGTGGACTAGGAGGCTTAAACAACACACATTGACCTCTCACAGTTCTGGAGGCTAGAAGTCCGAAACCAGGGCACCAGCACAGCTGGGTTCCTCCGAGAATCCTCTGCCTGGTTTACAGATGGCCATGTTTTTGCTGTGTCTTCACAGGTCAGAAGATACAGAGGAAGCAAGCTTTCTAGTGTCTCTTCTTGTAAGGACACGAATCCCGCTGATGAGGGCTCCATCCCCATGACCTAATCACCCCCAAAGGCCACACATCCTAATACCATCATACTGAAGGCCAGGACCTCAACACATGGACCTTGGAAGGACACAAACAGTCAGTCTATAATAACCACCCATTGTAAGTAGATTGTAAGTAGATAGAACAACCCTATATATTTTTGTATTACCCGCTTTTCTTGTCTCTTTATTTTTTTGTCAGTCATTTTTTTTTAAACATCTTTATTGGAATGTAATTGCTTTACATTGTTGTGTTAGTTTCTGCTGTATAACAAAGTGAATTGGCTGTATGTATACATATATCCTCATATCCCCTCCCTCTTATGTCTCCCAATAAGCTTTTAAAAGTAACAATGCTAATAGCAGCACTTATCTTGTATCTGTTCTTAGCAAACAGAATAACTAGTTAACAGAAATGGGGTGTTTCTTGTTTGTTTTTTTATGTGCTTTCTCTTTTTAAATTCTGACAAAATCAAGGAAGGAACAATGGCAGATTACACATGAAAGTAAATTAAAAGGAATTCTTTTACTTAATGAAATATTCTACCAACAGTCTACCTTACCTATCAGATGCACATGTGGGCATGTGCACATACACATACAGAGACACACAGACACACCACACACACACTAAATTGACCCCTAGGTTTGAAATATCTCATCCATCATCTGCCCTTAATCATTTAATAAACATTTATTAAATGCCATGTATCAGAAACTATTCTAAGAAAGTTTCTGTTTCCAAAGGACTCACAATTTAGTTGGTGCTTGAATAATGTTATCAGAATGCTTTTAAAATTGTGGTTTGAGAAGACCAATACGTAATCTCAAACTTGAGGCTGCTTT
This sequence comes from Balaenoptera acutorostrata, assembly GCF_949987535.1. Lineage (NCBI taxonomy): Eukaryota > Metazoa > Chordata > Mammalia > Artiodactyla > Balaenopteridae > Balaenoptera > Balaenoptera acutorostrata. The sequence continues at coordinate 55,063,239 of NC_080069.1, read as the reverse complement.
AGGTATCCGCATTTTCTGAAAAACTTTCCCTTTCAAGTTTCTGTATTCTCCATTTTCCTAAAACACATTTTATGCTAAAAATTATCTCAAATATCCTTGCAAAATATACTTCATATGGAATTTCCCCTAACTTTCATACTAGAAAATAAACATATAGGGATTATATATCTTTCTAATTTTCATTAATGTCATAAAGTAAATCAGTAATGGATGATGTTTCTTTAAAAAAAATTTTCTAGTCTGGGGACTTCCCTGGTGGTCCACTGGTTAAGAGTCTGGCTTCCAATGCAGGGGATGCAGGTTCAACCCCTGATTGGGGAAATAAGATCCCACATGCCGAGGGGCAACTAAACCCACACGCCACAACTATAGAGCCCATGTGCTCTGGAGCCCACATGCCACAACTAGAGAGTCCACGCACCACAACTACTGAGCCCATGCGTTCTGGAGCCTGCGCGCTCTGGAGCCCACGCGCACCACAACTAGAGAGAAGCCTGCACACCGCAATGAAAGATCCCGCATGCCGCAACTAAGACCCAATGCAGCCAAAACTAATAAATAAATATTTTAAAAAATAAATAAAATAAATAATAAAATTAAAAATTAAAAATTTCCTAGTTACCTATTTTGTGTTGTTTTGTCTTAATGAGATCAGGTGAGACAGTAAATTTCAAAGTACTTTTGAAACAGTGAAGTAAAAATATCATTATTGCTGTTTCTATTATTATTAATTAATAATGAAATAAGATATTAAGCCTTGTTTTCCCCTTCAAGATTCCGCAGAAATTGTAATTTAAATACTGCATAAGTATACTTTTTTGTAAAAGTTTTTTAGACTTTATTATTTTATTTTTTATTTTTTTAGACTTTAAATAAAAAGAATTTATAGTATTAAATTCATATCTATTTGTTGTATGATACTGACAGAGTGATTTGACATCTAGTATGACCATAGAGATGTATCATTTATCAAAGGAGGTTAAGGGTAATATATTTCTATTAGAACTAATTCTCTTTCAAGATCCAGAAGATCAGGCCTCAATTAATAAAAACAGCTATTCTTTTTGAGTGCATGTTATGTATTAAGCATTTGAGTGTTCCAAAGACAGGTAAGACTTCCTCTTGTCTTTCTGAAGAGTTTATAATATATTCAAGAATAATAAGAGCAATAAGCAAGCAGTAAGAGACAAATCCCATAAATAAGAGATTGTCTTGTACAAAACTTCAAATGCCAGGGTGACACCTTAATTCTGGTGATGGATTCAAGAGTATATACACATGCCAAAGCTTATTAAATTGTATACTTTAAATATACACAGTTTGTTGTATGTCAAATCTACCTCAATAAAGCTTTTTTTTTTTTTTAATTTATTTTTGGCTGTGTTGGGTCTTCGTTGCTGTTCACGGGCTTTCTCTAGTTGTGAAGAGCGGGGCTACTCTTTGTTGCAGTGCATGGGCTTCTCATTGCAGTGGCTTCTCTTGTTGTAGAGCACAGGCTCTAGGCGCGCTGGCTTCAGTGGTTGCAGCATGTGGGCTCAGTAGCTGTGGCTCGCAGGCTCTAGAGCGCAGGCTCAGTAGTTGTGGCGCACAGGCTTACTTGCTCCGCGGCATGTGGGATCTTCCCGGACCAGGGATCGAACCCGTGTCCCCTGCATTGGCAGGTGGATTCTTAACCACTGCGCCACCAGGGAAGTCCCCAATAAAGCTATTTTTAAAAATACCAAGGTAAGAAGTTTTTTTTTTTTTTTTAATTTAGGGAAGGCTCTTTTTAATTAATTAATTAATTTATTTTTATATTTATTTTTGGCTGTGTTGGGTCTTCGCTTCTGTGCGAGGGCTTCCTCCAGCTGCGGCAAGCGGGGGCCACTCTTCATCGCGATGCGCGGGCCTCTTCACTATCGCGGCCTCTCTTGTTGCGGAGCACAGGCTCCAGACGCGCAGGCTCAGTAGTTGTGGCTCACGGGCCTAGCTGCTCCGCGGCATGTGGGATCCTCCCAGACCAGGGCTCGAACCCGTGTCCCCTGCATTGGCAGGCAGATTCTCAACCACTGCGCCACCAGGGAAGCCCAAGAAGATTTTAAATATTATGCATAATAAAAACTACAGTTTTTAAAGCAGAGAGATGATAAAATTGGCATTCTGCTTTATGAAGAATAAACTGGTGACAGTTGACTGAACTAAAAAAGAAAAGTGATAAAGCCCCAAAAGTACCTCGGTATAAGTATTCTGCTAGATTAGGTAAGTATTTTGATTGTGAAATGTTTAATAGACCTAAAGTTGATGGCTTAAAGTACTGTTAAAGAAAAAGAAAAACTTTGCTTGAAGTTTTATTAAGACTAAGAATGATTCCCAAGAGGTCCAAGGGCCTGGTATAATTGCATAGTTTACCTCCCAGTCTTATAGAAGACTATGATAATGATGATAGAGTATGATAGTGAAAAATATAAGCACCTCCTAACTTCCACATTTTTATCTGTGAGGTTATGATTAATATTGGATTGACTTACATTGGCTCAAGTCAATAAAGCCCAATTCTGTATCTTTTTCTATACAGAATCAAGTCTAAGTCATCTCTTTATCTAATTAGAGAATTAAGAGTGGTTGTACAGTCCAGTCACTTCCTCGTAATTGTGGTCTGTGTTATGTCAGGAGAAGATTAAGCGTGTATGTGTTTATGCTACGTATACACAATTTATTTATTCTATAAATATGCGAGTAAAAGGAAGAAAATGAGTAAGTATGTTGGCAAAAATTGTGAAAACAGAAGTCTAACCAGGAGAAAGGAATACAAAGTTGTTCTTGAAGGAAAGAAATCTCTTTGTATGTTTGCTTTTCCCAGGTTTTAATCTCTCATTATCTAGAATATAATTGAAAAATAATATTTAAAAATAGAATATATTTCCCAATAAGATGAAATACTTTCACCCAAATTCTCACTTGGTTATAAAGAATTTCCCTATATTTAAATTTTTATAAAGGTTCTCATATTACATAAATAATTTCTCAATCATGTTATTTGAATTACAAAGTTATGTTCTTTGAAGAACCATTGGCTTGAAGCGACCTCAAAAAATGCCAGTTTTGGATGCCTAAATAAGTCAAGTAATGGAATAAGCTTAAAAAAAAAAAAGAAAGAAAGAAATTAGACCAAGAAACATAACCAGATTTACCATAGTCATTATTCCTGGTTTGGGAGAGAATGGCTTCAACCTGAAATCATTTTTTGTCATTTAAAACAGACTTTTTGGTGAGATCCCCTTAAAAAGAAATACAGGTTTCCAATTAAATTTGCTGGACCAAAGACATGAATTTCTCTCTGCTGCTTCCAGAAAACAGTAATGAAAATGGCAGTCAGTAGTTAAATGGTATAAGACCACACAAGGACAAAGACAGGAGAGGCGATGACAACAGACTGTAAATATCAATAACATTTTGAAAACTGGAAAATTGGTGAATAGTATTTGACTTCACAGAACTGAGAAAGCTGACACTTAAGTGGGAAAGCCAAATAGCAAAAAAGAAGTAAACCATTCCAAAGATAGAAAACTCCAACATTATTTAGGAGGCAGTGGTACATTGGAAGAAACAAACAAAAACAAACAAAAGTAACTCTGAGAAAGCAGAGACAATTCAGGGAGAATGATAAAACAAAAACAATTATGGAAAAAGAAACCTTTCAGAGAGATAAAGTATTGCATTCATAAAGTACTAACAGGGTATTATAGAAATATTTAGAGAATAAATAGACTCTTAAAAAGTGAAAATAAAAAAGCAGAAATTTCAACGTCTGTATGTTGCCAGAAAGGTTGAACAAATAAAGAGGTTGAACAAAGGGATGGAAAATAGGAGAGAAAAAAATATTTAATTAAAGGGAAATTCACATAACATACACTTACTATTTTAAAGTGTACGATTCAGTGGTTTTAGTACACTCATGATGTTGTACAATCCTCTCCCTCTAGTTTCCAAACTTTTTCATCACCCAGAAGAACACACTGTAAAATATGTTTTAAATGAACGAAACTAGCTAGAGGGTCCGACATCTGACTAACAGAAAAAGAAAACAGAGAAAATTGTGGGAAAGAATTATCAAAGAAATAATTCAAGACAAATTTCCAGAGCTGATGGATTTGCATTTCCTGATTGAAAGGACACACTGTGCCTTTTTCATGCTATGCCCAACAAAGTGTGAGAAAAGACTAACACTAAGATACATCCAAATAAAATATTAGAATATCAGGGATGAAGAGAAAAATCCTAAAACTTTCAAAGACAAAACACAAGTTACATGAAAATAATTGGGTATCACAATAACTTCAGATTTTGCAATAGCACCCTGGAAGATAATGGAGCAATGCATTTAAAACTGTAGGTAAAATTATTTCCACCTAGAATTCTATACCTAGCTAAATTATTAATCAACATGGGGGAAAATGTGACATTTCAAAATGCAAGATTTCAAAACCTTTATCTCCTTTCCTTTCTTAGAAAGCTAGTGAGAATGTAAACTGAGAAAGAAGATGTGGGGGGCAGGAGAAAAGGAGATCTACCAGAGGAAAGAAGTCAAGAGTGTTTTGATGATGGTGAGGATGATGATGATGATGATGATGATGACAGGAGGTCCCAAGATGGCACAAAAAGACAAAGAGATTCAGGAGGGATTTTTCCCCATAGGAAATGAAACATATATTGCAACAGATTAACTAAAGTGTTTAGACATATTGAACAAAGATTTACAGTTTTCCTTGAAAGTTTGAGGATGAATTAGTAACAGGTACATAGAAGACAAAGCAAATGAAAACAAATGAGGCAATGATTAATGCCAGGAAAGAAAAACAAAAATACGGTACAATAATGAAAATGTTATTATAGCAAACAAGGTGGCTCATTTGTGAATCGTAATATAAGCATAATAAAGTAAACACTGAATATTGATTTAACCCCAAATTGTGATACTACATTATAAAGATGGAGAGAGAGAGGGACAGAGAGAGAGAGAAGGTGGCAGAGGAGACATATATAAGAGAGATTAAACCCTTATCTTTCAAAGTAGGAAGTCAGGAGATATTATCTAAAACTTTTTTTGAAAAATCAAGAAATTCTAGAATAACCCACTGAGAAATAGGAAGGTGAACACTAAGAGAAAAAAAAAAACAAAAAAAACCCCTAACAGACTTGAAAGCAGTGGCCACTAGAAACTTGGAATCAGGGATTAAGAGTATAGATCAGAAAACTGCTGGTTTTTGTTCTTGTTGTTAAAAATGCTGTAATACTCTCCGATTGTTTAAATTAGTTACCTGTACTATTAAGCATTCTATTAAGTAGTTATTTGGTGAATATCATGAATATTACATATAGTATGAATAAAAATAACTGCCTTAATCTTCCTTACATACATATTTATGACTTAGAATAAAATGTCCAATTATAGCTCACATGCAGATTCAATACTTAGTCTTAAGCAACTTAGATGGAAGTGAAAATGGTGTGCTAGAAAATTATGATGATTTCAAATGTGGCTCTCTTGGTGACAAAAATAGTGATGATGGAGAGGCCTGTGAAGAATTTGAATCAAATTGTTTAATGAATATATATGAGTAGGAAAACATCCTAAAATAATATTAGATAACATGTTATTATAAATATGTATACATGTATGTGTAAATAAATTATTAAATGATTTTTACTATGTCTTCAAAGTTTCTAAAATATTATATATTCTAGTAGGGCAAAAAAAGGCAACACCTCACTATTTTTGTATCTTCTCATTAGGAAAATAAGGGATTGATTTAATTTCGAGGTCCCTTTATATTTAGGAAAATTTGGTAGTTGCTTCCTGCATTGTTCTCTGAAGCTACCAGTAATTACATGTGAGTCAGCTTAAGAATCTACCACTAACTAGTTTTTCTTTCTTTGTCCATCCTATATAGTCACTGAAAACATGCTTGTGTGAAATACGTGTGTTGTGTTATGTCTCATAGTGTCATCTTAATTAATTAAAAATTAAATCTTCCATACAACTCAAAATATTCTGGTAAGTAATCTTAGTCTATACACTTTAGGAAAAGCTAAAAATCATTCACTCATTCATTTGAGATTGAAATTATCTGATATAATTTTCATTGACAGGCTCTTAAAGTTAAAGGAAAGTCTACAGATTTATTAACCCAGAAGGAAGGGACAAAATGTATGCTATATAATTTTATAATTGAGAATTTAAACTGTAAAAGAAAAAATATCCAATAAATGTCTCATCTCTTGTGTTTTAACCCTATCCAAAATTAATCCCACGCTTTTGGCCACATCCCTGACAATGGAGTCTTTCATTATAATTCTGTGATGTTAGCCTGGGGTCTAGGAGCATCCCTGAGAAGACAAAAAAGGAGGAATCACCAAGGAAACCACTATAGAAATTCCAATTATCTTTTAGGTGCTTTACAACTGATAGCTGAATACCTTTTGCACATGGTCACTCTTGTGATAGGGATGCTTCAGGGTTCATCTGTGGCAAGATTGCGTGTGGAAAACCTTGGGCTTCCAAAGAATAAAGAAATCAAAAACCCCTCCAAAACAAAAACAAAACATCAAACCAAAATAAAAACCAGACTACGCGTCTTCCTAATAGAGAAGGAATACTTCCTTCACTGTATTTATCAAAGAGATCATTCTGATGCAGATAACAGCAGTGGAGCGAAATTATTCATTTTTTTAAGTTGTTTATAGATGTCACTAGAAAAGGTTTCAGTGCGTTTAGACAGGGAAGAGGGTGTGCACCTTTTTCATCTGTTACTCTTCCTGGGAGAGCCAAGTCTCTCTAATAACTTCTAAGGGAAATATGATTTAATTGCATAGCTTCCTGTAAATAAATGCATTTTCTTATTTAATATGGTAGTGAAGAAATCCATTTTTTAAAAATAAATTTATTTATTTACTTTTGGCTGCGTTGGGTCTTTGTTGCTGCGTGCGGGCTTTCTCTAGTTGTGGCGAACGGGGGCGACTCTTCATTGCGGTGCGTGGGCTTCTCACCGTGGTGGCTTCTCTTGTTGCGGAGCACGGGCTCTAGGCACGTGGGCTTCAGTAGTTGTGGCACGCAGGCTCAGTAGTTTGGCTCACAGGCTCTAGAGCACAGGCTCAATAGCTGTGGCGTACGGGCTTAGTTGCGCAGCAGCATGTGGGATCTTCCTGGCCCAGGGCTCGAACCCATGTCCCCTGCGTTGGCGGGCAGATTCTTAACCACTGCGCCACCAGGGAAGTCCCAAAGAATCCATTTTTATCTGCATCTCCTTTTAGTATTTTTTAGAATGAGGTATTAAATGGTAATAACAAAGTTCTCTTTGTTTTCCTTTCTTTGAGAGTTCGTTACTGACTACTTACAACATTTCATCATAAAGGGGAAAATAACCCAAGAATTATCTGATCTTTAATGACTTCATTTTAACAAATAGATACAAAAAGAGAAGCAAGATGAAGGACATCCTCTTAACCTATTCAGATGGAAATGTCAATCAAGAGGAAACATTCTATAAATGTGTATTGATATAAGCAAAGTTGCATTATCTGCCAGCATTGTTATGCTGTGCAAGAAAATACTTCCAGTGCTAAGAAGCAATAGCTAACTATTGTTTTCATATTTCTATTTTTTACGTTTTGATATAAAGCAACATCTATGTTAAAAAAATAGACAGGGGGAGGAAAAGGAGAGAAATTAGGGTAGGCTATAAAGGTTGTAAAACTCCTAACTGGTGTGCTTACAGGGCATGATGGCCACTGAATAGATCCATTAGTCATAATTGTTGCTGTCAGGAGCCAGTTAAATGGCTGTCTCTGAGGAGGTCACCTTCCACATATGAGCTGCCCTACACTGAGTATTAGACTTGTCAGGAGGCTGAATCCTGACTCTTCTGGACAAACCTTAAAAACCTTTTTTTTTTTTTTTTACTTAATAGAAATGAAATAGCAAAGCTTAAAAGTAATTTAGTGTTTCTAAACTGAACTAAAACACATAGCATACATAGTGGTGATAACACTAGAAAAGCTTTATTGTCTGCTGTCCTGTTCCCAACCTGTGCTGGGTAGTCTCCGTTTGCCTCTTTAGAGCCACTCAGCCTCTCCACCAGGCTCTGGGCTGACCTCTGCATCAAAAGGAATTCTTTGCCCTCTGACTTCCATTTGGACTCAGCCCATAGGAAGTCCTAGTGGGGACTGAAGGATGGAGGAGAGGGAATTTTTATTTCCCTGCTCTCGGATATTTAATTCCTTGGTGTCTTCTTTCTTGGGCCTTGTGCTCCACCAAGGACCACAGCAGGGCCAGGTGAGGGTGAGGCAAGTGAGGTCTTGGGCGCAAAATTTAAGGAGACACTCACTCTCAGGGCTGTGCAAGGGCAGGGTCAGCTCCTGAGAGTAAGGGCCTCCTTAAATCTGACGACTAATTCCTTAACATTTATCCTTCCTTTAATCAAGAGGATTCTGTTCCTTATAATCAAAGCAGTACAGACCAAAATAGTAAGGGAACAGAAGTCTGAGAAGTAGCTGGAGAATACCTGGTCGTTCGAAATGAATTCTGGATTATAGGACCTAGAAACTTTACATCCTAGGCAGGACAGGTTCCATAACTTGTAAGATCTAGTGAAAAAAAATAAAGTGAAAAAAAAGAAAATGTAGGGCGCTTGTTGGAAAACTCTTGAGAACTTCCAGAGAGCAATAGTAGAGCACTAAACCAAACATGGGGACTTTCTGAGTGTGAGGCCCTGTGTGACTACACGTTTCACACACCCAGGAAGCCAGCTCTTCTTCTGGGATATTTGCAAGTGAAATTGCTGATCTTTGAGGAATTGTGGAGAATTGGAGAAGCATGAGAAAATTAAGTTAAAAGTCATTTTAAAATCTTGAAATCCCTGTGACAGCAGCATGGGTTTCTCATGCATCTTTTTGGTCCAGGGTGTTTACTAAACCCGTGGTGAGAACTTAGCAGCAACAATAATAACTAATACTCACCGAGCTCTTATTATGGGCCCATGGCCTGCTACATGGTGAGTATTCCTCTTTGTTGAAGGAATGGATGGACAGGTGAAATTCAGAAACTGGCTAAGGGTTTTATATGAATGATCTCATTTAATCCTTAAGCAACCTCATGAAGTAAATATTATTATTATCCCCATTTTATAGATAAGGAAAATGACACCTGGGGAGTTAAAGCAATTTGCCCAAGGTCACGTGGTTAATTAACCTCTGGGATTGGCACCTGTACTCCTCTGATTTCAAAGTCTAAACCCTTAACCACTCTGCCCATAGTAGGCACTTGGGAATAATTGATTGGTTTTTGGATTATCTTTTGCTATTAACTGGGTCATAAGTCTAACAACTTTACTAACCTGACACCAGCAAATAATAATTATTATTCAAAACCTTAGAAATTCCAACTAGTAAATACTAACTGTACAAGAGACTCTGATCATATACAGGACATTCTCTCCTTAGGCAGATATATTCTCAGACATTTTTTTTTCAAAGCAGTTCCCTTTGTTTTATTTTTTTTAAATTAGTTATCTATTTTCTACATATTAGTGTATATATGTCAATCTCAATCTGACATTTTTTATTTATTTATTTAAATTTATTTATTTATTTATTTTTGGCTGCGTTGGGTCTTTGTTGCTGCGTGCAGGCTTTTCTCTAGTTGCAGCAAGCGGGGGCTACTCTTCCTTGCAGTGCACGTGCTTCTCATCGCGGTGGCTTCTCTTGTTGCGGAGCATGGGCTCTAGGTGTGGGGCTTCAGTAGTTGTGGCGCACGGGCTTACTTGCTCCGCAGCATGTGGGATCTTCCCAGACCAGGGCTCGAACCCATGTCCCCTGCATTGGCAGGTGGATTCTTAACCACTGCGCCACCAGGGAAGTCCCTCAGACATTTTAAAATTACCTTTCTGCTCTTCTGTCATAGGGCAAGGGGCAATTATTATATCCTGGATATAATATATGATATATTGTATCACAGATACCTACAATCTTATAAATGTGTCATGCTAATTAGAACTTGATAGTCATGAAATCGCATGTAGATAAAATTATGTGTATACGAAAAAGCTACACATCTGAACCCTTAGTGACAAATTTCAAGGAGTAGAACTCTTAAAGAAGAAAAATCCCTTAAGAATGGAATGTATACGTCGATACTGGTGAAAGCAGATCTACACTTCTCCCATCATTTTATGCAAGGTCCTGTATCCAGTACCAGTCTTGTGAAATCCCCAGGCTGTAGGAGTGTCTCCAAATCTGGGAGCAGCCCAGGACAAGCTTTCTCTCAGCTGGTTGCAGCAATCTCTAAGTACCTCAGTGTGCACAGCAGGAGAGCAAACCTCTGAACCTGAGTGTATGGTGACTGCTCGGTTCACCACCTATTGGCCATTCTTGCAAAGGAGGCACCATTCTCTCACAAAAGTAGAGTAGTGCAGCAACACGTAATAAAAATAAAAAGTAGGAGAGATTAAAAGAAAGAAAGCAGAGAGGAGAGAGAAAATATAGTATCAAACAGATGCTGGAGAGAACAGCTGTGTTCCCTACAAGGGTAAAAGGGGGCAAGAACTGCCTGCCTTGCTCCCCAGTACAGTAAATCTTCCAGGTGTGATGTGCCTCAATTGTCCTCTATTCCCCTCAAAACTCACCTCACATACACAGACATCCGCACCATGGTTGTCACTACGAGTGCTGCACCCAGCTTCTACTGGCTCCTGTGCACTGGTAGTGCACATTTCTTCCTAACTCCATATTCACTGACACCACTTGCATCGTTTGAAATCAGCCACAGAGTATTTACACCGAAGAAATCAACAAGCACTACAATTTTTTCCTTAGTGTTTTAGTCTGTTTGGGCTGCTATAACAAAATATCATAGACTAGGTGGCTTTTAAACAACAGAATTTTAATTTTTCACAGTTCTGAAAGCTGAAAGTCAGAGATCAGCATCATCAGGCTAGGGTAAGGGCCACCTCCAGGTTGCAGACTTATCGTCCTATCCTCAGATGGCAGAAGGGGGCTAGGGAGTTCTCTGGAGTTAAGTAAGTGCCTAGGCGAGGGGTTATGTCTAAATCTGGGGTGAGGTGGGATGGGGACAGGACCATAGCTAAGGAAGTAGCAACAGAACCAATTGCTACTTTTTTTATACAGCAGGTTTTTATTAGTTATCCATTTTATACATATTAGTGTATATATGTCAATCCCAATCTCCCAACCAATTGCTACTTTTGCATACATTCTCCACAAATACAAAAGCCAGGAGCAAGGGCAAATGACTTCTTCCTTGTAATGCCCTCTTTTTCTGGTTAAAGAAAATTCTTTAGAAATCTTATAGTTCTGTAAGTCTCATAGGACAGAACTGAATCACATGGCCACACCTTGCTATAATGGAGTCTGGGAAAGTATCTGGCAAAGGTGAACAAAATAGCCATAATGGGCTTGTGTTAGGGTAAGTAAAATACAGTGTGTGGGTCAAATCTAGACCTTCACCTGTTTTTGTAGAGCCTGTAAGCTAAGAATAATTTTTACATTAAAAAAATATCAGTACAAGGACTTCCCTGGTGGCGCAGTGGTTAAGAATCCGCCTGCCAATGCAGGGGACATGGGTTCGAGCCCTGGTCCGGGAAGATCCCACATGTTGCGGAGCAAGTAAGTCTGTGCGCCACAACTACTGAAGCTCGTGCACCTAGAGCCTGTGCTCCACAACAAGAGAAGTCACCGCAATGAGAAGCACGCGCACCACAACGAAGAGCAGACCCTGCTTGTCGCAACTAGAGAAAGCCTGCGCACGGCAACAAAGGCCCAACACAGCCAAAAATAAATAAATAAAATAAATAAATTAAAAAAAAAAGAAACTACTACTCTACAATGTGTTTAAAAAAAAAAAAACCAGTACAGATCCATCATGTCAAAATAAGAAAAGTAAGCTTTATATGTCATGCTTTTTTCCCTAGCTTTACTGAGATATATTGACACAAATATATTGACACATAATACATACACAAATATATCTCAAATATATTGAGATATAATTGTGTAAGTTTAAGGTTTGCAATACATTTATTTGATACATTTATATATTGCAAAATGATTACACCACAGATAGCTAAAACCTCTATCACATTGAATAATTACTATTTCTTTTTTGTGGTGAGACTATTTAAGATCTACTGTCTTAGCAACTTCCAATTATATAATATTATTAACTATAATTACCATGCTGTACTTTAGATCCCTAGAACTAATTCATCTTATAACTGGAAATTTGTACCCTCTGACCAATATCTCCCATTTCCCCCACACCCCCAGTCCCCGGTAACCACCATTTTACTCTCTGTTTCTATGAGTTTGGCTCTTTTAGATTCCACATATAAGTGAGATCATACAGTATTTGTCTTTCTCTGTCTGATTTCTTTCACTTAGCATAATTCCCTCAAGATTCATCCATGTTCTCAGGATTTCCTTCTTTCTCACGGCTAAATAATATTCCATTGTGTTTACATATACCACAACTTCTTTATCCATTCATCCTTTAACAGAAACTTAGGTTGTTTCCGTATCTTGGCTATGGTAAATAATGCTTCAATGAACTTGGGAATGCAGATAACTCTTCAAGATCCTGTTTTCATTTCCTGTGTATATATACCCAGAAGTGGGATTGCGGGATCATGTGGTAGTTCTATTTTTAATTTTTTGAGCAACATCCATACTATTTTCCATAGTGGCTGTACTAATTTGCATTCCCACTGACAGTGCACAAATGTTCCCCTTTTTTCCACACCCTCACCAACACTTGTTATCTCTTGTCTTTTTGATAATAGCCATTTGTTTTGCTATTGAGTTATATGAGTTTTTTACATAGTTTGAATATTAACCCCTTATCAGATACGTGATTTGCAAATACATTCTCCCGTTCCATAGGTTGCCTTTTCATTTTGTTGAGTGTTTCTTTTGCTCTGCAGAAGCTTTTCAGTTTGATATAATCCCACTTGTTAATTTTTGCTTTTGTTGCTGTGTTTCTGGTGTCATATCCAAAAAATCATTGCCAAGACCACTGTTGAAGAGATTTTCCCATTTTCTTCTTGGAGTTTTACAGTTTCTGTTCTTATGTTTAAGTCCTTAATCCATTTTGAGTTAATTCTTTTAAGTGGTATAAGATAGGGGTCCAATTTTATTCTTATGCATGTAGTTACCCAGGTTCCCCAGCTTCATTTATTGAAGAGAATATCTTTACCCATTAAGTTTTCTTGATTCCCTTGTCAAATATCAGTTGACCATATATTCAAGGGTTTATTTCTAGGCACTTGATTTTGTTGCATTGGTCTATGTGTCCTTTTTTTTTTTTTTTTGCCAGTACCATACTGTTTTGATTACTATAGCTTTGCCATGTAGTTTGAAATCAGAAACTGATGCCTCTAGCTTTGTTCTTCTTTCTCAGGATTGCTTTGGCTATTTGGGATCTTTTGTGGTTTCATACAAATATTAGGATTTTTTTTCTATTTCTGTGAAAAAAGCAGTTGAAATTTTGATAGGGATTTCATTGAATAAAGATGACTTTGTGCAGTATGGATATTTTAACAATATCAATTCTTCTAATCCACGAGCATGGCATATTTTTCCATTTGTGTCTTTTTCATATTCTTTCATCAGAGTTTTGTAGTTTTCAGTACAGATCTTTCACCTTTTTGGTTAAATTTATTCCTAAATACTTTATTGTTTTTGATATTATTGTGAATGGGATTATTTTCTTTATTTCTTTTTTGGACGTTTTGTTGTTAGTGTATAGATGCCCAACTGATTCTGTATGTTGATTTTGTATTGTGCAACTTTACTGAATTCATTGATTAGTTCTAACAATTTTTTTGGTGGCGTCATTAGGATTTTCTACATATCAGATCATATCATCTGCAGAAAAAGATAATTTTGCTTCTTCTTTTTTGAGTTGAATGCCTTTTATTTCTTTTTCTTGCCTGATTGCTCTGGCTAGGACTTCCAGTACTATGTTGAATAAGAGTGAGTGAGAATCCCTGTCTTGTTCCTGATTATAGAGGAAAAGCTTTTAATTTTTTGCCATTGAATATAATGTTAGCTGTGGGTTTGTCATACATGGTCTTTATTATATTGAGGTATGTTTCTTGTATACCCGATTTGTTGAGCATTTTTTATCATGAAATGTTGTTGTATTTTGTCACTTTTTTCTGCATCTATTGAGATGATCATATGATTTTTATCTTTCATTCTATTAATGTGGTGTATCACATTTATTGATTAATATATGTTGAACTATCCTTGCATCTCAAGGATAAATCCTGATTGATCGTGGTGTAAAATCTTTTTATGTGCTGTTGAATTTGGTTTGCTAACATTTTGTTGAGAATTTTTGCATCTGCATTCATTATGGATATTGGTCTGTAGTTTTCTTGTAGTGTCCTTACTTATCTGGTTTTGGTATCAGGGTAATGTTGGCCTCATAAAATGTGTTTGTTAGTGTTCCCTTTTTTTTTTGGGGGGGGTTCCTTCCTTTTTAATTTTTTGGAAGAGTTTGAGAAAAATTGGCATTAATTTTTCTTTAAGTGTTTGGGAGAATTTACTAGTAAAACCACCTGGTCCTGGGCTTTTTTGTTTCTTGTGAGTTTTTTGATTACTGATTCAATCTCTTTACTCTTTGGTCTATTCAGTTTTTCTATTTCTTCATGATTCAGTCTTGGTAGGTAGTGGATTTCTAGGAATTTTTCCATTTCTTAAAATTATCCAGTTGGTTGGTGTATAATTGTTCATAGCAGTCTCTTATGATTTTTTGTAATTCTGTGGTATAAGTTGCAATATCTCCTCTTTCATTTCTGATTTTATTTATTTAACTCTTTTCTTAATTTTTCTTCATCTAGCTAAAGGTTTTTCAATTTTGTTTATCTTTAAAAAGAACAGTTCTTGGTTTTATTAACTTTTTCTATTGTTTTTCTGGTCTTTCATTTATTTCCTTCTGCTAACTTTGGGTTTAGTTTGTTCTTCTTTTTCTAGTTCCTTAAAGTGTAAAGTTAGGTTCTTTGATATCCTTCTTTTTTCTTAATGTAGACATTTATTGCTATAAACAGTCCCCTTAGAAATGCTTTTGTAACATCCCGTTAGTTTTAGTATGTTTATTTCTGGGGATCAGGGCAGGCAGTGGTGGTGACCAGAGTCAGTGCTGACTACAGAGGGCCAGCTGCAGGTATCTATGTAGTGGTGAGGACCAGTTGCAGATACATATGTAGTGATGGGGGCCAGGGCACGCAGCAAGGGCTGGGGCCAACTATGGACTCACTGACAGCTGTGGGATGCCAGCTGTTGTTGTGTACTACCATGGCTGCTGGGTCTTGCCATGGGTGCATGGCAGTGAAGGCCAGTGATGGGGTCTGGGCCAGGGTCATGCAGATGCCCAGCTGGAGGGGCTTAGCTGCAGGTGAGAGCAGTGGTACAGGCCAGTGACGGAAGACAGGGTCTAATCTGGTCCCACAAGCACCTGCATGGGCTCTGGTCATTGATGTGCTCTCCTGTGGCTGCACAGTCTCCTCCTGGGTATACGTATTGCCGTGGAGTCCAGTGACAGGCATCAGGCCAGGGGCATGCAAGTGCACAGCTGGAAGGGCTAACCCTGAATGTACGTACAGTGGTGGGGTTCAACTCAGAGGTCTAGACTGGTGTGTTGCATTCACAGAGTTGCAGAGGCCTGGGCTGAGTTAGTGCAATCCCCCAGCTCTGGTAGGGTGAGAGGTGGGGAAGGGAACAGGGAGGGACTCAGGCGGCTATTGTCAGTGAAGATGAATATCTGTGGGGTGAAAGCTGATGACATCTTCAGGACTCCTCAGTGGCTGTTTGGGCCGTTGGTTTCTTCTGTGGCCAAATCTGTCAGGTTTATCTGCAAAGCTGGTCACTTTGAACTGTAATTGCTCTAGCTGTATGGCTGCTACTGGTAGCCCTTGCTTTTCTTCCTTGTTTCGAGCCATCTCTATATGTCTCATCTTTGCAGGTCTGGGTTGGGTGAATCTAAAGTGGGATGTTTGTGCAGTGTCCCAAAAGGCTGGGGAAGCTAGTTACTCACCTTACTCTTCCTTTCCTGCTGAAGGAAACTCTTTCTAGTTGCGAAGTTTCCCCTTGGCATTGAGCCATGCTGGCTTGTGGGATGGGATGAAGCAGGCAGAGTTAAGCTGTCTTCCCTCTTTTCTTGCAGTTGTTTTCAGGTTTTTGTTCCACTGTGTTGCTGAAGTTGTTGTTTTTTTTTTTTTTTCTTTTTTGGTCACGCTGTGCAGCTTGTGGGATCTTAGTTCCCCCACAAGGGATTGAACCCAGGCCCTCAGCAATGAAAGCACAGAGTCCTAACCACTGGACTGCCAGGGAGCTCCCTGTTGCTGAAGTTTCTTAGGTGGACCCCAGAGCTCTCCCAGAACTGTTTTTGTTTGTGGATAACTGTCTAACTGTTGATCTTTGTGGGAGGAGGGAGGCTGAGGTCTCCTATCACACCATTTTTTTTGATGTCACTCATCTTTTATGTCATGCTTTTAAAGGCACAATGGATATGGATTATTTTGCTTTCAAAATAGTTGACAAAGTATGTGTTTATTGTACAGTGACACTATAACTGTGTGAAAAGATTACACTTTGTATTGACATTCCCAGATTCATCACAATGTTCCCAACTCACAGGAAATCAATGATCAGAAAAATATGCATATTTAAAATGCAACATATCACAGCAGAATTTCTCCACAAAAATAAAAATGAAAAAATTGCAACCATAGTAAATTTCTGAGTGGCTCATTTGTTAGTCGAGCAAGGAAAGCCGTTTACTGATGGTGAGTTAATTAAGTCATGTTTGATTGCAGCAGCTAAAGACATATTTCTGGAGAAAATAAACTTGTTTAAGACCAGTAGCCTTTCACTGAGAACAGTTCCTTGAAGAGTTGAGGACACTGGGAGCAACATCTACAGTTAATTAAAAAACAAAGTATTAAAAGATTTCCACAGGTTTTCCTTGTCTCTTGATGAGTTGACAGATGTTACTAATACTGTTCAGTACATTGCTTATTCAAGGAGTCAATGCTGAGTTTGACCGAAGAATCAGCCTCTACAAATTGTCTGCATGGAACAACTATAGATGAGAATATTTTCAAAGAAGTTGAGAAAGTTTTAATTCAGTACAACCTGAAGTGGAATCTGCTAAGATGAGTTCCAACTGATGGTGATAAAAATATGTGTGGAGCAGAGAAGGCTTACCTGGACAAATTTATAAAGCTTGTGAAATGATAGGTATTTAAAGCCTGTGGTTAATCATTGTGTTATTCATCAGTGGGTCATTTGCAGAAAGTTTTTCAATTTCTTGTGCTTTTGAACAAGTAGCCTCCATGTTAAACTTCATTTACTCTGGTGGACTTAACAATCATCAGTTCTGTGAACTTTTTTTTTTTTTTTTAAATTGTTTTTTTTTAAATTTTAATTTATTTATTTTTGTCTCTGTTGGGTCTTCGTTTCAGTGCGAGGGCTTTCTCTAGTTGCGGCAAGCGGGGGCCACTCTTCATCGCGGTGCGCGGGCCTCTCACTATCATGGCCTCTCCTGCTGCGGAGCACAGGCTCCAGACGCGCAGGCTCAGCAGTTGTGGCTCACGGGCCCAGCCACTCCGCGGCACGTGGGATCCTCCCAGACCAGGGCTCGAACCCGTGTCCCCTGCATTAGCAGGCAGACTCCCAACCACTGTGCCACCAGGGAAGCCCAGTTCTGTGAACTTTTGTCAAAAATAGAAGCTGGATATTTTGCCTTGCCCTACCATACAGCAGTTTGATGGCTTAGCAGTGGTAGTTTTAACGCAATTTTTGAACTCAGGCCTGAGACTGAATTTTTTTGAAATGAGAACTTCCCTCGATCACTATTATTGAACACTGGTTTTGAAAATTCACTTTTGCTGCAGACTTGGTCATATTTCTCAATATAAAATTACAAGGCAGGGCTTCCCTGGTGGCGCAGTGGTTGAGAATCTGCCTGCCAATGCAGGGGACACGGGTTCGAGTCCTGGTCTGGGAAAATCCCACATGCGGCGGAGCAACTAAGCCCGTGTGCCACAGCTACTGAGCCTGCGCGTCTGCAGCCTGTGCTCCGCAACAAGAGAGGCCGCGAGAGTGAGAGGCCCGCGCACCGCGATGAAGAGTGGCCCCCACGCAGCCAAAAATAAATAAGTAAATAAATAAAAAATAAAAATAAAGGAATTCCTTTAAAAAAAAAAATTACAAGGCAGACAGTGCCCATATGCAAATGTAATGCTGTGGGAAAGTCATTTTAAGAACAACTGATGCTGTTTGAATCACAAGTAATGTCAAGCTGTTTAATATACTTCCTGTGCTGTCAAAGTTTTAAAAAGAAGCAAGATCTTCATTCCCACAAACATTTGCAGGAGATATATTCTCTATGCTCAAACTACAGTTCCAAAAGCATTTTTTGGATCTTAATGCATGTGGAAAGGAAATTTCCATATTTCAAAATCCATGTAACTTTGCAGCTATCTTCCACCTAACCTTCAATTGGAAGTGATTAATCTGCAATATAATGACATGGTAATTGGCAAATATCAAGAGAAGAACCTAATAGAATTCTGTAAATTACTTCCAAGTGATAAATATGCTCAATTAAAATCATACTCTCATAGATTGATATCAGTATTTGGCCATATCTATCTGTGTAAAAAGTGTTTTCAAAGATGAAATGCATAAAATCACATTATAGATCAGCATTAACAGATGAATATTTGGAACTGATTTTGATGACAGGGAATACAAACTTTGAATCCCAATTAAATGAACTATTATCTTCCAACAAAGAATTCCATTCTTCTCATTACTAGACCTGAATTACAAATGATTGTGCTCAATTATCATTACACTTTGGATTTCATCAATAAAAGTTTTGTGGAAATTTGTTTTCTTTCTTTTAAGTTTCTATATAATATCCTCAATTTTGCCTCTTGGTTCACAAACCTAAAATATTTACTTTCTGGCTCATTACAGAAAAAATTCTCTGACCTCTGGTTTTGATCAAGCCTATTCTATCCCCTGGGACTGGAAACACTGCTGGGTCAAATAAAAATCGGTATTGTTTTAACATGGGAATTCCATCAAAATAATGTATCTTGATATTAGCAAGGATCTGATGGTGTCATATGAGTAAGAAAAGTGATTGGTTACAGTTAATACGGATACATGGCTACATCATCCCTATTGCTCCAGCTGACACTGAGCAAACCACCAGACATGAGGTGGCTGAGGTTATTCTAGACCAGCCAAGCTGCCAGCTGACTGCCAGACACATAAGTACACTCAGGAGGAACCAGCAAAAGCCAGCCTATATCAGAAGAATTGCCTAAGCAACCCACAGGATCCTGAAAATGAATAAATGTTTCTTTTTTTGTTTGTTTGTTTAGGTAGCCAGTCTTTTTATTAGCACCATTTGCTTGTGCTCATCTATTGTACCCCTTTTTAGAAGACCTATTTCTTTTGCTTTGTTAAAAAAAAAAAACCCCGATTTCCCAGCACCTTAGTGTGACAAAATGTTCCAGGATTATGTAATTGCATTGCAAAATAATAATGCATCTACCTTTCAGCAGCCTTATGCAAACCGCTATTTGATTTTACCTACTCAGATTTAACAATTCTGCAATGCACAACAACCCTTTATGTGACTTCATGGGATGCCCTGAAAAGGGCTCTTTTTTTCAGTGTTGAGGTATGGCAGATCCTGTACTCTCAGCCACCAAAGCCCTAGAGTACATCCCTGGGGTTTGAGCTTGTAGACCACCATGGCTGTGACTGCTTTGGGCTTGGCATACTCTGTGTAGGTGACTGTATCCTGGACCATGTTCATCAGAAAGACTTGGAGCACCCTGCCGGTCTCCCCTTGGAAGAGGCTAGAGATGGGCTTAATGCCCCCATGCTGGGCCAGACACTGGATGGCAGGCTTCCTGATCCCCAGGTTTTTGCACAGCATTTTTCCATGGTGCTTGGCCCCTCCCTTCCCTGGGCCTTTTCCACCCTTACCATGACTAGACATGGTTGCTTTTGCAATATAAACATTTGTGATTTTAAGCCGTTAAGTTCTGGGGCGGTTTGTTACACAGCAAAAGCTAACTGTTGTAGGTAATCAAGGTAAGACTGATTGAGAGATATTTTCTTTTTGCCCCTTCACTGTGCCCCAGGAGATGGACCTATACGAACAGCATCATGGGGTTCCCTTGAGTCAGAAGATCAGAAAGAGAGAGGACAACGAGGGAGGTCAAAGTATTACCCCTGGGCTCTCCTCTCTCTGTTGAGTCACTGTGGACTGGCTGTGTTCCTTGACCAAAGCTCCCAATTCCTGTCAGGTAGTCCCTATGTACACAGCCTTCTCCATGTTTGGTAACTACTCCTTATTCTTGCCCCTTTAGGCTCAGAGGTGATTTTGGGGGCCTCAATGTTCCTGAGTTTCCCTTGTGATCTCTTTATTCCATGCCCACACCTTTGTTTATAGTCCCTTATTAAATGTTTCTCCATTTTCCTAATTTGATTGTGCCATCTGTTTCCTGCTGGGACCCTGACTGAGAGAGTAGGCCTTATCCAGGAGATAATATCTCAGCAAAGGCTTGAATGATTCAATGGAATGAGTCATGAGAATATGTGGGGGGAAGTGCCAAGATCCTGCAGCAGCAAGTAGGCAGGGTGATTGGAGTGGAGTGGGCTGGGGTGAGTGTAGAAGGCAAGGTCAAAGATTAACAGGCAGTGTGTATGTGTGTGTGTGTGTTGGGGATGGAGGTGCATGGTACACGGAGACAGACCATGTATAGTTTGTTGACCTTTGTAAGGGCTTTGGCTTCTCCTCTAAAAGAAATGGGGAGCCATTGGAGCCATCTACTCGCATCTAATTAAGTCTAATAAGACTACTTTCTGTTATGTGTCGACAGTGGAGCCCTGTGACTCAATTCTGAATTTCTCCTCCCAGTTTCGTTCCTGCTGATGAATGTGTGGGCGTGTTGAGCTAGCCCAGCATGCTTGGGCCTGAGTTCAAGGCTTTGTGCCTCTCCTGATGCTGTGGGGGACATGACCTTCTCTTACAGTACAGGATTCACACTACAGTGTCTTTTTTTGTTAGCATATTCTTTTCAGTTCAGTTAATGATTTGGGAGTGGACACATTTTTCTTGCTCTCTTTCTTTTTTTGTTGTTGTTATAGTCAATAGGCGCTTCTATACTGACTTCAAAAAGTGTACTTATCTAAAGGGTCTGGTACAATAGAGAACTAACTGCTTAACTACTTCAGGGGTAATAATACAAGGAGTTTAACAGAGAAATGCTGTCTGCTTGCTTACCTCTGCAAGACGGTGGTTTGTCCTGAGTATTTAAAAGGCAAAGAGTTCATTTGCATGTATTGCATGTAGGATCTAAGCCTATCCAGAAAATAATATACAGATTTGAAGTCTGTTTTGATCCTTCAATTGAAATTTCCATCTGAGCCGGGGCTTCTGATATTAGGTCTAGACCCCCCTCTGCAGGTTACATGAATGAACTTGATTCTTCTCCCATGGCCCCCATCCGGATCCAGTCTCTCCCTGCTGTTTCTCAAAAATTCTCCCCAGGCTGACTCTCAGGGAATATAAACTCCACATATCTATATCAGATATGGGTGTGCCTGACTCAGTCAAGCTGATTTTTCCTAGGTTTTACCCCAATCAAAATGTCACTCCACACAGTAGCTGTATTCCCTCAGGCCCCATTCTTTGCTTTCAGCTCAGAAGGAAACCAAGCTACTTAGCTAATCTGATTAATTAAGCAGGCAGGAGACTTCTCTTCCTGGCTAACAACACAGCTGGCCTATCAGAACCAGTTCTAATCTTTGTTGTCTAACCTTGACCCTGATTTCTTTTTAAATTTGTTATTATTATTTTCAAACATTTCTAGCCCTGCTCATGAAATGGGCTGTTCCAATGCGTATGCAGTAGAAAGAGAACTGGACTTTGTCCCTCTGCAATCTTAATTTCCCTCGCCAGCAATTGACAGTTAAACTAAATCAGTAAAACATCAAAAAATTTTGAGAATCAACACAGGACTTAAGGTCATTAAAGTAAACAAAACTCCCAACAACTTAACCTACTAATTATTAGGAGAGAACTTTTTTTTTTTACATTAAAAATTTTTTTTAGCATTTAGTTCTCTTTTTATTTACTTTTTCTTTTTTTTAAATTAATTTTTATTGGAGTATGGTTGCTTTACAACGTTGTGTTAGTCTCCACTGCACAACAAAATGAATCAATCAGCCATACACCTACAGATATCCCCTCCCTTTTGGACTTCCATTTAGGTCACCACAGTGCATTAGGTAGAGTTCCCTGTGCTATACAGTATATTCCCAAAGAGAGAACATTTTTAACAGAAAAAATCAAAGCATAACCTCAAAAAGAACAGTCCTTTACACTGAATAAATTTATTTTTATGAAAACTTAATACATTGTCTTTATTTTTCATTTCAGCACTTAGTTAAAACTTTGTCATAGACTGGCAGCTTCTGACATCCTTTCTGGTTCTAAGAGTCTATACCTCTAGTCTTGTACAAATAACTCTCCAGGATGAGCTGGCTCCTTGAGGCTCTGGATTGTGTATTTCATCTTGATATCTCTCATGTCTAGCACAGTGCCAGGTATAGCAATAGATTACATAAATTAAAAGGTGGAACAATCCTTGCTGAACTACAGTCATGTATGGAAGGAGTATATCCCAGAAGTAGGGTGAGTATATCCCAGAAGAGGGTGAGTCCTTGTGCTTCCAGCCTAGCCCAAGATCTGCAGCAAGCTGTTGTCAGTTCTAGGTTATTGGTTTAACAGCCTAAATCCCTCAATCCTGCCCAAAATCAGAATCTAGGGGAAGTGTCAGAAGTGAAAAATCACAGACTCACCATCTTTCTTTAAATGGGCGTTTCCCCAAACACTCCTAAAACCAGACTTTCTATAACAGATGCAGTACATTTATTTATTGAGAGCCAGAGTGCCTCTTGATCAAGATGCTTTACTCCTTGTGCCTAATTTTCATTATTTATAAAATGTGTGTAATAACTGTGCCTGCTTCATAAAGTTGGATTAAATGAGTTGACATACATTGAAAGGTGCTGTTCACATAATTAAATGTTCAAGTGTAACTTTGACTAATGTATCTCAAAAAATAAGGAAATAGAAAAAGAATTTTTAAAAAGAATTAAAATAGTCATAAAAGAAGTGCTGATGTAGGGGCTTCCCTGGTGGCGCAGTGGTTGAAAATCTGCCTGCCAATGCAGGGGACACGGGTTCGAGCCCTGGTCTGGGAAGATCCCACATGCCGCGGAGCAACTAAGCCTGTGTGCCACAACTACTGAGCCTGCGCGTCTGGAGCCTGTGCTCCGCAACAACAGAGGCCACGATAGTGAGAGGCCCGCGCACCGCGATGAAGAGTGGCCCCCGCTTGCCGCAACTAGAGAAAGCCCTCACACAGAAACGAAGACCCAACACAGCCAAAAATAAATAATAAATAAATAATAAATAAATTAAAAAAAAAGAAGTGCTGATGTAGTTGGAATTATTAAGGCTGAATAGGGGGGGCTTCCCTGGTGGTGCAGTGGTTAAGAATCTGCCTGCCAATGCAGGGGACACGGTTTCGATCCCTGGTCTGGGAAGATCCCGCATGCCGCGGAGCAACTAAGCCCGTGCGCCACAACTACGGAGCCTGCGCTCTAGAGCCCACGAGACACAACTACTAAAGCCCGCGCTCTAGGGGCTGCGACACGCAACTACTGAGCCAACGTGCTGCAAGTACTGACACCCACACGCCTAGAGCCCGTGCTCCGCAACGAGAAGCCACTGCAATGAGAAGCCCACGCACCGCAACGAAGAGTAGCCCCCGCTCGCTCTAACTAGAGAAAGTCCATGTGCAGCCAAGACCTAACGCAGCCAAAAAAAAAAGACTGAAGGGGAATATCATCAAAGTCCATAAAATCAAGAAGGCAATTATAAACCTTATAACACTCCTTTCTCTCAAAGGGTAACAGAGATTGAATATATAAGTAGGTTCAAAATTAATTTAGATAAATTCTTACAGAATAAATGCATAATAGATTATTGAGAGAACTGAAGATGGTCTGTGGTATATAATTACTCTTCTGAAGTGGAGTATAGGAAACCAAGTCTTTCTCACAAATGAGAAGCAGAACTTGTCAGCACGTTATAAACACTTTGGAAACTTAGAAAAAGACCAATGCCAAGGCCCCACAGCAGAGCTATTAAAACAGAATCTCTAGAAATGGGGCTCAGCTACTGGTATTTTAAAAAAACCTCCCCAAATGCTTGTAAAGGTGCACTAGGGTTTAGAAACTGCTGGGTAAGTCAGGTTCTCTAGAGCAACTTAACTATTTCACCTTGTATATAATTTTCACTTTTGCCATCCACAATCAGAATTCCATTTTGTCATAACCTCATTTTTTTTTCCTGCTGCCTCTTTTAGCTTCTGTTCCATGGTGCCAGGTGTCTTAGAGCCTTCTTATGAAAATGCGTGTTCATGCATGGGTGGACACTCAATAAGTATTAGACAAAAATAATAACAACAATAAAAGTAACAATTATGGGCGCCAGTTCTCCCCAGATTAAATCAACAGAAATGCCTGGGCCAGGACGACCTGCAGGACTATCCAACAGGTGGATAATGTCACTGTAGCATCAAGAACTGCAATGTTCTGTGCTGGCCAAGTGAAGTAAAGATACCAAGCAGCAGCTACAAGGAGAAGAACGAAACCGCAAGTCTGCCGTCTGTATTAAAATTTCTGAATCCTAATGTTATCGGTATTACTTTTTTCCCGGGAAACAAAATCTCCAAATACCAAGAAGCTGCTTTGCACCGCCAAAAGCTGCATAGGGGCAGGCTGCCAACAGGACCATCCGGACACGCTGCAGTGGCATCTCCAGGCGGGTTCCTTTAAACTGCCTTCCCTTGGGCCAACTCCCCACTGCGGCGCAGCCCCACAGCCAGCATTTGCGCGCGCCGCCCTACCTGTCCCCAGGCGGCTGCGGAGCCGCGCTTCTCCGCCCACGCTGCCTTCCAGCCGCAGTGCGCGGCCTTGGCCTTGAAAGCGCGTGCGCGCGAGCGAGGGCGGGCGGGCCGAAGGTGGAGGAGGCGGGGCAGGCCCTTGCCGTCTGCAGTCTATTGGCTGTCTCCCCGTAGTCCCCGCCCCCAGGCGTTCGAGACGGCTGGGCGGGCCACGTCAGGCAGCCGGCGTGGGGCTGAGCTTGTGGCAGAAGGAAGGTAAGCTATGTGGGTGGCAGGCGGCTGGTTGCGGGCCGCTGCCTCCAGCACAGAGGCCGCCGGATCGCACCCGCCGGTGGCCTGACTCAGCTTGCTGGGAGGGAGGCTAAGGCCCTGTGGGCCTGGCGCTCTGATGGGAGATGGGGCAGTGGAGCATGTGGTGGCAGGGCCGCGTCGCGGTGTGGGCGGCCAGGAAGGGGACAGGTCTTGCCGTTTGCCCTCGTCCTGTCCTGTCTGGGTTCTGAACTCCTGAAGGACTAGGCCTTCTACGTTACAGAGCTCTCGGATGCCTGGGTGGGGCCTGCTCTGGTGCCTGCGGTGGGGCTCAGCGGGATCCCGACTCGGAAACAGGTCGGCGCGATCTTTGCATACCTTCCTGCAGCAGGTTGCCGTCGTCCCACTCTCCCCCGACCGATTCCCCTACTCGAAGGCAGCACAGGGGATTCCAGCCCTGTCCTGCTCGTCCTGGGGTGACTGTCTCCTCCTAATTTCCAGTGACTCACTTAGATCCTGTCCACTTTAATGCAAAGGCTTATGGGTGAGCAGGGCCTGTTTTCAGACCTCCTGGTTCTCTGGCTCTGTCCTCGTTTGCAGGAATTCCCTGAAGAAACAGTATATATCTGTATCTCTCTCTATATATCACATACATGTATGAATGTATGTTTTGAAATGTCTGCAACAGCTATGCAAAGATTTGCAGAGACTTGCAGCTGTGTTGCCCCTACTCTCCATGAGTTTTAATTTCAGCCATGGCATCTTGATCCCTCAGTTTAGTTTCTGAATTTGGAGCTTCTAAAATCAATGAAATCATGCTATCAAGTATCATGCAATCAATCATTCATCTATTCAACACTTTTTTGATGTGTTCCTTCATGGTCAAGGTCTTATGCCATAAACTAAAATGGGCATTCCCTGTCTTTTTCTTCCAGTTTATCTGCCAGTTTTATTGTCTAGATTTGATGACTCAATTTCAGGCTCTAGATTTAGGCACAGAAGCTTATGATCCTGTATCATAAGCTATAGCTCTTCTGGGACCTCATTCAGTTTTCCTTACTTTCACCTCTGGTAAGCCTCAGACCATGATGGCCTTGAGGCATAATCCTGCTAAGTATCGCTAAAGACCCTAGGTCTCAGGCACCTATCCATAAAGTGAGGTGATGGGGTTAGAAATATTTAGTAATATTGAGATATTCAAGGACAGGATGGGCAGATTGCATGTTTACTGAACTGTGTTAACAGTTGAGAAGTGACCATTTAAAAAACCCTGGATATATTTTAAGATTATATGTTTTACTCTTCCTGAATCTGTCCATATTGACTTTTTGACTAGCAAGCAAGTGCATGTTTACAATTTTGATTCACATCCAATTCCTGCACTCAAAGCACTATGACTCATCTAAATTTTGAAATGTAATAATCAGGAGCTTTTTAATGTTACATTTAAAGATATGATATAAAAACATTGGATAAGAATGCAATTTTTGAAGCATTTTTACTTGCTTTAGTAGATTAGTGGTAACTAAAACCTCTGCCTTGGTTATTTGCTTACTTGGTTAATATTAGGTAGTTGTCATCACCTGGCTAATGTCTTTCAGTATCATGTCTTTGTTAACATTTATTTTATCAACCTAAAATTTACTGGATTTTAATTGATTGCTGTCTCCAGTTGAGAATTGATAACCAAAAGGTAAATAAATCATTAGTTTGAGAATAAAAATGCCCATAGAGTTGTAACAATAGTTTTTCATTTGTTGATTGATTGATGGTACTTATTAAGTAATTTGTTTGGCCTTCCTGCAGGTGTTAAATTTCTAGAATAGTTTTTCTGAGACATAATATTCATAGCCTTGTGATACTTTTTGACTATTGTTCACAAACCATTAGGTGAATTAAACCCCTATATCACTATTAGGGGTTTGGAAAATTTAAGAAAGTTGAACTTTAAAAAATTTTGCTTTTGCTAGATCTTTCTTGTTCTAGAAATGGAGCAGATTAAGATGGGAAGACCGAGGAGAAATGCTAGAGCTGAGGAAAAAAATCTAAGTGGAGTCTTCTGGTTTAAAATTTGGGGAGACTCAGGGGATTCAGGTGTATATGAAAATATCTGTGTGAAGGAAAAAATTAAAATGTCGGGAGAAAAACACAATGAAAAGTGAAATTATAACTATATTTGGAAGAAATATAAGGA
Organism: Balaenoptera acutorostrata; assembly: GCF_949987535.1. Lineage (NCBI taxonomy): Eukaryota > Metazoa > Chordata > Mammalia > Artiodactyla > Balaenopteridae > Balaenoptera > Balaenoptera acutorostrata. The sequence continues at coordinate 55,035,735 of NC_080069.1, read as the reverse complement.
AATAGTAGTTTCAGGATTATTTATGGGTCTATAGCAAAACCTGATCTTAATATTTCTTGATTGATGACAATGAGCTCAGTTTATCTCAAAAAAACCTGGGTGATAATTTAAACTTTGATCAGGTGGGCAATAGATGTTTCTTTAGGAGATGTGAAATCTATAAGTATTATATTTTTTAAAAGTACTACAGATCTAGAGATGAGCAATATAATACAATATGATATAGTTATATAAGTATAATATAAATCTTTGATTCACAATTAGTGATAAATTGTTTGGAGGTTGTGTGTACTATTTCCACTCGATAGGAAACAAATTTGCTAAGCTAATAGGACAAGGGATGTTTGTCATTTTTCTCCCATTTCAATTATTTGAAACAGATTTTTCAAGCAATGTGGAAGATCCCATCTCTTTTCAAACAATAGATTGAACATTGTTGTTTTTAGAAATTGGGTCCACCAAGTACTTCTGGCCTCATAATTTTTTAACCTGTTCCAAGCCACATTGGAAGTAATATAATTGCATTTATGATTTAAAGATTTTGTTAATTTATATTGGCTTTCATTCAGTTAGCCTGAGTTACTTTAGTTTTATATATTTTGAAGACATTTCAAAAGCTATGACATTAAATACTGTAAAATTTTCCATTGTTCATGAAGGGAGAACATTTCTTTAGGCCCAAGGAAGTTGAGAATTTGAACTGCATAGATAAGTTTGTTATTATTTATTTAAAGATTCATGATTTCACTTACTGGGGACCAATGACACATTCCACTCAAGCTTCTAACCTGAAGATTTCAGTTCTTTCCGTTGTTTTAGAATATATCCTCTAATCTCTTTTTGGTCAGATAAAGTGACTGCTCATTTGGCTGATAAGCATGTTGAACAAATGTTATAATTGTGAATGTTGAACTATAGTTTTGTTATGAGGTTTTCTGGCTGCCGGGGTGTATCTTTCCCTCCTCTTTTGACAAACCTTTTTCTTTGGCCTTGCTGCTCTCAGAATTTACTTTGAGTTTTACTCTATTTAACAGTCATTGAACTGGTTGATTTATGCTATCAGACCTTCAGGTTTTAGCATATGCTATTAAGACAAAACATGGAGGGAGTGGAGGAAACTTTTTATTAAAGTTGTTTTGAATTGCTGAAACATGTAAATAAATGGAATTTTTACAGATTCATACGTGTTAAAGATATTGTATTCATTATTTATTTTTTCACTCAGTAAAGACAGAGCACCTGCTCTGGTCCCAAGTCCCTAACTTTTCTTCAGGAGTTTATAGTATTGCTTGGAAGCCACAGACAAGGCCAAAATACAATGAGATAAATATTATAATTAGATGTATGCGTCGAGTATAGTGGGGAATAGAGGAAAACTGTGTGAGTGTGAGATTTTAGGACATTCAGAAGAGGCTTTCTGGAGACATTTTCATCTGAACTGAATTTTGAGAGCAAGTAGGGATTGTTTGTTGAGGATGGTGGATAAGGCATTGTAGGCACAAGAAAGAACTAAGGCCAAATGAATAAGTTACAGACAAAACACAGACTTTAATGTGTTAAGGAGAGAATAGAGAGATGAGGTTTAATAAGTAAGCAAACACCAAATAATAAAAGGTCCTCTTCCTCACCATGTTAAAGGTTTTGAACATTATCCTTCAGGCTGTGGTGGTCCATGGGGAAGAGATTTTAAGTGGAGGAAAGTTAAGATCAGTTTTATGTGGCAATGTGCAGAATGAATTGTAGTGGAGCAAGGCCCAATTGTGAAGGCAAGATATGATAGAACTCCAAATTATGCAGTGGAGCTCGAGGATAGGATGGATGCAAGGTATATTAAGATGGTGAAGTTGGTGCCCACTTGGATATGTGGGATGAGGGGAAGGTAGAGTCAAGGATGCCTCCTAGGTTTATGACTTCCTAAGATAGGAATCACATGAGGATTATCACATGTATGGGAGAATAAGATCGGTCTTGAACATGCCTTTAGGTCACAATTGGTGCTATTCAGTGGGCAGTTGGCCACATTCTTCTGGGGATGAGGAAGGGGATTCTAGGTAATTTAGAGATTAAAATGTTATTGACATATAAGTGATAGTGAAAACAGTGTTGCGAGTGGATGTGATACCTAAGACGGAGTTTGTGGAATAAGAAAGAATAAAACAGAAGAGGAACTCTGGGAAGCACCACCATATAAGGAAGATGATCCAATGAAAAAGACTGAGAAAGAACAGCTTAATGACAGTGGAGCTCTAGAAGACAAGGAGGGAGAGAATTTGAGAAGGCGAGAATGGTCAGCTGTCAAATGCCATCAGGAATGGAAGAAAAATCTGACTAGAGATTTTGGGAAAGTTTACCAGTTAGGCAAGGAGCATTCATTTGTAGTGACACTAGTTCATATAATTGTGTGACTTTCTATAGCAAAATTCAGTAGAACTAGAGATTATGAATAGTTGGAATGATCCAGTATTTGGATTTTGTAATGTACCTATGGTAGGAATGCAAGGGAATTCAAGTTATTGACAAGATGGTGGTTGAAGTGATGGCATGTGAGGTTTAGACTGGATAGAGGTGATGACCAGGCCAGGAGCAGGCTGAAAGATTGAGAGAAAATAATTGGTTCAAGGGATTAGAAGTCAGAATGAAGTAAATACACATGTGTAGGTAGGTATAAGGGAGATAGCTGATAGGATAGAAGTACTCTGTAGTCTGAGTAGAATATTGGAGTTTCAGATTTTTAGAGTGCTGATGGAGTGTAGGGTCTGGCCATGGATGTAGATGGCTGAAATGGAGGTGACATGAAGGTGTTAAAGAACAATGAGACTGGTGTGTTGGATGAATCACTCACCTAGACGTTGACCCCAGATGATTGTGTACCCAGGGTGGAGAGAGAGACTATGAGATAGACCATCGTTTCTGAGGTTTTAGATTGCCAGTGGTAGTGATCAGTATACATGAGAGATGAAGATACCTGGATATGCACCCTCAGAGGTGTGGGGTAGATGGTATGGAAATATTCTTCTGAGCCTTGGAGCTTGGAAGGATGATTAGCCTTCACTGAAGTGGCCGGCAAAGAAGAAAAGTCTAGTTTTTGTAGGCCTAAGAGGTAGGGGAAACATCTAATGACGAGGCTGAGCATCTAATAACAAAACTCATTGACCATGGTATCCGAGTCCAAAAGGTTGGGACTGTTTAGTGTTTAGTGAGGAGGAAGGCAGGTTAGAAAAAAGTTAGATTTGAGCGTGAGGGTGACAGTTTTTCTGAAGCGCATGGCTGGCTTTGAAGTTAAAAATGGTAGTTTGGATTTCAGGTTTTGGTGAAGCCTCCTGTTATCAACTTTATCCATCAAATAATTACAATTTCAGTAGTAGGATAGCAGGTATAGAACTAGTTCCAAATTTAAAAGTAACATATATCTCCAATGAATATTTATGTTACGAGAAAGGAGAGGGTTTTTGCTTTTTGCACCTCTTTTTGACCTTTGGACTTCCAAAATATTTTGGCAAATACAGTTGACCCTTGAACAACATGGGTTTGAACTGAGAGGATCCACTTATACTTGGATTTTTTTCAATAAATATGTGCTACAGTACTACACGATCCATGGTTGGTTGGATTCATGCATGTGGAAGCGTGGGTAGGGAGGGCCGACCGTAAAGCCGTATGCGAGTTTTCCACTGCAGGGAGGGTCAGCGCCCCTCAGCGCCACATTGTTCAAGAGTCAGCTGTACTTCTCATCACATGTGACAACTCCCATCTATTAGGATGCCTGGAAGGTTATGTTGAGCATTTTTAGGTTGGTTCTGGTCTCGGAGGTGTGAAAAATGCCTTGATAACTGATGACAGTTGCCATGGATGTGGGAGGTGGGTGTACCTGATTTCCCTCTGATTTCTCTCCTATTATTTTAGGACTGAGAGTCTTGTGGAATAGTCTCTGTGTTTCTAAGGAGAATTCCTCACTCATGCACGAAGATTCCTTTCTCCTACTCCAGGATTTGGCTCCAGCGTCTCTCTCTCCTGCAAGATCATATTTTCCCTCATTACTGGATTATTCCCTTCAGTATCTAAACATGCTGTTATTTCTCCTACCTTAAAATAATTACTCTTTCTTGACCCCATTTCCTCCTTATGCCACCACACAACTTCCCTTTATGGCAAAACTTATACTCATGTGTCCGATTACTTCCTCCCATTTGTTATTAAACTCACTTTCATCAGACTTTCTCCCTTGCTACTCTAAAAAAAAATTGCTTTCCTCAAAGTCACTAATGACTTTCATTTTGCTAAGTCCAAAGATCTGTTTTTAATCCTCATCTTTTACTTGACAGATCGTTTTCCCAACTTTATTGACATATGATTGACACATAACTTTGTGTAAGTTTAAGGTACAGCATGTTGATTTGATACATTTAGAAGTTGCAAAATGATTTCCACCATAGTATGAGCCACCACCTGTATCCTGTCACATAGTTACCATTTCCTATCAGCAGTTTTGGAAACAGTTGATCACTCTCTGCTTCTTGCAACACTCTCTTCCCTTAGTAACAAAGATGCTACCGTTCCTGGTTTTCCTCCTACCCCTCTGCTCCTTTTCAGTTCCTTTACTGGTTCTTTCTTATCTCTCTGACCTCTCAACATTGAAGAGCTCCTGGGCTCAGTCCTCATGGTCCTAAATACTAGCTTTAAATACTAATACTAATAATACCCTATTAGCCCCCAAATTTTTATATATATATATATATATATATATATATTTGCCTGGACCTCTTCCTTTGAACTCTAGACTCTGTGTATCCAGATACCTACTCAGCATTTCTTTTTGGATGACGAATAGAAATCTCAAATTCAGCTCCTGATTTTCTTCCTATACCTGCTTCACCTGTGGTCTTCCCCATCTCAATTCGTGGAAACTTTACCTTTTCCATGACTTGGGCGAAAAACCTGGGTGTCATCCCTGACTCATCTCTCACAAGCCACCTGTAAACTATTAGGAAAGCCTATTGGCTGTCCCTTCACAATATGTCTAGACTCTGAGTACTTCTCACTACCCACTGCTCTCACTCTAGTCTAAGCCTCCATTGTCTATGTCCTTGATGTTGTGACAGCCTCTGTATCAGTTATCTATTACCACTCACCGTCGGAATTTAGTGGCTTAAAGCAACAATCATTTATTTATGGTTCTGGGGCTGGCAATTTGGATCAGGCTTGGGGAGGTCGGGGTGGGGGGAGTTCTTTTGCTGGTGGGCTCACTCATGTAGCAAATGAGTGGATTTGGAGGCTTCAGCTGGGATGGCTTATCTCTGCTGCACCGGGACCAATAAGCTGTCCCATGCTTCTTAACACCATGGTCTAATAGAGCCAAGAGAGCGAGAGGGAGCTGTATGGCCTTTTGAGATGTAGACTAAGAATTCCCACAACTTCACTTCTCCCACTGTTGTTCATAGTTACAAAGACAGCCCAAATCCAAGGGGATGTTGAAATAGACTACTTACGAGAGGAGCAGCAAAGGTACTTTGTAAGGAAATGTGCATACAGGAACAGGGAAGAATTTGGGGCCATTTTTTTGCAATCTGCCATAGCCTCCTAACTGATCTATTCTCTCTTTGTCTCCTACCATATAGTCAGCAGAGTAGCCAAAGTGATTATTTTTAAAACATAAGTTAAGATTTCTTCTCTCTTCCAAAACCCTCTGATGGCTTCCCATTGCCACCCAAAGTAAAAAGCAAAGTCTTTACTGTGGGCTGTGAGGCTTGCCACCATCTGACCCCTTTATTGCTTCTCCAACTTCATTTCCAACTACTCTCCCCTCACTCACTAACTCTGCTCAGTTAGCCTCTTTGCTCTTCCTCAAACATCTGACGCATGCTCTCACCATGTTTTTTTTTTTTTAAATAGATCTTTATTGGGGTATAATTGCTTCACAATACTGTGTTAGTTTCTTTTGCACAACAAAGTGAATCAGCTATATGTATACATATATCCCCATATCTTCTCCCTCTTGTATCTCCCTCCCACCCTCCCTATCCCACCCCCTAGGTCGTCACAAAGCATTGAGTTGATCTCCCTGTGCTATGCAGCAGCTTCCCACTAGCTAGCTATTTTACATTTGGTAGTGTATATATGTCCATGCCACTCTCTCACTTCATCCCAGCTTCCCCCTCCCCCCACCACGTGTCCTCAGGTCCATTCTCTACGTCTGCGTCTTTATACCTGTCCTGCCACTAGGTTCATCAGTACCATTTTTTTTTTTTTAAGATTCCATATATATGTGTTAGCATACAGTATTTGTTTTTCTCTTTCTGACTTAGTTCACTCTGTATGACAGACTCTAGGTCCATCCACCCCACTACAAATAACTCAATTTCGTTTCTTTTTATGGATGAGTAATATTCCATTGTATATATGTGCCACATCTTCTTTATCCATTCATCTGTTGATGGACACTTAGGTTGCTTCCATGACCTGGCTATTGTAAATAGTGCTGCAGTGAACATTGTGGTACATGAATCTTTTTGAATTATGGTTTTCTCAGGGTATATGCCCAGTAGTAGGATTGCTGGGTCGTATGGTAGTTCTATTTTTAGTTTTCTAAGGAACCTCCATACTGTTCTCCATAGTGGCTGTATCAGTTTACATTCCCACCAACAGTGCAGGAGGGTTCCCTTTTCACCACACCCTTTCCAGCATTTATTGTTTGTAGATTTTTTGATGATAGCCATTCTGACTGGTGTGAGGTGATAACCTCATTGTAGTTTTGATTTGCATTTCTCTAATAATCAGTGATGTTGGACATCTTTTCATGTGCCTCTTGGCCATCTGTATGTCTTCTTTGGTGAAATGTCTACTTAGGTCTTCCACCAATTTTTTAATTGGGTTGTTTCTTTTTTTGATATTGAGCTCCATGAGCTGTGTGTATATTTTGGAGATTAATCCTTTGTCCGTTGTTTCATTTGCAAATATTTTCTCCCATTCTGAGGGTTGTCTTTTCGTCTTGTTTATGGTTTCCTTTGCTGTACAAAAGCTTTGAATTTTAATTAGGTCCCATTTGTTTATTTTTGATTTTATTTTTATTACTCTAGGAGGTGGGTCAAAAAAGATCTTGCTGTGGTTTATGTCAAAGAGTGTTTTTCCTATGTTTTCCTCTAAGAGTTTTATAGTGTCTGGTCTTACATTTATGTCTTTAATCCATTTGGAGTTTATTTTTGTGTATGGTGTTAGGTAGTGTTCTAATTTCATCCTTTTACATGTAGCTGTCCAGTTTTCTGGCACCACTTATTGAAGAGGCTGTCTTTTCTCCACTGTATGTTCTTGCCTCCTTTGTCGTAAATTAGGTGACTACATGTGTGTGGGTTTATCTCTGGGCTTTCTATCCTGTACCATTGATCTATATTTGTTTTTGTGCCAGTACCATACTATCTTGATTACTGTAGCTTTGTAGTATAGTTTGAAGTCAGGGAGCCTGATTCCTCCAGCTCTGTTCTTCTTTCTCAAGATTGCTTTGGCTATTCAGGGTCTTTTTAAAAAAAATATTTATTTATTTATTTATTTTGGCTGCACTGGGTCTTAGTTGCAGCACATGAGATCTTCGTTGCAGCATGCGGGATCTTCAGCTGTGGCATGGAGGCTCTTAGTTACGGATGTGGACTCTTAGTTGCAGCACGCATGTGAGATCTAGTTCCCCAACCAGGGATCAAACCTGTGCCCCCTGCAGTAGAAGCACAGGGTCTTAACCACTGGACTGCCAGGGAAGTCCCCAGTTTGAATTTTTTTAGGCAAGAATATTCTTGGAGGGTTCTGTGTATGTCTTCTTATTCCTTCACATCATAAGGACACAATGTGTGGTTTCTCACTTTTAATGATGCTAAGATGAATCACTGGGTTCAGGTGGTATCATTCAGAGCCCTCTAATATAAAGTTCCCATCATCCTTTAACTTAATTGTTTTAGCAACAATTGATTCACTCACAAATCAATTAGATATTAACAAAGTGACTTCATATTTTTAAAGATTATTTTTTTTAAGAAATGAATACATTTTCATTTTCTTCACATTTCTCTTTACAGTATCACTTCACAACCAATTTTTCCCATCCCCCCTCCCTGAATCCTAAATTTGCTCACATTCACAGTGCCTTCAGAATGTAGTGAACATTTAACATAAAGCTTGGAAGGAGTTATGAAATGGAATGGACAATGAAGGCTGAGTGAATAGGGAAGTAAGGATTATCTACCCACCTACATACTAATTTGCCTGTCTCCCCTCCCTCCTTTATATCTCTGTCTTTTTACTTTGTGAGATTTTCTGCTATGTAGGATAGTTAGGGTTTAGCAGGCCACTGAGGCCTTATGGGGATTAGAAAGTGGGGCATGTGCTGACAGCAGCATTGGTATTGGGTATGAATTGAATGCAAATCCAGGCTAGAGCTAAGCATACAAAATTTAACATTTGTTTTGTTATAGTGAACATTGGCTTCAAATAAAATTGAGAAGAAGATGAAGCTTGTACTCTCTGCACTTAGCACCCTTTTGTCATGTAGCCTTTCCTTCCTGACATAGACAAAAGTAAATTGCACCCCATGGATTTAGGAGACTTGCGCATTGCTGCACTGTTTCAAAAACAAGACTCCTTTAGTCTTCTGCATGTCAGTATGTGACTGCATCTTTCTTCCACTTGTCTGAACCGAAAACCTTGGGGTCATCCTTCACTCTTCTTACATTCCACATCCAGTCCATTAGCAAATTCTGTCAAAATATGTGTAAACTCTGACCTCTTACCATCTCCACTGCTGTTCTCTTTGGTTTCTTTCCTGGTTTATTGCCATTGGTTTATTGCCATTGGTTATTGGTTTCTTTCCTGGATTATTGCCATTATCTCCTAACGGGTCTCCTTTTTCCCATCCTTGCTCACTTATAGCCTGTTCTCTAGAGAAGCCAGAATGAACTTTTTAAAATGACTGTCAAGTATGCCATCCCCTTGTCCCAAAGCATCTAGGACTACCTGTGCCACACAGGAACATTCAGAGCCCACAGCGTCTACAAGGGCTTCTGTCATCTGGGCCACTGCTTCACTCTGTCATCTCTTACTGCCCAGCTTGCACACTTGCACCAACCATACTGGTGTCCTTGGTCTTCCCTGAATTTGCCACATGTGCTTCTACTTCAGGGTTGTTGCCCTTAGTGTTCCTTCTGTCTGGAATGCTCATTATTTCCTCCCAGTCTGTGTCCAAATGTCACTATATCAGAAAGACCTTTCTTTATTCTTTGACAGATGCCAAAACATGTAAAGACCACCCGAAAATTTATCTATCGATGACAACAGTTTTTTAGGTATTATGTTGTATATGCATTTTTGGAAAGTTAAAGGAAAAATTAAACTCTTTGTATTGTAATTTAAGCAATTAAAAATAACTATCCTTTATAAAGTTCAGTCATGCTAGATGAATAAGTTTTACATATCGGCTCCACAACGTAGTGCCAATTGTTAACAGTACGGTATTGTGCACTCCAAAAAACTAAAACAAAAGGACACAAGGGAACTTTGGAAGGTGTTGCATATGTCTATTATGTTGATTGTGGTGATGGTATCACGGGTGTTTGCACATGTCTAAACTCATCAAATTGCACACATTAAATAAGTGCATTTCTTTGTACATCAATTATACTTCAATAAATCTGTTAAAAAATACCTCTGTCAACTGAGGCCAACATCCTTGATTAAAATGAGATTGGAGGAAGTTGAACACACTGGAGGAACACTTAATTTTTTTCAGGGACAGATGGATTAATCTTCTGGCAAACAATTTAGAATCAAAGGTAATTCTGTTAGCTTAGTTGTTTGGAACTCTGCAGGACCATTACAGCATCTAATAACTCAAAGGTGTGACTGTCTCATTAAATAGCTCTTAATAAGCAGTGTAATTGGATCAAGTGAGGCTTTTTATCTTGGTGTGTGCTGTGGTGAAACTGCCTCTTTAGACAGTGATAAAAGACCATGGTTTCAAGTGAATAAATAAGATCACAAATTTTTTTACTGAGACTAAAAAATTGATCTTACATTTTTATTTGAAGAGAATTAATAATTTCTATTTAATGTAAAAAAGTAATGTATGCCCATTGTAGGGGGGCAAATTAAATGTAGCAAATATAAGGAGAGGAATAGTATGTAATCAGTCATCAACTTATTAACCAGAAATGAACTTAACATTTTTGCATATTCACTTTTTTCCTTAATCTTGTGTCTTTATATCTATAATTTAAACTTGGTTGTGTTCACCATTGTGTATAAAAATTTCAATTTTTTTACTCTGTCATGAGCATTTCTTTATAGTATTAAAACTCTTTATAAATCTTTTTCACATTACTAATCAATATTTTACCTGCATATTCCTTAGCTTACCTTTTATTTTTTATTTTTTTATTTTTTTAAAGATTGATTGATTGATTGATTGATTGATTGCTATGTTGGGTCTTCGTTTCTGTGCTAGGGCCTTCTCTAGCTGCAGCAAGCGGAGGCCACTCTTCATCACGGTTAGTGGGCCTCTCACCATTGCGGCCTCTCTTGTTGCGGAGCACAGGCTCCAGATGCGCAGGCTCAGTAGTTGTGGCTCACTTGCCTAGTCGCTCCGCGGCACGTGGGATCCTCCCAGACCAAGGCGCGAACCCGTGTCCCCTGCATTAGCAGGCAGATTCTCAACCACTGCGCCACCAGGGAAGCCCATTAGCTTACCTTTTAGATCAATCAGTGAATAACTTTGCCCAAAAGATGCTTGCTATTAAACCTTTTGTATTCTTACACTTTTGAAATGGGAGGTGAATAGAACTTGAAGCATGTATGCCACACTTTGGGATATAGCCAAGAAGTGCCAAACACTAAGGTCAAATGATCAGTAAGTACCCTAACTGCCCACTCCCGTAGAGTGGGTTAGTTTTGTACCTACCCCGGACTTTCAGCTTTATTGTGCTAAGTTCTCTATGGAATTGAGTATGGTGGGTTGGGGCTTGGGGAGATGCTTGTGGTCCTAGGAACCATGCTGATTCTGCCTTATATCTGAGGCTTTGCTCCAGAGCTGATCTGGCCTTTGAGGACCTTTGTATCAGTTTGGAGGTAAGACAGATTGAAGAGGCAGAAGACTGAGAGGCAGAAGTAGTTTTTGAGATTGAAATGGAGCTCTGAGCACTGGCTTCATTGTGAGTTGCTGGCTCGCTGCTGTTCATCTAGTCAGTCATTTACTTCCAGCATAGTGTTGAAAAGTTCCATTGAACCCTGTACATGTGAAAATTGTATGTATTGGTTTTAAAATTTGTGCAATTAAAAATAATTGTCACGAACAGCTAGGTGTTCCTCCTCCTCCCCTCCCCCTCCTCTTTCCTTCCCCCTCCTCCTCCCCTTCCCATTCCTCCTCTTCTTCTGCTAACTGGATATTAGCATTTCATTGCAGGATCCTTTTCTTGAACATACTGCTTGGTGTCTCTGTACTAATGTGAAAGGATTTACTAATGATCGTCTGCCCAGTATAGTTGTGAAGGTTAACTAATATCTGATTATTAAGAACCCTACAAGTAAAAACAGGCATGAATACTGCTAGCTGTGTAATGGAAAATTAGTAAATGTTACTTCATTGGGTAATTATGTGTTTAAAATGCCTTTACCCCAGTGGGAAATACACAGAGGTAATACTGCGGGCTTTTAAAGGGTTGTAATACATAGCAGATTAAGAGTATAGCTATGATAAATAATAGCTGTCAACTGAAGCATTCATGTAAAACTTATGATGTATTCAAGTAACAAAGACCCATTTTCCATCTCTATTAGATTCAGCTGGAAACAGTGATGAAGCAGTCTTGTGTTTACATGTGTTCTTTGACCTTTTATTTTATTTTCATAAGAAGGTGTACCAAAATGAGTAACAGTGTGATAAAATCTCACTAATTTGGATTCTGCTGATTTGGGATTTGGGCTTGGCTGAAGTTCATCTTTATGCTCCCTATACAGAAGTTATTTGCTTAGTTTTAAAAAAGCCGGGAAAAAGGAGTCGGTCTAAAAAGAGCTAATTATTTTCAAACCCTAAATGTGTTGATAACTGAATCTGCTTACTGTATTAATTTGAAAATAGAGTCATTTACAAACTTATTTATTTATTTTTGACGTCTGGTTCTTATTAATTTATTTTGGTCTGTTTCACGAATCTTAATTATTGAGAGAGATTTGGATATAGATTCTTCTCTATCTCTCACTTTCTGTTTTGGAAAGTTGATCTGAAAACAAAATAAACAGTAGAATTCTGATTCTAACATTTTTTTGAGTCTATTGTGTATTAGGTACTCTGCTAAACACAGTAACTCAAAAAACATTAATTAACTGCTTATTACATGCCAGGCCCAGCAGGAGGTGAACAAGGCTCAGCTGTTTCCGCCAAGAAACTTGAAAGTCCAGGAGAATAATGCAGCAGGCTTGGTCAGTGAGGAATCCTTCTTGCTTGAGATACTCCTTCAGTAGTGTGCTGTTGCTACACAGATAGAGCTAGCCCCTTCAGAATGAGATGAGGAGATCTACATCTTGAGGATTGGTGACAGTCCTCTCAGAGCTGGAAGGGGCATTAGAAATTGAGCCTAGCTCTGCAGTATGGCCCCTGTACACCATATCCTCATATTCTCCTTGCATGGAGCGTGATACCAAGTCATAGTTCAAGCTCTGCATTCTGAGGCAGCTGCAGGAACTGAGAACGTTCAGTGGCTTCCTCTTGATCTTCCTGGTTCTGAACGTTTCTTCCCGAACATTCCACTGTTATTTCAAACTCCTGCATGTTTTTAGAAGTGAAAGCGTCCCCTGTCTCATTGAGATGTGTCTTGAGCTGTCACATGGTTGGGGCTACGCGCCAGCCAAGTGTTCATTTGGCAGCCGTGTAGCCATCTGTGTCTGTGCGGTAGTGTTTGAGCAATTATTTGGGCAATGATTGCTTTCATCTATTTCAGTGAATATTTACCGATTTTAAAATATGGGAAATTAAATACGAAAGCCTTGATATCAATGGCAAGAAGCATGGACTTACTACAGATTGATACCAGTCGCCATGATGAAAGTGACCAGTCTTTATCCTTTGTTAGGTACTCATTGGACTTAAAGTGAATGATCAACAACGAAATACAAGTATAAAATCTTAAAACATATACAGATGTGGGAGATGTGTTGCTGGTGATGGTGCCACAGGATGAGGGTTAAGTTTGGATTGATAATTTTTGTGTTTTGTGCTCGGCATGGGGCAGCCCTTTAATATGTGACTTTCATGCATCAGACTTGATTACACGTTTTTAGGATTGCAATATATGCAAAGGTGCAGAGCTGTTTGCGGATGCTGATGAGCTGCCTTGGGAACTTGATCTAACACTGTATATCCAAACCTAGGTTTTTGTTTTGGCTTTTAAAGATTTGCTTGATTCCCTGGGATGCAGCAAGATATAATAGAAAAAAACAATGTGTTGGATTTAGACCAAGAATCATAATACCTAACATCTAAAAAGTGTTATGTGCCTGGTTCTGAGTGAATTGCTTTAATGGATTATTTTAATTTTTCAGGAACTCTGTGTCAACTATACTTTATAGAGGAGTGGTTAAGAATGTGAACCTTGACTCACATTCATAGGCTGCACGGTTCATATCCATGCTCTGCTTCTTACATAATTAGGCAGTTAATTTTGACCTTTGCCTCACACGGTTTTTCATATGAAAATGAGGATAATAATAGTTCTCACGTCATGGGGTTTTGAATATTGGGTGAGAGAACACATGTAAAGAGCTTCAACTATGCTTGCCTGGCACATGGTAAAATTCTCAATAAATCCTGGCTGTTAATACCACTGTATAACCTCAGGCAAGTTACTTCCTCTCTGAGCTCTTATTTTCTCATACTGGAAATGGAGTTAATAATACCTACCTCAGAGTTATTGTGAAGATCCAATGGGATTAGTTACTTATAGTGCTTTGTGGATGTTGTGGCACACAGGAGCTGTTTCATCCAACATGGTGTTCTGAATCTCATGTTGTGCTTTGTGTTCATTCAGTGAATCTTTATTGAGCAGGTACTTGTTATATGCTGGGGTATAGTGGTCAAAAAGAGAGTCCAGGTCCTTGCCCTCAGGAGTTTGCATTTCACTGGGAGGTGGAGAGAGAGGCAGCAGAAATACTTTATGATGATCGTTTGAGATTGCGACCAAAGCTATGAATGATACAATAGTGGGTCACTGCGGGTAGGGAGTGGGGAAGCACTTGGGGCTGGGGGGTAGGGGAGGCTCAAGGGAAGATGTGAACAGTGAGAGGAGTCAGCTGTTTAAACAGCAAGGACACAAACACTTGAGGCTGAGGGGCCTAAGCGTTCCAGACCTGCACATCGAAAGAACTTGGGAGGCTCACGGAGCAAACTGGAGGTCATTGTGGCTAAAGCTCCTTGACTGAGGGACAGGTGTGAGACCAAATCATGTAGGACCCTTTGGCCGTGGTTTGGATTTTGAATTTTATTACAAAGTGCAGTGGGATGCTGTTGAAAGGTTTTCAGCAGGTGAGTTAGAAGTCAACTATATATTTTGAATGGGAATTTCATGCCTTTCCTAACCGTGGGCGCTGGTGTCTTATTTCTCTAGCTGGTGACTTACATACAGAGTCCCATCCTAGTCTTTGATTAGAGATGCTCTACTTATCCCTAAAACTTAAATTCTTTTCCATCATTCGCTTCCCTTGACTGTCCTACATGGTATCAAGGGAGGGAGGAAACACACATTTTTAGAGTACATACCTACTGTGTCAAGATCCTCTTGGCTTTCAGGCTTACTTCATATTGTTATTTATGCCACCTTGTGAGGCAGGTGGCCCCAGATTTAACCAGTGAGGAAACAGGCTCCAGATAGTAAGTGATTAACCTAAATTTTAATGCCTAGTGGTGGAGTCAGGTTTTGCAACCAGCTTTGTTTTTCCTACTCCCTGACCCTCCAACCCCATGCATTTTTCTCTCTGTGTCAGGTTGCTCTGTCATCATGGTGATAGGGGTATGTAAGACTAAGCATAATCAAATTAAAGATGTTTTCTCATCTTCACTGTGGATAGTCATAGGGTTTGCAAAAGAATATATGACATTGCTTCACAGTGCCCTATTCATCTTATTCATTTGAACATTTTTAGAGTGGTTCTTCTAACAGTGTGGTGATGATGTTGTTTTTGTGATTGTGTCCATTCAGGCCTGGAATATAGAGATATTCTCCACCTTGGGCCACACTGAGTTAGTTAACAGCAGGGAAATTTACTGTCTTCCTATAAAATTCCTTGGCCCATCTGATCTTCAGCTTTCATTAGTACTAAGAGTGTAAGTTAAAATAATTCTATTCCATTCGATATGATTTTAATAATTTAGTTTTCATGAAAAATAAGAAATGAGTTTGGCCAGTTTGCAGCAATCAAGAAAAATGTTGCCATTTAACTTGTCATCAGTCTACATAATTCTTTTCGAGAGTGAGAGTTTTTATTTTGGTATAAAATTTCCCAGGAGTCTAAAGTAGGAAAATAATAATGGTTATATTTCTTGAAAATGAAGGAAGATTTTTAAATGGTCTAGAGTTAATTGAATCTATCTAGTTAAATTACATTGACCCCTTTTCAATATTACTCTTTCCATAAAGCATTGGTAAAATGGCTAACAAAGTAGTCTTTTATCATTTCTAAAATTTTTCTAGTTTGTTGCTCACTTAATGACATCTGTTAATGATGGATTTCTATGCTTATAGTGATTTGGGTTTTAGAAAGTCATATCCTCTATTTCTAAAGAATGTGTAAGTATTTGAATAAAGATTTTCATATTTTTGGTAACTTTATTCAAATTACAAAAACACATATTCTTGTGAAAAAATTAGAAACTAGGAACAAGCAAAATTAAAAATCACCCATAATTTATGTTTTCCAGGCTTTTCTATGTACATATGTGCCCAGACTACCTGGATTTGAATTTCAGTTTATTGTATGACCTTGGGAAAGTTATCTGTCTTTTCTGTGCCTCAGTTTCTTCTTCTGTAAAATGAGTGCCTATTTCATAGGGTATTGTGAGGATTAAATGAGTTAATAAGTGTGAAGTGCTGAGAATATTGCCTGGCCCCCAGGTGAGAATCACACATGTGGGTTTTTTTCTTTTTTAACTTTATAATGGAAAACTTCAAACATATATAAACATAGAATAGTATTATGAACTCCAGTGTACCCATCTATTATCAACATTTAGATGTTCTTGTTTTACTTATCATTTCTTCTTTTTTTTTTTTTTCCCTGGAGGGACACTGGTATACTTCAGTTTGTGCCATATTAATATTTGCTAAGAAGTAAATTATTTTAGAGAACCAGTGCGCAAAATTTGAGTCATTTTTTAGGGGAGGAAATACAAATCAAATACCTATAAAACACATTCTGTGGTGTTTTAGTAAATTTTAGTTAACTGAATGGCATTAAAAGTAATATGATGAATACAGAGATTTTAGCTATTCAGATTAGACTTTTTTTTTTTTTTTAGATTAGACATTTTTTGGTCAGTAAGGTCTTCAGAATGATTGGGCATCAGTTTTATTATAAATATACAGTAAAGATTATTTTGTATCAACATATAAAATACTTATTTAAAAATGTACTGAGCAATTTGAGAAATTATTCTTTTGGTGGAGCAAAAATATTTAAAAATTATAACATTAGAAAAAGTAATCTCATAAAGGAGCTAATTTGAGGACTTCTTTGAAGACTTAGATTGGATACTGTAAAAATTCTAGAGATAAATCAGTCTTTAGATTTTAAAAATCACTATTTTTCATCTGCATTCCCTTGTATATTTAACATATAAATACATACACATAAAAGACACTTTAGAAAAGGTAATCCAAGAATAATTGAAGAAAATATTGTAACAAATCAGACATTATTGAAGTTGGTGGTTTTGTTTCTTACTTTCATGCTTGGTTCTCCTGGACAGTAATAAGCTCTAACTTGGTATTTCCTGCCTTTGATCTTATTTTAGACTCCCATTTCAAAATCTATGAGTAAGTAACATGTGATGTAACTGAGAAGAAACTAAATTGTAAAGGCAAGAATATGATAGTAATTTGATGTATTTTAGTAAATTGCAACCAGTGAGATAATCAGAACTTATAGTCACCTAAGTTTGCTCAGCACTTGAATTACAGATCTTAAAATTCCTGGGACGTGATGCAGGAATGTGGAGTGTGCTGGTCATGCCTCATGTTACTGATAGTCCAGAGGAACACTGGATTGGGAGTCAAGAAACCTCCCTTCTCATGTGAACTGCTAGGATGAGTACCTTTTTGTTGAGTTGCTTAACCCCTCTGACATTGTTTCTCCAGTGACAAAAGTACAGAAGGGAGATGCTCTCAGGTCCAATATATTATTAAGGAAGTACTAGCTGCTGCAACAAACAGACCCCAAAATGCAATGGTTCAAACAAAGTAGAAGGTTTTTTTTTTTTTGGAGTTTCAGGTTTGCAATTCTGCTCTAAGCTATCATTTAGGGCTCCTTCCATCTTGTTTCTCCAACCGTGTCCTAGAGGCATTGTCTTGATGCACATGATTGAATCTGAGTTGTTGCCAAGACCTGGTTTCTGTTGGGAATAGAGTGGAGGAAGCAGGTTGTAGCCTGGAATTGGCACATCATGTCTGCTCAGATTCCACTGGGGAGAACTTGATCACATACACAGTCTCTGTAGCCATACTTGAGGCTACGAAATGTAATACGGCTGGTCAGGCTACAGTTTTATTAATATAGAAGAAAAGCACAGATATTGAAGGATAGTTAGCAGTCTGCCACGTCTATGCCATTCCTGCTTTCTCTGATTGACCAAGTGGTTCTGTCATACCCGTAGGTTGACCTCTACCTCGTCTTGATTTTGCAATTAGTGCCGAAAATAAAAGTATTTCCTACTCTCAGCTTAATTTAATGATGACTTAGTGAATATAATGATTAAAAATCACTATTTTCTTACACTCGCTCTTTAGTATTAAAAACTTCCCATTGCAATTTTCCCATGACATTTCCATTTTTATGAATCATGTCGTTAGGAGGACTCCAATTGTCCTGTTAATTTGAGAGTGCAGGAGCCAGCTGGATTTTGAAGCTTTTGAAGGAAGAGCTGAGGTTAAGCTCGAGTTTCTAGCAGTTTTCGGGATATAATAAAGGGTGATGAAACAGATTCCAGCTGCCAGATACTAGAGAGGCTGTGGGACTCTTAGGGACTGAGAAGAGGTAGGTGAGAAGCTAAGCAGGTAGGAGAACAAGGAAGATATAAATATTGGGTGATTGAAAAGTTTTTTTCTTTTTTTCTTTAAGGGGCAGAGTGAAACAACTAGGAGAGTCTGGAATATACCCCTGAGCCACAGTCTTGATAAACTTATAAGATCAGGTCAAATTTATTGATGGTGCACATCAGCTTTTCTATAAGCCATTAAAAAAAGTAATAAATTGTCAAAATATGTGTTAAAAATCCTCAGTCTGATGGTTCCATAGCTTAACTTGTGGGTGGAAGAAGCTAAGTAAATGCATAACTGATAATTGGAAGAGTTGATAAAGTGTTAGAAAGAAAAAAGTCCTAGTTGTGTCTCTGAAACAGGGTCCTGTTAATGTGAAGGAAGTTTACTTTTTATCAGTCTGATGATGACTTTGCTTTTGTAGACTAGCTTCCAGAATGTACTCTCTGTAGCCCTGACTTCCACCTGCATTGCTGCCCTGAGTCCTTCCTATATAGAAATTTGGTAGTCACGAGTGCTCAGAGTCAAGTCTTTCTCTGTGACCGTTGGACACCGGCCCCCGCAAACTACCCTGCATAATCCCTCTGCTAGGTTCCCATAGCACTTGTGAATATAATTACAGTTGACCCTAGAACAACATAGACTTGAACTGCACGGGTCCACTTATACATGGATTTTTTTCAATAAATACTTTATTACAGTATTACACGATCAGTGGTAGGTTGAATCAGTGGATGAGAAACCGTGACAGTGGAAGGCTGATCATAACGTTGTGTGCAGATTTTCACTTGTGTGGGGGTCAGCGTTAGATAGATTTTTAACCCCTGTGTTGTTTGAGGGTCCACTATAGATAGATTCTTATCTTGTTTTTCAGATTGTATCCTTCATTTGAAGTTTGACACTAAATACTTTTGTGTGATCTATGGCTGTATATTATGGTATCCTAGGGAAACTATTGAGAAAGTTGAAAACCTAAGGTGCTTTATCTATCTGCTGCTCCTTTATTACTTCTAGAGTGCAATTGATTTATTTTTGGGGAAGTGTTCTTTTGAGGCTGAAACACCTTGGCAGATAAGATGATAACTGCTTAAGTTAAACAAATGCTTTGATTCACTTGGAACTTAAAGACCTCATTAAAAATTCTCTTTCTGATTTAGATTCAGACAGACAAAAAAGGCACTATGACGGGTTGGAGATAAATCTTTTAAAATCAAATACTCTTTTTTGTAACGTGGTTTATGGAGCATATTGTGACTAGTTTCATTTGAGTAATGAATGTCAGGGTAAGAAGTAATACATAAATTGTTTTCTTAAATGTATAAAATGCCCAAGGGACGTTGAGATTAAAAATAAAGTAGGACACATGCTACACTGCCAATGCTAAAGCAAAATATGTACTCGTTTTGAAATTCCCTAAGAGAATATGATGTTTTGATACCTTGAAAGGTGAAGTGGTTGTGATTAACCTTGAAATATGTCTCCAGCAGGTGAAAGACACCTGCAGTTTGTAGCTCAAGGATAGCAAATCAAGGATGATATCAAATTATATTGCAGCTTTGGTAGTGGTTTTGAGAATGCCTAAGGAAAGATAGTTACTATAGATTTTAAAAACTTACTTATTCTCTAAAGTGTTGTACCAAAATTAGGACTGTCTTTTGTAAGCTTAGGTATTTGTCGTCTATACTTAGACAATTTTGATAAAAACAGTACTCTTTTACTCCATTGGCCCACCTCGTGGAGACGAAGTCCTCTTTCCGGATGGCTCAGCTTCTTCACTGCCATAATAAGCTATTAGCCTAACCAGCTGTTTGTCTGGTCCCCAGAGCATTTTGGAATTCCATCATTCAGGCCTGAATCAGAGTATAACCCCACATTTCTTCTATTTAACTCTCTCACTCTTGACATTTGCGTAAGTATATTCTGTGATAAGTTGATAACCCTCTGCTTCTCTGGATACTCTAAAGTTGACTTTCTATTGAGTTAGGTTAGATCATCAGAAAACTCTGTACTTGGACCCCATTAGCTGAGAGTTTTTTATTTTCTGAATTACATGTTATGTTATAACCACGGCTTTCTCCAGGATTTGTTTAAAAAAGAAGTAACATAAAATTCCGTTTTGCTTATGTTATTGAGATTATTGTTTATTATATCACTCTGTATCCCATATAGAAAGCCTAATGTGAGAAATTTCCTTCAGAGTTTAAGGGCATGAAAAAGTTTGTTTTCTATGATAAAGAGAACTTTTTCATCTTTTAGATAATAAGACATGTATAACTTATCTTATTTATGTATTTACCTGGGCTTGGATGCACAGGGGCAGATTTGAATGTCAACTGTAGCAAGTTTTGTCAACAAATTTTAGAAATTAATTAAAGAAATAGTCATTATGTAAACCAGGAGTCAGTAAACTACAGCCCACCTGCCCCTGTTTTTGTAAATAATGTTTTATTGGAGCACAGCCCTGGTCATTTGTTTATGTATTGTCTGTGGCTGCTTTCCTGCTACAGTGGCAAATCTGAGTGGTTGCTATCTGACCCTTTACAGAAAAATATGAACAATCCTAATGTAAATAGTCACATGGTAGTATGGGTCAGACCAAATGCAATAGCACTGAAGAAATATAAAGCAAGGCGATTGCTCTAAGATGTGGCTGCTTGGGAAAGGCTTAACAGAGAAGACACGCTATGAAATGAATTTCATCTTTAAATAGTAGGAACATACAGAAGAGGACATTTTATATGGGAGACAACAGCATAAATAAAATCCCTTAGGAATGAGCAGATTTTTGAGCACATGGGACTATTCTGAAAATGGTTTTAACCAGATTGGAATTAGACAACAGTGAAAAGTTGAACGTGTGAGACTGCTGTTGGAGACTTAAAACCTGGGAATCAGAATTTGCATTTAATCTGACAGGCTATTGAAAACCCACTATGAATTCTTTACAGGGAAATGATATGATGGAAATAGCATTTTAGGACAGTTAATCTGACAGCAGCGTACGGGATGAACTCAAGCATGGAGAACCCCAAGATTAAGCAGTTACTGAAGGAAGCCTAGCATGAGGAACGAAGTTGATGAGTAGAGAAATGGAGAGGAAAGGTAGACTCTGAGTTGCTGGAAAGAACAAAGCTGACTTTGTGACTGACTGGATTTAGAGAATGTTGGTGAAGAAAATTGTGAGAGGAGAATTGAGAGAAGATGCGCTGAAATGGAAACAGTTTTTATGAGAGAAAATATGTGTTTTGTTTTTAACCTCTCCAATTTCTGGTGTTTTAGAGCCTTATGAGAGAGAGTAGGGAAGTGTTTGGAGCTAGGGATGAGAAGAAGCCTCCAGGAGAGTTTTCATGAAAGAAGCACAAGGCAAAAAGGCTTGGGAGCACCTTCAGGAAAATGGTGCATGAGAAGCAGAGTGGACAGAGGAATTGGAGGAGCCAGTAGAGCAGTGTTTGCCAAGGTGTATCCCAGGGAAGGCTGGTTATGTAGACTGTTAAAAGGTATTTTTAGAAAAAAGGTGGGCCATGACCAGATAAGTTTGGTAAACTCTGGGTTAAGCAAAGTTAATCAAACTTCTTGCTTTAGAACGTCTCAGATTCTTTAATAATACACACCATTATTTGTATCACCAACTAAGATCTGTCTCTCAATTATAGATTCATCTATCCAACTTTCTCCCTGACATTGCCACTTGGATATGCATTAAGCATCTAAAACTTACCTGTCCAGTGGAATTCCTAGTCTTCCCTCACAAAACCTATTTCCCTATCTCAGTTGATGGCAACTCCATCTTTTCCTTTTAGTAAAAAAATGCCATGGTAAGTAATATATACATGGTTTTGTTTAATGTGTAAAATGCCCAAAGGAATTAAAATTAAGAATGAAGTTGCTCAGATCAAAAACTTTGACGTCATCGTTGACCCTTTCTTTCTCCTATACTCTCATCTAATCCATTAGCAACCACATTGGCTCTGCCTTTGAAGATATCCAGAATCTGACCCCTCCTTGCCTCAGTGATTCTATTAAAATCTTACCACTTTTTTTTTTTTTTTTTTTCCTGTAGTAGTTAACAGCTTCACTCAGGATAAATACATCTGTCCTTCCAGTGGCCTACAAGGCCCTCTGTGGTCTGGCTTCTCACTGACTCTGATTTACCATTCTCTTCCTCCTTCACTCTGTCCCTGACTCATCTTTTTCCTCTTTCTGGGATGGGTCTTAAGCAGGTTATTAGCTTAGGGCTTTTGCACTCACTGTTTCCTGTGCCTTTGACACTCCTTTCCCAGATTTGTGTGGCTAACTCCCAAATGTCACCCTCTAAGGTGACCACCATATTTAAATAGGAAGTGTGTCCACCCCTCATTTCTCATCCTCCCCCCCTTTATTCTGTTGGCTTTACTTTTTAAAAACATTTTTTTCTTCCAGTTTTATTGAGGTACAGTTGACATTTAGCACTGTATAAGTTTAAGGCATAGTGATTTGACTTACATACATAATCAAATGATGACCACAATAAGTTTAGTGAACACCCATTGTTTCATATGGATACAAAATTAAAGAAGTGGAAGAGAAATATGTTTTCCTTGTGATGAGAAGTCTTAGGATTTACTCCCTTAACATTGATATATAGCATCCAGCAGTGTTCATTACCTTTATCATGTTGTACGCGATAACCCCAGTACTTGTTTATCTTATAACTGGAAGTTTGTACGTTTTGACTGCCTTCATCCAGAGCCCCCCACCCGCGCCTCTGGTTCCAGTCGCAAAATAAATGAGTCACAGGTATGAAATGTGTAGTGTGGGGAATATGTCAATAATTATGTAATAAATTTGTATGGTGATGGTAACTAGACTTATCGTGATCATTTTGAAATGTTTAGAAGTATCAAATCATTATGTTGTATAACAGGAACTAACATAGCGTTGTAGGTCAATTGTACTTCAAAAACAAACTCATAGAAAAAGAGATCAGATTTATTTTTTTCCATTGTATCACCTTCTAACATATTTCATGTATTATTTGGTTTTTTATTTACTCTGAATCTTCAAGATGGCAATATATGTCCCTACAAAATTCTTTTTTCCTCTCGAGGAGATCTCTATCTTGGGTTTCCCAGGCACACACTTTGGGAAATCCTGTTGTGATGTCTTATGGAACAAAAGAGAAGAACATTTCAAAAAAGGTGAGATTAATACAACGGGGAAGTTGAAGAAATTTTGACCTGCTTAAAAGCTAATGAGTAAATTAGGCAGGGGACATGGTTGGCAGTCTTAGAACATGTTGCTTCAATGCTATGAAATGTCCAATTCAAGGGACTTTGCCGTAGCAAAGTTCAGATGTTGAGGAAGAAAGGTAGTATAAATTATTTATTCAGGGAGTTTGGCTTTGGAAGAAAGGGAGGAGAATAGTGAGAAAGAGCTGCAGGTTCAACACAAGAAGCTTCAGGAAAGCTTGGTTTTGTTGCCTGTTATTTTTATAAGGTGACTTAGAGAACAGTACTGACATAAACTTTTTTTTTAAGTTATACTGTAATAAATAGGTGGCCTAAAGCATCCTATTTTTTAGAGTGGTGTAATTTGCTGGGTTCAGTGCTGCATGGGAATTGGATAAATTGGGATCCTTGGGAAATCTTCTTATTAGTTCTGTGCCTCCACTTTGCCACCTGCCCTTCTCCATGATCTTGTTGTTGTTGTTGTACTTGAGAGCCCAGTAGGAGTGAGAGGTGTGATGTAAATATTAAAAGTTGGTGCTAATTGCTTGCTTGTTCCTCTTTTAGAAGACACGGGATCTGTTCTGATGTGTGAGTTTCTAGGTCATTTCTATACTTCCTGAAAAAGCTCACCAGTGCTTCACACTTGTCACTAACAGTTGGATTCATGATTAAACGGAAGCTTGTACCAGAGTGAGGCATAATTTAAACAATTTTGTGAAAGTTTTGATTCTTTCTCCCTCAGAAGTTTTGATCCACAGAAGAATTAATTTCTATTTCAAACGTGTGGTTTAACTTTTAAAATCCTGTTATTTAGGCTTGAACTTTTGGATTTTTTTGTTTGTTTCTGTGGAGTGAATTCATCTGTTTCAGGATTTGCTCTAATGGAAAAAACTAAGAGCTGTTGGGCATTTTTAGTTTACTTATCAGTCATGGCATTTGAGGGCTGAAGTGGTTAGCAGGGAAGGGTATGCCAAGGGATTGCTCTGCAGAGCCCTGTGCTTTATGTCCATTGTTGTCTTTGGAATGAATTACTTTCATGTTATTTGACAAATAGTTGGTTTGAACTCCTTTTCCGGACTCACAAATATTCTTTTGTTTTGGTTACAGAATCTGCTTACGTACATGTGAGAGAAGTAAAAATGTCAGATGATATCAGGAAAAGGTTTGAATTTCCAAATTCTCTTATCCAATCACAGGTAATTTTATTTGTTTGTTTATGCTTCATGGTAACAAACAAACATTTTTGGTGGATTGTTAATTGAATTTTATATTTTTAACATTAAATATTTTTATTCTTCTATGTACTGAAATATATATTAATAAACAACTTTTACATCAGTTAATTTGAAAATTTATGTTTGACATAGGAAAGTAAATATTGAAATTGACCAATCTCTGCTTTCATTTATGTCATACTTTTCTTCTTAGAGATAAAAACCTTGATTAACCCTTGAATATATACTTTTTTGGTCTATAATTAATTATTGGGAACAGAATTAAATGGTTATACATCTACAGAGTATGAAAGATTAATATTGAAAAAGGTATATTCTACCGCAGTACAACATTAAGAATAAAGATTTTTATAATAATGACATTCAGTAGGTAAAATATCCTGGGTTAAAAAATTGGATCTACATGCTAGCTCAGGTAGAAGATTGTGATAATTTATTTTAGAAGAGCTTTTCAGTTATTAGGGTTAAAACAGAACTGATTTTCTGGTTAGCCTTCAGATAACTAGAAGCATTCCTGTTAATCAAGGTACCATAATAGCTACCGTCTTTTCTTGTGAGAGTAAAGCTAAGGGGCCAGCAGAAGCCTGCCTGAAGACTTACCAACGTACAGCGTCTTGGATACTTTCAACAGTTACCTTCGGAGATGCCTGCTGTGGGAATTGACTTAGCTGGGTAGTGGGGAACCCTTCCATGAGGAGTAGAACACTCCTTATGCAAGATTCCCTTCTACCTGACTGGGTTGGAGTCATATCCTGTGCAGCAAAGGCGCTTACCATGAGGAAGAAGATGAATGCTTGGAGGATGCTGTCCGCAGTTTTTATTTTTCTGTACTTGGAGTCCCTTTATTAGCATAGATAAATCAAGAAATGCCTATTTGTGTTGCTGTTACAATTAAGTGAAAAGTGTATTGTCTAGTGTACGATATCTATTTAAACTATTCTGTTACGGAAAACTTAAGTAGCAATATAGGCTGATTTATACTTGGATTTTGTATTTTAAAATCAATTTAGGCTATATTCTCTGATTTGTTAGAGAGAGAAATTGGAAGGTAAATTAGAGAAATTGAATTTGGTGGGCAGTGGGGGGATGTTTATCATTAAGCTTTTTTCTTTTAGTCCTTTTTCTAAATATGAACAGTAGCTTTTTTTTGTCCTTGTGTTTCATATTGGTTTTATTAGGTTCTTGCAATTGTGCCCTGTCCTCTGAATACTTCTTATTGTTCTTTTGTAACCACTGCTCAGTGTTAGCACCATATTTCATTGATTCACACACATTTTTTCACATTTTAACACCTGTGAAATTGGGTTGTATCTAGTAATTGATGGCAGCAGTCATTATACCGTTGGTATTGCCTGCACATTTATGAAGTTGGCCATGATTTTCTAAAAGTGTCTGAAAGAGCTCTTTCATTAATATAAAATCAAAAATTTAAATTATAAGAAGCATTGTATAACAGATTAGTTGGCAGAGTTTTTTTCTTTCTTGGTGGTACATAAAATAATGGTGCATCTTGCAGTTGATGGCCAGTTACATTCAATGAAATATGGTATATTTTGTAAACAGGAACTGAAACTATTCACTGGTCCTCAATTCTTGTTACTATCCCTTTAACAAGGAGGTAAGAGACAGTTCATTGATCTAAACTTAAAATTCATGTAAATGTGTGACTTGTATTGTAAAACTTGGACCGTCAAGCATTGAGGTCTGAATTCAATTCCAATGTGTGAAATACAAAATGAAACAAAGGAGTAGGTGCTTTGTTTTTACTTGAGCTTTTCTGGAGACTTTGCAAGACTGACAGGTGTTCATAGTCTTTTCAGACATTGGTCTCAAGGACAGGCTGAACAGTTGTTGCGGTAGCAAAGTTTCTCCCAACCCATACATAGCATGGCTGTCATTGTTGCTAGCCTGTGGCTCTAAGATAGCAGTGCTGTGTGGTGCTGAAAAACTAGGAGAGTGGAGTTGAGGTGACGGGAAATAATGACATTTACGTATTTATGGAATCAGCTCTCCTATGAGAATCTTAGTTTTAATTAAGGGCTTTTTGACCAAAGAAGATATGAGAAAATTTTAGAGATTTATGAGGCTGAAAGCTTATTAAGGGGCTGAAA
The DNA here is from genome assembly GCF_949987535.1 of Balaenoptera acutorostrata. Classification (NCBI taxonomy): domain Eukaryota; kingdom Metazoa; phylum Chordata; class Mammalia; order Artiodactyla; family Balaenopteridae; genus Balaenoptera; species Balaenoptera acutorostrata. The sequence continues at coordinate 55,008,913 of NC_080069.1, read as the reverse complement.
CCTATGAGAAACCAACAAAAAAATTAAATCATAGAGCCTAGAGGAAGGAGAATGGTCGTGGTGAGGGGAGGACCTGTTGGTTCAAATCTGTGTGGGCCATAATCATGAAGATGGGGATTATGATTTTCATCAAGGGCATGATGAAGAATGATACATTTCATTTAGTTGCAAAGATGATTTTAAAAACTGTGGAGTTTCTCATTTTTCTCATGGTTTAATGGATGAAGCAATCTCAAATTATCTTCTAATACTAAGTGACAGCAATTTAAACTGAAATTCCAGCAATTTTCTCAACATCTATGAACAGTAGTTTGCTTATTGGGATAAAATGTAGGATAAAATGCTTACCTTGAGGGTTGTTATGAAGATAAGCGATTATGTATGTGGAGTGCCAATACAGTGCCTTCTACAAAGCACACACTCTATGAATGAGAGTGACTGGCATACCATATCAACTAGTACTGCTAATAGTTACCTTCAAATTCACTATTGAGCGAGAACTTCCAAGGGAATGTATTCATTAATTTTGTTTGTTTTTTTAGGCTGCAGGTCATCTTATTGCTGCAGTTCTAAAGGAAAATGGTTTTTCAGAAAAGATCCACCAGTCCACAAACCAGGTCTGTCTTTAACTTTGTGCTTTAGTTCTATTCAGATATTGCTGCTAGCTGGACTGCATAAGCACTTCTTTTGTTTTCCTCACAGTTCAGGTCACTATAGAAATGATTTTGCCTTTTTTTATTTGTTTGCCATGATTTTCTTTTAAACTTTAAAATTTGTAACAACACTCCAGGAATGAGATATGGAAGGGGTGAAGGGGAGTATTCTTATGACTATTAATAGAAAATAACATGGGTGGAAGGAGGGTAGGCATGCTTTAGAGAAGGCTGATAGGGTTACTGCTGAGGGAATCTTTTTGTTTAATGGAGAAAGTGAACATAGTGGCTCTGTTTGGGTGTAGGAGATTTCTCATGCTTTAGGTATAGCCCCAAATATGCATTCTAAGTTGGAAAGGTCATCCCCTGACAGGAAGAGCTGGAGGAAAAATTCTGTGCCATTCATAGAGCAGTTGAATGCTAAGAGCTGAAGCAATGTCAGCTTACTGACATTGCTTTACCACTTGGGTTTTGGTTGACCAGTGTTGTGTATTTTGACATGCTGATTGGAAGCTCTGCTTAAGTAGGTCCTCTAAGGTACACTCTATGGAGAATATAGGTGATGGAAATAAGATTTTTTTTTTTCCTAACGGAAATAAATTGATTTCCTTTCTCTCACATTCCTTTTTATTAGCTGCTCCAAGTTACATCTCTTTACAGCTTCTGCTGACATGTTGAAGTCAATGTAGGGGCATACTTCACTAATTGGCATTTTTCTGGTGTTTGTATGTAGTCCTATAAATTAGGTTTTCTGAGAATTCTGATCTTAATCCTGCCGATAATCACATTACGTACTCTGAGAAGATCTAGTGGTTTTACTTAAACTGCCAGGATTTACTGAATGTCAAATCCCTGTAACTAAATGTTTCCTCTTCTAATAAATGAATGCTTACTTCCATGAGGGCACAGTATTACCTGAGGCAACAGTTTTTTTTATTCATTTATTTTGTTATTCTGGCTTAGTAGTGGAGTGATGACATTTAGAATGCTTTGGTATTGTCCATGCAGGTGAATAAAATTTCCTTCTGAATAAAAGAAATGGAATATAAATATTTCTTCCCTTCAGTGACTGTTAATTGTATTGTTATGTTAGTGGGATTCTAAGACTGAAGAGGCTCTCGGAGCCAGCTACTGTGGGAAAGTTGGCACAATTTAATGTTGATTTTCATTGTTTTAGTTATTCTATGGGAGCTGGGGAATCTTAATTTTTTTTTTCTCCAGATTGTATGTTTCCCTAATAAATTATGTCAGGAGGAAGGAAAAATAGCTTCATTGTGTGCTCTTTAAAAAAAAAAGCAAAAAAAAATCCCCAAAACAACATGTGAAATCTAAATGGACTTAACCCACAATACATTCAAATATAGGTTTATCATTAGTAGTGAACCTTTTTTTTTGAGGGGAGGATCATGAGTTCCTGAGAAAGTTATGAAAGCTAGAACCTCTGTTTTTATAGGATTTTTCAAAATAAAGAACTTATATTTATCTATGTGTCCTTCCAGTGCTTTCCTGTCACAGGTGACAGGTTTACAGTATGAGGAAGAGAAGTCACAGTCTTCCTTGGGCAAATCACTTTTTCTAGGCTTTTGTTTGTAGTCATGGAACCAGCAGCTTGCTCGTAGCCTGTCCTACTTCTGTCTCGTTCCTCTGGGTCCACATTCAGCTTCAGTCACTTGGGGCAGGGACATTGTGGGGGACAGAGGGGTGGCATGTGGGTGATAGAGGTTGGTGGGAGGAGAGCAGGAACATTTTCTGAAAATGTTACTGCCATTTAGGGCTTGAAGCATGGGTATGATTTGGAGTCCAACTTAGACTAACTGATATGCTGGTATTGTTCATGTCTGGTTAAGGCTTAGAGCACAGTGCTGGAGCCAAGTCATAGTTTTTTTTAAAATTAATTAATTAATTAATTTTTGGCTGTGTTGGGTCTTTGTTTCTGTGCGAGGGCTTTCTCTAGTTGCAGCAAGTGGGGGCCACTCTTCATCGTGGTGCGCGGGCCTCTCACTATCGCGGCCTCTCTTGTTGCGGAGCACAGGCTCCAGACGCGCAGGCTCAGTAGTTGTGGCTCACGGGCCTAGTTGCTCCGCGGCATGTGGGATCTTCCCAGACCAGGGCTCGAACCCGTGTCCCCTGCATTGGCAGGCAGATTCTCAACCACTGCGCCACCAGGGAAGCCCCAAGTCATAGTTTTGATCTCCTAGTACTTGTGTTGCTGGGACTTAGGTCATACTTCTGCAGCCAGCCTCATTTTGCAGCAAAGACACCAGATGAGAGAGAGTTGCTATATCAGAACATATCCATTACCTCTCTTGGAAAACCGACTTTAGTGTATTCTACAAGTGGTGTGACATGGTTTTTGTAGAGGACAGTCAGCCTACTGTGAATGAATTACATTTTGATGAATGGCCGGGCGTGTATATGCATTTGCTGCTCATCAGACGTGTGTTTTAATCACTGGTTTGATTTCAGACTCCTGCTTTGAACTTGCTGTGGGAGAAGTGTTGCAGTGATAATGTCGTGGTTCGAACAGCCTGCTGTGAGGGTCTGGTAGCCCTTGTCGCTCAGGATCATGCAGAGTTCAGCTATGTTCTCAATGGGATTCTCAACCTGATTCCATCGACCAGGTGCTCTTTCCTTCATGTTTGATCAGTTAATGATTTAAATTTTTAGAAAAAAATTCATTCATTTGCCATTAAGGGTCACCATTCATCCTACTTGCCAGTTGTTTTTCTTTCCCTAAAAATGTCATGCAGTTGAAATTTCATATGTGGTGAGAACATGCTAATTTAAGCTCTAAAAGTTTGGGGATTTGTGGTCATTTGCTGTACTTAAGTTTTGGGGTTCTGCTTATTTTGTCATTGCTCTTTTTAAGGAATAGCTAAGTAGTTTATAACTCACAGTTTGCAGTACAGATTCCTGACTTATTTTAAGAGAGAAGGTTGCCCATAAGCATCATTCCACAGTGGTAAAGTTTATACACTATTGGCAATACTTGGTCAGCCTTTAGCATCAGTACATGAGTTAGAAAATAACAGCACTAATTTCTTTAAAAGCATTTTGTGGTTTAGATATGTCTTCCCCTGATTATTCCAAGTAAATAATGTTCTTTGAATCTGTTTGGAATGACCATATTTATTCCATTCACAGACTGAGGTTAATGGAATCCCAGGGGATAAAATGGGCATTCTGAGGTGGTCAAACAAGACTGTATTTGAACCATCCCATGGAAATGAGCATCTCTTGTAAAATCTCCCTGAAAAGGAGGTGCCACTCTTTGCTTCAAGAAATGGTCTTGATCTATATGCCCTCAGTTTTGCCTGCTTTAAATAATTTGAGCTTCTGTCCCCTTCTCCCAACTCTTACCCAGCCCCCCCACCTCCTTCTCAATGGGGTTACTTGTTCTCCTGATGTTTTTTACTCACCTTTACTGTGGTATCATCAGAGCTGAATACTTAATCTTTTTTTCTGCCTTCTGTGGAGATGGAGTACAGCTGTAACCATCAATGTGTGGACAGTGCCCTCCTAAGCTTGAGGTCTATTAGGTTAAGTAACCTCTGGCCTTTTAACCTTTCTTCACAAATCTTATTTTGTTCCCTTACATCATCTCTTTGAATCTTTTTGGAGCCTTGATTTTTTTCTTTATATTCTGCTATCTACATTTGTAAGTCCAAGCCCTTTAGCATGGTATACGTGCCCTTCCCAAACTAGTTCCCACCTTCTGTTCAACCTGCGTTTTCTGCCATGAACCCTCCTCTAAGCCATACATACCTGTTCCCTGTTCCTGAGCCTGTGCATGCTGTACCTCTGCATGGAATGTTCCTTCCCCTTCTCTTTCTGATATCATCTTCTTCATGCTTCAAGGCTCAGCTCAGATGTCACCTCTCCTGCCTAGATACTTCCCTCTTCTCAGCTGGGCTACTTGCTCTTTCACAATCTATTTCTATTTTTAACCTGTATTTTTGTCTCTAGCACACTCTTCAGCAGTTAGTAGATGACCAAATCTTTCTGAATAAGTAAGGTTCGATCATGGCTAAAAACTTAACTCATTTTCTGTCTTTTTCTTTGTGTGTATGCCCACGTGCACATGCACACACGCGCACACACTCAAACAAATGTTTTTAGAAGGATCCTATTGTATATCCATTAAAAAATTAGTTTTGAGGCAGCTTTTAAAAGGTTAAGTTTTTGTTTTTTGTTTTTTTAAAAATGTATTTATTTATTTATTTATTGGCTGCATTGGGTCTTCGTTGCACTGCGCGGGCTTCTCATTGCACTGTGCGGGCTTCGCATTGCGGTGGCTTCTCTTGTTGCAGAGCACGGGCTCTAGGCGCATGGGCTTCAGTAGTTGTGGCACGTGGGCTTCAGTAGTTGTGGCACGTGGGCTCAGTAGCTGTGGCTCACAGGCTCTAGAGCTCAGGCTCAGTAGTTGTGGTGCATGGGCTTACTTGCTCCATGGCATGTGGGATCTTCCCAGACCAGGGCATAAACCCGTGTCCCCTGCCTTGGCAGGTGGATTCTTAACCACTGCACCACCAGGGAGGTCCTAAAAGGTTAGGTTTTAATGTGTCTCTCTTTTTGTAACTTATTGGTTACCCTTAAACAAGCCACCTAGATTTTGCCTCACCCTTTTTTTTTAAATGCAGGTAGTAGTATTAGTTCCTCCCTAAATATTTTCAAGTGCCTTAAAATTCACAAACAGAACCTTCTTGCATTGTCTAGTTGTACTGTTTATATCTAAAAGTAAGAGTATCAGCAGCTAAAGGGGCCAGGGGCCAGCTAATGTCTCTGACTAAGGGATAATTAGAGCAAGTTAGGTTATACCTTTAATTCCAGAATGTCCTATTAGAAAATTATGCTGGTGTGGGATATCCTTCACACATCAGTATAAGTCCATCATCACTATTGTAAACCGAAAAGCATAAGCTTTGCTGATAGTGGATCAGCATGTCATCTGTGTATATGAAAATTTGTCAGTAATATTAGATTTTTTAAAGTTAAAAAATACATTTTTTGAGTTAGCAACATGTTCACATGGTAAAAAATTCAAAAGGGCGTAGGAGGCAAATTCTCTGTCTTTCCTCTGTATCTCAGTTTTTCTCCTCAGGTAAAACTCTTAACAGGTCTTGTTATCCTTCTAAAGATGCTGTATGCACATGTAACTGAAAATTTATATGTACATGTTTTTTCTTAAAAAAAAATTAGTAGCCTACTATACATAGTATTCCTTATTTTGCATTTTTCAATGAAAAAAATATATCTTAGACATCATTCCTTACCATACATAAAGTGCTTTCTATTTTTTTCCGGCTGTATAATACTCCATTGTATGAATGTGCCGTAATTTACCAATTCCCTATTGTTTTCAATTATTTGCAATTATAGGCAGTGCTTCAATGAGTAATCTTACACATATAGGTTACCATTAGTTTTCAAGGGTCTTTGGAAATATGGCCAAGATATAGAAGAAAGCCTTGAATTTTATGGTAAGCAAATATAGGAATTTTAACAATTGAAGGATCCTGAAAAAACTTTTTTTAAAGTTTCTTAGAGTGTTCTTGTTGTCTAAATTGTTAGCCACAGGAGATGTAGACAGAGTAGATTCTGAAGCTAACTAATTTAACTTTTGCATCAATTTGATCGTGAAATGTGTTATATAAGTGCTAGGTTTTCTTTATTGTTGCCAGTAGAGGTAAGGATTATTTCTGAAGAATTTCCTTTGTTTTATTTCAAGTAGCAGAGCTTTGTGGTTTGTAGTGATTACAAAGACTATACTTTGCATTGTTTATGCCTTAACAAAAGCAAAATGAGAATCAACTTTAAGAAATTAAATTAAATTTAATTAAAAACAGGGACCCAAACAGCCCCTTCCTCCGAATGCTCCTCAGGGAATCTTCTGAGACAGAAAACCATCTTTATCTTTGGGATCTAAAAACAAAAATGACTTTGTCATTTCCCTGTGGTTCTTGGCTGAGACATTTTGGATCTTCAGTTTCCAGTGTTTAAATTTCTCCTTGTCTGTGGCTTTCTCTTCTTAAAATAGAGATTTATGGCAGTCTAGAGGCACCTTGGGAACAGAGCCACACAACGATTGCTCAGCTTTGATGCAGAAGAATGAGTCTAAAACTGTATTTTTTCATTTTGCCTACCTAGTATCCTAACATTCTTCAGAGGGAGAGAGAAAGAGGGAGAGGGAGAGGAAGGGAGGGAGAGAGGGAGACGGAGAGAGAGGGAGGGAGAGAGGAAGAGAGAAAGAGGGAAAGAGGAGAGAGAAGCAGCATCCTTCTGTGGAATAGATATTTAGAAGATGTAGCTTCCAGAGCTTTCTCAGCATTGCAGTAAATATTGAAAGCTACAAGGAAAGATGGAGGAAAAGTCAGTGAGGTTCTCTCTCCTAGCCTTATAACCTGCTCCTTGGCTCTTTGCAGGTCTAGTATGTAAATTCCCTTGGAACATGTATGAAAAGCTGCCTCCTCTTAACCACCCCCCCGCCCCCAAATCCAACCCACAATTTGAGAAACATTGGTCTAGAGCCTGCTACATTGTATAGTCTAACTTTGAATAAGACTTGACATTGGTAAAGCTCTGGTTGTCTAACTTCAGGGAGTGGCTGGGAAAGTGTCTGGCTCTGTTTGAGAGACTGTTCCCTTCAAAGGAATAGTTTGATGTCCAGAGTGTTCTCGGTTCAAAGCTGAGGCAACATGAAACAATTGTAAACTAGTTTTTATAGCTTCTGTAAACAAAGAAGTGGATTTAAGAGGTTGAAAATGTTCTTTTAATCAGTAAGGAAATTTGAAAAAAAAAATTATTCCCTAGGGAGGGTGAAGGAAAGAAGGGGGCTACAGAGAAAACACAGTAAGGAAATTATTATTACCAGTTAAATGTAAATTTTGAAATTAAATAAAATTAGGGTGAATGATATACATAGTAGCATGTCCTTTTCTTATCCTTTAAGGAACTGCTTGTTTTAAGTGTAGATTGTTTTTGGTTTGGTTTTTACATTGAGTTTATCCTATGATAAAGATTCCCAAAGCAAGGAGTTTCCCCATTTTTCTTTCCTTAGATCCCCGCCCCCTCCCTTAACTGCACTAGCTTCTAGAAAGCTCATGTAGCCATTGTTATAGTTGCTTAGTAACGGGATTGTGAATAAAAACAGTACTCTCCTGTGGAACCAGGTATTTAGTTTTCGATACTGAGATGTCATGACAGCCTATAATTTCAGTTCAGCTGCTTCCCCGACCCGCCACCCCTTCTTTCAAAAAATGTGTTTGGTAGGACGGTTATGCTCTAGATAAACTAACGCTTCATTTGTGTTCCTTTTGTGCTTTCAAACAGGGAAGGGACCTGCAATTTATGTATTTGGGGGAAAAATAAAATGTATTAAGGTGTGAGAGATTAAAGTCTATTTTCTGAGATTCCTAAAGGCTACTTTTTAATAAATCTCAAATAGGATATTAATAAATGCCCATAATGGGTCCCGGCTAAAGCTGCTGGATCCAGTGAGTCTTTGATCATGGATTGATGAGGGTCCAATTAGATTAAAAATGACTTTGAGAACTATTTGCAGTTAAGATTTAGGGTAATTTCATGAGAAAATTCTTATCTCTCAGGGTCGTTTCTTTTGTCGATGACCCTGTTCCTTGGAACACTTAATTGCTTTGTTATCATGTAGGAAACGGTTAGCAACCAAGGAGACGCTGTATTCATACCTTGTATTATTGAAGCTTTTCTGTACTATTTAGTTTCTTTCTCTTTATTTTATTTGGCAGGAGAAGAAGAACCAAAGAAGGATGCCTTTATGAGGTTTCCCCAAGGTTTGAGGAAGACAGTCTTAGTATGCTTTCATTTGCAGCCGGGGAGTCAGAGAATTGTTCATGAATTTGAGATGGTTTCAGGGTTTATATCTACATTGGTATCATTGCTCATTTAATTTTAACTCTGATCTGACAATGACAGAATTCTTGGACCATGTCTGTTTCCTCATCTTGTCTTTTAAGTATTCTGTAAGCCTTTTAGCTTGTTTTCAGATGTTCTCTTTTCCTTTTTTCGAATCCTTTTTCTTTCTCTAAAATTACAGAATCTCTCTCAACTTGTAGCTCATAACCAGAAAAGTAATTCTAGCCACTTTTCTCATCTAGGACATTCTGCCCTATTTCTTTTTAAGTTAACTGATCTGGTTGAAGGCTTTGTTTGTCACAAAATATTCCATTGTAAGAGTCATGTATTTATGCTAAGGTGTTTTTAGGTGATTTAAGAAAAGTGACTACTGAAATACATGTTACTTTTATAATGGAAAAGTGCTTCAGAAGAAGTCAGGCTGTTTTCTGGTACTTAGAACTTTCCCAAGCAAAAACTCAATAGCATTATATCTCTTAGATTTTTTTTTGAAAGAAACATTACTTTTTGTCATTTATGGGTCAACCATGGGTTCCACAGAACTGTTTTTTTATTTCCTCCCTTTCTTCCCGGCTCCGTCTCTCTTTTCTCATAGAATTTTATTATAAATTTAGGAAATGACTTGATCATTAATCTAGTGTTTAACATTCTCTTATTTGCTGGTGACTTACTGTACTTAAAGCTGACCACTTACCCTTTCTAGTTAAGAAGAGACTTGGCTACATTTGTAACATTTGCTCCCATGATACTCAGAATGCCCTCTTCTGGGATGTTTGTATAATTCTCTTCAATGCAAACTTTTGTTATTCTCATCCCTGGTCAAAAAATTAGTATGGGTACTTCCTTGCATCTCGTATTTAGAATATTTCGAAACTAAAGAACCAAGCATTAATTGTAGTCTTTTCAAAAGGAGACCGAGCATACATGAGCAGTATTTAATGCTGTAATCAAATACACCCCAAAGGAAACCTGAGATATGGTATTCATATGCACAGTAGTAATTGTGCTGTATTTACCTAGTGAAGAGCAATTTTTCTGGGTGGTTTTAATTAGTATAGTTTGTACAGCTTGACCAAAAATTTTTTTCTTTTCTTTTTCTCTGGAATATTCAGCATCATTATTGACCCACACTCCTTCTTATGATGAGATCTGGGTTTGGCTCTTATGCCAGTGAAAATTGAGCTTCCATTTTTTTTTTTTTTTTAATTTTTATTGAAATACAGTTGATTTACAATGTTGTGTTAGTTTCAGGTGTACAGCAAAGTGATTCAGTTATATATATATATATATTCTTTTTTTAATATTCTCTTCCATTATAGGTTATTACAAGATGTTGAGTATAGTTGCCTGTGTTATACAGTAGGCCCTTATGGGTTAGCTGTTTTATATATAGTAGTGTGTATATGTTAATCCCAAACTCCTCTATATATGTTAATCCCAAACTCCTCTTTTATCCCTCCCCCCTCCTTTGGTAACCATAAGTTTGTTTCCTATGTCTGTGAGTCAATTTCTGTTCTGTAAATAAGTTCATTTGTATCTTTTCTTTAGATTCCACATATAAGCAATATCATATGATATTTGTCTTTCTCTGTCTGGATTACTTCACTTAGTATGATAATCTCCAGGTCCATCCATGTTGCTGCAAGTGGCATTATTTCATTCTTTTTTAATGGCTGAGTAACATTCCATTGTGTATATGTACGACATCTTCTTTATCCATTCATCTGTCGATGGACACTTAGGTTGCTTCCATGTCTTGGCTATTGTAAATAGTGCTGATATGAACGTTGGTGTGCATGTGTCTTTTCGAATTAAGTTTTTCTCCAGATAAATGCCCAGGAGCAGGGTTTCAGGATCATATGGTAGCTCTATTTTTAGTTTTTTAAGGAACCTCCATACTGTTCTCCATAGTGGCTGTATCAATTTACATTCCACCTTTTTTTTTGCATTGTTTCTTGTCACTGCACTTGTAGCTCAGGCCTGAAGTTTCCTTTGCTCCCTCTTAGAGGGTTCTTAAGTCAGTTCAGTTTGTTTTGGCAGCTACCCAAGGAAGAACTTGTTCCAGCCGATCTTTACTAAAGGACTTTTGGCAGCAGGTTGTTGAGTGTGACAGGACTCTGTGGGCTACAAGTTACAGAAACCCACTTGAACTCGTTTGAGCATTAAAGGGTGATTTTAATTTTTTTGCTAAAGGGGTGTCCCACAGGACTTAAGAACAGGGATGTACCTGGGCCTCAGAAACAAATTGGATACAGGCTGTGTGTCTCTTCTCTCTTGCTGCAAATTGACTTCTCTGCTTCCTAGTCTACAGGGCACCACCTGCTCCTGGGTTAACATCTCTTATCCGTAAGAGATAGCCAGACTGAGGTTTGAATTTCTTGGCCACAATTACAGATTTCCAAGGACCAGCATGTGTGAGATGTTCACTCCTGGACCAGTCAGTTCTGCCAGGGGCTGTGTATTAGTTTTCTAGGGCTGCTGTTAACAAATGACTACAAACTTAAAGCAACAGAAGTTTATTATTCCACAATTCTGAAGGCCAGAAGACCAAAACCAAGGTGTCAGCAGGATTGGTTCCTTCTGGAGGCTGGGAGAGTCAGTTCCATGCCTCTTTCCTAGCTTCTGGTGGCTGCTGGCAACCCTTGACGTTCTTTGGCTTGTGTCTGCGTAATTGCAATCTCCGCCTCTGTCTTTTCATGACCTTCTTCTCTGTGTTTCAAATCTCTTCTCTCCTTTCTCTGATAAGGATACCAGTCATTGGATTGAAGGCCCACCCAGGATGATCTCATCTTAAGAGCCTTAGTTGTATCTGTAAAGACCTTATTTCCAAATAAAGTCACATGCACAGGAACCAGGGATTAGGACTTAGATGTACTTTTTTTTGTGGGGGGGGGCAGACAATTTAACCCTCTACAGGCTGTGTCTTCATTGTGTGAATATTCGTATGCTGGGATCCTTTCTATAGTAACCATATGAATGGACAAGGAGTGGTAATTCTCAAAACAGAGAGGAGACTGGGACATTATTACTGAAGATTGAAATTGGGGTAAAGCCATGACTCTGGAAATAGGTATCTCTCAGCCTCTCAGCTCAGCTCTAGCTTTGAAACATAATTGTACTTAAGTACAGGTGATGGTATTCACTCTGTGTTACTCTGACTGGGATCGAGGGAGGAGTGGGCACTTCCCTGGCGGTCCAGTGGTTAAGGTCTGCACTTCCACTGCAGGGGGCACAGGTTTGATCCCTGGTAGGGGAACTAAGATCCCGAATGTCATGCCGCACAGCCAAAAAAAAAAAAAAAAAAAGATTAAAATGGGGTAGAGGGAGGAGAGATTGAGTGGATGGAGAGTCATTGTCAAAGATAACATGATTGTTTTATTGTGACGGCAAGATGCCACCATGTTTTCCATCATCATCATCATCATCATCACCATCCTCTGGAATATTTTTTTGAAAGCATATGTTATCTCTCCAAACAGCAATAATGATAGCAGCAACCACTGCCTTGGTTGCCAAGGGAAGGGAGGTAAAGGAAGGAAACTAGCTTGGAGTGTGATACAAAAAAATAGCCAAGAAAATTTTGGAAAAAATAGGTGTTACAAAGAGGAACTCTTTGATTTTTAAAAATTTAAAAGAAAATTTCAGAAGTAAGTAGAATAGTGTTATGAGCCCTCATGTTCCTATCACTCAGCCTGACAACCTTTAGCTCACGGCCATCCTCCTCCTCCATAATCTCATCCACTTCCATTCTACCATATTCTTTTGGAGCAAATCCCGGACATTGTATAATTTCTTCTGTAGATATTAAGTATATATCTCTTTTTAAAAAACATAACAGTAATGTGATTATTACACCTGGATATATGTGTGTGCGTTTGTGTGTGTGTGTAGTTTTTAAATGTCCAGTCAGTATTTAGATTTCTAATTGCTAATAATATTTTTTAAACAATTTGTTTGAATAACCATCCAAATAAGAATTAGTTGTTAATTCTTTAACATCTCTTTTAACCTATAGGATCTCCCCTTCACAGATATCCATATTTCTCTGTCTGCCTCTCTCTTTCTTACAATTTACTGAAGAAACTTGGTTGTTTGCAGTGATTCCCACAGTGTGGATTTTGCTGGCTGCTTCTCCATGGTGTGCTTTAACTTATTTCTCTGCATTTCCTGTAAATTTTGCTCTAGAAATTTGATGAGATTTAAGTTCAGTTTTTGTCGTTGTTGCGGGGGAGTGTCAGAGAGGGAAGACTTCTTCATAGCGGGCAATGTGTTCTTCCATGGGGAGGGACATAATGATGTTAGCGGTTTATGCTTAATGGCTAGATCCATTAATTCATTAGGAGATTCAAAATAGTGACATTTTAATTCTACAGTTTTTTTCTTCACTTATTACTTGAAATATTGCTATAAAGAGAACCATCCTCATATCTACTGTTTGGTTACCCAGTAGTACAGTTTGTATAGGAAGGGCAGGATATATACTTGATTTCTTTCTTTATTTACTAAACTTCAAAACAATCAGTTTTTTTTTTAACGCGTTCTTCAGTATTGAACAATTAGATTTTATTTTATAAAGAATTATAATGAGCTCATGGATTAAACAATTGATGTATTTCCATCCTCTTCCTTCTTTTTAAAAAATCATATTTTGAGACTTTATTATCTTTTCACTATTTTGAGTTTATTTTAGACCCACTCTTTTAGAAGCAGCTTGAGAGAGAGAGAGAGAGAGAGGAGAGAGAGAGAGAGAGAGAGAGAGCGAGGGGAAGAAATTTTAGTAGCTTCAAAAGTCCTATTGCTATTTAGTGATGTTCATATATAATAAATGAATTAAGAGGGAAGAAAGTGAAAAAAAAATAGCATCTTCCAAAGGGGTCTTCTCGCAGCTGCTCTGATCTTAAGTCACAGGAACCATCTAATATTCATAAGATTCTCTTAGGTGTTAATCGGTAGTGTGGTGAACTTAGCTGCATGGTGGGCAATCTTCAACATAGTAGTTAAATCTCTTTTTACCATACTGAATATTTCTTTTATTTTACTTATTCTGTAAGGAGTCTTAAGTTGGTTTTAATGTTGTTACTACATGGCTTAAGATGTATTAAAAAAAAAAACACCCAACAGAAAACACCTGCCTCCCTTCCCCCAGCAGGATTATTTCATTGCTTGATAATGTAAAGGGTATTATGTTAACTTTATCTTCCCAGTATTTACAATTCCCTCATTTGCTAAATGTACAATCTCAGAGAGGACTATAAACACAACTAGTAATATCATTCATATTAGCTTATTTAGTAATAAACTAAATAACAAACTTTATAATAATACATATATGATACTGTAATTTCAGTGTGCATATGTAAAAATCACATAATTATAGAACTAGAAATTACCTTCAAAGGTCACCTCTGTATCTAAGCAAGACTATACCTTAGCTGTCTTCCATCCATCTACTAATTAAACACTTATTGAATATCTCCTGTATACCTCTACTAGGTGCTGTGAGATCATGGTGAGGAAAGCAGACATAGTCATTGCACTCATGATGCTTTTCGTTTAAAGAGAGAGATTGCCATAATCACATAGTCACACAATTATATATTAATCTACATTCAAACAAGAACACTGTGCTGAGAGTGACTTTAATGTGGGAGTTTGACCTTGTCATGGAGGTCAGGGAAGGCTTCGCTGATGTAGTGACACTTGACATGAGACTGAGGAATGAATAAAACTTTTCTAGGCAAATAGAAGAGGGTAGAATTTTCCAGTCACAGGAAGTAGCATGTTCCAGGTCCCTGTGGTGGGAGAGAAGATGATTAGTTAGGAAGGCCTGAAAAATTTCAAGAGCAAGAGGAGAGTGGTTTGAGATGAAGCTGGGAAGAGAAGCAGGGGCCAGACAATTCAGCCATCAGACATTCATGATGGCTAATGTACAGGATTTGGGTCTTTAGCCTGAGTGCAGAGGGAATCTACTGAAGTGTTTTTATATGATGAGTATCAGTGGTTTCAAAAAGACCACACTGGCTGCAGTGTGAACATAACATTAAAAGTGCTGGGTTTTGGATAGGCAAATAGAGTGGTACAGGGAGATGAGTTTAGGTGACTGTTACTGTAGTTCAGGTGAGAGATGATAGTTGCTTCCTAGAGATGAAGGGAAATAGATGGATTTGTGAGATATTTAGGGAGTGAAGCATTTGAGGTGGATTGAATATGATAATCACTGAAAGGGATATATCAAAGGTGACTCCTTGATTTCTGGCTTCTCTACCAGGTAGATAGGAAGCATTAGAAGACCAGGTATGTGGGAAGAACATGAGTTTGGTTTTGGACATGTTGAATTTGAGGCACAATTGAGACACTGAAGAGGGACTATCCAGTAGACAGTTGGATATGCCTTTTTTTGGTAATGACATCCCTCGAACATATTATACTATGAACAAGTTAGTCATAATATCTGATCAGAGCTCCTCCGCCTTGATTAAAAGTCTTCACTTTGATTTGTTAAATAACTTTCTGGGTACCTGTGTACCTCAAACACAGCCGGCCTGCTTGTCTAAGGGCTAATTCCAGATCCTGAAAATGTTCTCAGAAGTCTACTTCCTCGAGTTAACATGTTTTTGTGTCTGTGCCAAACTGTGACTGAAGGCAGGTTCTAAATAAAAGACACGGTGGTTATTTCATTATTTACTTAAATTTCTGCTCATACTGTATATCTAGGAGATCAGGTTTAATCTTCTTTTTGTGTTCAGTGGTCCTTCCTCACCTTGAGATTATAAATCTTTTTTCCTCCTTTTTTTCACTAATAAAAAAATAAAAGTAGTGCATACATTTTTGAAAACTCAAACAATGGCACTTGCAGGTAGTGAAAGTAGTAAGTGGTAAAATTTCTCCTTTTTACCATTTTCTCTTTCTTTTCTTCTTTTTAAAAAATTCACTTTCCTGTTGGGCCCTGGTGGAAACTAGGAAGTGACAGGCTGGAAAGGCTCAGGGAGAGTAGAGTGGCTCAGAGATTTCTCCAAATATTGGCCTTGGTTCCCTCTGGAGTATAGGGAAAGCTAGGGTGATCTGAAATCAGATCCAGGCACGTGGAATCAGGGACCAGCTAATTCCAGTGAAATTGGAGCCCCATATCTAGATGTATAAAAAAGTATTTATAAGCCTATACATTCCATGTGTTTTAAAATTGGATATATTATTCATATGTATATTGTTCTAAAATTGCTTTTTTTCCACTTAATATGTGTTGGACATCTTTTCATAGATCTGTTTGCATCTTTATTAAGAGCTGCAGACTATTCTATAATATGATTGTGTCATATTTTAAATATTTCTCTATTGGCAAACGTAGTTTTCTTCTTCCATTTCTTTAAGATAACAAATGCCTTGTAATATCTTCTTTTGGGCATATGTAAGGGTATTTCTATATGATAGGTTCTTACAAATGCAATTTATGGGAAAAAGACTGTTCATTTAAAATTTTTATGGACACTGCTAAATTGCCCTCCATAAACTCTGAAAGAATGTATGCTCAACCTGAAAATGCTTATTCCCCATTCACTCATTAACACTGGATATTATGAATCATCCTCTTCTGTGATCTGTGTATCTATATTCTCTGCTCATTTTTCTATCATATGATCTGCCTTATTTTGTTGCTTTTTTTGTTTTATGTATATTAACCCTTTGTCATATGTGTTATAAATATTTCATCTCAGGTTATCTCTCATCTTAATTTTATGTTTTCTTTCCCCTGAAACCCTCCCCACTAACTTTGCTAAAGTGATCTGGAATTTTTATGATAGATTGTCTTTTTTTTCTCTCTTTTTTGTACTTTCCCCCTCCAAAACCTCTCTTAACAATTGCTTTAAACTTTATAGTGACATTTGAAAAATGTTAAAGACTTGATTGTAAATTCTTCTGGTATTCATTCTGAACAAGTTCTTTGTAGGCTATATCTTTCTACCACTTCAGTTCTTTCTTATGCTTTATCTTAAAAAAATAATAGCTTTATTGAGATATAATTCACATATTAAAACTATTCTTTTAAAATGTGCAATTCAGTGGTTTTTGGTATATTTACAAAGTTGTGCAATCATCCTGCATTATCTTTTAACTGGAGAACCTCTTGAAAATTTTTCAGAGTACTATGTCTGAAAAATATTTCTTTTGTCTTCATACATTATTCTTAGTCTTTTTGGGGAGGGGGTTAGATTTATTAAGTTATATAAACCTTTCTCTCATAATTCCATATACATTGCTTCATTTAGTGTTGCAGATGAGAATTCTGATGCCAAATTAGAAATGATGTCAGTCTAGTGTTCTTTATTTTATAGATTTTATTTTATAACTTAAAGTTCATAGGATTTTCTCTTTACCTATGGATTTGGGAATGTCAGAAATTTTTTCAGGCATCTTGCCTAGCACTTGGTAGCCCTTTCAGTTTGAAGACTTAGGTCTAGTGAATTTTTCTTCTATCCTTTCTTTGATTTTTGCTCCTCTAAAGGTTATGTTTTCTTCTATTTTATTATTTTGATTTTTAGCACTATTCAAACTCTTGTAACCTCTTTCTGCAATTATACAGATTTCATATAAAAATTTTTAATTTTGTAAGAGCAGATCTCAGATTCAGAGTAACAATGGCTTGAAAACAATAAAAAGAGGGTTTTGTGAAGAAAGATAGAAAATACTAGGATTTAGGCATTTAGGACTTAACTGTAGTTAGTTTTAGGAACATTCTAGGTTTTGGCATTCATGAACTCTGAAACTTCTGTTTGCATAACCTTACAAAGGGAAAAGCATTATAATCTTTATGGTACAGTTACCATATTAGATTATTACAATTTATTGAAAAAATAACCAGGTACTTTACTGACATAGTATTATTTATTCTTTAAAACAACACAGAGGTGGGCTTATTATTATGATTCTCTTGTACAGGTGAGGATGTTGAGGCTTCTGGACATTAAGTGGCTTGCCCAACATTCCCTATCTAATTAGAATTAAAGCAGGGATTTAAATACAAATCTGAAACCATCCCTCTCAGCCCACTTGAAATATTTAAATAATTTAAGAAATTATTCTAAAATAATTGAATTTAAGGCAATATGTTACTATTTGAATGGATCTACATGTGATTTTATTAATGCCATCATCTTTCAAAAATTATAATGTATTCATGTTACACTCTTGCTTAAAATATAGTATGGACTCAATTATCCACACAGTAAAGTCTGGATCCACAAATAAAACAAGATGTAACTTAAAGGTTAAAAAACTGGAGTTAATTTACCAGTCTCAGTGGTTCTGGGAACTCCCTGGAATTAAATGCACATATGATGTATGTGCTTTTCTCTGGGATTCTAGTGCTTTCATAGAGGGGTAGGTGACCCAAATTGGTTAAAAATCATAAGTCTGTTATCTGTCTTCTGTAAAACTCTAGTCATATGATAAATAAATCATTAGATAAGGAAAACCAATATAGTTTTAAATGCAAAAAGAGATTATTTAACGAAGCCATATTTCTTGGAAGAAATTCAGTCAAAATTGATCATCTAAAATGAGTACCCTTTAAACTAATCATTAGGTCCAGAGCGGCCTTATGAGGTTACTAGGTGAGGCTTGGACTTTTTCCATCTCCATTTCAACCATACATAAATGGAGTCATTTTAGCTTAAATCAGACTTTAAAGCTGATTACCAGTTGTGTAAACATTGCAGACAAGAAGACAAGGAGACTTCTGAACACATAGTGACCCTCTCACCAAGGTAAACCAGGGCAGACTCCTCTGATAGGTCTCAATCGGATACTGGAATCTGGAACTGCTCACTGATTCAGTGATGATTAGAATTTATCTACTAAATATAGCTACAGACCTCAGATTTCATAGTCTTGTATAAAAATTCATGGTCTTGTATAAAAATCTAGGCACAGACCTGGGTCAGAGCCGTAGGGTTTTGTGTCATCCTGAAGACTAACTTTCAAAAAGCAAGACAGCAGCACTGAGGCCTGTGACTGAGGTCGGACATTCACACCCAGGAATAGGTTCTTGATAAATTGGTGATAGAGCAGTTACAGTTTCCATGCTGAAGGCTCTCCATATCTCTGTAAAGGAAAGTGTGCAGAGTTGTGAAGAGCTGGGGCATATACTGGAAGGTAGCATTCCTTAAAGTCTGGGATCCTTAGCTACAGAATGGTTCTCATTCTGTAAAAGTGAATGGTGTGAAGAATTGCAACGAAGGAATTTATTCTAAAAGTTTGGGTGCTGAGGTATCTTCTTCCTAAGCTTTAGAGGAGGAGGATTCTAGAAGCTCAGGGTGTCAACAGGGAAGGTTCTCAGAAGAATCTGAGCAGTCTCAAAGGAAGAAAATAAGACAGTACCTTGGTTCCCAAGGAGATATCATGCCATCAGACCTTCCTAAGACAACTGCATGTCATTCCAATTTTTAAAAAAATTTACTTTTTAATTTCTTTTGAGTCACAGTGGAATTAACTAGCCATATTTCTGATGAAGGCAAAGTGGAATTGACACAATACCAATGTAGAGTATGTGAGAAAAGCTGAACCTCAGTTTGACGTCCAGCAGAGAACACACACAGGAAAGAGAATCTTAGGGAACAGGCTTCATGCAGTGT
The DNA here is from genome assembly GCF_949987535.1 of Balaenoptera acutorostrata. Lineage (NCBI taxonomy): Eukaryota > Metazoa > Chordata > Mammalia > Artiodactyla > Balaenopteridae > Balaenoptera > Balaenoptera acutorostrata. Next base: position 54,989,742 of record NC_080069.1, on the reverse strand, counting down.
TGAGGCCTCTGTCTTCACCAGAGGATCCACACAGGAGAAAAACCATACACATGTGATATCCATCACAAAACACTCATTCATGAATCTGCACTGCATGGTCATAAGAGGATCCATGTGAAAAAGAAAACATACTGTTGTATAGATTGTGGGAAATGCTTCAACTGCAAGAGAAACCTCACTGCTCACCAAAGAATCCACTTAGGAAACAAACCATGTGAGTGTCTCCAGCAGTGCTGTGAAATAGAAATATATTGTACTATGAGCCACATTTATAATTCAAAATTTTCTAGTAGCTATATTAAAAAGTAAAAAGAAATGGTTGATATTAACTTTAATAATATATTTTATGTAACCCCACATTTCAAAAATATTATTTCAATATGTAATCAGTATAAAAAATTACACGATATTTTACAGTCTTTTTTGTGTTCTAAGTCTTTTAAATACAGCGTGTATTTTACACAACAGCACATCCCAATGTGGATTAGCCAAATTACAAGTGCTCAGTAGCCACATGTGGCCATTGGCTACTGTATGGGACAGTGCGACCAAACCTTTTATAAGTTGTAAAATTTTAAATGCCATAGAAGAGGACACTAATAACATCTCACGTAATTGCCCCAAAAGATATCAATTAATTAAGTCCAGATCTTGTCTTGGCTAGAGATAAAGTTAAAAGTGATTTCCTTTTTGTTTCTATTTTGAATTTTATTTTATTTTTTTAAGCAGCAGGTTCTTATTAGTTATCCATTTTATACACATCAGTGTATACATGTCAATCCCAATCTCCCAATTTATCACCCCCCACCCCACCACCACTTTCCCCCCTTGGTGTCCATACGTTTGTGTTCTGCATCTCTGTCTCAATTTCTGCCCTGCAAACCAGTTCATCTGTACCATTTTTCTAGGTTCCACATATATGCATTAATATACAATATTTGTTTTTCTCTTTCTGACTTACTTCACTCTGTATGACAGTCTCTAGATCCATCCATGTCTCTACAAATGACTCAATTTCATTCCTTCTTATGGCTGAGTAATATTCCATTGTATATATATGTACCACATCTTCTTTATCCATTTGTCTGTCGATGGGCATTTAGGTTGCTTCCATGAGCTGGCTATTGTAAATAGTGCTGCAATGAACATGGTGGTACATGACTCTTTTTGAATTATGGTTTTCTCAGGGTATATGCCCAGTAGTGGGATTGATGGGTCATATGGTAGTCCTATTTTTAGTTTTTTAAGGAACCTCCATACTGTTCTCATAGTGGCTGTATCAATTTACATTCCCACCAACAATGCAAGAGGGTTCCCTTTTCTCCATACCCTCTCCAGCATTTGTTGTTTGTAGATTTTCCAATCATGCCCATTCTAACTGGTGTGAGGTGATACCTCGTTGTAGTTTTGATTTGCATTTCTCTGATAATTAGTGGTGTTGAGCAGCTTTTCATGTGCTTCTTGGCCATCTGTATGTCTTCTTTGGAGAAATGTCTATTTAGGTCTTCTGCCCATTTTTGGATTGGGTTGTTTGTTTTTTTAACATTGACCTGCATGAGCTGTTTATATATTTTGGAGATTAATCCTTTGTCCGTTGATTCATTTGCAAATATTTTCTCCCATTCTGAGGGTTGTCCTTTCGTCTTGTTTGTAGTTTCCTTTGCTTTGCAAAAGCTTTTAAGTTTCATTAGGTTCCATTTGTTTATTTTTGTTTTTATTTCCATTGTTCTAGGAGGTGGGTCAAAAAAGATCTTGCTGTGATTTATGTCAAGGAGTGTTCTTCCTATGTTTTCCTCTAAGAGTTTTATAGTGTCCCGTCTTACATTTAGGTCTCTAATCCATTTTGAGTTTATTTTTGTGTATGGTGTTAGGGAGTGTTCTAATTTCATTCTTTTACATGTAGCTGTCCAGTTTTCCCAGCACCACTTATTGAAGAGACTGTCTTTTCTCCATTGTATATCCTTGCCTCCTTTGTCATAGATTACTTGACCATAGGTGCGTGGGTTTATCTCTGGGCTTTCTATCCTGTTCCTTTGATCTATATTTCTGTTTTTGTGCCAGTACCATATTGTCTTGATGACTGTAGCTTTGTAGTATAGTCTGAAGTCAGGGAGTCTGATTCTTCCAGCTCCGTTTTTTTCCCTCAAGACCGCTTTGGCTATTCGGGGTCTTTTGTGTCTCCATACAAATTTTAAGATGATTTGTTCTAGTTCTGTAAAAAATGCCATTGGTAATTTAATAGGGATTGCATTGAATCTGTAGATTGCTTTGGGTAGGGTAGTATAGTCATTTTCACAATATTGATTCTTCCAATCCAAGAACATGGTATATCTCTCCATCTGTTTGTATCATATTTAATTTCTTTCAACTGTGTCTTATAGTTTTCTGCATACAGGTCTTTTGTCTCCCTAGGTAAGATTATTCCTAGGTATTGTATTCTTTTTGTTGCAACGGTAAATGGGAGTGTTTCCTTAATTTCTCTTTCAGATTTTTCATCATTAGTATATAAGAATGCAAGATATTTCTGTGCATTAATTTTGTATCCTGCAACGTTACCAACTTCATTGATTAGCTCTAGTAGTTTTCTGGTGGCATCTTTAGGATTCTCTATGTATAGTATCATGTCATCTGCAAATAGTGACAGTTTTACTTCTTCTTTTCCAATTTGTATTCCTTTAATTTATTTTTCTTTTCTAATTGCCGTGGCTAAGACTTCCAAAACTATGTTGAATAATACTGGTGAGAGTGGACATCCTTGTCTTGTTCCTGATCTTAGAGGAAATGCTTTCAGTTTTTCCCCATTGAGAATGATGTTTGCTGTGGGTTTGTCATATATGGCCTTTATTATGTTGAGGTAGGTTCCCTCTGTGCCCACTTTCTGGAGGGTTTTTATCATAAATGGGTGTTGAATTTTGTCAAAAGCTTTTTCTGTATCTGTTGAGATGATCATATGGTTTTTATTCTTCACTTTGTTAATATGGTGTATCACATTGATTGATTTGCATATATTGAAGAATCCTTGCATCCCTGGGATAAATCCCACTTGATCATTGTGTATGATCCTTTTAATGTGTTGCTGGATTCTGTTTACTAGTATTTTGTTGAGGATTTTTTTAAAAAATTTATTTATTTTATTTATTTATGGCTGTGTTGGGTCTTCGTTTCTGTGCGAGGGCTTTCTTCTAGTTGTGGCAAGCAGGGGCCACTCTTCATCGCGGTGCGCGGGCCTCTCACTATCGCGGCCTCTCTTGTTGCGGAGCACAGGCTCCAGACGTGCAGGCTCAGTAATTGTGGCTCACGGGCCCAGTTGCTCCATGGCCATGTGGGATCTTCCCAGACCAGGGCTCGAACCCGTGTCCCCTGCATTGACAGGCAGATTCTCAACCACTGCGACACCAGGGAAGCCCTTGTTGAGGATTTTTGCATCTATGTTCATCAGTGATATTGGTCTGTAATTTTATTTTTTTGTTGTATCTTTGTCTGGTTTGGTATCAGGGTGATGGTGGCCTCATAGAATGAGTTTGGGAGTGTTCCTTCCTCTGCCATTTTTTGGAAGAGTTTGAGAAGGATGGGTGTTAGCTCTTCTCTAAATGTTTGATAGAATTCACCTGTGAAGCCATCTGGTCCTGGACTTTTGTTTCTTGGAAGATTTTTAATCATAGTTTCAAATTCATTCCTTGTGATTGGTCTGTTCATAGTTTCTGTTTCTTCCTGGTTCAGTCTTGGAAGGTTATACCTTTCTAACAATTTGTCCATTTCTTCCAGATTGTCCATTTTATTGGCATAGAGTTGCTTGTAGTAGTCTCTTAGGATGCTTTGTATTTCTGCGGTGTCTGTTGTAACTTCTCCTTTTTCATTTCTAATTTTATTGATTTGAGTCCTCACCCTCTTTTTCTTGATGAGTCTGGCTAATGGTTTATTAATTTTGTTTATCTTCTCAAAGAACCAGCTTTTAGTTTTATTGATTTTTGCTATTGTCTTCTTTGTTTCCATTTCATTTATTTCTGCTCTGATCTTTATGATTTCTTTCCTTCTACTAACTTTGGGTTTTGTTTGTTCTTCTTTCTCTAGTTCCTTTAGGTGTAAGGTTAGGTTGTTTATTTGAGATGTTTTTTGTTTCTTGAGGTAGGATTGTATTGCTATAAACTTCCTTCTTAGAACTGCTTTTGCTGCATCCCATAGGTTTTGGATTGTCGTGTTTTCATTGTCATCTGTCTCTAGGTATTTTTTGATTTCCTCTTTGATTTCTTAAGTGATCTCTTGGTTGTTTAGTAATGTATTGTTTAGCCTCCATGTGTTTGTGTTTTTTTACGTTTTTTTCCCTGTAATTGATTTCTAATCTCATAGTGTTGTGGTCAGAAAAGATGCTTGATATGATTCCAATTTTCTTAAATTTACTGAGGCTTGATTTGTGACCCAAGATATGATCTATCCTGGAGAATGTTCCGTGTGCACTTGAGAAGAAACTGTAATCTGCTGTTTTTGGATGGAATGTCCTATAAATATCAATTAAATCTATCTGGTTTTTTGTGTCATTTAAAGCTTGTGTTTCCTTTTTAATTTTCTGTTTGGATGATCTGTCCATTGGTGTAAGTGGGGTGTTAAAGTCCCCCAGTATTTTTGTGTTACTGTTGATTTCCTCTTTTATAGCTGTTAGCAGTTGCCTTATGTATTGAGGTGGTCCTATGTTGGGTGCATATATATTTATAATTGTTATATCTTCTTCTTGGATTGATCCCTAATCATTATGTAGTGTCCTTCCTTGTCTCTTGTAACATTCTTTATTTTAAAGTCTATTTTATCTGATATGAGTATAGCTACTCCAGCTTTCTTTTGATTTCCATTTGCATGGAATATCTTTTTCCATTCCCTCACTTTCAGTCTGTATGTGTCCCTAGGTCTGAAGTGAGTCTTTTGTAGACAGCATATATACGGGTCCTGTTTTTGTATCCGTTCAGCGAGCCTATGTCTTTTGGTTGGAGCATTTAATCCATTCACGCTTAAGGTAATTATCGATATGTATGTTCCTATTACCATTTTCTTAATTGTTTTGAGTTTGTTTTTGTAGGTCCTTTTCTTGTCTTGTGTTTCCCACTTAGGGAAGTTCCTTTAGCATTTGTTGTAGAGCTGGTTTGGTGGTGCTGAATTCTCTTAGCTTTTGCTCATCTGTAAAGCTTTTGATTACTCCATTGAATCTGAATGAGATCCTTGCGGGGTAGAGTAATCTTGATTGTAGGTTCTTCCCTTTCATCACTTTAAATATGTCATGCCACTCCCTTCTGGCCTGTAGAGTTTCTGCTGAGAAATCAGCTGTTAACCTTATGGGAGTTCCCGTGTATGTTATTTGTCGTTTTTCCCTTGTTGCTTTCAATAATTTTTCTTTGTCTTTAATTTTTACCAATTTGATTACTGTGTGTCTTGTCGTGTTTCTCCTTGGGTTTATCCTGTATGGGACTCTCTGCGCTTCCTGGACTTGGGTGGCTATTTCCTTTCCCATGTTTGGGAAGTTTTCGACTATAATCTCTTCAAACATTTTCTCGGGTCCTTTCTCTCTCTCTTCTCCTTCTGGGACCCCTATAATGCAAATGTTGTTCTGTTTAATGTTGTCCCAGAGGTCTCTTAGGCTGTCTTCATTTCTTTTCATTCTCTTTTCTTTATTCTGTTCCACAGCAGTGAATTCCACCATTCTGTCTTCCAGGTCACTTATCCGTTCTTCTGCCTCAGTTATTCTGCTATTGATTCCTTCTAGTGTATTTTTCATTTCAGTTATTGTACTGTTCATCTCTGTTTGTTTGTTCTTTAATTCTTCTAGGTCTTCGTTAAACATTTCTTGCATCTTCTCGATCTTTGCCTCCATTCTTTTTCCGAGGTCCAGGATCATCTTCACTATCATTATTCTGAATTCTTTTTCTGGAAGGTTGCCTATCTCCACTTCATTTAGTTGTTTTTCTGGGGGTTTTTCTTGTTCCTTCATCTGATACATAGCCCTCTGCCTTTTCATCTTGTCTATCTTTCTGTGAATGTGGTTTTTGTTCCACAGGTTGCAGGGTTGTAGTTCTTGCTTTTGCTGTCTGCCCTCTGGTGGATGAGGCTATCTAAGAGGCTTGTGCAAGTTTACTGGTTGGAGGGACTGGTGATGGGTAGAGCTGACTGTTGCTGTGGTGGGCAGAGCTCAGTAAAACTTTAATCTGCTTGTCTGCTGATGGGTGGGGCTGGGTTCCCTCCCTGTTGGTTGTTTGGCCTGAGGTGACCCAGCACTGGAGCCTACCCTGGCTCTTTGGTGGGGCTAATGGCAGACTCTGGGAGGGCTCAAGCCAAGGAGTACTTCCCAGAACTTCTGCTGCCAGTGTCCTTGTCCTCATGGTGAGACACAGCCACCCCTCGCCTCTGCAGGAGACCCTCTTAACACTAGCAGGTATGTCTGGTTCAGTCTCCTATGGGGTCACTGCTCCTTCCCCTGGGTCCCGATGCGCACACTAATTTGTGTGTGCTTTCCAAGAGTGGAGTCTCTGTTTCCCCCAGTCCTGTCGAAGTCCTGCAGTCAAATACCATTAGCCTTCAAAGTCTGATTCTCTAAGAATTCCTCCTCCTGTTGCCGGACCCCCAGGTTGGGAAGCCTGACGTGGGGCTCAGAACCTTCACTCCAGTGGGTGGACTTCTGTGATATAAGTGTTGTCCGGTTTGTGAGTTACCCACTCAGCTATTATGGGATTTGATTTTATTGTAATTGCGCCCCTCCTACCGTCTCATTGTGGCTTTTCCTTTGTCTTTGGATGTGGGGTATCTTTTTTGGTGAGTTCCAGTGTCTTCCTGTCGATGATTGTTAAAAGTCAATTCTAGATAGCAAGGCACAATACATGTTAAGCTCTTAGGATAGTACTTAGCTTACAATAGACGCTCCATAAATATGAACAACCATGATTTTAAAAATATTACTTTTTAAAAATTTAACAGGTAATCTTTATTTCTAAGATTTCTTTTTTGTTCCCAGGGAGCATCTTATTTAAAAAGGGCAGGGTAATTTGTGACAACGCGGATGAACCTGAAGGGTATCGTGCTAAGTGAAATAACCCAGACAAAGAAAGATAAATACTGGATGGTACCACTTATATGTGGAATCTAAAAAAAGAAGTTGAACAGATATTGTTGCCAGGGGCTGGGTGGGAGAAATGGGGAGAGGTTGGTCAAAAGATACAAACTTCCAGTTATAAGATGAATAAGTTCTGAGGATCTAATGTACAACATAGTAACTGTAGTCAACAATACTGTATTGTGTACTTGAAATTTGCTAAGAGAGTATTTAGCGTTTTTACCAAAAAAAAAAAAAAAAAAGGAACTATGTGAAGTGATGTGTGTGTTAATTAACTTGATTATGGCAGCCATTTTACAATGCACATGTAAATCATGTTGTACACATTATATTTGTCAGTTTTACCTCAGTAATGCTGGAATAAAATCCTGTTTCACAATTTAAAATAATTAATAACAGGCAAAAAAATAAAAAAGGGCAGGCCTTCTTTTTGATTTATTATCCTGCTGCCTCTTACAGAGGATAAGGAGAAAACTTAAATTTCTGTTCCCCACTTCCATTAACTTTGTTTTAATGGGGGTTATTTTCTTTGATTGGTCCCCTGGCCCACTTTTTTGAATGGCTGTTCCATTTCATATGTCTGGTTATTATTCATGGTCTGCTAATATTTATAAATGAAGGACTTGATTTTTCAGTGTGGGTAACTGATGTGGTCACTGCCTGCAGTTATGTGGGTTAGTGTTTCCTTTTTCCTGATTGATTTTCCCCCAAGTGCATGTATGGAGGTGATTGATAGGTTAGTGGTTTGATTCTTTGGCTCCACTTCTCCTCCTTTCAATGTGTTGAATGGGAGCTTGTAGGCCTATTCTTGGCTGTGCTATGCAATAAGCTGGGTGTGTGTGGATGGCTCCTGTTCAGTGTGGGTGGCAAGTGTTCAACTATTTAAAAGTGGTAGGATTAAGTACCTGATTAGAATATTCACTTTATAACATTTGACATGTTGTTATATTTCTTTACAGGAATACACACGGCTTGATAAAAGCCATTATGAAATTATTACAAATGCAAGCTCTTAAGGAAGGACATGGTGGAGAGAAGAATATTCAGGATATATATAATATTAGGTATGCCTTTTCTCCTTTCTTCTGAAACTTTTTTTTCTTTTTGGTGAATTGTTAAATAAGTTATGAATTGAGACATGCTAATCCATTAAGAATTAGTATATTTAACTCAGCAATGAATGTGAGTCTTGCCCTCTCGGAAGTTAGTATTTCAAAGAGTCAGGATTGAGATAGAGTTGACTATTATATGCTGAGTATCACCAATGTGGCTTTCAGGGTTGTTTCCTTGGAATTGGAATCTTTTATCCAAAATTCAAGTCATTTGTTTTGCTCTGGGATATAGAACCATCTTCCCAATACTGTGAAAACTGAAGAGTTCATTGGACAGATGTACTAAGAGCAGGAGGGGCTTAGTTTAGGCAGGAGGGTAAACTTCCTCACTATAAAAAGTAATAGGAGGACTATCCAAGGGTTATTACCCAGGGCAAGGTCAGTACTTAGGAGCATTGATTTGCCTTTTTTTTTTTGTCATCTACAGAATGTAACATGGTAGAATTATTTTAAAAGAAAATATACACAACAACAGTTATGTTGAAATATATTGGATTTTATGGGAGAGTTTGGATAAGGGAAGGCATCATGCTTACTTTTGAAGGTGACCTTAACCATTGCCTTGACGGTCCTAGAAAGTCATTTCTTAAGAGAGGGGATCCTTAATGAGCAGGGGATCCCAGAAGATGCCATGTAACCAGTGTATATTGTCCTGAAAACTCTGTTCAGTGATGCATCTAGAATATGCCTGTTTCAAAAGAATGAGACCATGAGACCATAAACAAGGGCACTGGTTCTGGGGGAAAATGACTTACATACGCTATGGCGATCCAACAGGGAAAGTAAATCATACTTGTGAACTGTCATTGGCTTGAGCATACAAGACCTGCAGTTTTGAGCATTTGACTCCACAGCTATCAGAAGCTGTGCGTGCCTCTCCAAAGTATAGTAATACGTGGTACCTATTACTTACGTATATTTATAGTACTTTCCTTTTGATAATAAGTAAACAGTGTCTCATATATTACAGTGATCTTTCCTGATTTTTTCTAATGTCTTTATTGGAATATAATTTTCCTGATGTTTTAGTGCTATTTATCATCTTTATTTTTATGAGCACATTATCGAGAGTTTCTTAAGTCACTTTTTAAAAACAAGGTCAGATTTGCATTTTATATATTTTTTCTTAATTTAAAAAAAGTATTTATTTATTTATTTATTTGGCTGTGCTGGGTCTTAGTTGTGGCATACGGGATCTTTAGTTGTGGCACACGGGATCTAGTTCCCTGACCAGGATCGAACCTGGGCCCCCTGCATTGGGAGTGTGGAGTCTTAACCACTGGATCACCAGGGAAGTCCCTCTTAACATGTTTTTTGAATGTTTTCAAAAACACAGAAAAGATGGAAGAATGTAGTACAATGGATTAGTTAATTCATTGTTAACTTATTAGTTAATAACTTGGTTAATTTTAAATTGGGGAAGCAAAATTATTTATTTGAAAATACTATGGAAACTTTGGGTGCGCAGGAGAAACTTTTCAAAACTGATAAATTTGCTTTTCTTTTTAAAATATGCATTACCTTAACCAGAAATGAACCTAAGGAGTAGATGAGCAGGTCTTAATGTTTCTAGATGAGTCGTATAAGCATCTGTGTTCTCTTTTTTTGAAAGAAGTTCAACCTCTTGGGCCAGAGTTCCAGGATGGGCAATAATTCCACTTCATTGTTGTTCAGTTGGAGTTATTTACCTATTTTAAAATAGGAAAGCTATTGAAGTTTTACATTTTTATATAACAGTTTTATTGAGAATAATTCAAATACCATACAATTGACTCATTTAAAGTATACAATTCAGTGGTTTTTAGTATATTCACAGAGTCATGTAACCATTGCAATAACCAATTTTAGGACATTTTCATCATTCCCTCAAATTCCTCACCCATTAGCAGTAGCTCTATATTTTCCTCCACCCAGTTGGGTATTTTTAATTCACTGGTTCTCAACACTGGCTGCTCAGAACCACCTGGGTATGCCTAAAAACAAACAAAAATAGGAACAATGAAATACCCTAGACCAACTGAATCAGATTCTCTGCCATGAGGCCTAAGCTTTTGTAGTTTCAAAAAGGTTCCAGACAATTCTGGTTGACAGTGAGTATAAGATGGTGTGTTAGCGGCTGTCTACTATGCATTCTGATCACCTGAGACCTTGTTGAATGGCAGATTCTCTTTCCTTAGGTCTAAGGTGGACTCAAGATTCTTGTCTAACAAGCTCCCAGGTGATGCTGGCGCTGACACTGACGCTGCTGTTTCCCCACCACACTATAAGTAGCAGAGCTATGAGCAGCCTTAGCAGTTCCTGGGAGCTTGTTAGGAAGGCACAATCTCGGACTCCATCTCAGATTGTCTGAATTAGAGCCCACATTTTAGTAAGATGTTCCAGGTAGTTCACAGGCACCTTTCAGTTTAAGAAGCACTAGTTTTGATGATGATGGAAGGAAATTTTCTGTCACACAGAAGAATCAGAGTTAGTGTCATTTTCATACTGATTGTGCTCACTGTGTGCAAGTGCTAAACTTTCAGCTACCTGTAATGTTTCCCCTGTTTTCCTATTTATAATTAGTTTTCTCCAGTAGTTGGTTCTTTTAACTGCAGTCTTGTTTTCAGAAGACAATAGATGCAAGGTGTGGATAGGGAGCCTAGTTTGAGGAGCTGAAATCATGCTGGACATATAAGGTTTGTCTGTAGAGTGGTGGCACATTAAGAGGACCAGAATCAATCACCTGAGTTGGCATAATCCAGTAATGTTTATGGAGGGCCCTTATGTGAATGGCTGTTTGGCACTATAAATCAGTAGAGTGTAATCGAGTGTATAAGAGCCTTAAGTTCCTCCAGGGGGGATTGTGGGCAGAAACACAGGAGAGGTGAGCCTGGAGAGCAGATTCCCTCAAGAGAGCTATGATTGCCTGACTCAAGCATAAAATTGTCATGCTGTTTTAGAATCTTCTCTGCCACATGTTGGTTAACAATATCATCCAGCCTTGGAGAGGAAGGCTGATGAGCTCTGTATGAAAGCATAAAAAGGATATGAGAAGCTTAGAACTCCACTGAAAGGTGTTCCCTCGTTATGCCGTAGGATTGACTTAAAATGTAAGTAGTATGACAAATAATTGTAAGCTTTCTGAGCATGAAACTCATCTGTGTTTTTATGGTATTAAGGACTCTGCTACTATACAGTTGGATTTTAAGTGTTTCTCACTTCTTTTTGTCCTAATAGCTGATTAATTTGAATTATAGTAAAACAGAATATGTGGTCATCTTATTTTTTATTAAAATTTTTTAAAAAATTGAGGTAACATTGGTTTATATTACTATTTCATGTGTACAACATTATATTTTGACCTATATACACTACAGCATGCTCACCACGAAAAGTTTAGTTTCCATCTGTCACCGTATAGCTGATCCCATTTATCTGTTTCTCCCTCCTCCTACTTCCTTTCGCCTCTGGTAATCACTAATCTGTTCTCGGCATCTATTTGTTTGCTTTTGTGTGGTTTATTTTGTTTGTTTATTTATTTTTAATATTCCACATGTGAGTGAAATCGTATGGTATTTGTCTTTCTCCGTTGGACTCATTTCACTTAGCATACTACCCTCAATGTCCATCCAGGGGTTGCAAATGGCAAGATTTCATCTTTTTTTATGGCTAAGTAGTATTTAATTGTACATATATACCACATCTTCTTTATCCATACGTCCATCAATGGGTAACTTAGGTTGTTTCCATATCTTGGCTGTTGTAAATAATGCTGTGATGAACATTGGGGTGCATATATCTTTTTGAATTAGTGTTTTCATAGTCTTCTGATAAATACCCAGAAGAAGACATTTGCAAATCATATCTCCAATAAGGGGTTAATATCTAAAATATGTAAAGAACTTGTACAACTCAACAGCAAAAAACGAAATAACCTGATTAAAAAATGGGCAGAGGGGCTTCCCTGGTGGCACAGTGGTTGAGAATCTGCCTGCTAATGCAGGGGACACGGGTTCGAGCCCTGGTCTGGGAAGATCCCACATGCAACTAGGCCCGTGAGCCACAACTACTGAGCCTGTGCGTCTGGAGCCTGTGCTCCGCAACAAGAGAGGCCGCGATAGTGAAGAGGCCTGCGCACCGCAATGAAGAGTGGCCCCCGCTTGCTGCAACTAGAGGAAGCCCTCGCACAGAAATGAAGACCCAACACAGCCAAAAATAAATATAAAAATAAATAAATAAATAAAAGAGCCTTCCCTAAATTAAAAAAAAAAGAAAAGAAAAGCAGCTTCATTATTAAAAAAAAAAAAAAAAATGGGCAGAGGATCTGGGTAGACATTTTTCCAAAGGAGGCCTACAGATGGCCAACAGGCACAGGAAATGATGTTCAACATCACTGTATTTATTAGGGAAATGCAAATCAAAACCACAGTGAGATATCACATCATGCCCATTTGAATGGCTATTATCAAAAAGGCAAGAAATAAGTGTTGGAGAGGATATAGAGAAAAGGGAACCTATATATATTGTTGGTGGGAAGGTAAATTGGTGCAGCCACTATGGAAAACAGTTTGGAGATTCCTCAAAAAATTAAGAATAGAACTGCCACATGATCCAGCTATTCCTTTTCTGGGTATTTATGTTGTCTTTTTAAATGGGTCTGCCCTGAATTGCTTAAGTCGTTCCAGGTGGGGAGTGAAGAGAGAGGGAGATGTGAGGACCCAGAATGTTAGCCAGTGGCTTCCCTTGGTTCCTGTGACTTTCCTGAAGGAGGTTTAGAGTGGGTCTTCTCTTTGTTGAACCCAGAGCTCAGTGGCTCTCAAACTTCCTGTGCCTAAGAACCGCCTGGGGAGCTTGTTACGAGTACAGCTTCTCAAGCCCACTTGCTAGGGAGTCTCATTCATTCAGTAGGTTTTGCAATGAGACTCAGGAATCCAGCTGCTGGGTGATGGATATAGGTCATTTGTGGATCATGCTTGAGAAATATTGCTTGAGCCCCTGGGAACTTAGTGGTACCATATATGAACTTAGTAGTACTTAGCTGCAGGGAACCCCTTGGGGTAGACTGGGAGGGATCTTGAGTGGTTAATCATGTCTCCTGGCCTCTGTTCCCTATTAAGAAGGCAAAAGGTTTGTTTGCTCCTAACTTAGGCACTGAGGCACCAAGTTCATCTTACTGCGTCTACCATGGACATTAGAGAGTCCAAGAGCAGAACCAAATAGCAATTCTAATGGAAAAGCGATCCAATGAGAGCAAGCCAAGTGTGGACGCAAGTGAGATTTCAACCTCACTGCTCTCTGTTCAATGAGTAATTCAATGACCCCAACAAGTTAGTGTTCTGCATGGTCAGACAGTAGACGCTGGTAGGAACAGGAGGGGAAGAGAGACCTCAGCACCCTTCTACAAACCAAGGATGGTTTTTAGTGTTACAGTGCATAAGGAGTTCTTACTCAGAGTTTTTCATATATGTGTCTGGGACATGCACTTTAACAAGAGATTTGGATACAGAAGTGATCTACCCACCGTGCTTTGAGATACATCAGATTAGAGTGTGTGTAGCCAATAAAGTTCATTTTGTGTCACTGGACCCTTCTATAGTTCAGTGGCTTAAACAAGATTAAATGGGGATATTTAAATGGAGTTTCAATTCCCAGTGCCTTTTAGGATGGGGGTAAACTGGAAGAACAGTGAAGCGCATTTGACTGCTGTGATTAAACGAAGAGCATGTGTCAAGTGTAAAACTCTAGGCCCAGGAGTCTCAATTCTGGTTGCACCGTTAGAGTCCTCTGAGGAACTTTTAAATGTATTAGTTGCCGGGGCTCTCCCTAGAATGAGTAGGGGTCAGCCTCAAGCATTGGTAGTTTTTCAAAGCTTCCTAGATGGTTTCCAGTGTGCTGGTTCAACTGAGAACTACTGGCCAATTGTTGCAGTGAGGCAGTGGGGCTTCATTGTTGCCAGACCTTCAGATCTTTCAATATTAATAACATTTTATATGAAATATCCTCACTAATAAATGTTGGAAAGCAATTCCAATTTTTGAAAATACAGGGTAGGCAGACCGAACACGTTTGCTCACAGGATGCAATCCAAGGGCAACAGTTTGTGACCTCTGGTTTAGGCATTTAACTGTTTTCAAAAACTTTAAAAGCCCTTTTTTACCTGTGAACAATTTTTTTTTAACATTTTTATTGGAGTATAATTGCTTTACAATGGTGTGTTAGTTTCTGCTTTATAACAAAGTGAATCAGCTATACATATACATATATCCCCATATCTCCTCCCTCTTGCGTCTCCCTCCCACCCTCTCTATCCCACCCCTCTAGGTGGTCGCAAAGCACCGAGCTGATCTCCCTGTGCTATGCGGCTGCTTCCCACTAGCTATTTATTTTACATTTGGTAGTATATATAAGTCCATGCCACTCTCTCACTTCGTCCCAGCTTACCCTTTCCCCTCTCCGTGTCCTCAAGTCCATTCTCTATGTCTGCGTCTTTATTCCTGTCTTGCCCCTAGGTTCTTCAGAACCATTTTTTTTTTTAGATTCCATATATATGTGTTAGCATACGGTATTTGTTTTTCTTTCTGACTTAACTTCACTCTGTATGACAGTCTCTAGGTCCATTCACCTCAGTACAAATAACTCAATTTTGTTTCTTTTTATGGCTGAGTAATATTCCATTGTATATATGTGCCACATCTTCTTTATCCATTCATCCGATGATGGACACTTAGGTTGCTTCCATGTCCTGGCTATTGTAAATAGAGCTGCCATGAACATTGTGGTACATGACTCTTTTTGAATTATGGTTTTCTCATGGTATATGTCCAGTAGTGGGATTGCTGGGTTGTATGGTAGTTCTATTTTTAGTTTTTTAAGGAACCCCCATACTGTTCTCCATAGTGGCTGTATCAATTTACATTCCCACCCTGTGAACAATTTTTATACTAATCAGTTAAAAAAAAAAAAAAAAGCGACTAGTAAGATATCCTTTACTTCAGGCTTAGTTTTCCCCTGCCCTTTTTGTTTGGTCTGAAGTTTCTTTTGGTTAGTTTGAACTCCACTTTTTAATAACACACTATGTTTAAGTTATTGCAACATTCTCTAACATTGACCGTATGGGAAATGCAGCAGAGAACCAACATTGGCCTGGTATTTTGGTTGCAAGCAAAAATGACGAAACTAAATTTTTATGATTCATAAATGATTAGAGGCTCAATTTTCTCTGTGATATGCCATTTTTTTCCCTTAAAAATTTTTTTTTTTTTTAAATTTTATCATGTACTTTTGCTTTTAATTTTTCCTCTGCATATTCATATTATGGCAATCTTTTTAAGATCTCTCTTCCCTCAGCTGAAGTGAGGAAATAGCTGTGAATTCATGAGCAGTAACTGCTTGTTCCAAAATGTGTGCATCATTCTGATGTGCCAGACAGTGGCTGACATGTACAAATAGCCAATGTTGAGAATCTTATTTGTGGAAAGGGTTGGTCTGATCAACATCAATCTGTACTTTCTGAAATAAGGGAATATTAAATGTTTTTGGCAGATGGTGTGCTCTGAAATGGGTGATAAGGCCAACAGTGATGGATGGTGATACCCTGAGTAGATGAAAGTTATGTACTCTATGTGTATTTGTGCATCTGTTTGTGCGGTGTTAAGAGTTTATTTAGATGGAGAGTTAGTTTTAAGAACTTAAAGATGTGTGTCCGAAAGGCTGAGGTACTTTGTGATTCATACCGTTTTTGGTTTTTTTTTTTTTTTCACTTATCTCTTAAGGCAAATACATTCATTCCTTAGGGCCATCAAACAGAAACGAGAGAAAGTCCCAAGGTAAATACTGACACAAAGTGCAGTAAAGACCAGTTTGTAGTTGTGGATGTCAAAATATAGCTCCAGTTTTAATTTTGATAACTAGCTTCTTCTCGGCATGAAGCCCTTTTTGCATTTTGTCTTATACCCATTTTGGTGTGTGAGATGGAGTCACTTGTGCGAAGAGTGCAGGAAGAGCATTTCTACATCTAGGGAAAAGCATGTGTCTAGCTGCTGCTGTGTGAGAGAGCCTGGTGCCCCAGGAGCACTAACAGGAGGCCGGGTGCCTGGAGCTTAGTGTTCGAGGGAGGGAGAGGCCAAGACAGAGGCCCAGGGGAGGTGGGCATGGCCTAGAAGATGCAAGACCATGGCAAAGACTTTGGGCTTTCTTTAAAGAGTAGTGGGGGGACTTCCCTGGTGGCGCACTGGTTAAGAACCTGCCTGCCAATGCAGGGGACACAGGTTCGATCCCTGGTCTGGGAAGATTCCACATGCCTTGGAGCCACTAAGCCCGTGCGCCACAACTACTGAGCCTGTGCGCCACAGCTACTGAAGCCCGCGTGCCTAGAGCCCATGCTCTGCAACAAGAGAAGCCACCGCAATGAGAAGCCCGTGCACCGCAACGAAGAGTAGCCCCCGCTCGACGCAACTAGGGAAAACCCGCGCGCAGCAACGAAGACCCCACGCAGCCAAAAATAAATAAATAAATAAATTTATTAAAAAAAAAAGAGTAGTGGGAAGTCACTGAAGGTTTTATTTTTAAACTTATTTTGAAAGAATTTTAAAGTTCCAGAAAAGGTGCAAGAATAGTACAAAAAATTTCCATATGCCATTTACCCTGATTCATCAATGTTTTTACCCTTTGCCACATTTGCATTATCCGTCTCTCTATATAATTAAAAAAATATTTGAGAGTAGATTACATATATTCAGTAGGGTATGCTTTCTAAGAACAAAGATATTCTCATATATAACCAGAGTACTGTTATCAAATCAAGAAAATTTAACATTGATATAATACTTTCATCTATGGTCCATATTCCAGTTTTGCCATTTGTTTTAATAATGTCCTTTCATACCTTTTTCCTTTTTATTTTTAGTGTATGGGCTCTAGTTTAGGATCATATATTACATTTAATTGTCATATCTTTTTAGTCTTTTAAAATTTGGAACTATTTGGAAAATTTCTCCTTTATCTTTTATAACATTGACATTTTTTTTCTTTTAATAAATTTATTTATTTATTTATTTATTTTTCGGTGTGTTGGGTCTTCGTTTCTGTGCGAGGGCTTTCTCCAGTTGCGGCGAGTGGGGGCCACTCCTCATTGCGGTGTGCGGGCATCTCACTGTCGCGGCCTCTCTTGTTGCGGAGCACAGGCTCCAGACGCGCAGGCTCAGCAGCTGTGGCTCACGGGCCCAGCCGCTCCGCGGCATGTGGGATCTTCCCAGACCAGGGCTCGAACCCGTGTCCCCTGCATTGGCAGGCAGACTCTCAACCACTGCGCCACCAGGGAAGCCCCACATTGACATTTTTGAATACTATAAAAGTGATGCAATGTCTTTCTTAGGATATCATATCTGGAGACACTGACGTCCATCTTGCCCCTCACTGGTGATTTTAATTTTGATTACCCCATCAAGGTGATGTCTGGTTTCTCTACTGTATAGTTATCATCTTCTTCTTGTAACTAATAAGCAGTCTATGGGGAAGATGCTACGAGACCATGCAAATATCCTGTTCCTTGTTAAACTCACAGCTGCCTCCCCCCCATTAATTTTCACTATGATAATTTCAAAATGGTGATTTCCCAACTCTGCCACTCCCTTCAGATTTACTAGTGGCAGTGGAGATATAGATATGCTTTAGATGTGGACATGGTAGGAATCCCTGGGAATTCACTTAATCTATAGATTCTGAAGCCCCACCTCTATAGATTCTGATTTAGAAAGCTTGGGTGGGAGCCAGTGTGGGTACGTAGAATCCATGCATTTTTTAAAAGTCTCAAGAGATTCTGATGTGGAAATAGGTTTGGAAATCACTGGACAAATGGTTAAAACACTGAACAACATTATATTATTTCATAGTGACGTTAGACAAAAACAGTTAACTTTCTTTCCTCCTACATCTGCATCTTTAAAATGGGCACAATTAAGATATCAACCATGGATATTGAGGTAATAAATTAGATTCTGATTTGAACTTATTTTCTTTGTAAGGGAAATCCAAGTTATTATGATGATTTATATTGGCAGTATACTTCACATGATACATATGAATTTTTCTAAAATCGAAAGAGGTTAATTAAATTTAAAATAGTATATGGCTGAGTTAAGTTTGGAATATTTTTTAATGCCTTTTTGATTGAGATATAATTTGTATACCATAAAATTCACCCTTTTAAAGTGTACAAGTCAGTGGTTTTTATTATACTCACAAATTTGTTCAACTATACCACTAATTCCAGAACATTTTTATCACCCCCCAAAGAAGCCCCATACCTATTAGCAGTCTTTCTCTAATACCTCCTACTATAAATATAAAACACTGCTTACTTTTCTATCTGTGGATTTACCTCTTCTGGACATTTCATATAAATAAAATCATACAATATGTGGCCTTTTATGTCTGGCTTCTTCCACATAGCATAATGTTTTTAAGGTTCATCTACATTGTAGCATGATTTAGTACTTCATTCCTTTTATGGCTGAATAATATTTCACTGCATGGATATATCACATTTTATTTATTCTGTAATATTTTTGTATACTTACCAAGTCCAGTGAATTTTCAGTGTTTTTCCCTTTTCACATTTATTTCTGGAGGTAAACTACTTTTCGTAAGTTCCTGAAAATAAACCTCCTAGTCTTTAATTAAGAGTAGTTGTTACTGTTTTTTCATTTCTATGCAAATTTCCTTATTGCATTTATTGTTTCTTAACGAGGTTGCTTAGAATCCTGTAACACTTGAAAAAAAATCAAGTGTTTTTTTGATTTTTTTTGACCATCAGCTATTGTCATATGTTTCTGTTGTCAAGATAAGCATTTTGCTTTTTGGGGAGCTGATTATTTCAACAGTTGAATATATTATCTAAAGGGATCTCCTGAGGTGTAGATGTTTGGTTTTATTTAGCATGAAGGAAGCATGACACCATTATTAAATTGTCTGTACTTTACAGTCAAGCTGCCATAGGGTTTGGAACCATTAGAATGCGTTAATATGTTTTATTTTGCTGAAGTTACAAAAACTTCAGAAGCTGGGGAGCCACCATTTCTAGGCACATCATATATACCTTTTTTTGGGAAATAGAAGCGTACTTTATAGTTTTTTTTCGGAAGCAGGAGTTTAACAAGGCTGAATTGCAGTAATTACCTTAGGTATACTTAGCTTTAATTTACTAGCACTTACCCTTTTTTGGAGGGGAGGTCAGGACCTTCTTTGAGAATCTCATAAAAGTTTTGTACCTTCCCCTAGAAAATGTACACATGTACATGTACTCAAAATTTTGCATATAATTTCAGAGGGCTTGTGAATTCTTGCTTTAATGGATAAATGACATTTTTTACAGAAATTAGGAAAAAGAAGGTGGGAAAGAAGGGGGTATCAGTGTCAGATCTGTCCCTGAGAAAGCTCAGTAGAGTTGAGGATAAGAAAGAAGCTAGGGCAGTAATCAGGGAAGCATAGCCAGTAATACGTTCCAAGGGCCATCTGTCTTTTTTATTTTTCAGCATGTGGGACCTTAGTTCCCCAACCAGGGATTGAACCCGAACCCCCAGAAGTAGAAGTGTAGAGTCTTAACCACTGGACTGCCAGGGAAGTCCCCCATCTGTCTTTTTGCAGTTTGATTCTTTCTGTGGCACTGCATGTTTTGCTTCTGTTTTCACTTCCTCTTTTCTCTCCTCTTTCCCACCCAGGGAAGTCTTTGTTCACAGTTTATGATTCCAATCACCTGGAGCTTACACTTGGGATTTAAAATCAGACCTAAATAATAATCTATACATATTATACAATTTTCCAGTTAGCAATTGCCACTAGAAAATATTTTATAAGTTCTTCTAAGTGTGCATGCCTAATTTGAAAATTGGTATGGTAATTTGCTGATAAATGTCTTGAAGAGCATAAAATGTTGTAATTTTTGCCTTAGCCTATTTATCTTATCTCTAGTTTCCCGCCGCCCCACCCCAATCAAGGATGTAACTTAGTAATAGACGTTTTGGACCCCTCCATATCTGTGTGTTTCCCCCCAGCCATCACCTTGTACCTAAAATAGTTCCAGA
Organism: Balaenoptera acutorostrata; assembly: GCF_949987535.1. Taxonomy (NCBI): domain Eukaryota; kingdom Metazoa; phylum Chordata; class Mammalia; order Artiodactyla; family Balaenopteridae; genus Balaenoptera; species Balaenoptera acutorostrata. The sequence goes on along the minus strand of NC_080069.1, from coordinate 54,969,481 downwards.
CTTCTGACATTGGCAGACACCTTTGCATTAAAACCCTGCCTCTCAAAATAGGGATCCTGGGAAAGGTTCATTGTGAGGGCAGAGCCATTGTGATATGAAGTCTCTTTTCAAAGAGATCTTATCTTTTCCCTATCTGCGTTATAGACCTAAAGAAAAAAGAAAATTAGTCAAAAATATCAAAATTGAAATAATTTGTGCTCCAAGTCTTCTTTTTCTGGAAAGGATGAAATGCATTGTCTTAAGACTCTATAGGATAGATAATGATTCACAATTATTGTTTAATTTTTCTTTTTTATAGTAATATTCATTGTGGAATCTTAACAATTTTTATTATGCTTTTTTTTTTTTTTTTTTGGCTGAGTTGGGTCTTCGTTACTGCGCACAGGCTTTCTCCAGTTGTGGTGAGCGAGGGCCACTCTTCGCTGCAGTGAGTGGGCCTCTCACTGCGGTGGCCTCTCCTGTTGCGGAGCACAGGCTCTAGGGGCGCGGGCTTCAGCTGCTGCGGTGCACGGGCCCAGTAGTTGTGGCTCATGGGCTCTAGAGCGCAGGCTCAGTAGTTGTGGCGCATGGGCTTAGTTGCTCCGAGGCATGTGGGATCTTCCCGGACCAGGGATCAAACCCTTGTCCCCTGCATTGGCAGGTGGATTCTTAACCACTGAGCCACCAGTGAAGTCCCTATTATGCATTTTTTATCTTAAAATCTGCAGAGCTTTTTTTTTTTTTAATCCCACTTTGGCTTCTAACCAGCTCTTTCAAATCAAAATTCAGAGCAGGTAGAGAAATGCTTTTAAAATGCATATTTGATGTAGTAAGTGCTATGCTATGCTTCTGAAAGCGCCAGGGTCACAGCTGCATACATGAAAATGCATGGTGACTGCGGGCATTGTTTCCTCACACAGAAAACGCAATCTGTGTCTATCGCTGAATTTAAGATGTAAATCAAATCATAGCTTTCCTACATTCAGAGATGTAGCAGAAAGGTTGAGGTGACCTAAAGGTTACAAATAACTCTTGCTTTTTGCCTACTACAAGACTAATTTTTTTTTTTTGCTCCCTCTTTTCTATTAAGATTGATGTATTTATACTTGGAAAGGTGAATCTAGTTACCTACCTTATTTTATCGTTGTCTCTGTGCTAGTTTAGTGGAACCACGAATTTATCATTTACTCCCTCCCCCGCTCCATTCTGCTAAGATGCATGCACTGCTCTGTGTTGTTGACAATGTTATTAAAGGGCAGGGAGCCCTGAAGTATTAGGTACCAACTCTGCATGCTTCCTCTGTGCTTTTTTTCTCCTAACAATGTGGACTTTGAAACAATGTACTTAGAGGGGTTGTGATGTTGGTTTTTCATGATCCATTCAAAGAGTTTAAAAAGGTGCTTTGGGGAAAGTGTGTGTTTGTTACATTTATTTTAGATGTGCATTTGGCACTGAAAGGGAAACCTAAGAGTAAGAAGATAGACACCCAGCTTTCAAGCTGCTTATGCTCTAGTTTAAGATAAAAATTTACCTGCATGATAATCATAATAGTACCCCATTTATGGAATATTCTGTGTGCTAGTTACTGTATTAAATGCTTTACTTAAAATGGCAGTTAAAACATTTACAAATCATGAAATGGGAAAGTGCCAAAGAACATACAACAAATTGGCTCATCTATGGCAGAAAAACAACAACAATAACAACAACAACAGCAACAATAATAATAACCACACAGTGAAGGAGAAATTAGAGGCACTAGAGGCCAATGAAGGGTGACCTGATTGCCTGGTTTGTATTGATTTCAATTTTAGAAACAATGTTATTCTCTTTTAAGAAGAAAACAGAATCTACTGGATGTCTCAAGAGTTAGGAAATCTTGATTTAAAATTTTCTGTGGGCTTATTCTGGATATAGCACTGCATTTCTCTCTCAAGTAAAAAATATAGGATGCTTTATTTCTTTGAGATAAAAATAGGAGACCTCTGTTTTGAGGCCTTAGATTTTATTAGACGTTGGCCTTAAAGCCATTTAAGCTTGGCATAGAATTATTAATAGTTGAGAGCCATCTTTATTGGTTTCTGCCTTTACAGGATTTGGTTCCACCTCTGGTCCCGAGCAGTACGAAGATTAGGGCTTTAATGGGTGACTTGGGTTCTATAACTTTAGCACTGGAAGGTACTTAGTCTGATTTCCTCATTTTACAGATGAAGAAACTTTGCCCAAGAGAGGTTAATTCTCTTGCTTGAGATTACACAGTTTGTTGCAGAGACAGAATGTGAATTTGGAACTCTTGCCTCTTTTAATTCAATGTTTTCCCTCCACTATTTCACGTCACCTCTCCACTTCTAGTTTTTCTTCTGAGACATGGTTGTGCCAGCGTAACAGTAAATGATTTGGATGATGCTATGTAGGCCCTGCTTATATAAATAATAATAATGATTTCAGTGTCCCACATTTGTGTTTGTTTTTCATAATTGTAGAGCTTATTGTCTGTCGCTGTTCGCTTTACAAGTGATCACGTTGATTGTATGTTCAACCCATCTATCACTTTGAATAAAGTGTTTTAGGCAACTTACTCTTTATGCCTTGAATACCGGGTTTGGGTATAATTGACATTTTAAGGCATAACCCAGGTTTTGTTTTGGTGTTCTTTTGTACCACGTTATTTCTTTTTTTGATCAATAGTCCTTCTAATGAAGAGCAAAATTTACTTTAAATTGTGGATTCTTCCATTTACCTTGACCTTTCTCAGTTGGAGGTACTTGAAAGAAGTGAGGTACTTGAAAGAAGTGGCTAACAAGCAGTGAGTGAGAAGAAAGAAAAGAATAATCTTGAATAATCCATTAATTTAAGAATCAATCCTTGAATATTTCAGGAGTGAACTATACTTAACCTGATGACATTTTTTTTTAACATCTTTATTGGAGTATAATTGCTTTCCTTATGACATTTTAAATGCTCTAGTTATAATATTTTAAATGGAAAATAACTCTATTTTCTATCATACCAAATTAGCATGCATAATATTTAATGCTGTTTGTTTATTTTGGAACATGCTTCTATGTTTTGCAAAGGAATAATTTTACATTTGTTTTCCATTTTAAGTCTTCTAGTTCCTACTCTGCCGTTACTCTTGTGCATCTAATGTTAATATTTGATGATTATGTTTCCATAAGAACCTTCAAATTTTGAGCATGATCGATTGATTGCTTTTGGTTCAGTATAAAGAAGGATGAAGGTGGGATAATAGTCTTTTTGAATAACTCAGGGCTAGTACCATGTTTTAGTGAGTTTTGTGCCTCATAGTGCTTGCCATTTTACCTAGTGCAGTGGTTCTTAACCAGGGACAACTGTGGCCCCAGGGGACACTTGGTAATGTCTGGAGACATTTTCGATTGTCATGTGCCTAGGTTGAATGCTATTAGCATCTAGTGGGTAGAGGTCAGGAATGCACTTAAACATCCTATAGTGCATTGAACAATGCCCACAACAAAGAATTATCTGATTCCAAATGTCAGTAGTGCCAAGATTGAGAACCCCTCATGTATGGCAGGTGCACGATAAAGTATATTGAATTAAAAACTGTGTCCATTCTATAAAGCATAAGGCTTTACATATTATTTTATATGTGTATTCACATACCAATTTGATGATTCACAAGGGAGAATTTAGCTCTTTGCTTCAAATTCATTCTTTGCTCAAAGTATTAAAACAAAATTTTGGCAATTATAATTGATTTTAGGTTAGTTGTACTCAGTTGAAATAGTATAATATTGGTAATCAATGTTAATCAGTAGTAATATTCAACGTTTTTAATTTGGACTTCCTTTCTCCCTCGAGGTTTTTAACTTCTTGGAATCAATATTGTATATTATTCCTACAGTATTTCCACTTGGATCTGACATAATCAATTCTCTGGAAAAGTTAATTATCCACATGTCTAAGTCAGTAATTAATCTGGATAAATCCCTATTTTATATTCTTCTTAACTCATCTTTAGAGTTTTAAGTCTGAGATACTAAATAGAATTTGCTGAACCCCAGTGCTAGCAAAGCAGCCCTTCAACTTCATGCAACAAAGCAGAGTGGGTCCCACAATTCCAGTGAGGTAGAAGCTAAATTATAACAGAGTTGTTTGCTATATATGCATCATTCCTAATCCTACTTTAAAATTACTATCTCTTACCTCTGTTGATCTGATTTAATCTGGACAAGACTGTTTTTAAAAGGAGATAGGTTCTTAACAGTTTTTAAACAGGAGATAGATTCTTGACAGTTTTTGGGGGTGGGAATTTGAGGGGTGGGAAGAGTTAGGGGGTGACTTATAAGGGAAGAGTATTGCAAAGCACTTAAGTGCTTTATGATCACACAAAAACTATGTGACAACTTGTTGGATTTTCTTCTTAAATAGTCATAAATGCCACCATTAGCTGGAGGATTAATAGATGGTCATACCTGATGCTCCTCATTTCAATATGGTGCTTGTCAGAAGGAAAACCCATAGCTAAAATAATTGCAGTTGCTGTTCTTTCCTTTTTATTCATGTTCACTTGAACATGACCTACTGAATTCGTAATCTAAGAAGTTTGGCTGATGTGACATACTTGAGAGGCTTTAAGGATTTGTAACATTTGTGTCTTCATATCTGTAGCAACTAGAGCAGAAGCAAATTCTAGATAGGTTTAACTGCCAAAGAGTTTGGAATTTGAAAATGTGATTTTGATAGGATCTTTGAGTTTTGGCATAAAAAGTTGCTTGGAGTGATCCCTTAGCAATGGCAGTAATCTGATGAGTCAGAAATAGCCTGTGCTTTAACAAACAGAGGCTGCCAGCATGTGAAGTTAGTGTCTAATAGATTAGGTGAGGTTGAGGAGAAAATAGAGAGATGGTGTTATAATACCCAGAAACTGTGTAGTAGTGTCAGAGAGGTGTTTAACATGAGGGTTTCAGTGTGATGGATCTGCCATACTTTTCTGTTTAAGAGAGAGAAAAATCAGAAAACTTCCCAACTCCTAACCTTCCTTTTCTGTGGTTTTTCACTTGTACCGGTTTTCAATCTGGCAACACATTGGAATTGCTGGAAGAGTTTTAAAAAATTACTAATGCATGGGCTCCACTCCTAGCAACCCCAGTATAATTGAAGCCTGGGCATTGGTATTTCAAAAAGAGCTCCACAGATGAATCAAACATGCAAGCAGGGTTGAGCACCACTGCTTTATAGCAGTGCATCAGAATTGTCTGGAGAGCTATTTATTAGGTCTGGCTGAGGCCTGAGAATTTATTTTCATTTCTAACAAGTTCCCAGGTGATGCTGATATTGCTGGTAAGGCGATCCCATTTTGAGAACCACCAAGAAGGCTGTTTTAAAAAATCATTTGGGTGTGACTGATCTTTTTCTTTTTTTAAACATTGCTAGTGCTATATAATTGGGTTAAAAATTAAGATTAAAGATAAGTATTATGCATATGATTCTTTTTATGTAAAAAAGATAGATTGCTTTGAATTATTTTTTCAAATAGCATTTTTAATTTTTAAAAAAATTTGAAAAAGAATAGATACACATATATGTATAACTGAATCACTTTGCTGTACACCTGAACTAACACAACATTGTTAATCAACTACAAAATAAAATTAAAAGTTAAAAAGATAAATTAAAAAAAGAATGAAATAATGCCATTTGCAGCAACATGGATGGACCTAGAGATGATCATATAAGTGAAGTAAGTCAGACAGAGAAAGACAAATATTCTATGACATCACTTATATGTGGAATCTAAAAAACAGTACGGGGACTTCCCATCGGTCCAGTGGTTAAGACTTCGCCTTCCAAAGCAAGGGGTGTGGGTTTGATCCCTGGTTGGAGAGCTAAGATCCCACATGCCTCGCAGCCAAAAAACCAAAACATGAAACAGAAGCAAAATTGTAACAAATTCAATAAAGACTTTAAAAATGGTCCACATCAAAAAACATCTTAAAAAAAATAAAAAATAGTACGAATGAACTTATTTGCAAAACAGAAACAGACTCACAGACGTAGAAAACAAACTTATGGTTATCAAAGGGGAAGGGAGAGGGGAGGGATAAATTGGAAGTATGGGATTAATAGATGCACACTACTATATATAAAATAGGTAAATAACAAGGATTTACTGTATAGCACAGGAAACTATTCAGTATCTTGTAATAACCTATAATGGAAAAAAATGAAAAAAAGAATATAGATATATACATATGTATTTATGTATAACCGAGTCAGTTTGCTGTACACCTGAAACTAACAATAAAAAAAGCCACATCAGGGCTTCCCTGGTGGCGCAGTGGTTGAGAGTCTGCCTGCCAATGCAGGGGACACGGGTTCGAGCCCTGGTCTGGGAAGATCCCACATGCCGCGGAGCAACTGGGCCCGTGAGCCACAAGTACTGAGCCTGCGCGTCTGGAGCCTGTGCTCCGCAACAAGAGAGGCCGCGACAGTGAGAGGCCCGCGCACCGCGATGAAGAGTGGCCCCCGCTTGCCGCCACTAGAGAAAGCCCTCGCACAGAAACGAAGACCCAGCACAGCCAAAAATAAATAAATAAATAAAAATTAAAAAAAAAAAAAGCCACATCAAAACTTTGTTTAGTACTTCATAGTTTAAAAAGCTAATGAATTTACAATTTCTAGTAGACTTTTTGAACTATTTAAAATAATTTGTGCTTTTTTCCTTTTTTTTAAAAAACCCCATTATATGAGGATCCTTCACATTTCAGATCTTTAATTTTATATAGTCTTTTAGGTATCTTAATCGATGTAGCCCAGATAAAAGATTTGTCCTTGTTCAACAGAAATTTCAAGAATTTATAATTTACAGAGTTTGTTATTTGATATGGGAGAAATATTTTCTTTTTTCTCACCTTAAGCATACTGGGGAAACACAGAACCATATACTGAGAAAAATGGGGGTAAGTGGGAACAGAGACGGAGAGATAGTGCTTATAGGTTGGGGCAGTGTTAGAGGAAATGGAACCTTCCAGGTTTGGAAAGAGATCAGCAAGAGGAGGAGGTGGCCAGTGATTTCCAAGAATGCAGGAATCAAGGGGATGGATATGAAAGAGCTACTGGATTGAGACGCTTGGCCAAAGTCATAGTGCTATTAAATGGCAGAGTCTGCTGTCAAATTTGGGTCTCTAAGACCCAGGTTTATTCTCTTTTCTGGAAAAGAATTAGATATAGGAAAAACATAGTTCTAATGAGCCAACTCTGCAACAAATGCAGCAAATGATAGTTTTGTGACAATTTTGAATCTAGATGGTAGTGGCTTTTTTGTAGCTATATTTAGATATTAAAAAGGTGTAGTCCTGAAATGACAGCTTCCAACGTCACTTTCTGTTTTTCAGAAACCATCCTCAGCCTTTGATCACTGTGCTTGAACACAGACCTGATTGCTGGCCAGTACTTTTGCAACAGCTGACAACTTTTTTCCAGCGATGCCCTGAAAGGTAATGTAAAATAAAATAAATGAGGGAGATGAATAGTATATGCTAATTTTAGAGTTTTTCTTTTAAGCTGCTTTGACTGTAATGTTTTCTCCTGAAGTAAAGAAATGTCTTAGAGCAGGATATAGTTTTCTATTTTCTTTTTAAGAGTAAGAGAAAAAAATCCTACCAGATTTACTGATTGTTGAAATATTGACTATGAGAAAAGCTATTATTAAATAAGCTAAGCATTGGTTACTTGGGAAAGTTGATTGGAAATATTTGGTAAACTACTACATGGTACATATGGAAGACAGGTTCTTCCCTCTGGAAATTGATTAGTGAGTTAATCTCTCCATTAGAAACCAGTGCCAGTTGGGATTAAGCAGTCCTGCCAACTGGGACCAGATAGCTGCCATATGTGCAGTTAGTTTAGCTTCACCAAGGCCTTCTGCCTTCTGATGGTCCTCAAAGCTTTCTCACATCCTTATTACTATGGCACTGGCTCAGGCGGTCATCTCTTACTGTGGCTATTGCCACCTATTCCTAACTGGCCTCTCTGCCTCCGATCTCGTCCTGCTCAAGGCCATTCTCTAAGCATCCATCAGGGTGACGCATCAAGAGAGCAGATCTTATTGCATCACTCCCTTTCTTAAGTGGCTGCAGCTGTGATTTTCAAACTGCACTTGCAATGTATAGGCTAAGCATGGAAACACCCTCGCACCCCTTCAGCTCTTTTTCTTATAGACTATTTTTTTACGTGTTGATACCTTATGGAAGCTTTCTATTGGAAAACAATCGTTTGGTCTCTGAAATAGTTGGAAAATCCCTGGGCTACAGGACGAAATCTATTATGTCATGCTAGGCTCTGTGTATGATCTGTTTCACCAATTTTATTTTCTCCTATCTTTATCTCATAATTTATGAATTATGTATTTCAGCAATACACCGACTTGCTTTGTTTCCACACAGGAAACAGTGCTGTTTCCTCGCCTCTGTGCTCTTGCTTATTAGTATCTATCTTACTCTCTTGAATCTCATCCCAGCCCTTTTCTGACTAGTACCCTAGCCCTTGCTTGATTAATTTCTCTATTTTAAATCTCTGTTTAGGGACTTGCCTGGTGGTCTAGAGGTTAAGACTCCGCGCTTCCACTGCAAGGGGCACGGGTTTGATTCCTGGTCGGGGAATTAAGATCCCACATGCTGTGTGGTGTGGCCACAAAACTAAAAAAAAAAAATCTCTGTTTAGGTATTGTCTCTCCTAGGAAGTGTTTACTTACCACAGGCTGAATTAGGTGTCTCTTTTACATGCTCCCTTAGTAACTTCAGTTGTGATTTCTAACATCATTATACTTACTGCATGGTCTTATAATTATTCTCCTCCATTAACTGTGAAACTTTCTTACTTTCTTGAGGGCAGGGACTGTGTCTCAGTATTCTTCGTATTGATAATGCCTGGCACATTTTTGGGTGCTTTATAAATGTTGAATTTATATATGTATACACATGAGGCTCACAGATTGGTGGGGCCCAGGCAGTGGGTTGTAGAGTGCCTCCTAAAATATAATATCACTGCATGCTTAGTACGTCACACAAGGTCATGATGGGATGGTACCATTGTCCCATGTAATCCAATGCCTGAGTTACATTTACCACACTAGCTACGTTCATGTGCTCTTGCTCTTGAAGGTCTTAGAGTGTCCTATACATACAATGTATTAGAACATTGTTTCTGAGTCTATAACTTCAATTTTAGATGGAATTTCCAGGCAGGATTTACTGCTACAGGAAGTTTTAAAGAGATATAGGGAACCTTGTAATCATCTGCCAGTGATAAAAGTCCATGTAACAATTGAATGAATACCTTAAAATAAACATTATTATCATCCTCTCTTCCCTCACCTAGGGCTGCATTTTCAAAGGTAAGATATTAATATTTACTAAAAAAAAGTCTTTGTTCATCCATGTCAGAAAGCAAAAATAACAAATTTATAAACATTTGTTTAATGAAGTTTCTCTTGTTAAATAGATTGGGATACTTTATAAAAGATGTTGCTGCTGATGTGTCATATTTGTTATTAAGCTTGTTTTTAGGGTAATCCTTACAAATATCTCTCTTTTCCAATGCTTTAGTTAGTCAGCAAGTAATTAACTTACTTTTTGGTTGTTTCATTTCAAAGGAGTATTATTTTGGAATTTGGAAGTAGTTCTTCTAATGATGTATGTCCAGATAGTCGTAAGGAGACGAGATTATTAATTGAGTTTGGTTTATTTATGGATAAGCTTTCATTGACTTATTCCTTTCATTTGAGTTCTGGAGTGTTAGAGTATGCTATCTAGAGCTTTTTAGAAGTTTTAAATTATTTTGTATTTCTTTGCAAAGAATAATTACAGTTGTCTCATTTCTACTTTTGCACTATGAGATGGTTCTTTGCAGGATGAAATTGATCACTGCTTACATTTTCAGCAGACTGTTAGTTTCTTGAGATTTAATTTTAGAGTAAGTTAACTTAGTTTTTACACTGTCATTTAGAAGGTAATGAAGGAAGTTTGGTAGTTTAATAAGAATATAAATAGTGATTCACAACTATAGGAAGGAGACAAAATGTTGTGACAATAGCTTGTATTCTAGCTCTTTCTGTGTTAGGAATTGTTGATTAGAGTAGCTGGGTTCACTTTTTTTTTTTTTTTGAAAAGTGTACATGCTGTATAATTCCATTTACATAACATTCTGGAAAATGTAAAACTATAGAGTGGCAAACAGATTAGTGCTTTCTAGGGGTTTGTTGGGGGGAGGGAGGTGGGGTTAAAAAGGTGAAGTACAGAGGATTTTTAAGGCAGTAAAAATATTTCATATGACATTGTAATGGTGGATACATGATACTATGCATTTATCAATACCCATAGAATTTTACAGCACAAAAAATGAACTTTAATGTATGCAAATATATGTATGTGTGTGTGTGTGTGTGTCTGTGTGTGTATGTACGTATGTATATATATATCCCAGAAATGGAATGAAAGATCCCAGGAATGAAAAAAGGAATGAGCTATCAAGTCACACAAAGAATATAGCTGTATTACAAACTGTATTACAAATGTGGGAAAAAACCTCACTGGAGGTGGTAGAGTAGAAAGGTGCTAGCCTAAATGTATGGGTTCACTTTTAATAGAATGTATCAACAGATGTCCTGAAATAGCAGTGTATCTTCGTGCTAGATTTTTGGGGGCATGATTCTCCAGTTAAATTCTGCACTGATTTTTAGAAGGCCTGTGGTGTTAAGACTTCACCATTATAGAACCGAGAATTGGGTAAATTGACAATGGTGTCAAGGTCTTTAGGGCTGGATACTTCAAGATTATCTAGTCTAACACATAGTTTTTCAGATGAGGGAACTAAGGAGAGCAACATTAAATGACTTGCTCAAGGTCACATGGCTAGTGGCAGAGTTGGGCCCAAAGGCTCAGTGTTTTGATTTTCATTCCAAGTCTTTTCCCACTGCTTCTCCATCCTTGGTGAACATATATGAAAGCCTTGTGTGTAGATACATGCACAATTGGTTGCATTTTTAAACATTCTTAATCACTTTGGGATTTCAGGTTATCTGTTTTATTATTTCCCTTTTCTCCTTAAGCCCTGTTAATTGCATACCCCACTGCAGTGATAGTAGATCATCAGATACCACATAGGAAATGCAAAATCTAAAATCAGGACAGATTAAGCCACAGAGATTTTTAAAAAATATATTGTCCTAGGAAAGCTCAACATTATGCTCCTGATGTCAAATATTAACAGCATCTTGGAAATATATTTCTTTGTATGAACCTTGCATTTCACCTTCAGCATTTCAAAGTAGGAGAAAACTGATAAGCTATTCATGGATGTTTTTGACACCTGGCTAGTATTTATTCTTTGGGGAGTACATTATTAGAGAGAGATGGAGGAACAATGTTTCTTAAATCTCTTTTCTGCTCCATATTCTAACCCATACATACATTGTCTACTTGCTTAATCTATGAAACTTTTTTTAGTTTCCTAAAGCGGGTGGTGTGATGAAGCCATATGTTTCATAATTATGAACTCACAAGTCTTTTTGTTTTTTATGGATTGTGTGTTTGTGCTCATGAGAAAAAAAAAAATCCCTCCAGATTGTGAGCTCCATCAGAGCATGGATTTCATCTGTTTTTGTTTCTTGCTTGGTTTCTAGCACATAGAAGAGTGAATGGTATACTGTAGGAACTCAGAAATTTTGTCAAGCGAATAAATGAATGAATGAATAGATTAAATCTTATCAATTTGGTAACTTTTTAATTTTTATTAATATTAACGGTGTTTTGAAATCACATTGCTGTGGGATGTATAGTATTATAAAATTATGTTGTCAAGCATAACTCAAATGCCATTTCCTCCAATAAGTATTGCACTTTATACCTTTCTTTTAGCAGTTTTCACTTTCTATTCTCTAGTCCAGAAACAGAGCTGATTGTCCCTGTTAGACTATATGCTTCTAAAGGATAGATAATGCCTGGTTCATCTTTGTATCTTATCTAGTAATAACTTATGTATAATCAATATGAAAAATATTAAAATTGTGATATTTAATCGATGCATGCTAATTGTAAATCTACTCTATAACTTAGTGTAAATGAATCGATTAATTTAATGATTGAGCATTTCTTTGAGGGCCTAGTGTGTACAGTTATTTGGGATACAGCATTAAACAGAAATCCATGGTTCATGCCCTCATTGGCTTATAGTCTGTCAGGGGATGGAGATATTAAATAAAAAATGACAATAAAGTCATTATCCTATGCAAGCACATAATGGGGATCTGACCAAGGCTAGGTATCAGGGAAGGCCCTCAGGAAGTCATTTTAAAGGGAGAACTGAAAGATGATAGAAATTAGGCAGAGGATGATAGAAATTAGGGAGAAAGGGGAGAGTATTATAGGTAGATGGAACAGCAGGTGAGAAGAAAGCCCAGATGGCTTGATTAGAGATCTGAAAGAAGTTTAGTGTAGTTCAGTGGAGAGTGGAGAAAAGCAAGAAATGAGACTGGAAAGAGGCCAAATTATGAAGGGTTTGTGAATTGGGCTAAGTACTTTATCTTAAGCATAAATTTTTTCAAGCTGATTAATGACATGATCAAATTTTTATATCTGAAAGGTCATTCTGGCATTTTAGTGTCTTTGGACTTGGAGTTATTGGGATGTATTGTAATCTAAATAGATCCGAAAGATTTGTAAAGTCTTCCTCCTCTGAGTGGGAAGAACTTAAGAGGAGGGACTTGACAAATTACTTTACTTCTCTTTGCCTCAGTTTCTGTATCTGCATAATGGGATAATAATATTTTTATTTCATAGGGTTGTGGTGAGGGTTGATTGAGTTTAAGGGCATAAAGTGCAGTAACTTGCACACTCTGAGTGCTAACAAGTTGACAAGTAAATGTTAACTGTTATCATCATCTTCTTGGGATGTCTGTGTCTTTGTTTTACATAGGACCTCACCTGTCGAGTTTTTCCAAAAATGCATGCGTACTCCTGGAAAAATGGATCCTAACGTCTATAATTCTAAAAAGGTTCTCAGATGATTCTGATGTTCACCAAAGACTGGTCCTGGAGATGTAGATGCTATTCTAGTGTGCAAGTAGAGGCCCTCTTAGTCCTGGGCATCAAGCTTGTGGGTTCCAGGTGTTGAGTCATTCTCCCCAGTGTACAAAGAACTGTTTGGCACGGGTTTAGGTGGGTCATGGTGGAATAGAAGAGTCATGAAAAAAAGATACACTCAATGGTATCATAGTTTATGATATGTCATGAGCTCTAAGTTGATGTTTGACACTTACTTGCTTGGTACTCTGTTTAACTCAGTTACTGGCTTATGCATTACGTGACTTACTTGCAGGTCAGAAGTTTCATGTATCCAAATAATGGCACCGTTTCTATGGTATCTATATTGTGAACCATCCCAGTTACAAGAATATGCTAAACTCCGACTAGCTCTGCTCAAAGTCTTACTTCACCCCCGGGTTCTTTGTGACAAAGAACAACCATCAATATTGGAACAACAGATACTACAACTGTGTTGCAACATGGTTCCATGTTTGCAGGTAAGGCCCTTCCTCCTCCTTCACTAATATAGCACCAGCATTAGTAAGTGGTGATTGTTATTGTTGTACATAAAATAGAGCCCATGTGATCTGGCAAACAGCTCTAGAAATGCTTGCAGGGTTTTGGAGATGATGAAGGAAACAAATCTAGATTTCACTTGAATATATACAGTGTTAACTAAATTCGCAGAAATATAAATCAACATAGTCCGTTTTAGGATTAGTAGGAATGAAAACTATAAGAAAGACTTCTCAGGGAAAATAATTTTGCATTGAGTTTTTCCTTGTGCTGGAGACTGAGAGGGTTCTAAGGAAAAAAAAAGTCCTCTTTGTGTAAGTTTGGAAAAAAGGCATCTCTCTGGGCAGATGCAGCCCTAGGGACGCAGGGCTTGACCAGCTGAGTGCTGGCTAGATTCCAGTTTTCACAAGTCCCCTTACAGTATATGTGGTGACCCTGATGGATCCTGCTCTTGGGAAGACCACAGTCTAGTAAGAGAGCTAAAACAAGTATATATATTCTTACAATTCAAAGTAGATGGATGAAGTATTTTATCCATACAGAGGTATGGATAAAATGCTTAGGGAATTCAGGGGAGAGAGAAATTTGAGCTAATGTCTGTATAACTACAGATTTAAAAAAAATTCCAGTTGCCAGCTTGCTGTGATTTGAGTGTAGTGATTCATGCATCCCATCCCACCATCTAGGTTTGTTGTTTGCCTAGAATCTGAACACCATGCTGCTTAGCTGATGGAGGGATTCTGTGATTATTTTTCAAGGTGATCACTTGAGGTCACAGATGACCTGTTTTAAGTTTGTGTTAGCGAGGAGTCACTAGAGTGACTCTTTTACAGCTCATAAATAGGCTTTCCTGTAATCAAGGCAGAGAAAAGTTAATTCAAGTGAATTCTCCTGTGGCTTTTCCAAAGCTTTTGTTTTGTGTGGGCAATAAAGCAATGTATAGGCGGATGTCTTGAACTAGCGTACAGTTTTTCCATACGATGCTTGCATTACCCTGTTCTGTGCTCTTTGGTAGATGTTTGCCTTCATCGTCATCAACCTATATTGACAAGCCTAAATACTTCTAGCAGTGTGCTCTGTGCAGTATTTCTGGACATCTGTGGCTTGTTAATATAGTCAAGATAGGTGAGGAAAAAAAGAGATCCATCATTTGGAACTAATGGGACTAGTGACATAAATACATTTAATATTAACAAATCAACTTTATTGGAATGAAGAATTTGAGAGTTGGGAGGGGTCTTAGTGGCAATGTCATCCATTTTCCCACGGGTTATAGGTAGTTCTTATCCTCTCTGAGAGACGACCATCCCACGACTAATTAAATATTTTAATGATAGGAAGCATGCTATTTTGCAAGGCAACCATTTATTATTATTTTTTTTAGCAAGTACTTCTAATTGACCTGTATTTTCCTAAGATTACCCATTAGTCCCCTTTCTTCTCAGAACAAAGCAAAATAAGCTTTTTAAAAAGTCCATCTGCATCCTATCTTGTGTTCTCTCTTCCTTCCTTTTCTTCCCTTTCATCCTTTACTCCCTCCCTCCCTCCTTTCTTTTCTTCATCAGTTTCTTTACTTCTCCACATGAAATGGTTTTGAGTTTTCACTGTTATTTGCAAGGAATTCTCTAGTTTATTGGTGTTGAGAATGTGTCACTATGAAATGTTCTTCTTAGAGCTGAATACAGTAGTATAGATGTGGTCTGATCCATACTGAGCATTTCAATACCATCATGTTAATTAAAAATTTTTTTCCTGAGAAATAGCTGTCAACCCTATTGACCCATAGGTCAATGAGATGATGGTCAGTGAAACTCCTGTTTCTTTTTCTTCTCACTCCAATTGTTCTTCCATTTTGTATTTATGGAATTGTCTTTTTCTGGACTTAGCCTGCCTTGAACTTCACTGTTGACTTTGGTCCCAGTAGTTCTTTTTAATTGTGACTCTTGTCATCTCACATATTATTCATTGCACATGTTCTATTTCTACATAAAGAGAAACCATTACTTACAAAGTATTCTTGTTAAGAATTTTGGTAATGTTAAAGATTAGAGAGCCTTTAATGCTAAGTTGCTGAGGTTGTCTTTCAAAAATTTTTTTTATCACGGAAAATTTCAAGTATGTACAAAAAAATGCACTCAAGGAAATATATTGTCAAATAAACATGGGGCTTTACTTTGTTTTAAATTCCTTTCTTTTCTTGGTGGCCTTTTGCCTTTGCCATTGTATATTTGCAAAAGAATGAAATAATTTAGCTACTGAACTGTTCACATTTATTTTTTATAACTTAAGTATTCTCTGCTGTCTTCTCCCCTTGATCTTTTAATAGTTTTTTTTCTTCTTGTTTGTTCGGAATTAACTTCTCTCTCTGTGTATAACATATAGTCATTTTGGGTTATTATGGTGGTAACGACTGGTGAAAGGTACAGCTGGTTAACTGTAGGCTTTCCTCTTGATGAATTTAACAGACACAAGGCTCCTGATTGAAGCAGATGGTTCATTGTTTGTAATCTCTGGGAAATGCCAGTGTGTCTGTGAGCAGGACCATATCCTTAATACTAACTCCAGAATTTTGATCAGAACAGCTGGGTTTGAATTGAATTGGGATTTTCAAGAGCACCCAAGTCCTTCCCATCTAATACATTAGCCAGTTGAGAAGACACTACCATTTGAATGTCATCTTTCACTACATCTGCCAAGTGTGGAAATGATGCTCTCAGTTAAGGTTGTCTGAGCAAATTTCGTTCAGATGAAGGGCTTAGCAGTGCATTAGAATAACACGCCAACCCTTTTCTTCCAGGTAGCTATGCTGAAATTATAGAAAAGAGAGTCTATTTGGAGAACTCAGAACCAACTTTAATTAATTTCCTTCAACATGTTGGTACTGTCATGTAATTTGTCTTTAAAAATCTGCACTCAGAGTTGTTAGAAAAATAAATGAAAAGAATTTGTGCCAGCCAGCAGTAACAAAAACAGTAGCAAATTGTGTTTTGGTTAGTGACAAAAGGAGAAAGCAGAGTTGTATGGTTTAACTCTGAGTTACATAAATTTCTTCATCCCTTTTAAATCTTTATAGGTTTAGAGGAAAAAAAATTTATTGGTAAAGCTTCTTGTATAAGCTAAAATTATCCTTTGGTTTGTGTATTATTTTAATATCACAAGATTGTTTCTCAAACAGATAAGAGATTTGATACAGACAACGGAAGTGATGCTGTTTATCGAAGAAGTATATTTAAGCCTTCTGCGTCATCCTGTTTTCTGGAAGATTCAGCTTATCCAGATGACCCTTCAGCTGCTGTGTGTCTGTGAAGTCAGCTTAAACATAACTGGGGAATGCTCATCTTTAATTCACCTTTTAGAACACAGTGTTGAACTTCTGAAGGAGGTAAGGATAGTAAGAAGTTTTAATGTCAGTTATCACTTAAGTAGGTCTTTCAGTAGCAGGGTGGGTGTACTTTCTTACTTTCTTGCATATCAAAGGTGTTTTGATCTAATACTATTAGATCATACTAGTAATGCATCAATAGTACTACTATCATTTATTATAAAATGAGTCATTAAATACTCTTTGGAGCATCAGTTAAGGGTCTACCACTGTGGTATTTTTTTCATTTATTCATGTAGAACACAAGTATTGAACACTTATATGCCACACCCTATAGAAGAATTCAGTTGACCCTTGAACAACTTAGGAATTAGGGGTGCCAATCCTCATATAACTTTACAGTCGGCTCTCCCTATCTGGGGTTCTGCATCCGTTGATTCAACCAACCGCTGATTGTGTAGTATTGTAGTACATATCTATCGACAAAAATCCATGTACAAGTGGACCTGTGCAGTTCAAACCCATGTGTTATTCAAGGGCCACTTGTACTTAGATGAAAAGGCCATTCTGTGACCTCAAGGGGCTTACAAACATGCAAATAAATAATTGTAGTACAATAAGGTAAATTGCTTGGAAGGGGGTATATTTAAAGTACAATGGGAGCACAACTTAAGGGAGGTAGGGCATGAGTTCAGATTTGAGGAAGTCTGAGTAGGAGTTTGCTTGGTACAAACCAGAGGCTGGGAAGGCATTCCAGCTGCTGGAACAGCATGTGCCCAGGCACAGAAACGTGAGCGAGCAGGCAGGCATGGCTTGTTCAGAAAAAAAGTGTTGAGTGTTGCCAAAGGATTAAGGTGTAAGAGATAAGGCTGGGCCTATCATGAAGGGTCTTCCATACCACACAAATGAGCTTACATCTTATCTTCTGGGCAGTGGCTTGCTACAGAAGACCTTTCAGCAAAGAGGTGCCCTAATATTTTTGTGTGTGGAAGATCATTCTGGTGGGAGAGTGGAGGAGGGTTTAGAGCAGAGCGACACTAATAGGGCAGGAAGTGAGGAGGGATGTCTTAGACTGCTAGGGCTGCCTTAACAAAATATCACAGACTGAGTGGCTTAAACAACAGAAATTTATTTCTCACAGTTCTGAAGACTAGGAAGTCCAAGATGAGGGTGCTGGCCAATTTGATTCCTAGTAAGGGCTCTCTCTCTTCCTGGCTTGAAGAAGGCTGCTCTCTCACTGTGTCCTCACAAAGCGGAGAGAGAGCAAGAATGAGGTCTCTATTGTTTCTTCTTATAAGAACACTAATCCTTTTGTTTTAAGGCCCCACCCTTATGATCTCATTTAACTAATTACTTCCTTACCCCAAATACAGTCAATTGGCACTTAGGGCTTCAACGTATGTATTTTGGTAGGGGGGATCTCAGTCCATGGCAGGGGCTAATTAGGGAAATTAGAACAGGAAAAGAGAAATATAGGACGTGAAATCAATAGGGCTTTGTGGTTGATTACATGGTCAAGGAGAAGGTCCTCGGTAGAGTCTCAGCTTTCTCTTTCGGGCAACTGGATGGTGCCGTTCACTTGAGAAATGGTAGCTGATGCTGAAGGGAAGATGATAAATTTAGTTTTAGATATGCTTGGTTTGAGGTATGCGTGTGTCATAGATGGATATATGGTTTTAGAATTCAGGATAGAAGCCTAGGCGAAAGGTATAGACTTGTAAATAGATTTCTACTTTGGGGTGGAAGTTTTAACCGTGGACTTCATGACAGGGCTTGGGATAGAATTCCAGGGGCTGTTAATATTTGAAGTGTACTGATAAAGAGAAGTCTGAGAAAGTACAGCTAGAAGGATTGTATAACAAGCAGAAGAGACAGATGACCATGCCCCCTTTTGAGATACTCCATCCCATGTCATCTGTCTCAGACATGAAAATCAAGGGAAAGAATATCTCAAAAAGGGGAATGGTCAACAGTGTCCTGGGGAGAGGATTTAAGTACGGGATAGAAAGTCCCCTTAGGATCCAGCAAGTAGAAATTTATTGTTCATATTAGAGGAAGCAGTTTCAGCAGAGTGATGGTGATAGGAACCAAATTGGAATAAGGGAGTGAATGGTAACTGAGGAAACAGAGAAAGTGAGTGTAGATTTTGGTGGGAGGTGGGAGCCAAGGAAGGCTCAAGTAAATCTTTTGTAGTTTTGTGACTAGCATGGTTACATGGATGCTGGGACTTTATATATAATATTATATAATGATATATTTGTGTTATGTTAATATTGTATATATTATCTAGTATAATAGTAATATATATAGCAATATTAAAAATTTGTGTTATAATATTATACATATTATCTATTAGATATAATAGTAATATATAGTAACATACTATATGGTAATATATATGTTATAAATTATATAATTAATATAATAAAATAATAATGTCATTCCTATTCAGATGTTTATATCTATTATATATAGTTATACCTATTAGATATAGCTATAATAGATAATATATTGATATATATTATTATACTAATAATACAAAAATATATAGAAAATATTATATAGATACTATTGTATAGTTAAATTACTTGGAATTGCCTGTCTTAACCATAAATGTAATGTACTTAACAGGTAAATCCCATAATGTTCCTTTGTGTTTGTGTAGATTTATGTGAGTAGTAGACAGTTTTTTTACGGCAGACACTTTGCTATAGCAGTTAGGTGAAACAGACAAGATCTGTGACGTTTATATTCCAGTCAAATTGTTCAGACTAGAGTGCATAAAAATCACTAGGCAGATTTTATTAAAAATGCAGGACTTCCCTGGTGGCGCAATGGTTTAGAATCCTCCTGCCAATGCAGGGAACACCGGTTTGAGTCCTGGTCTGGGAAGATCCCACATGCCACGGACTAATTAAGCCCGTGAGCCATAACTACTGAGGCCCGCGCGCCTAGAGCCCATGCTCCGCAACAAGAGACGCCACCGCAATGAGAAGTCTGCTCACTGCAACGAAGAGTAGGCCCTGCTCGCTGCAACTAGAGAAAGTCCGTGCGCAGCAATGAAGACCCAACACAA
The DNA here is from genome assembly GCF_949987535.1 of Balaenoptera acutorostrata. Classification (NCBI taxonomy): domain Eukaryota; kingdom Metazoa; phylum Chordata; class Mammalia; order Artiodactyla; family Balaenopteridae; genus Balaenoptera; species Balaenoptera acutorostrata. Next base: position 54,949,521 of record NC_080069.1, on the reverse strand, counting down.
CCAAAATAAATAAAATTGATTCTAAAAAAAAAAAAAAAGCAAATGCCTAGGACCTACCCCTAGAGGTATTGAATTAGCAGGGCTGTGTGGGGCCCAAGCATCTGCATTTTAAACTAGTACCCTCAAATAATTTTCAAAATTTTTTTTTTTTTTTTTTTTTTTTTGCATGTAAGGCAAACATCCTTGTAAGCATCAAACAGAGCAAGAAACAGAACTTTTCTGGCCACCCCAGAAGTTTTCCAGGAGCCCAGTCCTAATCACAACCTCCTTTCTCCCCTGACTATCCTGACTTCTATAGTAGTAGCTTCTTTACGTTTCTCTATAGTTTTACCGCCTATGTGTGTATCTGTACATATCATAATACAGTTTTGGTGTGTGCATGTGTGATCTATCTTTTAGGTATCTTTTACACTAAAGATGGTCTCCTTCCATTCCTTTCCCTACCTCTTTTCTTATTGGCAGTTTGTTTACATATGGAAAAACCTGGCTTATGTGAGCTATGGAGTTTTGTACATCTTGAAATCTGCTGATTGAACCTTGTGGCTCACTTTGACATGTTTCCCAGTTAACAGGTAGTTGGCTATAGAGGCTTGATCAGATTCAGGTTTTTGTTCTGTTTTGTTTTTCATTTCTAAGACTACAGGGAATGGTGTGTTCTTTCATCAAGAAGCACATAATATATGTTGCTCTTCTTTTTATGATGTTGGTCGCTGTTGATGCTCGATGCCTAGTTCCATTAATTCATTAGGAGTTAAAGAAATGATGGTCTAATTCTATCTATTCTTCTTCATTTATTAGCTGGAATACTTCTATTAAAAGAAGTATTTGGTTCCATCTACTATTTGGTTATCCAGTGGTAGAGTTTATATAGAAAATTTCGGATAAATGCTTGACTCTTTCCCTTTACTTACTAATTTCTAAAAGTAGTGTGAACTTACAGATTTAAACATATTTGATGCAATTCAATTTCTTACAGATAATGTCCATATTAAAATTCAAATTGTCCTGTTTTTGGCCAGTAGGAATCTTTTTAAGTTGGCTCTTGAGTCCAACTTTAAAAATATTACTGATTTTTATTTATTTTTATTTTTGGCTGTGTTGGGTCTTCGTCGCTGTGTGAAGGCTTCCTCTAGTTGTGGTGAGCGGGGGCTGCTCTTCATTGCGGTGTGAGGCCTTCTCATTGCGGTGGCTTCTCTTGCTGTGGAGCACGGGCTCTAGGCGCGTGGAGTTCAGTAGCTGCGGTGCGCCGGATCTAGAGCACAGACTCAGTAGTTGTGGTGCACGAGCTTAGTTCCTCTGCGGCATGTGAAATCTTCCTGGACCACGGATTGAACCCATGTCCCCTGTATTGGCAGGCGGATTCTTAACCACTGTGCCACCAGGGAAGTCCCAAAAATATTATTGATTTTAATGTAGAATTACAGAATACTTTTATTTAGAGCAATGAAATGGTGTCTGTGGGAGAAGGTCATATTTATATTGTGTCTTCCTTCTGCCCAATATTTTAACAGTTTTAGAAGGAAGTAAAAAATATGTAGAACTGTTAAAATACTTGTGTTATGAAATTTCCTGTCTCCCAACTCTGTCCCAGTGTTTCTGAGGTGTAAAAAAAAGCCTAGGAAAATTAATTTGCAAACATATATCCTTTAGGTCTATATACCCTTTAATTTGAAACAAAATGAAGTAGAATAAATCAATCTTATTTAGAGGCTATACCTGTATTCCTATATCACTGAGTTTATCAGCTAGATATTCAATTCAAATATTACATTAACTTTTCTTTTCCCCTTTGTTCTTATTCTACTTTTATATTGGATTTATTTCATTGCACACTGAAAATGGATGTATTTCTTAGGCTACTTTAGTTTCAGTATTTGGTCTTAGTTGAACTATGTTTAGCCTTATTTAAATGATAACTTAAGGTGCTTTCCATTTCAAGCAAAATATATGTACTATTTTTTTCTATAAATTTATTTATTTACTTACTTTTTATTTTTTGGCTACATCAGGTCTTTGTTGCTTCACGTGGGCTTTCTCTAGTTGCGGTGAGCGGGGGCTACACTTCGTTGCAGTGTGCGGGCTTCTCATTGACGTGGCTTCTCTTGTTGCGGAGCATGGGCTCTAGGCGCGCGGGCTTCAGTAGTCGTGGCATGTGGGCTCCGTAGTTGTGGCGCACGGGCTTAGTTGCTCCACGGCATGTGGGATCTTCCCAGACCAGGGATGGAACCCGTGTCCCTTGCACTGGCAGGCAGATTCTTAATCACTGTGCCACCAGGGAAGTCCCGAAATATATGTACTCTTTTTTTTTTTGTTTAATTTATTTATTTTCATTTATTTTTTGCTGTGTTTTTGGTCTTCGTTTCTGTGGGAGGGCTTTCTCTAGTTGCGGCGAGCAGAGGCCACTCTTCATCGCGTTGCGTGGGCCTTTCACTGTCGCGGCCTCTCTTGTGGCGGAGCACAGGCTCCAGACGCGCAGGCTCAGTAGTTGTGGCTCACGGGCCCAGTTGCTCCGCGGCATGTGGGATCTTCCCAGACCAGGGCTCGAACCCGTGTCCCTTGCATTGGCAGGCAGATTCTCAACCACTGCGCCACCAGGGAAGCCCCTATATGTACTCTTAACAGAAAATGATATTGATTGTGAGGAGACTAGGTAGCTCTCAAAGTGAAGAGCGCTATACATCCCAGCTTTAGTAAGGCTGGGGACCCCTGTTCCCTAACACATTGCTATCAGATGATTCAGTCCCACCCACCTTTCTTCACTGTGTATCTCAGTTTACGTTGTCAGATTCCTAGGAAAAATTATCTGATTGGCCCAGCTTGGATCAGTCAACTCTGAGCAGAGGACAGTGTAGATAGAAAAGCCATGACATGGGATTGTGTGAGCTGGGCTGCCATCTTTGTTGTGTCTGCTTCAGACACCTCTGATGTACCTCTGATGTAGTGTGGACTCCAAGGGTTTGCTGTCATTAAGACTCCTGTGACATCTGTGGTCCAGTATAAAGGCATTTCTTTACTTCTTCAGATAGGCTCTGAGTTAGCCTTGGTTCCCCCCAGAAGTAGACCCTAAGTTTCCCTAAAGGCAAAAGCAGAACCTGGGTTTCCACAAATGCAAAGGCTTATGCAACAGGAGTTCATTTGCAGGTGTGATCTCAGGAAGCAGGTGGGAGAGAGACAAGAAGAGTGAAATATTAAAGATGAGAGAGACAATGCAAGTATTATCAAGTTGGCCACTGCTATAAGCAATCAGTTGCTCGATATCACAGAATATGCTGAGAAGTGTTATGGAATATGTCTCAGAACCTGCCAGAAGGATCCAGAATAAAGGGGGAAGCGTTTGTCCCTGGGCTTCTATTGCCAATTTGTCAAGCCTGTGGGGCTTTAACTTCCCTGTACTTCTGGATCTCTCAGTGGCCTGGGACAGGAAGCAAGAGTTACTACAGCAATAGCTGTAGTATTTGAAGTAGCACACGAGATGTCCAACACAGGCTTTTATTAAAAGAGCTCATTAAATGATACCATTCTCAGGTGTTCATTAAAAATCAGTCAATCGGGGCTTCCCTGGTGGCGCAGTGGTTGAGAGTCTGCCTGCTAATGCAGGGGACACGGGTTCGAGCCCTGGCCTGGGAAGATCCCACATGCCGCGGAGCGGCTGGGCCCGTGAGCCACAACTGCTGAGCCTGCGCGTCTGGAGCCTGTGCTCCGCGGCTAGAGAGGCCGCGGCGGTGAGAGGCCCGCGCATCGCGATGAAGAGTGGCCCCCGCTTGCCACAACTGGAGAAAGCCCTCGCACAGAAACGAAGACCCAACACAGCCAAAATCAATCAATCAATCAATCAATCAAAACATACGCATCTGATTCAAGATCCTCATTTAAAAAAAAAAAAAAAAATCAGTCAATCACACAAAAAACTTGAACCTCTCAGAATTGTAAGCAATTTAAGATCATCTAGTTTAATCATTTACCATTACTTTTCCTTATTTTTGGTGTATTGATCCTTAGTTCTTTTCCTTTCACCCTCTGTTCTGAACAGGCCAGTCTCACTCTTCCTAGAGGATGTCATTTTCACTTATGCCTTCATACCTTTAAGTTCCATTCCTTTAAAATGCTTCTAGTGCATTTCAGAACCCTGAGAAGCTACTTTGTGGCCCTTCCAGTGATAGCCTGTGTGAAAAAGGCTTTCCAATGATAGCATTAGTACAAGTAATAATTTGATTTGTCTCTGATCCTCTTGGTAGCTAGTAAATTTGAAATGTAAATGACCTTGCTGAGTTTTGCTTATTTGGTTGGCTTTTTTTTTTTTTTAATAAACATGCAAAATTTAAATGCAGTTGAGCAAAATGGGAAAGAATGGTGTGATGGTGTACACTGGAAATATATTGGTTTCAAAATGCATTTGTTGTCCTCAAATAGATAACAGTTGCTTCATTATTCTCAACTATATTTCAAAACAGTGAACACATGTAGGCCCCAAGACACAAATTGGAATATATTCCATTAAAAAAATCCATACATTTTCTTCTTTTGCTAGTTGTTAAAAGTCCATAAACAAGCACATTAGAAGATTTTGCAGTTTAATTTCACTTTCAGATGGTATAACTAAGATGTAGATATACATTTATTAATTTGTCCCAGAGTTGATAGTATTTCCAAAATTGTAACTTCTGAGTGTGTCAGACTAAGTTGTTTTCTCTTGAGTGTTTAACACATGACTCTACCTCACATTTTCTTTTTTTAATTTTTGTGTTTTTTTTTTAATTTTAATTTTTTGCCGGTCCTCATGATTCATAGGTATTTCTGCTCTGCAGGCACTTCTGTAAATTTTAGAATGAAATAATTTTAGCAAAGTGTGCTGGGCCTTTCTTCTTTAGTTCCATAGTACGTTATAATTTTCTTTATTTAGAAACTTCAAGTACTATCTTATGCCACTTGCATTTTACTTATAAGAAGTTAATGTACATATCCTTTTTTTCTTTTTCATTTCATTTTACTTGGTAAAATTAATGACTTTAAGTTTCTATCGTTATTGCTTTGCTGTATTTAAATATACTTAATAAATTACTGTAATTTAAAAATAATCTCTGCTTCTCTGGTACTGTTTCTTTTATTATAATAACAAGATTTATTAAAATTTGTTAAGTATAATTTATTATGTAAGTTGTATAGATGAATCATGTCTGTATTAGGTAAGCAGACAATTGAGCTACTTTCCAGAAATGAAATATTCTTAAGTATTTCAGGTAGTGTTCAGTGGTTTGCAAAGATTGACTGTTTTGAAGACTACAAGTTTTTCCTCTGAATTAATTTGGTTTATAGTTTATTGCTTTTTGGCCAGATATAACATTTTGAATTTATATGTGACTGCTGTGGCCTTCAACAGTTCTTCCTTTAATACAGCAGGCTTACTGTAAATAATTTTGTACGATAGGTTTATAATATTTCATGTTAAATATACTCTTCCTGGATACATGTTATAAAGCCTTGGCTCTGGAAACTTCTTCAACTCTTTACTTTTTTTTAGGATTTTCCTGTTGAACCAGTCATACTTGGAATAGCTTTACTACTACTACAGACTCCGGCAAGTCAGCAGAAGCCAATCTTAAGTCTAGGTAAATAAAAATACACTCACAAGAGTAAAACGTTAAGTATAACACAAGTATTGGCAGGAGTCACTTGAACTACATTTCTTGCTGTGCTGTAGAAAAAAAGTCCTATATACCTTGAGTGTCCATTCTGGAATTTTTCTGTTTAGTCATTATCAAATAGAACTTTCTTTTTCTTATCCAAAAAGGTGTTTTGTGCAAGGTTCCATATACCATAATTTACCAAGTATCTCAGCTGTTCGTTAGGACATTATGATCTAAATCATATGGCAGTGACACTGGTAAATATTTTGAAGGGCATGCCAGCTTATTCACACTTGTATAGCAAACAGAATCAATAGCATAAAACCCTTGAAGGAAAATAAGTGTTTAGCATTTGCATTTGTTTGTAAAACTATGTATACCTGTACTATTCAAAACTGGTGTCACATTGAATGATACTTAATGTATGATTATTCTATTAACCTGCCTAGAACAAATGAAAGATAACATTCTTCTGACTATCCAGTATTGACTTAAAGAAAAGTGAGGAATGGGTCTAAAGGGAGGCAAAAGAAGTTCTGTTTACGAATAATGTGGTAAAGAATCAAGGTGCCAGGTCTGGCAGATTGGCAAACAAGTCACACTTTTCAAATGCGGCTTTTACATTAATGTTGCCTCGCTTTAGTTGGGCCACCATAATCCATGTAGTAATGTAGGATCTTGTCTAAATTATGATGTATATGTATGATGCCATGATATATTGATACATTGCCACTTTCATTTTTAGAAGGTGCTTGAGGTAAATACCGATTGTGTAGCTCATTCTTCTGGGCATTTTAATTCATCATGATTTTGAGGGTGAATTGCTCTTTCACTTACGGTCTGTCTTGGAAATGGCTTTAGCACGTGGAGGGGACCCTTGGCTGTTTTAAGGGCTTTGATTCCTACCCTGCTTTTGCTTATTGGCCCTATGCTCTTTGTACCCTCCTCCCTAGGCCCTTTCTGAACTGCTTTTGCAGTTTTTTCCCTTACAGCAGTACGCACGACATCCTCCTATAGGTATAATTTTCCAGTCCAGTTACTTCTGACAGCCATAGTTTTGTTATTTTTTAAAAACAGCTTTATTGAGGTAAATTTATTTAATGTGTAGTTCACCATTTTTAAGTATACAATAACGTGCTTTTTAAAGTAAATTTAGAGTTGTGCAACCAGCACCACAGTCTAGTTTTAGAACATTTGCATCAACCCCCCTCCTCCAAATTTCTTGTGCCCATTTACAGGTAATCCTCGTTCCCACCCTCAGCCCCCCAAACACTAATGTGCTTTCTGTCTCTAAGTGTGTCTTTTCTGGGTATTTCATTCAAATGGATTTTGTTTTTTGACCAAAAAAAAAAACAAAACAAAACATTTCAAAGCCACAGAGAAACCACATTCCTAATTCTGAAACTATAGTCCTTTATTGTGGCTCATGTATGATAGGCTGATACAGGATCAAACACTCCAATACTTTTATTATTTGTTGGATAGAAGACTTTTTCTTTTGTAAACCAGTGTCTCTGATTTGAAGTTACTTTAGATAGATTGAATAAACCATATTGAAAACTATTGAGCCAGTGTGTCATGTTGAAAAGTAATGAATAACTATTGTTTAGTAGATTGGGAAAGAGTGTTCAAAGAAATAGGATAACCAAGAGAATATTTGTTATTTCAAATTTAAAAAACGCACAGCACTGATACAATGTTATGCTTCTTAATTATTAACACTGGCCTTGATTGTAAATAGCAATTTATAAAAATGCCTGGAAGATCCATAGTAAGGAATATAGAAATGTTTGTATTATATGAATTTCATGTTTTGTTAAAGATAATGGATTTTCATAATAACTGACAATTATGGATTAAAACTAACATTTAGGCAAAAAATGTAAATTAGTAGTGTCAGAGCCGCAGGGGTTTGTATTTCATGCCATGTTCAGGTTTGACTTCCAAGTGATTTAAAATATAATATTGGACTTCCCTGGTGGTCCAGTGGTTAAGACTTCATGCTTCCACTGCAGGGAGTGCAGTTTCCATCCCTGGTCAGGGAACTAAGATCCCATATGCTGCGTGGCACGGCCAAAAAATAAAAATTAAAAAAAAAAAATATTACTGGTAATTCACTGACGTGATTTAAGGTTTATAGAATTTTTTTAGTGTAGTGGGGAAGTTAGTTGATTACTTTAATAATCTTGCTCTGCAGCCTACAAATAACAGCTTTCAGTAAATCAGCGTTCATTCAGTAACTGAAAAGAAAGTATATTTATTCTTTAATCATTCTGTTCATAGTCTAGGGGAGACTCTACACGTAAGTAAGTGATTGTACATGTGTGTATGTTTCTGATGTGTAAGTTGAGTTTCCATGTTAAAAACAAGAATATAAAAATGCGTTAGATTGTTTTGCTGCTTATGGACTTTGAGACTTTGCTGATTTGCTTCTTAGCAATTACAGCTGAAGGACAGCCCTGCTTCACCTTGTTTACTTCTGCATCTCGATACAATTCTCAGCTGGGTTTTTAAGAGAAGCACACATGTTGATCTTGTTATCCACAGATCAGGAGCTCTGTGGGCTCTTGGTTCTGTTTGTTGAGGGCAGAGATCTGACAGGACCTAAAGGCAAAAGTTGAATTTTAAAGGAATTCACATTGACCTCAAAAGAGTTGATTTTACTTTTTGACATATGATATGCATTATCTCTAAGAGTATCATCAAGTTTTCAATTATATACATTAACAGCTTATTTTAGCTAAGAGTTAATTGTTACGTTCTTTTTATTTCTAAAAGGATAAGGTTTATCATCTTAGTTATGTGTCTGACCCAATTGTAAAGGGGCAAGAAAACTTTTTGCATATTACTCTTAAACAAAATAGCATTTTATTTGACTGTAGTATTAATTTTAAAAACTGTAAATTGTTGTTTTGATAACTAGCTCTGAAGCTTCTCTCTTCTGCTGAGGGTCAGAAAATCCCAAAGTCCTCCTTGCTGTTAGTGATGCCAGTTCTGCAGATATTATCTTCTACTGCCTTGAAAGACTGTATATCCCCGGACGAAGAAGGACCCTCTAGGCAGCAGTTGGCTCTAAACCTTTTAGAAATGGTACAGCAGGAGTGCTACAGAGACGACCACCAAAAGGTAACGAGTTTGTCCTTGTTTCTCTTACATAAAGGTTAATTGGTAATGTGGGGTTTAAGTCACCCCTAATGATGTATCTGTCTGGGTTTAAATTCTGTCATTGAACTTTACCGTTCTGTCAGGCACTGGTGTAGATGTTAGTATATTCTTCTGGACTGTGAGGGGGCGGTAGTCCGGCTGTGAAATAAGTTTTGGAAATGCTGTGTAATCTTTTTTGCTTGTTGAGTTGCCGGTGTACCTTAGTAATTAAAGGTCCTGAGGAATCCTGCAGAAAAGGAGCTAGTTCTATTTAACCTAGTGCTTCTCCAACATTTCTGAGCATGGAGCCCTTTTTTGTCATCACTGTCGATTAGTGTGGCTTATTGCTAGACCTGCCACAATCCATGGTGGGGAATCTCAATTGCCTGGAAGTTCTGGGATCTGTAAGAACTAAGAGGCTTTTGATGCCTCCTGTATGTGGCCCTACTCTGCTGTCACACTCCATTCCTATCCCTGCCTGCGGGCTTCTTACCCCACTCTGCTCTGTCAGCCTCACTGTTCCTGCTAGAGTAATGTAGAGGTATTGTCAGTGTCTGGTTAGTGGCTGGGTTCTAGGCCTATATTCGTCAGACTTTTTCTTTTCTGGTACTTGAGTTTTGCCTTCGATAAAATGTAGCATTATTCCCAGCTATGACTTTTATGGGGATTGAATGAGGATTAAAGAAGATAAAACTGGTGAAGCATCTTAAGTCGCCAGAGAGAGAGGCATTACATAAATGCAAGCTAGTGCCTCAGTTGTTCTGTCTGCAAAAGCGGAGATTCCTCTAATAATGTATCATTAAATGTTCTGGCAGCAAAAATCCTGGCATTGTTAGGGATTGCTGGTCCTGTTCCTTGTTTGATCATACAGCAGAAAGTAGCCTACAGGCAAATTGAATGTATGCTACAGTTTCCTCAATCCTAATTGTTTGACTAAAACTTTAAAACTTGAAATAGGTAATTGATTTGCATTAAGAGAAGGAAGTTCTTGCATCTGCTCTGACAGGACTACACACTGTGGCCAAAAATTTCTAATAGCCTTTTACCTTCCCTCTTGGTTTGCCCATAGAGAACAATACTTGGATTCTGAATGAGGGTAGGGACAGGGCACTATGTCTGAGAGTTCTGTTCCTTTAAATCATGAGTGATATGTACTGAGGATCACCCTAAATCTAATGTGTAAGTACTCAGCTTACTATTTGTTCAGGTGTGAGTGAATCTTATTCATCAGCACTAATAGCTGGATTTTTCTCTTCAGCAGCTGGTGAAGAGGGAGGAAGAAGGAATGCTATTAGGGTATAAATGCCTCCTGATGCTAGTGTGCTGCTTTCTTGAGCCTTTGAGTGGATATATGATCACCCTTTAAAATAATTTAAGCCACAGTTTACTGTTGGCTTTTCTTCTGCACCCGTCCGGACTCTAGATTCCAAACATACCTGTAAATTTAACTTGCCCCAAACTCTCCGAGAGTCTCTTCCTGAATCTTTGCTTTTGCACAGGATGCTCTTTTGTCTCCTTTGCCTGATCTACTCATTCTTAAAGACCCAGCCAAGTGTACTCAGCCTCCCTGAGTCAGAATTCATTACTCTCTTTCCTTTGCATCCAAGTACTTTTAGCATTACTCAGTTGTGTTGTGTCTTAATTTAGGGGGTACATATTTGTACCTTCGACTATGCTGTGAGCTCACTGAGGGAAGGAATCTTGGCCCTTTTCACACTTTGCCTTTATTTTCTAAGCATGTTAATATTTAAATTGCAACAGTTGTTGAACTTTTGGTATTTTTTCCACCCTAGGTGTTTCTGCATTATCTTTTTCAGCTGATTATAGATGGGAAAATTAAAAATACTTTAGCAGTTGTTAAACTGAATACTCTGTTTCCCACATACTTAAAGAAATAGGTAACACCCTGGCTTATTTGTCTTTGCATCCTCCACACCTGACCTATTGTTGGCCGCATAGTAGACGTTCAAGAAATTTCTGTTTAATGAGGAATGTGTGCTTCTGATACGAATACACAAGATCATTTTATTGTCTTGATTTATTACAGAAAGACTTTGTTTAAAATCACAGATTTTTGTTGTTTATATTTTTATTATTTATTTTTAAATTGGTGACTCTGACTTAAGAGTGTTTGGTTTAGAAGTAAAGCATTTCTTCAGAAGTACAATTCTTCTGATAAATGAAACCAAGGGTAAATATACTGTACCATGTAGTTCTCTATTACCTATCCATTTCTGAAATGTTGATAACCATGAAATAAAACATATTTTAACTTATCCCAATTTCTAAGAATTAAAAAAGATACCAAGCCAGCCATTCATCTCTTTAAAATAAAAGATTAACATAATCTAATAAGCTTTTATTTATTTATTTATTTATGGTGTATGAAAAACAGGATCCCTTTGTAGCTATTAAATGTGATATTTAAAACCACCTATTTGTGTTCTCCTAGGTGAAAAAATCAAACACTGGTTGTAAACTCTAAAGTCCTTAAAATCTTGCTGCCCCCTACCCCAAAGAATGTTGCGGGGAGGGTGGAGAAAGCACCAGTGTATGGGTCAGGGTCTAGTTAGGAGAGAGAAACCACACTGATAATTTGAACAAAGAAAAACTTAATATGAAAAATTGTTAACTAGTAAAAGGTGTTTAATTATTGAAAGCTGTAAATGAGGCTGTAAGGAATATTGCAATAACAAATGTAGGGAGCAGTTACTACTTCTAGGACTGAGGGAGAGTGCACAAGGATGGAACTAAATGGATCTCCCCGCTCAAGGCTGATATCACAGCTTGTTGGAAAGATTGTAGTTATGGCCTGCTAGCTGGTGAAGTGTGCTGAGAGTGCCGTAGGCCAGAGCTGGGTCACAGAAAGCCAACTGCTGGGGTCTCCTGTCTGCCCCTGGCAGCCATGGATGGGTGAGATAAAGTGGCGAAGAGACTTAAAAGCTAAATTCCTGCAATTATATAGTAGGGCAAGATTCAGCTCTGGAGAACTGTTTTAGTCAACAGAAAGATTTAGAGACAGTGTGACTGAGCTAGGATTTGTCATACATTTATTCATTGGTATTTTTTGATAATGTACTTTATTCAAACTTAAGTAAAGTACTGTGAACTTTATTACCTTGGAATAAAGCAGTGCCTAGTAGGTTTCGTTCACAGTTGCTTTGAAGTAGTATATAGTAAGCAGAAAGCATTTTGAATATTTGTCTCTTAAAAAAATCAAAATTTGTAATAGATTGTTGTCCTATTTATAGCTAAAGTTAACATTTATTGAGCACATGCTCTGTGTAAGAAGTTATGTGGGTCAACTCATTTCTCACAGTACCTTTGAAATAGTTTTGTTTTGCCATTTCCAGCTGTGTGGCCTTGGACTAACGGTTGAAGCTCTCCGGCCCCTGGCCAGATGGGCAACAAAGCCCCTGCTTCATGGTGCTGTTTATTAAGCATGTCTTACGTTCAGGCTCCATTTTAAGTGCTTTGCCATATATTAAGTCATTTGATTTTATCTCAAACTCTTTGAGGTAGCTAATATTATTGGTCTAATTTTATCCAAGAGTTAACTGAGGCATAGAGAAGATAGGTAACTTGCCAAGGGTCATGCAGTGGGAGGCTGGTTATTTTTTAAAATAGATTTATTGAGATAAAATTCTCATACATATGCTTTACTCATTTAAAGTACACAACTCAATGGCTTTTAGTATATTTGCAGAGTTGTGTACATAACACCACAATCAATTTTAGAACCCTTTTATTACTCCGAAAAGAAACTACTCCCAAATAATATTCCATTGTCTGGAGATACCACGTTTTATTTTTCCATTCATCTGTTGAACATTTGGGTTATTTTAATTTTTTGGCTATTGTGAATAATGCTGTTATGAACACTCCTATACAAGTTTTTGTGTGGACATAGGTTTTCATTTTTCTTGGGTAGATACCTAGGAGTGGAATTGCTAGACCATATGGTAACTCCATGTTTGATCATTTGAGGAGCTGCCAGACTTTTCCAAAGCAACTGCACCGTTTCACATTACCACTAGCAGTGTATGAAGGTGCCAGTTTCTCTACATCCTTGCCAACACTTGTTATTGCCTGTCTTTTTTATTATAACCATGCTAGTGGGTGTGAAGTGCTATTTCGTTGTGGTTTTGATTTGCATTTCCTTGATGATAATCTTATAATACTCATTTTACAAGTGAAGAAATTGAAATTAGGGAGGTTAATTAACTTCCCCTCATTACACAGGTAGTGGATGGTAGGATTGAGACTCAGATTTTGTCTGTTTGACAAATAGAGTTTAGATTTGCCTATACTCTATTGCCTCCACTTTGTTTTTTGTTTGAGTTTTTTTTTTTGCTGAACAGTAATTTATCATCTTTGTGCTGAACTTGGGAGTTAATAACAGAGTTTCAGATTTACAGGGAAACAGTAAATCAATAGTAAGTTGAAGTAAACCGGTTTCTTAAAAGCTTTTGGTTGGAAATTAAAAGGAATTAGATCTTATGCTTCTATCATTGTCTGTTTTTTAAACTTTTTATTTTATATTGGAGTATAGTTGATTAACAATGTTGTGATAGTTTCAGGTGTACAGCAAAGTGATTCAGTTATACATATACATGTATCTATTCTTTTTCAAATTCTTTTCCCATTTAGGTTATTACATAATATTGAGCGGAGTTCCTTGTGCTATACAGTAGGTCCTTGTCGGTTATCCATTTAAAATATAGCAGGGTGTACATGTCAATCCCAAACTCCCTGACTATCCCTTCCCCCCACCTTTCCCCGCTAGTAACCATAAATTCGTTCTCTAAGTCTGTGAGTCTGTTTCTGTTTTGTAAATAAGTTCATTTGTATCATTTCTTTTTAGATTCCACACGTAAGCAATATCATACGATATTTCTCTTTCTCTGCCTGAATTACTTCACTCAGTTTGACAATCTCTAGGTCTGTCCGTGTTGCTGCAAATGGCATTATTTCATTCTTTATAATGGCTGGGTAATATTCCACTGTATATATGTGTTACATCTTCTTTATCCATTTCTCTGTCGATGGACATTTAGGTTGCATCCATGTCTTGGCTACTGTAAGCAGTGGTGCAATGAACATTGGGTTGCATGTATCCCTTCGGACCATGTTTTTCTCTGGATATGTGCCCAGGAGTGGGATTGAAGTGTCATATGGTAGCTCTATTTTTAGTTTTTTAAGGAACCTCCATACTGTTGTCCATAGTGGTTGTACCAATTTACCTTCCCACCAACAGTGTAGGAGGGTCCCCTTCTCTCCACAACCTCTCCAATGAGATACCACCTTACACCAGTCAAAATGGTTATCATTGTCTTCTTAATAACATGGATACCGAGGATGGTGTTCATTGTCTTTTGGTGATAATTAACCACTACCAACCCTCTCAACTCTTGACTAGATTCTTCATAGAGGTGTAGAGTTGAAGGACACTCTTTAAGGCTTTATCTTTTCCAGTCTTCTGCTTCTGGTCTGGTGAGTGATAAATCCCTTCTAGCAAAAACCGGTCCTACTTTTCAGTGTCTCTAGGTTTGTTTCCACATTCCCTCTCCTGATCAAATCCTGGCCCTATTTTTGTTAAGCCTGTTTTAGTCAACATTATAGATAACTGTTGTTCTTTTAAGTTAATGAAAATCTGTATTGTTCACCTGCATTCACTATTTCTTTGTCAGTCCTCTTTAGACAAAGAAGTACTAGCAGATGTCTTATTGTTAATATTTAGTGTACCTGAAAGTTTTTATTAGTTTTTTTTTTAAACATCTTTATTGGAGTATAATTGCTTTACAATGGTGTGTTAGTTTCTGCTTTATAACAAAGTGAATCAGTAATACATATGTACCCATATCTCTTCCCTCTTGCATCTCCCTCCCTCCCACCCTCCCTATCCCACCCCTCTAGGTGGTCACAAAGCACAGAGCTGATCTCCCTGTGCTATGTGGCTGCTTCCCACTAGCTATCTATTTTACGTTTAGTAGTGTATATATGTCCATGCCACTCTCTCACTTTGTCCCAGCTTACCCTTCCCCCTCCCCGTATCCTCAAGTCCATTCTCTAGTAGGTCTGCATCTGTATTCCCGTCTTGCCCCTAGGTTCTTCATGACCTTTTTTTTTAGATTCCATATATATGTGTTAGCATACGGTATTTGTTTTTCTCTTTCTGACTTACTTCACTTTTTATGACAGTCTCTAGGTCCATCCACCTCACTACAAATAAATCAGTTTTGTTCCTTTTTATGGCTGAGTAATATTCCATTGTATATATGTGCCACATCTTCTTTATCCATTCATCTGTTGATGGACACTTAGGTTGCTTCCATGTCCTGGCTATTGTAAATAGAGCTGCAATGAACATTTTGGTACATGACTCTTTTTGAATTATGGTTTTCTCAGGGTATATGCCCAGTAGTGGGATTGCTGGGTCATATGGTAGTTCTATTTTTAGTTTTTTAAGGAATGTCCATATGTTCTCCATAGTGGCTGTATCAATTTACATTCCCACCAACAGTGCAAGAGGGTTCCCTTTTCTCCACACCCTCTCCAGCATTTATTGTTTGTAGATTTTTTATTGTGACCATTCTGACTGGTGTGAGATGATATCTCATTGTAGTTTTGATTTACATTTCTCTAATGATTAATGATGTTGAGCATTTTTTCATGTGTCTGATGGCAATCTGTATATCTTCTTTGGAGAAATGTCTATTTAGGTCTTCTGCCCATTTTTGGATTGGGTTGTTTGTTTTTTTGGTATTGTGCTGCATGAGCTGCTTGTAAATTTTGGAGATCAATCCTTTGTCAGTTGCTTCATTTGCAAATATTTTCTCCCATTCTGAGGGTTTTCTTGTCATATTAGTTTTTTAAAACGTAAAGGTTCTCAACCATTTTATGTCTGAAGATGATTTGCAACCATTTAATATTCAGTTAAATGTTATTTTTCTGTGTTTTATGTGTTTTCTGTCTTATTTTTTTATTGAGATATAATTCACCTGACATAAGCCTCGCTTTTATTTTTTTTATTTTTATTTTTTAATTTTTAAATTTTTTTTTTGGCTGCATTGGGTCTTCGTTGCTGCACGCAGGCTTTCTCTAGTTGTGGTGAGCAGGGGCTACTCTTTCTTGTGATGCGCAGGCTTCTCATTGCGGTGGCTTCTCTTGTTGCGGAGCACGGGCTCTTGGCGTGCAGGCTTCAGTAGTTGTGGAACATGGGGTCAGTAGTTGTGGCTCATGGGCTGTAGAGCGCAGGCTCAGTAGTTGTGGCACATGGGCTTAGCTGCTCCACGGCATGTGGGATCTTCCTGGACCAGAGCTTGAACCCGTGTCCCCTGCATTGGCAGGTGGATTCTCAACCACTGAGCCACCAGGGAAGCCCCTCTCTTTTATTTTTAAACACTTACTTTCTTCTCTAAAACACAGGGCCTACCAGCACTTTCACAGGTCCTCCCCCAGGCGGTGGGGCTAGGATTTGGTAGCTGGTGCTGAGAGAAAACCTTTGGTGGCACCTTTGCCCTGGGACTGTGCCAGTGGCAGCTGTCACTCAATGGGACAGAGAGGCCGTTCTGTGATCTCTTATTCAACATTGTGCCTTTCTCCTCTCCTCATTGCTCTACCTTAGGAAAACAAACAAACAAAAAACAGAGCCTAAACCTGGACTAATACTTTAAGCAAAGTAGGATTACTTTTCTGTTTCACTATGTTTACTCTGTAATGTTGCTGCTTTTGACTCGAGTTATGGTTCCTGGTGGTTTCCAATTATTTTCTCTTATACTCATATCCAGCAATTTTATTTTTCTCTCCTAAAGATGACAAGGATAATATTTTTCTTTCCTCTGCAACTTTAGACACTGTGCTAGGTGCTTTGTGGATACTATCTCATTATCAACTTCAATAATTTTGGCAGGAAGGTAGGCATTACTTCCGTATTGCAAATGAGGAAATTAAGGCTCAGAGAGTTTGCGTAACAGCTAATAGCTGGCATGGCTGCGCTAAAGTCCTGGTCTTTTAAATCTCAAGTCCAATGCTATTTGTCATTAGGCTAAAGAAATTGACTCTCGTCTTTAATGAATTCCATCTTCTTGGGAAAAAAATTCTTAGAGAGACAGGATTATAATAAATTAGGTATCATTTAATTTTAAAAATTCATAATTTTTAAAATAGTAATACATTAAAATGGTTCAAGAATTATAAATGGTATACAATGAGAAGTCTCTTTCTCACCTGTGATTCTGTTTGTCCAGTTTCCACACTCTTAAAATAGAAAATGAAGATTAGTAGTTATTAATTTCTTCTATATTTGTCTAAATACTTTTCTTTGTGTGTGTGTGTGTACACACACACACATATATATGCAAATGCAAATATACAGTCTCTATGCTTTCCTTTAAAAACTTAATTAGTAGCATTTCAGGCACACTATATGTATCTTGTATTTTTCTGTGTGAGATCTTTGCCTATCAGTAAAGATAGAGCTTCCCCGTATGTTTTTATACTGGCATTTACTTTCAAATAAAGGTCATCTTCATTCTTAAGCATATACTTGAAATAACTGAACACCTATGTTCTCACAAAAACTTTTACAGCAATATTCGTAGCAACATTATTTATAATAGCCAAAAAGTGGAAACAACCCCAATGTCCATTAACTGATGAGTGGATAAACAAAATATGGTATATCCATACAGTGGGATATTATTTGATAATGAAAAGAAATGAAGTATTGATATCAGCTGCAACATGTATGAACCTCGAGAATATGCTAAGTAAAAGAAGCCAGTCACAAAAACCCACACATTGTGTGGTTCCTACTATATGAAATGGTCAGAATAGAAACAGAAAGTAGATTAATGGTTGCCTGGGCCTGGGGGTCAGAGGGAATAAAGAGGGACTGTTAATGGGCACGGGGTTTCCTTTTGAGGTAAAGAAAAATGTTCTAAAATTAGCTGGTGATGATGGTTACACAATTCTATGAATTACTAAAATTCACTGAGTTACAAACTTTAAAAGGCTGGATTTTATGACGTGAATTATATCTCAATAAAGTTGTTATTAAAAAGTTTTATAAGGCTTAACTTTTACTTCTCATCCTTTCAACTGTTATTCTTATCCATGTAAGTCAGCCTCCAATAACAGGACAGTTATAATCTAGAAATTTCTAATTTGTCTCATTGCGCTCTAAATGAATTGAATTATTTTTTGAGCAGGCAATATCTAATTCCTCATTAATGTCCGTGGCTTCTCCCGAGCCATTTGGGCACACAACTCACATTGGCAGAGTTCTATCCAGTCTCTGACCCTGACTGCACCACTTGACTTCCATGAGGAGCCATTCCTCAGATTGACTTAAGTATAACATCTTCTTTGGGTATCATTTCAATTTAGAGCTGTCAGGCTATTTCTTGCAGGAGTTATTCACAATTATTAATGAATTTCCAGGCTCCAGCTGAACCAACTCTGTTCCTATCAACAGACTGTCTGTTACAAAAATGAATTGTCCTCAGTCCAAGTCTGCCATCTGCCCCGAGTTGCCTCTTACTGGGGCCTGGAGCTGGGCAAATACAGTGTTTTTTTTCCATCTTCCCTGTCACTGGTAAATACTTCTTAAGTGGTAATGGCTTTTCCCAAACTCTGTTGCCTCTGGGTTTTGTATATTGACTCTTTTTTTTTTTTCCTGCCTTAACTGGGAGCGAATGGTAAACATGAGGAAAGTTGGTAATAAGCTGTTTTAGAGTTCCACCTGACAACTATTTTCTTTTTGTGTAATCCCATTAGCTTAAATACGTGCAGAGAGGTTTTGGGCAGGAATGGAAAATTTTGTATTCATTTTGTTGGAAGGATTGATTTCTTACAATGAAATATAAAAAATAAATGAATGTCAGAAATGTATTCCTGACGGATAGATTTATCTCATTTATTCATGCCTTTTTTTGTGTTTACTTTTCAGCTCTCCTACAAGCTTGTGTTCCCCATAACCAGCATGTATGGTTCAATATTTACAGCCTGGAGGATCCTTGAAGTAATGAGAGAAGAGTCTGCGACAAGTGACTGGTTAGCTTCCGTAGAGTCATTGCTCCCTATTACCACAGCGATCCCTGCGCATGTTTTTCTTCTGCTGGCTTACCTCCTTGTTGAAGATAAAGGACGAAATCTTCGTCAAATACTGAAGGTCACTACAGAATTTGCCCAAGCTGATTCCTCTCAGGTAAAGCAAGAAAATAATGGAGCAGTAATGGGGGTAAAGCTTAATATTGGAATTGTAGATTATTCTTTCATTGTGGATAATTTTTATCAGAGTTTTAGAGTACAGGTTGCTTTTTTTTTTTTTTTTTACTACCTTTATTTTCCCAATTTTTTCTTTTTTCTCCTTATTCTGAGTTGATGTCTACTTCATGATGCACATGTTTCTTTAATGAAAGCACACTTCGAAAGAGAATCTACACATGATGCTAATCTGTTACTTTTGTTATTGATGGATTTGCTAATTTGTAATGCTTTCATTAACTCTTGCACCCTATTCCAAGATGCATATCCCTTAGTTCTCATATCAATCTTTTAAGGTGGAAAAATTAATTAATTCAGAATAAATGGGCCTGTATAATAGGAATTAATCTCTTTTTAACTTCTTGCAATTTGATCGTATTTTTATTCAGTCATTTAATAAACAAAAAAAATAGTGGGTCGTTTTTTTAAAAAAAATTAATTAATTAATTAATTTTTGGCTGTGTTGGGTCTTCGTTTCTGTGCGAGGGCTTTCTCTAGTTGTGGCAAGCGGGGGCCACTCTTCATCGCGGTGCTTGGGCCTCTCACTGTTGCAGCCTCTCTTTGTTGCGGAGCACAGGCTCCAGACGCGTAGGCTCAGTAGTTGTGGCTCACGGGCCCAGTTGCTCCGCGGCATGTGGGATCTTCCCAGACCAGGGCTTGAACCCGTGTCCCCTGCATTGGCAGGCAGATTCTTAACCACTGTGCCACCAGGGAAGCCCTGGGTCATTGTTTTATATGGTACTGATCAACATGCTGATCATGTACCATATAAAACATGCTGATCAGTACTACATAAAACAATATATTAAAGATATGTTGTTTAATAATAATATGTTTAATAAACATATTAAACATATTAAAGATAAATAATCATTTTTCCTATCTGCACAGTTCTTGGAGTATAATAAGATAACCATCAGACATTATTAATAAAACTCCCCCCCTTGCCTTTTAAACTAACCATATATTTAGCATAGACATCTGTAATTTTTTTTCTATTGGATAGAATCTCTAGAATGCATTTCCTGTGAAGGGAAGGATTTCCTAACCAAGTAGGTATGGCATTTTTATTATCTTCTCTATCTTAGTGTCTGTGCTTGTGTTGTTTTCCAAGCATGGTGAAGAAAAAGTCCATCTCTTTATGGAGTGTTCCTATAGGAAAAAAATTTGGTGTTGAAGGTGGGATAAATATGTTTCTCTAGATAATAAAGTTAATGTATTTGCAATTCCTTTTTGTCCCCAACTTGTCACGCTCATTCCGTTTTGTCAAGTAAACAACTGCTATCTCACAAAAGTTTTCCCTCTGACTAGATTTCTCTGTCTGATTCTGCAAGTGGATCTGTGATGTATTCAGAGTACCTTTGTCTCAAGGTGTACGCGTAACGTGAAACACTTCAGCTTGCTTCCTACTTTATTTCTCCCTTCAGCTTCTGTAACAATCCTAATTCAACCAAATGCTTTTTATCACTGTTGACACCTTGTAGGATTATCTCTTTAGAATAGTTAATGCACAGGTAATGCCTGGAGATTATATGAGGAAGTCATACCGTAGGTTACCTGACCTATGTTTGCCACTGGTGTAGAACATGTGTTATATCAATATATGTATTGATACTTAGGAAATGCATTTAGTCTTTGAAATTCTAGGGTGATCCAGTATCCTTGTAAACACTTTTCATGTGTGCCATGAAATGGAAAAAGTTGGGAAGCACTGGGGTGACCATCCCGGTTCATTTATTTATTCAATAAATGTTTATTAAGAAGCAGTGCTATAAATTAAAGTCAATATGTTACACTTCTGTTGATAATTTCTAGGAAGTTTTTAAAGAAGTGAGAAAAAACACCCCGTGTAATTTTGCTTGTTAAGGTGAATGGTAGGATAAAATGTTGAAATATAGTTACCCAAACTCATGCAGAAGCAAAGGCAATATAATTAATAAGAACTTACAAGTGGAGTTATTTAAGTCTTTTGAAAAGGATAAAAGAAGACTAGAAGTAGGAGGTAGTGTTCTTCACTTTTCCTTATGAAGTGACCATATCATATCATTTCTCTGGCCTTTAGCTACAAGGTAAAGCAGCCTGAAGAAGAGGATTGAATATTTTGAAAAAGCAATTCTCTAATTGTAACTGCTTGGTGTAGATTCAATTAGATGAGTTAGGGTTGAGATCTATTATTGGAGGAGTGTTTTCTATTTCTTTCGTTAAGTTGACATGACTGCATGAAATGTATTGTTTCATGTGTGTTTGTCCTTTCTTACCTTATAGAAAGAAGGTATATTATGTTTAAGCAATCATTGGCTCAAATTCACGGGAGAGTCAATACTAAAGAAAAGTCTTAGACTACTAATAAGCAGATACTAAGTAAATAGGTGTGTAAGAATAGGAATTTAGAGGCTGTCTTCTACCTCTCTGTTTTGGTGGTCACTTAACCTCTTATATAGAGTTGACTGGCCTGCAGTATTGTGTTTGTGTGACACCATAATTTATTGTAAGAATTCTACTGTAAGACCTTGTGAGAGAAAATATTTGAAAAGTTTGAAAGAGATGTGCCATATTTGAAGTGTGTTTAGTGTGATTATGATGATTATTATTCATTCTAAGGTATTAATAGAAATTGTTTTTGATAGTACTTATTCATAGTAATGCACGTTACCAATATCAACTAATACCTTTAGTGTTAATAATGATAAGAAAATATACTTCTTTAAAAATGTGATTATTCTTCTTGACGGATGGATCCCCTTCCCCAGTGAGTTTTCATCCTTAGTCCCTCACCGTGTTCCCCTGTGGCATGCGTTTTGTGTTGGGTTTAATACATTTAGGGCCATGGAAGTCTAATGGAGCTAGGTAGTCTGAAGGGAACTTGGCCTTGTGAGTACCATTTTAGAGTTAACTGGATACAGATGATGGTGTTAAAATAACTAGATAGTTACTCAAGGCCACAGCAATAAATTGACACTTGAAAAAAATAGTAAGGAACTTTTGTTTTCCATATCTGGAAATGCTGTCAGCAGTTACTGATAATCCATATAGTCTTCTTATCCAGACATCATGAGACTTAGTTTGCAGAAGATACAAGCTCAGGTCAGGCAGCTCTCAGTAAAAATTAAGTGCCTTTTCTTTCTTGGAAGGAATGTCTTAGAGTGTTCTGGGGAGAGATCCAAGAATGAGCATCCTGTGTGAATTCCCATGGAAGTCGTGAAAGTTTTAAACACATTGATTTAGTTTAGAGAGAGATTTTCGTATCATAGTCTGTGCTTATAATATATGGGAATGCCATCTAATTCCTAAATTAGTGTTTTTTTCTGGAAATTGCAGTTGATGGATTCATGTGCTTTTCAGTTATGTTTATATAACAGTTCCTGCCTTTCTGATACTGTGAGTAATGTTTTTTTCCCCACAGTTTGATGTAAATCATTCATGCTGCCTTCAGAGATGCCTGAATGACAGTTGAAGCACATGGCTTCATGGCTCATAAACAGTAACGTCCTGTTGGGCTTATTCTTTCTTCTTCAGAGAGCTATTTCCTAACTCTGATTTGTCCAGATCTGGTCACATCTAGTTTGAAATCAGTGGTAGTGAATATAAACATAGGCTCTAATCAAGGGATAATGTGAACGTCAGGCTTAAATAAGGACATTTTCTAAATTTTAATTGAATGGTTTTTTAAAGGGCAGTATCAAATCATATTTTGAACCCTTATTAAATGATTGACTAATCTATGAAACATGATTGTGGACAGTTTGGAAATGTCTGAGACTAATACAGCCTCCTTAAGAAGAGGTTAATAACCCTTAATCAACACGTGTTGATTGACTTCCTATCTCCCCTTTCAGGTGAGCCCAGCACAGTGACAGGTCACTAATTAAGAACCACGTCTGGCTCTGTGACCTGCACTGTGTGCCTCTATACAAACTTAACTGGTGATAGCACCAGTTCTGTACCACTTTCCTCAACCCATTCCATATACCTGATTGTATCTTACTTCTAAGACTCTCAGCCAGAAACCTTACTTTTTCTTCCTCTCTTCCTAACTCTCATTTCCCTTTTGGATTTTATGTTTAGTTCTTTGCCAACTCTGACCTTGGTTTCCAGTAATATCCCACCCACGTTCCTTCTGGCAGCTTCAGGTAAACTTCTCTCTGTGTCTACGTGGGACTCCCCTGCCTTCCCCCAGTTCCCCACAATATTACTCTGGCCCCTGGCCCCTTGAGAAGAAAGGGATATTATTCACCTCTTAAAACATTCTCTAATATCTATTGGCTTAGCTATATTATAGGCTAATTATTACAATATTTATTATATAATATTTAATATATTAAATATATAATTGTTATAATAACCACTTATTATATTAGCTATATTATTAACTATAGCTTTCCTCTAGCTATCGGAATTGACATTTCTCCATCTGAAGCATTATATCCTAGAGAATAATAGAGGTGTTGGAGGAGGAGTCTACTTTTCACATAGATACGTGATTCTGCAAAAGACTATAGGTTATTAAATGCTTAATAGTATGTCATATAAATAGATGTAGAGAGAACACCTGACAACAGATTATATTCTCTTTTGGAAATCCAGGCTGCTTGTTAGTGGTTTTTTTTTTTTTTTTTTTAAATGCAACAGCAGACACCACCATTCTTTTTTTTTTTTTTTTTAATATTTATTTATTTATTTATTTATGGCTGTGTTGGGTCTTCGTTTCTGTGCGAGGGCTTTCTCTAGTTGTGGCAAGCGGGGGCCACTCTTCATCGCGGTGCGCGGGCCTCTCACTATCGTGGCCTCTCTTGTTGCGGAGCACAGGCTCCAGATGCGCAGGCTCAGTAATTGTGGCTCACGGGCCTAGTTGCTCCGTGGCATGTGGGATCCTCCCAGACCAGGGCTCGAACCCGTGTCCCCTGCATTGGCAGGCGGACTCTCAACCACTGCGCCACCAGGGAAGCCCCTTGTTAGTGGTTTTAAAAACCTAAGAAAATATGTTTTCTTTCTGTTTCTACCTATATTGTTAAGAGTTTACGGCAAGATTAAATACTTAGGCATCTGAATTGAGGATTAACTATGGAGATGAGTAATTTTTAGATAGGCTGAGATGGTTTAAAGTAAAATCTTACAATAGCTTAGTATTTCAACTTCAGTGGAAGAACTCTAACTGCTACATGTAAGGCATAACAATTTCTTTTTCACTAGTTTATAAAATGGAATATGCCAAAGAGGAAAAGTTTATAAACTTTGACTTTAGAGAACCGCAAGTTCCTTCCTTAAAATCTACTCTCACCAAGAAGCTTATCAAATTAAGTTTTGTGAAACCCAATGCCTCTTTCAAATCCTTGGTACTTGCTTGCTTTTCTCTTGTTTGGAATTGGGGATAGAGCTGTGTTTTTTTGTTTGTCTTATTTTGTTTTTGCTTGCATTTACAACTCTGAGGACTTTTACTTCCTTTTTACCTTTTGGTTGTTAAGTCTCACTAAAGGTCTTACTTAATGAGAAAAATTGCAATCTTTGATAATTTTATTTTATCCTTTGTAATGTTTTCAGGGCTTTTTTTTTTTTTCCATTTGTGAAGGTGTACACATGTTTGAGCCATTTAAATCACTTATGGGGATAGGTTCATGGCCCATGACTTGCTGGTCTTTTAAAAGTCATATATTATCAAATAGTAAAAAGTTGACTTTCAGGGCAGAATCCTGTGATAGTTCTACTCTGGGTCATAAGCCATATTTTAACATGGAAAATGAATAGGAAATGTGTGAAATTTAATGGTCTGTAAGTTACTGCTGTGAGAAAAGGAGAAAATGTATTCTATAAAGGAACTTGCACAAAGAGTCCTTGGACACTTTGCACTCTGTTCTATTGTCACCGAGTTCTATGAATTGCTACCCCCTGAAGTCAGTCAGCTCCCTGTGTTCTTCACACCAGCAAAAAGAAGCCAGAATGTACAGTACTTTTAATAAAGAGCTTTACAGATAAGAAATGCTGTACTACTATTCCCTTGCAGCCATAGCATTGATTATGCCTAGAGCAAAATTGGGATGAGCCTGTCAGCATGAAACAATTAGACAAAGAGAAACACAGATGAAAATACAGGGTCAAGTATCTATTCCATCCTGTGACAATATGTTTATTTCTTCTTTATAAACCCGACATAGATATCTATAGAATAAAATGTTTTTAACTGGCATTTGAACCTTTTTATATTTTTTTCAGTTTTTTGCACGAAGCCTTGAGTTTATACTCAGGGAAGCAGTCCTGTGTCAATTTTTTACCTTTCTTGAGTTCCTGAGGGCTAATATTGGGCTGAGTTTCTTCTGAGAAGTCAACAGAGTATAAATTGCTTAAAAGTTCAACCCTATATCACTGTGACACTCACTAGCTTACTAATATAATGAAACAAAAGCCATTTGTCTTGTTGTGTCACTGAACACTGAGTAACAGAAAGGATGGGGGTAGAGTTTGGTGAGGATGGGGCCTAGAACTGCATTTATAACAGCAGAGTCTGTCTGCTCCCAGTTGAATATCAGTTAGCAGTAGCTTTGTCTTCAGATTAAAACCTGCTTGGAATGGGCTTCTGGTGTTGCTGAAGGACTCAGAAGGGAACAAATTTTGTGGTAACTTTGAATTTTGTAAAAGGCATGAGGAATTTTTCTCAAGGGGAAAAACACAAAGTCCACCATTGCCAGAATAAATTTTTTCTTATTTGGTCAGAGGGCAGGGAAGGAAAAGGGGGTGTTGGTCCCCTGCCTACTTGTATCGTGGTCAGACACCCCAAAGTGGAGCTGTCAGTGGACATCCCTTACCATTTATTCTTCAGACCTTCCATAGTCAATCCTTCAATTCAGAGGAGAGTCTTAATCAAGGAAACATTTCTTTACATCTACAGAAGCAACCCATATCAGCTCTCTCCAACGAGTTTTGCCTTGATTCATCAATAAAAATGGATAATCAAGGCTCATCAGACTTTTAGGAAAATTTAACAGCATGACTAACCAGAGCATCTCTTTCCAGAAGAAGAACTTGGGGCTCAGAGGATAATATAAAAACAATCTAGTACCTATGAGACGTTGGCGAGATATTGTATGTTTTTGTATTGTATATAAGATACTGCTGTGATGAAGAAGAAATTCAAGAGCAAGAGATTTTAGAAATTAAAAACTTGGTTGCCACAGTACATAAATAGAGGCTGGATTAGTGATTTATAGAATAGCCAACTAAATATTTCAGAATATAGAAAAAATATGAAAACTGAACAAGTTAAGACATTGAAGGTCAATCTTGGAGTTCTAACATCTTTCTGTAGGAATTTCAATTGGAGAAAACTGAAGAGAAAATGAAGGAGAAAAACTTAAAATATGACAGAAAACTATTTCCTAAGCTCAAAAAAGATACAAAGATATAGATTGTTAGGACCCTCTGAAAGCCGCACAGCACAAGTGAGAATAGATCAATACCTATATCCATGCCCAGAACTTCAAGAATAAAGAGAACATCAAAAGAGATTTTAGAGAAGAGTTGGAAAAGATGAAGTCATTTAAAATTGGATTGACCTTAGATTTTTTTATAGCAGCCCACTGGGTACTGGAATACATTGGTATATTGTCTTCCAATTTCTTGAGGAAAGTCACTTTGAACCCGGCATATTCCTTTCCATCATTTTACTTTTAACAAGTGATGGTAATAAAGGCTTTTTCTGATGGGCAATAATTCAAGAATATTTCTTGGTTACTGATTTTATGGGGGGAAAAGCCCCTCAAGAATGTGTTCTAGCAAAACTGAAAATGAATCCAAGAAAGTACAGAGAAGAGATGTTAAAAGGTTATCAAAATATCCAGTAAATATTACTTTAAATTAACCATAATTGTTTGTGTAAAATATGAAAAATAACTACCTGGAACAAAGTCCAAGCTTTAAAACATGGGAAGTGGTCAGAGTAGGTAGTGGGAATGTGATAGTGCGAAGAGTGAGAACATGCTAAGTAAGGGTGGAATTTTGTTTTTAAACTGAGTATTTTTTGATGTTAGTAGAAAAATAAGTTTAAATATGTATTTAAACCTTTATTAGTAACTAAAGGTGATTTATAACTTCCAAATAATTAATATAAGAAAAGGAAAACAATTTTTTTAAAAACCTAAAAAAGATGGCAAATATTAACATAAAATAAGATGGTAAGAATAATTCCAAATATTCCAGTTACCACAATTACTGTGAATGAATTAAATTCCCTTATCAAAAAAAAAAGGCTCATAATACTACCCAAAGCAATCTACAGATGTAATGCAATTTCTATCAAAATTCCCATGATATTTTTTACAGAACTAGACCAAATAACCCTAAAATTTATATGGAATCACAAAAGACCCAGAATTGCCAAAGCAATCCTGAAGAAAAAGAACAAAGCTGGAGGCATAACCCTTCCAGATTTCAGACGATACTATAAAGCTACAGTAATCAAAACAACATAATACTGGCACAAAAACATCCATAGAAAACAAACAAAGCAGAAATATAGATCAGTGGAACAGAATAGAAAGCCCAGAAATAAACCCACACACCTATGGTCAATTAATCGACAACAAAGAAGGCAGGAATATACAATGGAGAAAAGACAGTCTCTTCAACAAGTGGTGCTGGGAAAGCTGGACAGCTACTTGTAAGTCCATGAAATTAGAACACTCCCTCACACAAGATACAAAAATACATTCAAAATGGTTTAAAGACCTAAATATAAGACGTGACACCATAAAACTCCTAGAAGAAAACATAGGCAAAACATCTTCTGACATAAATCATAGCAATATTTTCTTAGATCAGTCTCCCAAGGCAAAAGAAATAAAACCAAAAATAAATGAGTGGGGCCTAATCAAATTTAAAAGCTTTTGAACAGCAAATGAAACCATCAACAAAATGAAAAAGCCTACAGAATGGGAGAAAAAAATTGCAAATTATGTGACCAACAAGGAGTTAATATCCAAAATATATAAGCAGCACAGACAACTCAATATTGAAAAAAACCAAACAACCCAGTCAGGAAATGGGCAGAAGACCTGAATAGACATTTCTCCAAAGAAGACATACAGATGGCCAACAGGCACATGAAAAGATGCTCAGCATCACATAATTATTAGAGAAATGAAAATCAAAACCTCAATGAGGTATCACCTCACACCTGTCAGAATGGTTATTATCAAAAAGTCTACAAATAACAAATGCTGGAAAGGGTGTGGAGAAAAGGGAACCCTTGCACACTGTTGGTGGAAATGTAAATTGATGAAGCCACTATGGAAAATAGTATGGAGGTTCCTTAAGAAAATAAAAATAGAGCTACCATATGATCCAGCAATCCCACTCCTGGGTATATATTTGTAAAAGATGAAAACTAATTTGAAAATGTATGTGCACCCCAGCGTTCATAGCAGCACTATTTATGACGGCCAAGACATGGAAGCAACCCATGTGCTTATCGACAGACGATTTGCTTAAGAAGATGTGGTATATATACAGAACGGACTATTACTAAGCCATAATAAAGAATGAAATATTGCCATTCACAGCAACACGGATGGACCTAGAGAATATTATACTTAGTGAAGTAAGTCATAGGAAAACAAATACTATATGATATCACTTATATTTGGAATCTAAAGAAAAAAAAAACAAATGGAATCTATATACAAAACAGAAACAGATTCACAGATATAGAAAATGAACTTATGGTTACCAAATGGGAGAGCAGGGGGAGGGATAAATTAGGAGTATGGGATTAACAAACTATTATACATAAAATAGATAAGTAACAAGGATTTACTGTATAGCACAGGGAACTGTACTCTATATCTTGTAATAACCTATAGTGGAAAATAATCTGAAAAATACATATGTATAACTGAATTACTCTGCTCTACACCTGAAACTAACACAATATTGTAAATCAACTATACTTCAGTTAAAAAAATAAAGGCTCATATTATTAAAAAACACAATTCTATACTTTTTCTAAGAGACAAACCTTGAAACAAGTGACAGTTGAAAATGAAAGAGTGAAAATGAAAAGCTAGGTAGATCATTAAGAAAGCATAAGATGTGGTAATATTATCATCCAAGATAGATGATATAGAATCCAAGGTAAAAAGCCTTACACAAGATGAAGAGGAGTATTTTATACTGACAAATGGTAGAATCTTAAGTCAAATTTTATTTAGAAGCAGTTCCATTGAAATTAGGAAAAGTATGTCTGATGTCAATTTTACTATTTTTCTGGAGGTTCTGGCCATTGTTAATTCATGAAAAAGAAATAAAAGTTATATATGTGTAATAAAATAAAAACCCAGAGCTCCTAATACTTACAGACAATTAGAAAATACTAGAGAATTTACTGAAAACTTTTGCTTTTAGATTAGATAAGAGTTCAATATGGTGGCCAGATATCAGATCAGTGTACAAAACCGATTGATTTTCTTTACAAAAACAGTAAATTAGAAAATATTGGCAGTATAGGGGAGAGAGATAATTTGTAAATAGCATAAGAACTGTACTTTGAAATACTAGAAATGTATAAAAACTCTTTGATGTAATTTATAAAATTTTACTAAAACACATATAATGGCTTCTAGTACAATACTTTAAATGTAGAATTCATGTTATAAATATTTACTATTGATTGATTTGAGGTTCAATGATCTTATGATTATAAGACATTTAGTTTTGTTTTTTTGCATTAATCACCTTTGTTACACGGATTCTGATTCATTACCTTAACTTCACTGCAGAAAGATATTCACTTAACCAATTGCACGTATAGTGCCGCCAAGTCCAAAAGTGGAGTGTTTATCGTGTTTGCCAGCTTGATCACATTCTGAGCTCTGTTGAGTAAGTCAGTTACAGGCCTTTTGATAACCTGGCTGATGCTTTGGAATGAATTGTTTCTTTTATTATCCTTAATTTCTAGGGCTAAATAGGTTTAAATATAGTCTACTCATTTAGAAGCTGAACCATCTTCTTGAACAAAGTAACAGTTAATAAAAATAGCCAACATTTACATATGCTTATTATATACCAGTCACTATTCTAATCACTTTATTTGCATATATGAGCTAACTCATTGAATACT
Organism: Balaenoptera acutorostrata; assembly: GCF_949987535.1. Lineage (NCBI taxonomy): Eukaryota > Metazoa > Chordata > Mammalia > Artiodactyla > Balaenopteridae > Balaenoptera > Balaenoptera acutorostrata. The sequence goes on along the minus strand of NC_080069.1, from coordinate 54,919,380 downwards.
CACAGCTCTTTGAGGTTGGGTACCATTATTATTTAGGAACAGAGGCACAGAGGTTGATTAACTTCTCCAGATTCATACAGCCATTCACACAGTAATTGGCGAAGTCAGAATTTGAACCCAGCACATATCCAGACTCTGTGCTCTTACCCAATATGCTATACTATCTCTCTACAACTTTTAGTTAAACCATTTCTTAAAAAATTTTTGAAAGAGTAAACAAGGTTCACTAGCTTTACATTTGTTAGATTAGCCTAGTCAGTTGTAGAGATAATTAGATGTTAAGAAAGAAACCTCAACATGTGTTTGAAATCTGGCCAGATCTTCAATCTTGTGTGATTATTTTTTCCTCTTCTATGCTAACTTCCATTGGCCCTTCTATACATAGGCAAATCACATTTAGCCAGATATTTCTGCCTAAATAGAACACGTACAGAGTCATGACTCATGTAAGCACGTGTCAAAAAGAGATTGAGATGTTCTAAGTGAATCAACATCAACAAGAATGCTTGCAGTTGGGATTATTGCTTAATGGTCAAAAATTATTCTTTTATACTTTTTTGTTTGTAGTGATCATAACTGAGAAATTCTGAAACCTAATTAAAGACAAGAATTTTTTTTAGTGAACAAAAAAGTAGGTTGTTGTATTCCCTTTATTTTGAAAAATAACATTTACAAAATGTTGAGAAAATCACACGTTGGTTGTTAGGTTTGAAATATTTAACAAGATTTACAAGGTTTGAAATATTTGACAAGATATACTGGTCATTTAAGAGCTTGAAAGGGCATTGAAGAGTCAGTTGTTTAGTAAATAGTCATGGAGAACATCTTTGGGGCACACATTTTAATTGGAACTTGGGATTCAAAGATAGTTATTGGTGAATTCACAGTGCATAGGGAAGATGGGCAATATACAATTAGAATGCCCCGTGATAAGTGGTATGTTGCAGGGAAGCATAGGGTTTGGTATGAGCCCAGAAAGCGGTGGCTAAGTCATAATAGGAGGTCTGCCTGGAGTAGGTGATTCATCAGCTGTTGCTGGACGAATACAAATTAAACATCTTTGAAATTAACTGGAAGAGTCTTATTGCCTGTTTCTATTACATATGAAGGACTACTTTTTATATATGACATTTATGTGATCCTTTTTGAGTGCCACTGTTGGGCAAACAGTGGAATAAATAAATTTTTGGAGGTACTGGAGTAGTTTTTTACTTGGTGTACCATAGGTTCATTAGCAGTACTTTTATATTTTAGATTTCATTTTCTTGTTGGGAAGTAAAAGAAAGCCACTGACATTTTGTCACAATTATAGCTACTCTCTGATGGCTGTAATCGAGATGACAGGCCATGATTTGGTGGATTTAGTGGGAAAGGTTTACTCCAGAATTCTTAAAGTTGGACAACTATGTGAGCTCCCTCACCAGAAGTCTTGAGACTTATGCTCTTCCTTTGTCTTTTCAGCACACTGGAGTTCTACCCTACCAGTGACAATTTTGAGCTTTTCATGATAGATAGTACAATGGACACTTTGGCACGTTTTTAGAATAGTTGATATAATGAAACACTGCATTCTGAAGTCAGTTTACCTCAAATGGGTTAGACATGGTTACAAATTCAGTGGCGCCAGACAAGTAGTTAAGAAGTGGGATGATTTCTATATGTAGGTTTCTGGTGAATTGATTGGACTTTTGGAGACCTTGTGTCTTGTCATGCTTGCTTATTAACATTCTTGTGGTAGTGGATCACATCTGTATTTAAGACAATTTGTATATTTCTTTTCTCTAAAGAAAACAAGCATATAAATACATGTAACCTGAATTTATCATATCACAAATAGCATTAAAGACAAATAAGGACAAATTAGCATTCTGAAGTGTCCTATAGTTATCTTCAAAGGAAATTTTCATTGGATTACAATTAGATTTGGAATTTATAAAAGGAATTCCTCAAGGTAAACTGTGTCTCACTTGTTTTTGCCTCCTAGTAACCTTGCCCACTTGCTGGGCTTTGATACTTGTTTTGTTGCCTGATTGAATTACTACATAAATATATTAGATGTATGTGCGCACCATCCTAGAACCAATAAACTATTTTCCAATATTGTCATGTGTTATCCAAACTAATTGATGGAACAGTGTGGATTCCAGGGACAGGGTTAAGGTTGGGTTAGATTATAGTAAAATCTTATTAAATGAAATCCTATTAATTTAGGGTTCAGGGTAATTTTATATAAGCTGAGTTAAAACATAAGCTGATGTTGATGCTATTGTTTTTAGGCAGTTTGAGTTTGCTCATTTGCATTAGTACAATGAATGTGCCAATTTAAAAATGATCAAATTATCTATTCATTAAGACGTATCAGCAGGGACTGGTACTTGGCAACACTTGGCTAATTAGTTTGTTACAGTATATACGTGACAGTAATCGAATTTTATTTCTTTAACATTTTTCTCTAATCCAGTCTTGTCTACCTTCATTGTTTCTAGTAGTCTGAGTTATTAGTGATAATTATACTGGTGGCATTTTACGGTACTTATGTGTATTTAGTTGTCAAATTGTATTCAGGTTTTAATGATGCAATTTGATCTGCATTAAGTGGATTTATCATGGAATTACCATTTAGCTTGAAATACTGTAGATACCTTGTTTTTATTAGGTCCCATTTTATTTATCAAGCATTTTCAAGCCATTGATTTAGTCATTCAACATATATATATTATATACCTTCTATATGGCAAGTTCTGGTACACTAAGATGAAAGGACATGGTCTTTGTTTCCAGGAATCATAGATCCTAGTCTGTTGCCAGAGGCATTAAAAAATTACTTTTCAGTACAAGGTGGTAATTGCCATTGTGGAGGTATGTAAGTGTCTCTGGAACATACAGGAAGAGGCCCACAAGTTTCCCTGATGCAGGGTAAAGGAAAGGCGTTGTAGCAGGATAGGGAGCATATGCAAAGAAACAAATCTGTGGCAGGCCACAGTGGGGTAACGAGACAGCAAGTAGTACTGTATTAAACCGGGATATGTAGGGTGAGGGGAATTGATCCTGGAGTGGATACTGAGCAATTATTTGGAAGGAAGATCCTAAAGAGTCTTGCAGTGAGTCAGGAGATAAGAATTTATCTAAAGTATTGGGCTAATGAGACATAGAGGAGATAAAGTTATATAACAGGATGTTAGAAGTTTTGGTGGGGACCTTAAGATACCAAAATGAGTTTTGAGACAGAACACCCAGTAAAACTTGTAGAGTAGTAGGATTAAACCTCGATGTCTGAGTACTACTGCAGTTTTTAACCTGTTACTCACATCAAGGGTCTAGAAGTTAGGAAATGAAAAGTTAGGTGAAGAAAAGAGGGAGGATTCTTGGAGAAAGTTGCTGGAGTGCTGAGTCCTACAAGCGCCAGCCCCTTATCTCAAGCCTAGTGACAGAGATCTCAATGGAACCCCACATCCCCTCATCCAGCTTGATGTGAATCCCTTGCAGTTGGAGTGGGCAGGCATATGCCATGGGTTGGTGACTGCCCCAAAAATCTAACAGGGAGTGATGTGCTGGCTAGCTATTGTGATAGTGGAAACAAAGAGAGAGCCACGTAGGGATTGACTTGCGTGTCTAGAATTTGTCAGAGCAAAAGATATATTAGTGTTTCCTGTGGTTAAAATGTGGGCAGCAGGAGCAAGAGAACTAGAGTGGAATTGTCTCAGCTCATTTTAGAGGTTTGCTTAAGGGGTATACAGGCCTCTGCTGAAAGAAGCAGGATTCCTAGAGGGTGTGGACCAATCAAACCAGAAGAGAGCATCTTGCCTGCATCGAAAGTCTAAACAGAGCTTAATCTGACAGGTTTGGGCTGCTTGCCTTGGAGCAGTAGGAGAATCCCTTTGGGGCAGGAGAGCTGTAAAGACACTCCTAGCCCTGTAGCAAAGGAGTGCCGATACTCTTCCTCAGAGGAGCCTGCCCAGATTCAGAGATGGAAGGGGGAAGCGAAGCCTATCAGCATCAATTAAAGGTAGTAAGGTGAAGGGAACCCCTGAGAATTCCTGCAACTGTCACTACAGCCCTTTGCTGCAGAGATTCTGGACTTAACTTTCCTAATCTCATCAGCAAGGCAGTGAGAAATGTGTAGACGTTCTTAGGTTTAGGCTTCTGTGGGCATTGAATGATGCTGAACCACTCATGATAGCAGAGATTGCCAGATGGTTGGTTTTCATTTAACACCTTTTCCTTTGGTTTCTGTTTTTAAATCTTTTGTGCTTTGCTGAGGTTTACAGTGGAAGTCTCAAAATTCACTTTATCTAAAGCTTTTCTCGGTAGTATCGTATTGTCTTTATAATTAATGGTGCGTTGCTGAAATGTTGCAAAGCATAAAAGAAATTGCAATAACCGGTTATGCCCGTTCTGTCCCTTTTCATGTTTTTTGTCCTTTGAGACATTAGTGGTATTTGGTTTAACCCACGTAGAAACGAGGAGCCTTATACATATTTCTGTTGCCTGGTGAATTCTTGGTACCTGACTTAAAATGCTCAGTGAGCATTTGATGAGTTCTTAGTTATTTTTTGAAACCAGTGTGGGTTCAGGCAATGGTCTGCAAAATTGCTGAAGGAAGTCAGGAATCTTTTTTAAAAAACAACAGAAAAATGAAGAATCACACATGCATATATTGGGTCGTCTTGAATCAAATCCTAGCTGAAGCTGTAATGACACATGCTGTTCATGAAAGACTTAATGCAGTCTTTCTAATTGGATGAATTGTCTTGTTGTGCAAAAACTGTTATTACACTGTGTGTGAAACCAACCATGCTGCAGGGGAAAAAATTAAATCGCCTGACTCAGAGGTCACTTGTGAATAGTAACACAAGATCTATTACCGTTATTAGAGACTCTGGAGGACATTCACCCTTTTATGGTCTTTCAACTGCTGGAATGAAATATTTTAGTGGTAAACGACACCCTTCTGGGAAATCCTCCTAAAGATTCTTTTTTTTTTTTTTGCTTTTTGTATGTTTTAAAAAAGGGGGAGGGGTCTCAGGGAAAAATATCACATTGTTCCTTTCAGATCACTTTCAAAATTTACTTATTTTGATTTGGTGTGATGACAAGTTGCTTTTAAATGTTCCTCATTACACCATTCTTAATCTAAGTCTATTAGTCCTACACTTTATCTTTCGTAACATGTCATGCACATTCTATAATCTTTTCCATAGGGAAATTCACGATAGCATGCAAGCTCAGAGACCAGGATGTATGTGGTTCATGTCGAAATCTGGATTAAGCACTTTAAAGTACATGAAATGAAAAGTCTATCTGCTTACTTTGTTTATCTTCTTTTAAGGGTCTTTGAATATATATGAGACAGATTATGTGAGTATATATTGTAGCTGTGCATGGCAACCATGCTGAGCAGTAATTTTAGGAAACACTTTAAGAAGTGAATGAATAGCTATTGATCTGAGGTGAAGCTTTATAACATAGTTATTAAATTGGGAACCAGAGTACCTTTCCAATAGATTACATTCATTATAAACTGTCAATCCATTTGTTATTGTTTATTACCACTCTGGAGCCTTCTGCTTTTTTGCTATATGGTTGAGATTAGTTTTTGTGGGGATAAGAAAGAAATAAGACTAGCTATCAATAGCTTTGCAAATAATTTGGATAGATTTTTTGTTAATTTTGAAGTCAAATAACTGACTTTTTCTCTTCCCATTATCAGATTCCAGCATCTGTTTTTCTTCTTCTGAAGCTTCCTTACTTTATTGCCCCAAAGATATGGAACTGTTAGAGTGATGTGAATAGGCATATAAATTCTGTTGGATTTCTCAGTGCCTGCTTTTGTTACAGGTATTTTGATGGGTTCATTAAGACATATCTGTTGAAATGGGGGCTGGTAAGAAGGAATAGAGGGAAGAGACTACATTGTCAATAAGAATAATACATAGATATATGAGCTTCACCTGAAAATAAAAATAATTTTGTAAAATTGTAGATAGAAACGCTTTGTCAGGTTGCTAATGAGAGGCTTGACCTAGCTGCTGCTGCTGCAGCATCTTTGGGGATGATGAGAGATGCAAAATGCACTGTTGCTAGGCAACTCTCTTGGCTGCCTTTGGAGCAGGTTCATATGTGCTAAGAGCTAATGAATCCTCATGTCTGCTCTTTGAAACTGTTCAAAAGCCCATGAAGACATACCCAGACATTTAGCATTTACAAGTACCTGAACCATTCTTGCCATGCCATTTAACCATTAAAAACTAAGTTGACCATTTAGTGTGTATTGAATATTCCTTATTTTTTCAAGGTAGATCAAGATTTAAGCCCTAATAAATATGTTTTCAAAAAGGAGCTCAGTAAGGATGAATTAGTTTTGATCGATGTTAATTAAATTATTCTATATGAAGGCTTATTTTAAATATGAATGCTTTTTTCTCCCCAAAAGTGATAAGTTGTTGAAACTGGCCTTTTGTAAGCCTCATAGAAAGTTTTTAATTACACTGTCTTCATGCCTTGCTCAGCCCAAGGCCATTATTTCTGAAGATGATAAGAATCTGGAATCCAGAACTAATTTTGTAGGTGGCTTGTCTAAAACTCCCTCTCTCACCCCACCAAAAAATTCCTGGACAGTAGCCATAAGACAAGTCACAGAACATGAATTAAAGCCTGATAAGGGGCATCCCTGGATCAGATAATGAATCTAAGTATCAATATTTGTAAGATCCCATCCAATCTCTAATAATACCTACCTCTCAGAGGTGTTGTAAGAATTACAAGATCCTGTGCATGAAAAAACTTTGTAAAGTGCCGTATAAATGCTGTTTCGTTTTTTTTTTTTACAGTGAATTTCAAGGAATTGTCTGAATTCACAAGAATTTTGTGTTACTAGATAATTAACTATTATTCAGGCTTATTAATATTTTGGTGTAGGATATGGGATAATTGTAGTGAGATTTCTAGCCTATTAACTGTTTATATTTTGATTGCATTAACTTGTGCTTTCTCTTAATGTCATAGCACCTAGTATAATACCATGTGATAGAAGGCACTCAATAAATATTTATTACTTAAAGTTTTATGAACCTCCTGTATAGAATATCTAAATTGAATTGTTTTTTGTAATATTGCAAAATATACTGGAGATTTGTTATAATATTGCAAAATATACTGGAGATTTGTTATAATTCTGCCTATACCTGTGTTCTCTAAGCTTTAAAATGAGAATAATAGAAGAATCCACCTTATTAAATTCATCAAGTGGATTAAATGAGATAATCCAAAGTATAATACCTGGTTTATAATCAGTGCGCAATAAAAGTTATATATTATTAAAATTGTAGTTTATTTTTATAGCTTCTTTTATTTATTTCACCATTATTTATCTGCTACCTCATGTTCTAGGAGCAGTGCTATGCTGTTTTGCAAGGTAGACATGCTCCTTGACCATCTGAGGCTTATTGTCATCCTTTATTCCCCCAGTACCTGAAAAGAGAGACATTAACTGTTTTCAGTGTGCCTGTGTGTGCACGTGTGTATGTGTTTTTAAACTACATTTAGATGCATAAAGGGGATAGAGAATAGTGCTGTTCAGTAGGAATATAATATGAGCCACATATATAGGTTTAAATTTTCTGGTAGCCACATTTTTTAAAAAGTGAAAATAAATAGGTGAAATTAATTTAAAAATATGTTTGTTTACCTCAATGTATCCAAAACTACATTATTTCAATATGTAATCAACATAATATTATTAACGAAATATTTTATACATATATATTTTTGGTACAAAACTTTCCAAATCTGGTGTGTATTTTACCCTACAGCACATCTCAGTTCAGACTCACCACCTTTAAGGGCGGATTAGCCACATGTGGTTAGTGGCTACTGTGTTGAATAGTACACAGGTAGGTACAGTAAAAAAAAAAAAAAAAAAAAAAACCCAATTCTCATTTATTTGATATAAATGTACTAAGTATTTAGAAATACTCTTCTCATTGGCTTTACTTGGCTAAAATAGCCTCACAGTCTCTGCAGTGAAATGGAAACCGAAAATGGTTAAGAACAATAATTCTTTTTTTTTAAAATTGACCATAAAAAGTCTTTATTTACTAGGTTTACAAAGATCATAATTAGATGGTGCATTGATAAAAGGAAAGAAAAGGTGGAGAGTATTAAAGAAAGCACTTGAAAAGATATTTCATCATATTCATTATAAAGTTATGGTATAATTAGAACAAATTCTTAAAATGGGGTTTTCAGGGTGGTCCTAAGAGGGCGATGGACTGTCAGGCAGATGTTTTTTTGGGTGGAAGTAGTCAGTCTCAATACTTTACATTTTGTTAACTTTTTCTTCCTCCTTTAGTCAGTCTCGAGTTGAATTCAGCTCATGTTCATGAGTATTTGCTATACGTGTGGTCTTGGGCAAATTCAAAGAAGAATAGGAGCAGGGTTGCTACCTGTTGTTCACAGACTAGTGTGGGCAGCACTCTTGAGAATGAATAACTATTACCCAAAGTATACTGAAATAAAGGTGTTTACAAAGCTAGAGCGACAAACAATACTTAGGATATTCTTTGCCCAGAAAGTGGCAAACAATTACTCTATTATCCTTAAACATTTTTCATGGTTGTAAAACATTATTTTTCGTGGTTAGTGCATGAATAGTTGAACCATCAGTTTGAACAAGGAGAGACACATACAAGGTTCAGCAGGCAAGAAGGACTAGATTTGCCTTGAAAACTAAGCTGAGCAAGAAGGCAGGGGAGAAGCATGATCAGACTTTGTTCCCTAACATGAACTGTCTTCTTTGGGCAGGAAATCTGCAGTCTGTCTCATTCTTCCACTGAGCCTTTGCTGGGTCCTAATGCTGCCTTGTTTACTTCCTGCTCTTCTGCCTACTAGTCCTATAGCTTCTCATCATTTAATAGCCAGTTCAGTCCCATCACATACTGAAATACTGCTGAAAATAACTTTAGTAAAACAACATTACTATATTAATTACATTTATTAATATAAATAAATAAAATAATATTTTATTTTACTAAAGTAATATTCTTGTAATATGTAATTGTAGTATGTATCCAAACAATATAGTAGTATGTACAAGTACTCGTAAACAAATATATTTGCCTTAATGCACCTTCTCCCCTCTGACCCCCCAAATATATATACACACATATGCACACAAAGCCATTATGTTATACTAAATATATGCTCCTTTGCAGTTTGTGTTTTTCTCTCATTAATACGTTATAGCCATCTTTCCATGTTACAGGTGTAATTTACGGTTTTTGAAGGATGCTGGTATACTATGGTGTATCAACAGTTTAATGTACGTAACTGTTTCCGTATTGATAGATATTTAAGGTGTCTGTGTTTCTTTTTGTTACTGTTGTTGCCATTACAGATAATGTGGTAGCAGACGACTGAGGAATTCTTGGGCACCTCAGCCTTTTATGATAGCATTGTTCAATAGAACTTTCTGCAATGATGGAAATGTTCTGTAATCTGTTTTCCAAAATGGCAGCTGCTAGCCACGTGTGACTTTTGAGCACTTGAAATTTGGCTAATGTGACTGAAGAACTGGAGTTTTAATTTTATTTAATTTTCATTGATTTAATTTCAAATGTAAATAGCCGTATGAAGGTGGTGGCTACTGTGTTGGGCAGCCCAGCCCTAGAATCACTCCCTTCCTCTGAAGAATAAAAAGCAGTCACATATCAAAGATTGTTTTCTTGTTCTTATATCTTAATTTCTATCTATAGAAATTATTTTCTATGCTTTTAACCTTCAAAGTTGAGTTTGGCTTATTCAGTCAATAATGATGGAGATTTTAATTGTGAGTTCCTTGACTAGACTGTAAACTACTTGAGAGCAGGGACTGTCTTTTCTCAGTTGTGTTGTAAAGCCTAACACAGCACCCAGTGTGCAATTGTCCCTCAAATATTTTTGATTGTTAGGTGTATAACTCATAGGAGAGTTTACTGTTACTATTGATTGAGAAATATGCTAGAAGTTGTTCTTTTAAAAAATCCTACGTAACATTTTGTTTTTTTTTTTTTTTTTTAATGCTATTCTTGTCTGCTTACATTCTTTTTTTTAATGTATGTATGTATGTATGTATGTATGTATGTATGGCTTTGTTGGGTCTTCGTTTCTGTGCGAGGGCTTTCTCTAGTTGTGGCAAGCGGGGGCCACTCTTCATCGCGGTGCGCGGGCCTCTCACTATCGCGGCCCCTCCCGTTGCGGGGCACAGGCTCCAGACGCGCAGGCTCAGTAATTGTGGCTCACGGGCCGAGTCGCTCCGCGGCACGTGGGATCCTCCCAGGCCAGGGCTCGAACCCGCGTCCCCTGCATTGGCAGGCAGATTCTCAACCACTGCGCCACCAGGGAAGCCCTACATTTTGTTTTTTTAATTGCTAGTTACTTTTAAAACAGAGTATGAAATGATACTGGGTCAGGGGTCTCCAAGACTATGCCCAGGTTTGTTGATTTGCTTTAAGGACTCACAGGACCCAGTATTTAGTTGCAACCACAACTATGATTTATTACAGCTAAAGGGTAAAAGCAAAATCAGCAAGGGCAAAGGTTCATTGGGTGAAGTCCAGAAGAAACTGGGCACAAGTTTCCAAAAGTCCTCTCCCAGGGGAGTCACACAAAATGCACTTAATTCCTCCAGCATGGAATCGTGACAGCACATGTGGAGTGTTGTCTAGTATGGAAGCACATTAGAGATCTGTGCCCAAGGGTTTTATTGGGGGCTGGTTAACTTAGGCACAGTGTTGTATACTGTGTTTGTACAAACAGTTTAGGCACATTCCTATCAGTAAAGAATGGTAGGAACCCTCCCAAAATCCATTTTCTGAGACTCTACCCAAAGGCTAACTTTGCAAGCAGGCTTTTTAAGGATGCCATTCTCAAGCCTGCTATGTTAACTCTTTTCTGCACGAATATTTACTTAAATCTTGATTAATTTGGGCTATGTTTTATATTTTTAAGTAGTAGGTCCTGACAATTTCCTCTCATATTCTCCTTTTTGATATTTGAGTATATCAAATATATATATACTTTAAACATCTCCTCAGTAGGTGGTTATCATTCTCTTATTGAGCACCTCTGGTTACAGAAAACTTAGTGCCTCCTGAGGCATCCCACTCAATTCTCTAAAAATTTCTCTTAAAACTTCTTTTCCATATTAAACCCAAATATGCTCTTCAGTTTGGGCCTTGGGATTACATGAAACAAACCTAGTTTGTCCTATATATGTTACCCTTTAAATATTCACAGGTAACTATTGTCTGTCTTCAATTCTTCTGTAGTACAGGAACACAGAGTTTTCTGTTTCTCTTTGCCCTTTTTTCTTTGTGGTTATAACAACAAATTCTATTTACAGTATTTTTTTTTTTCCTGGCATATGTTTTCCACATTGTATTGGTGTTTTATAATATGGAGGTTTTTATTGTGTTTTGCTTTTTTTTTTAGCTGATTTACTCTGACATGATATTGTATGTATATTGGGGGGAATCTTGTCTCCTAAATTTTATTGAATTTCTGATTTTTTAAAAAAAATACATTTATGTAATGAGATTCCTAGATTAGAAGATTTTTAATGTTTTATTATGAAAAATTTCAAACATATTCAAAAGTGGATAGATAGTATAATAAACGTGATGAATCCATCCCTTAGCCTCAACAGTTATCATTCCATAGCTGGCCTGTATCTTTTGTACTCTCCACTCTCCAGTCCCCAACTCAGAACTGTTATTTTGAAGCAAATCCCAGATTAGAGCTAAACTTCTTAAATGAAGTTTGAAATTTTTCTGTTTAGAAACATTGTATCACCTTTTACTCCCCCATAATTGTGTGAGAATATCTGTTTCACTGTATGTTTACATTGTTTTAGAATTTAAAAATATTTTAAACTTTAGTATGTGAGAAAGTTATCTTGTTATAATTTTCAGTTTTAAAAATTAATAGTGAGATTTAAAGTTTTTATTCACTCCTTTTCTTTTTCTCTTTGAGTTTTAGATATATGTGCTTTGTCCATTTTGGAGGGGGAAATCTTTATGTATCTTAAGAATTTTTGCATTCTTTATTTCAAGTATCAAATCACTGGTTGAAAATCGTGTGTGTGTGTGTGTGTGTGTGTTTTCTTTTTCGTAGCTGGCTGTTAGTGAGTGCTTTACTGTGTGGCAGAGATTGGGTTAGTTTGGGTGTAGAATTCTGCGTTGGGACCCATTTTTCTTCAAAATCTTGTTTGTTTTCTTCCACTGCTTCTATAGGTTGCAGTGTTGCTGTGGAGAAATCCAAAGTTATTCTGATTACTGAAATCCTGAGTATATATTTATGTGAACCTAATTTTTGTTTTTATTTTTCCTCTCTGGAAGCTTTCAAAATCTTCTCTTTGCCCCGATACTCTGTAATTTCAATGCTGATGTGTATTAGTGTGAATCTTTTTTCCTCTGTTGTACTGGATAACTGGTGGCTCTTTTAATGTGGAAATCTAGGTCCTTGAATTCTGGGGAATTTTCTTTGTTATTTTGTCATTAATTTCTTTCCCTCTATTGACCTTGCTCTTTCTTTTCTAGAACTTCTCTTGCTTGGACCTTGAATTCTGTACTGGTCTTATATTTTTCTTATCTTTTGTTCCCCTATATTCTTCTCTCTACATTTTTACTCCACTTTTGAGGAGAATTTCCTTAACTTTATCTTTCAACTATTGTTGAATTTTTTTGTTGTGCTAATATGTATTTAAATTCAATAGCTCTTTTTGTTTTCTAAATGTTCTTGAATTGTAGCCATCTTTACTTTCATTGTTTTAATGCATAGTGAGCTATTTTCTTTCTAGAGGGCATGTAAATATTCACTTAACATTTCTTCTAGATTCTTTATCATTATTTCTCTTTGATATTTAATTCCTGAATCCATTTGGAATTTTTTTCTTACGTGGTAATGTGTTAGGATTTCTCCTCCCCGTTAATAATCAGTTTTATCAGTTTTTCTAAAAACCATTCATGGATTAATCATCATCATCTTTTTTCTTTTTTCTATCGGTTTGTACTGTCTGCTTCTATTATGGGTGTCACTGTCAGTGTTTTCTTACTAACATTCATCTCTCTAGTCTAATATTTTTCCTTGATGCAGAAGATTATGCAGGATAGGAGTTTACTGAATCTGTTTTCTGTCATTCCTTAACAATACACTGTCTACTCCAAGCAATTGAATGTCTTCTTATTCATTGTTGCAAGACATTTATATCAATCCTTTTTTATGTTTCTGGCTTTTTTCATTAATTTTACTTCATTCTGGGTGTGAATCTTTTTGGTTAATATAACTTTCTAGTCAGGTCATTTGTTTACCATTATTCATGTAAACCCTATTTAATGTTAAGGCTTTCATTTGAGACTGAATTGGGACCTTATAAATGCAATTCATGGTATAAAATATCTACCACTTATTTACACTTCAAAGGTTTTTTGTCACTGAAGAAGGAAAGTGAGGATTTGGAGTCATGCTTTATGTTCAGCCAATGTGTATTGGCCATTTAATCTTTTTTTCCCTCAAATGTAGTATGAATTGGCTCATGTTTACCATTGTCAGTCTTGCATAGTTTTTCATATTCCAGTAAATTGATCTGACTGTCATAGCTTTGGGATCCTTGAGCAATGTACTATTTTAATAAATTCAAAAGCCTTGACTCTCTCTAGTTTTATTACATAGTTGCTTATCTCGCTGAGCTATATTTAATTATATCTCATTTGTTGGAGGGCATTCAGACTCCTCCTTTCAACTCTCCGACTTAAGACTCATTGCCAGTGACATATACAGTAGTAGAAATCGACTGTACCAAATTGAAAGGAAAAATACACACATTATACTTTACTTACAGGGTATTGGCTTTTCACTTTTGTTCTACCAGTCAGACTACCAAAGATTTAGATCTTACCGTGATAGAAATGTAAAACCGACTTTTTTGTAGGAAGGAAGTTTTATACTTGTAGGAATTCAGTCATTATAGTTATCATTTATAGCAAGTTGTTAAAATGTTAGCAATTGAAAGAAGTTGTGGTTATACTCCTTTTTCCCACTGGTGATTACATACTAATAGTGTGACTATTACTTTATAATTTAAGTTTTCTTATACCATGTTCTAAATACATAAATTGCCAGACTCTGAGAGATAATTAAATTCAGAAGACTAAGGAGGCTAACCTAGAAATTAAGTTTAGGTTGAGAAAGGTCATGATTATTTTCTTCCAGGTATTTCAGACTCCTCAAGTGATACGATACTTGACTTTATCCATTCTTGTTTGTGGTATCTCCTCTTTTTTTCCATACTTTGGAGCTCCTGTGTTGCTGAACTTATTTTTCTATGTACTGGGAAATTCTTACCTGAGATTCTGAAGATGTCCTGGTAACATTTTGATATCCTGGTAACACTTACCTAACAGGTAAATTTTTCTGATTCAAAGTTAATTTGGTCAGAGTACTATCTTTAAGTACTTTTCTTTGCAAGTGGTAGGCTTTTAATAATTGGGTACTGAATGAAATAGCTGCAACACTATTACAAGATCCATCTTGCAAATAGAATTTGAGCAGATAAAGAAATTAGGAGTAGTTTATGCATTCTAAAAGCACTTACGGTATGCTGGAACCTGAGATTCAAAGGTGAGGAGGATGCCATCCCTACTTTTGATAAGGCAAAGTGGCAAGTACCTGGGCTCTTCAGAGTTAAATTGCTTTGTTCTAGTGCTACCTCCAGTATGTACTAGCTCTGTTACCTTGAGCACATTATTTGGCCTTTACAACAAGCTTCAGTTTTGTCGTTTCAAACATGATGATAATCATGATTTCTATAAAGTGCTAAGGAGATCATTTACAGTCGCTGTTCAATAGATGTTAGCTGTTACTGTTGGAGGAGTCATTATGGATCAGATGCTCAGGCTGAACTGGAATAAGGCTAGAGTGAATATCAGATAGAAAGAAGATTGCCCAGTGGGGACAGTCTTCTAGATACCTATCTTCCCTTGACCTTATCTGACTCTCAAAGGTTAAACTTCAAGACCCTAGACCACTTATTTAATTATAATGCTGTGATATAAATATAATATGAACCACAGAAGGAAAAAATTATACTGTGTTTACGTTTCTGTAATGTGGCTGCGTTTCTGCAGATTCCTTACAAGTAAAGGAGACGATTAGTTTTTCAGCACATCCCTCAATGGACTGCTTTTCACTGTATTACTTAAATAATAAGTAGAAACCAAAGTAGACATGTCAAATAATTGAGGAAGGTGGAATTAACTGTTAAAAAAATCATAGTACGTTATGCCCCTTTTTTGTAGAATAAATAATTTTTAAAAATTTCTTTCAATGTTAGAATTATTAAAGAATGTATTTATGCTTTTGTTTTTATATGTACCATCCTAGCATATTCACTTTGTTTTATAAAATTTCATGTTTTTCTGAATCACTGTGTAGTACACCTAAAACTAACACAGTATTATAAGTCAACTGTACTTCAATAAAAACTTTTTTAAAATTCATGTTTTATCTTTTCATTTCTAACTTAACACATACTGTTATCTTACCACTGTTTTATAAATGGCAAATACACTTGTGTACATAGATTACTTCCATTTTTTCACAGGATAGAGTCTTGTGCAAAGATGGTTCAGCACTTCTCTAAGGATATGTATAAAATATGATCTAAGAATGTGCTTTTGTAGTTCAGGTCTAGTTTTGTAAAACATAAGTCTAAAAGGTTAAAGAAAACCAGATATTGCTTTGGATTTTTGCCTCTTCCATAAGATGATCATGCCTTGAATTATTTTTTTCACTGGTATCTTAATTTTTAATACTAATTTATAGCTATACCTCTTATATACTATTAAAGTATGAGTCTCATGCTTTTTAAAAAGAAGGTAGTTATAAACATTTATTGTATCTCTCATCTGAAAACTAAAATGAATAATAACAAAGCCCTTTGTATTTCTCAATTTATAAGTGGATAGCACTACTCATGATTTTCATTATAGAACTCTGAAAGATTATGCTACTTTCTGTGTAGCCTCATACAGTGTTGCCAACATGGATATTTTTCGTGGAATCCAGAGTTAAATTTTTCTACTCTGTTCTTTATATGATTGACTCCAGGTAGGTACTGGTTTTTGTCTCTCCTGCTTACTTTTTCTGTATGTTTTGTCTGATTATAGGGAGAAGACTTACATAATAGCTCTTTATCCTATTATGTACAGCCTGGAATCTTCTATCATTTTCATTTCCGCCAGGATAGAATAGAGGGGTGAACTGAGACATCAACTTCCATCCTCATTCTGCCGCCAACTAACTTTGTGATCCCTCTGTGCCTCACTTCCATCATCTGTAATATAAAGTCATTTACCTAAATGAACTCAACAAGACTCTTCTGACTCTTAAAAAACAGTCCCATGGTTCTTTTTAAAATTGTGGTTAAAAACACATAACATGAAATATACCTTCTTATCAAAATGTTAGGTATACTGTATACAATTTTTCATCTTGCAAGACTGAATATCTGTACCCATTGAAGAGCAAGTCCCCATTTCCCCCTTCCCCCAGCCCCTGACAACCACCATTCTACTTTCTTATTTTAAGACTGACTACTTTAGATAGTTATATAAGTAGAACCATGTGATATTTGTCCTTCTGTGACTGGCTTGTTTCACATAGCATAACGTCCTCAAGATTTATCCATACTGTAGTATATGACAGGATTTCCTTTTTTAAGGCTGAGTAATATTCCATTGTATGTATATACCACATTTTATTTATGCATCCATCCACTGATGGATATTTAGGTTATTTCCATCTCTTAGCTATTGTGAATAATGCTGCAGTGAGCATGGGGGTGCTAATATCTCTTTGAGATCCTGATTTCAATTCCTTTGAAATATTTCAGTTATTTGAAACATTTTAAAATACTCATGTGTATTTTATTATAAAAACTAATAGTGCCAAGTTAAACAAGTCAAACAATTCAAGTTTATTTATATTCCATAAAATATTACAGAAAATTGTGTTTCAATAAAAAAGACTCTTGTTTCAGAACAGGCAGCTAACAGCAACTGAGCAGTTAATGTTTTTTTGTGAATAAATTTTAAAAGAGACTACTGCCTGTCCTGAATTCCCAGAAGTGGGATTGCTGGATCATATGTTAGTTTTATTTTTAATTTTTTGAGGAACCTCCATACTGCTTTTCATAGTGACTGCACCATTTTACATTCTACCAATAGTGTACAAGGGTTCCAGTTTTTCTACATCCTTGCCAACACCTGTTATTTTCTAGTTTACTGATAATGGCCATTCTAACAGGTGTGAGGTGATATCTCACTGTGATTTTGATTTGCATTTCCCTGATGATTAGTGATATTAAGCATCTTTTCATAAACCTGTGGCCATTCGTATTTCTTCTTTGGAAAATGTCTATTCAAGTCCTTTGCTCATTTTTTTAAAATCAGGTTATTTGTTTGTTTATATTTTTGTTGTTGAATTATAGCGTTTCCTGATATGTTTTGGGTATTAACCCCTTATCAGATATATGGTTTGCAAATTTTTTTATTATTCCATAGGTTGGCTTTTTTTACTATGTTTTCTTGGCTGTACAGAAGCTTTTCAGTTTGAAGTAGGCCCACTTGTCTGTTTTTGCTTTTGTTGCCTGTGCATTTGGTGTCATATACAAGAAATCAATGCCAGGAGCAAAGTTAGGAAGTTTTTACCCTATGTTTTCTTCTAGGAGTTTTATAGTTTCAGGTCTTATGTTTAAGTCTTTAATTCATTTCGAGTTGATTTTTGTGTATGGTGTAAGATAAGGGTCCACTATCCTTCTTTTGCATGCAGATATCCAGTTTTCCCTGGATTTGTTGCAGAGACTATCCTCTCCCCATTGTATATCCTTGGCTTCTTTGTCATAAATTAATTGACCGTTTATACATAGGTTTATTTCTGGACCCTCTATTCTATTCCATTGGTTTATATGTTTGTCCTTGTGCCAGTATCATACTGTTTTGATTACTATAACTTTGTAATATGTTTTGAGGTTATTCAGGGTCCTTTGTGGTTCCATATGAATTTTATGATTGTTTTCCTATTGTGCAAAAAAAAAATTCCATTGGGATTTTGACAGGGATTACATTGAATTTGTAGACTTTTATGGGTAGTATGGACATTTTAACAATATTAGGTCTTCAGGTCTATGAACGCAAGATGTCCTTCCATTTATTTGTGTTGTCTTTAATTTCTTTAAGCAATGTTTTGTAGTTTTCAATATTCAGGTCTTTAACCTTGTAGTTAAGTTTATTCCTAAGTATTTTATTCTTTTTGAGCTATTGTAAATGCGATTGTTTCCTTAATTTTCTTTTTGGATTGTTCATTGTTAGTGTATAGAAACACAAGTGATTTTTAATGTTCGTTTTGTATCCTGCAACTCTCCTGAATTTATTTATTAGTTTTAATTAACTTTCTGGTATGTGGAATCATTAGAGTTTTCTACATATAAGATCATGTTGTCACAGAGATAATTTTACTTCCTCCTTTCTCTTTTTTTCTTTTTTGGCTGCGTTGGGTCTCAGTTGCAGCATGCAGGATCTTTGTTGCGGCATGCAGGATCCTCCATTGTGGTGCGCAAACTCTTCATTGTGGCACGCAGGCTTCTCTCTGGTTGTGGTGTGCAGGTTTTCTTTCTCTAGTTGTGGCGTGCGGGCTCCAGAGCGCGTGGGCTCTGTAGTTGTGGCATGCAGGCTCTCTAGTTGAAGTACGTGGGCTCAGTAGTTGTGGCCCACGGGCTTAGTTGCCCTGTGACATGTGGGATCTTAGTTCTGTGACTAGGGATCGGACCCACGTCCCTGGCATTGGAAGGCGTATTCTTTACCACTGGACCACCAGGGAAGTCCCTACTTTTTCCTTTCTGATTTGGATGACTTTCATTTCTTTTTCTTACCTAGTTGTTCTGCCTAGAACTTCTGGTACTATGATGAATAGAAATGGCAAAAGTGGGCACCCTTGCCTTGTTCCTGATCTTAGAGGAAACGTTTTTCATTTTTACTTTTCAGTATGATATTATCTGTGGGCTTTTCATAGTCATAGAGCCTTTATTATTTTGAGGTAATTTTCTTCCATTCTTAGTTTAGTGAATGTTTTTGTCATGAAAGTGTGCTGAGTTTTGTCAAACACTTTTTCTGTGACTATTGAGATGATCATGTGATTTTATCTTTCATTCTATTAATGTAGTTTATAACGTTGATTGATTTTCATGTTGAACCATCCTTGCACCCCAGGGATAAATCCCACTTAGTCATGATTTTTGATCCTTTTAAGGTGTTGTTGAATTCTGTTTGCTAGTATTTTGTTGAGTCTTTTTGCATCTGTGTTCATTTGGGATGTTTGCCTGTAGTTTTCTTTTCTTGTAATGTCTTTGTCTGGTTTTAGTATGAGAATAATGCTGGTCTCATAAAATGAGTCCAGAAGTGTTTCCACCTCTTCAATTTTTAGGGACGAGTTTAAGGATTGGTGTTAATTCTTCTTTAAATGTTTGGTAGAATTCACATGTGAAGTTATCTGGTCCTGGGCTTTTCTATGTTGGGAGGTTTTTGATTGCTCATTCAATCTCCTTCTTTATAATTGGTCTGTTTAGATTTTCTATTTCTTCATGATTCAGTCTTGGTGAGAAGTATATTTCTAGGAATTTAGCCTTTTCTTCTAGGTTATCCCATTTATTGTAGTATAATTGTATATGGTTGTCTCAAAATCCATTGTATTGTTTTGGTATCAGTTATGTCTCTTCTTTCATTTCTTATTTTATTTGAGTCTTCTGTCTTTTTTTCTTAGTCTAGCTAAAGGGTTGTCAGTTTTGTTGATGTTCTAAAATACTAACTTTTAATTTTGTTGATTTTTTTCTATTATTTACTTCATTTATTTCTGCTTTAATTTTCATTATTTCCTTCCCTCTGCTAACTTTGAACTTAGTTTATTCTTCTTTTTCTAGTTCCTTGAGGTATAAGGTTAGAGTGTTTATTTGAGATACTTTTTCTTTCTTTTTTAAAATTGAAATATAGTTGATTTACACTATTACACTAGTTTCAGGTGTGTAACATAGTGATTCAAAATTTTTATAGATTATACTCCGTTTATAGTAATTATAAAATATTGGCTAGATTCCCTGTGCTGTACAATATATCCTTGTAGTTTATTTATTTTATACATAGTAGTTTGTATAAACTTAATCCCCTATCCTTATATTGCCCCTCCCCCCTTCCCTCTTCCCACCAGTAATGACTAGTTTATTCTCTGTATCTGTTAATCTGTTTCTTTTTTGTTATATTTACTAGTTTGCTTTGTTTTTTAGATTCTACATATAAGTGATAACATACAGTATTTGTCTTTCTCTGTCTGACTTATTTCATTAAGCATAAACCGTCCAGGTCCATCCATTTTGTTGCAAATGGCAAAATTTTATTCTTTATTTATGGCTGAGTAGTATTCCATTGTGTGTATGTATATATGTGTGTGTGTGTATGTCACATGTTTTTTATCCATTCATCTGTTGATGAGCAGTGTGTTATTTAGTTTCCATGTATTTGTGAATTTTCCTGTGTTCTTACTAATATTTACTTCTAGATTCATTCCACTGTGGTAAGAAAAGATACTTAGTATGATATCAGTCTTCTTAAATTTGTTATTTTGTGACCTAACATGTGATCTTTCCTGGAGAATGTGTATGCCCTTGAGAAGAATTTGTATTTTCTTGCTGTTGGATGGAATGTTCTGTATATGTCTGTTAGTTTCATTTGGTCCATAGTGTTGTTCATGTCCTCTGTTTTCTTATTGATCTTCTGTCTGGATGTTCTATTTATTATTGAAAGTGGAGTAATGAAATCTACTATTATATGTGTTGGTATCTATTTCTCCCTTCAGTTCTGTCAATGTTTGCTTTGTATATTTGAGCATACATATATTGCTCTGATGTTGGGTACATATGTATTTATAATTGTTTAACTTCCTGGTGAATTGACTCTTTTATCATTATATAATGTTCGTCTTTGTTTCTTGTGACAGTTTTTGACTTAGTCTATTTTGTATGGTATAAGTTATGCTATCCTTGCTTTCTTTTAGAGGTTACTATTTGCATAGAGTATCTTTTTTTGTCATTTTATTTTTAGTCTATGTGTGTCCTGAAATATAAAGTAAATCTCTTGTAGACAGCATTTAGTTGTATCTTGTCTTTTAACTTTTAGCCACTCTGTCTTTTGATTGGGGAGTTTAATCCATTTACATTTAAAGTAATTATAGATCAGGAAGGATGTAATATTGCCATTTTGTTAACT
Source organism: Balaenoptera acutorostrata (assembly GCF_949987535.1). Lineage (NCBI taxonomy): Eukaryota > Metazoa > Chordata > Mammalia > Artiodactyla > Balaenopteridae > Balaenoptera > Balaenoptera acutorostrata. The sequence goes on along the minus strand of NC_080069.1, from coordinate 54,898,033 downwards.
GGTTTGTGTCTGAATTATAGCTGTTGTGTCCCTCTTTTCCTCTCTTTCAGTCTTACTTTGTGTTTTGTTGATTTTTTTGTAGTGAAATACTTTGATTCCTTACTCATTATCTTTTGTGTATCTTCTATAGCTATTTTCTTTGTGGTTGCCATGGCACTTAACTGAAACCACCTTACAGTTATAATAGCCTATTTTAAGCTGATAATAACTTTAATTGCATGTAAAAGTTCTACTTTTTCACCCCCCCCCCCCCCACACTTTATGGTATTGATGTCACAACTTACATCTTTTTATGTTGTGTATCCATTAACATATCTTTATAGTTAGCTATTTGTATTTATGTCTTTATCTCCTATTCTGGTATTAAAAGTGACATATTACAGTATTCTATATTTTTCTATACATTTACCTTTATCACTGAGCTTTATACTTTCATATATTTTTATGTTGCAGTCTAATGTTCTTTCCTTTCAACTTGAAGGACTTCCTTTAGCATTTCTTGCAAGGGAGGCCTAGTGAATGAACTCCCTCAGCTTTTGTTTATCTAGAAAAGTATTTCTCCTACATATTTGAAAGAAAGTTTTGCTGGATATAGTATTCTTAGTTGGCTGGGTTTTTTTGTTTGTTTGTTTGCCCTTTGAATATATCATTCTGTATATACATCTGGCCTACAAGATTTCTGCTGAGAAACCTGCTGATAGTCTTATGGGAGGGGTTTCCTTAATGATTCCATCATTTGAAATCAAACTTTTTAAATCAAGGACTTGAATTCTGAAGGAGGGAGAGAAAACATTGAGTTGTATGAAACCAGGAGGTCTTGAGACAGTGAATTATAGGGCACTTGCCAGCTTATTTTAAATTTAAGGTAAAGGCAGAGTATTCATTCTCTTTTTTTGCTTCCAGAGAATAGAAGACTCAAGAGCAGAGGAATCAAGAGCCCATAATGACATCTCAAGTAAATCAATAAATACACATATATGTCTTTTCATTTGGAAAACAACAGCTCAGACTTTATGCAAAAAATGTTTTCCACACATATATATCTATATCTGTGTTTTCCTAATGAAATAACACGTATTTTGTTTTTCCATTGATTTGAGAATTTAATATGAACTAGAATAGCCTCAAGATCTAAGTCTAAGATTATTTGCTGTAAAAATTTCCCACTTTGTTTTTTAATTTCTGAACTTACCAGAGAAAACTAAACATGCTTATACTTCTTTAGGTCTGAGGATCATGAAGGAGGTGTACTCTTTAGCATAAGTAGAATACTTTATTTCTTTCCTGACAATATAATTAAAACATTTGTTAAAAGCCATATAATTAAATACACTATTTTGTAAAATGCCACTATATGTACTGATTGCCCTTCTCAGAACTAAGAATCTGTCAGAGTGTCTTGGTAGAGATCTTCCCAGAAGGAGTAATTCACTGAGACCTGTGCAGTGCAATCTAAGATAACCTTTTTTAATTAAAATGGGGAATTAAAAAGCCAATTCAAAAATTTGTTTCCTTTCGTTTGCTCAGGGTGAGGGTGCTGGAACTTCTGTTCCAATAGAGCCCCAGCAGTTGTTAAAAACATCATAAATTCTGGCTGTGTGTTGTGTGTCTGTAGCCATTACATGTGTAGCTCCAAATGCCGCTGTGGTATGTGATGGTCAGGCCCATTAATGAGTGAGTGTTTAACTGTCACTTTTTTATTGGTAGGGTTATGAGGATTTTTTTTTTCCTTCTTGAGATTGGATTAAAATAGATGTCTTCTAAGCTTAGAAGGAACAAGTTTTCTAAGACTACAGCAGATAGAGGAAATTTATCAATTTCTGGGCAACAAACTTGTCAAATGCACTATAAGGAAAATAAAATTTTTTTGGCATTACATTTTGTGCCATCAAGTAGAGATCCTTGCTCATAATAGGTGTTCACTTAATGATTTTAAAATATAGTTTTATATATTTATTTAAAAAATAAAAATAATAAAATATACATATAAATATATATTTATAATATATAATTCACATGCCATTTAATTAATTCATTCAAAGTGTACAAAGTGACTTTTAGTATATTCACAGAATTGTGCAAACATAATGACAGACAATTTAAGAACATTTTCATCACCACCAAAAGAAACATTGTACCCATTAGCAATCACTCCCCATTTTCTCCTACACCTCTCCGATCCTAAGCAATTACTTTCTGTCTCTGTAGATTTGCATATTCTGGGCATTTCATATAAATGGATCATATAATATGTGGGCTTTTGTGACTGGCTTCTTTTACTTCACTTGATGTTTTCATGGTTCATCCATGTTGATTCCTTTTTCATGGCAGAATAATATTCTATCGTATGGTTATACTGTATTTTATTTATCCCTTCATCAGTTGATGGATATTTGGGTTGTTTCCACTGTTTGGCTATTATAAATTATACCTCTGTGAACATTCACATGCAAGTTTTTGTGTGGATATATGTTTTAATTTCTCTTGGGTCGGTACTTAGGAGTACAGTTACTAGATCATATGGTAATTCTGTTTAGCCAGTTGAGAAACTGTCAGACTGTTTTCCAAAGGGGCTGCACCATTTCACTCTCCCACTGGCAGTGTATGAAGGTCCCAATTTCTCCACATCCTTGCTAACACTTGCTATGGTTTCAAGCCATCCTATTGGGTATGAAGTCATGCATCATTTGATTTTGATTTGCATTTATTTCGTGGCTAATGCTAATTGAGTATCTTTTCGTGTTTTTTTTGGCCATTTGTTTATCTTCTTTGTAGAAGTATCCTTTTAGATCCTTTGCTCTTTTAAAATTGAGTTATTTGTCCTTTATTATGGAGTTGTATGAATTCTTGATATATTCTGGATGTAAGTTCCTCATTAGATATATGATTTGCACATATTTTCTTCCATTCTGTGTGTTCTTTTCATTTTCTTTATAGCATCTTTTGAAGGACAAATATTTGTAATTTGATGAAATGTTTTGTTTTCTTTTGTTGCTCATGCTTTTGGTGTCATATCTAAGAAGGCTTTGCCTAACTCAAGGTCACAAAGATTTACTCCTATATTTTCTTTAAGAGCTTTACAGTTTTTGCTCTTACATTCAGGTCTAAAATCTATTTTGAGTTAATTTTTACATGTGGTGTGAGGAAGGGGGTCCAAATTAATTCTTTTGCATATGGAAATATAGTTGTCAAAATCAAACACCATTTTTCAAAGAGACTCTTCTTTCTGCACTATATTTTCTTGGCCTTTCTGTCTAAAATCAATTGACTTAAATGTAAGGATTTATTTCTAGACTCTGAGTTCTGTTTCATTGATCTATATTTATATCCTTATATCAGTACCACACTATTTTGACTGCTGTAACTTTGTAATAAATTTTGAATTTGGGAAGGTTGAATCTTCAAACTTTGTTCCTTTTGAAGATTGTTTTGGCTCTTCAGGATCCCTTGTTTTCAAATGAATTCTAGGATCAATTTCTGAATTTTGGCAAAGAGGCTACCTGGGATTTTGATAGGGATTGCATTGAATATGTAGATGTATTTGGGAAATAGTACCGTTTTAACAGTATTAAGTCTTTTGATCCACAAATGATTTTGCTCTTCTTATTTTATTGTGTCATGCATAGGGATTGAAGTATGAACGTGGAGGGAAATTTTTGTCCATTAACCCCCCTACATTACAATTGGTTTTAATTATTTTACATTGGAATAACCATTGAATATTTTACTATGCTACTCATTAGAACTGTAAGCTTCTTTAGGGCAGGATATATATTAATTATTTTTGTATTGCTGAGAGTTAATGTCATAGTTGTTTAAGAAAAGCATTTTTTTTTTTTTTTTTTTTAAGGGTTGGAGACCATTTTTATTTAGGGTAGTGGTTCTTATTTATTTATTTATTCATTCATTTTTTGGCTGTGTTGGGTCTTCGGTCCGCGCGAGGGCCCTCTCCAGCTGCGGCAAGCGGGGGCCACTCTTCATCGCGGTGCGGGGACCGCTCTTCATCGTGGTGCGCGGGCCCCCCACCAGCGCGGCCCCTCCCGTTGCGGGGCACAGGCTGCAGACGCGCAGGCTCAGCAGTTGTGGCCCACGGGCCCAGCCGCTCCGCGGCATGTGGGATCCTCCCAGACCAGGGCTCGAACCCGCGTCCCCTGCATTAGCAGGCAGACCCTCAACCACCGCGCCACCAGGGAAGCCCAAGAAAAGCATTTTTTTAACACCAAAAAACCCCTGTAATATGTATACGTGTATAAATGGATAGAACAAGGGCTCACAGGTAATTATAAAAGAGATAGAATATTAGCGGTACTATGAAATTACCATTAATAACAAATGGCTAACTGACATTTTTTTAGGCTTTTAATTCATATATATTCATAGTATTCCTTTGGAGAAAAATGAAATAATGATTGCTTTATATATTGATTTCTTTTAAAAGGCATAATTTATACGTTCTTTAAATTCATTTTAGGTACCAAATCTGATTCCAGTTTTGATGTTCAAATTAGGAAGACCACTGGAACCTGTGTTATACAATGATATCTTGTATACTTTGCCTACACTTGGTGTTCACAAGGTTTGTATATTAAGCAACCTACTTTGGGGCAAAAAGAAAGTGAGACATGAATTTTGTTTGTTGTCATGTGAAATTTTGACCCTTTAATTTTGCCGTGATCACTGCTTCCCTTGTTGGGCCAAACATTTTTGTTACAATATTTAAGAATTAATTTTTAAAAATCATTTTTTCATCAAGTTTTCCCATTGGCTATTGTCTGAGATTGGGTCTTTATGCCCCCAGAATTGCTAACTAGATCCTCCCAAAGCTATCTCCAACCTCTGAGAAGATGGGTAATACTGTAGTAAGCTTTCGTTTCAGTCTTTATTTTATAATCAGAGGTTTTTAAGTTCCTTTGGTAACCTTGGGGTTATCCACATTTGCATTTATGAAACCAAAGTTTCTTCAATGTTTCCTAGGTGTGCATAGGACAAATTCTACGAGTAATTCAACTTCTTGGAACCACTCCGCAACTAAAAGCTGTCACTTTGCGCTTGTTGACTTCTTTGTGGGAAAAACAGGTAAGCTCAGATATACATTTGTATGAGTATTAAGCATGTCCCTTTCACTGAAGAAAGCTAATTTTGTCATTATGCATGACACTGCTTTGATATAGTAATATTAGTGAGTGACATCAATGATTTGCATTGAGAAGTTTTGATTTAATGTGGTGCTTTTGGATCTATAATGCAGTCAGTTGTGATTGACTCTCAGAGAGAAATTGAGAATAGAAAATAATCTTATTTCCTTAATTCTGAAATTTATTTTTCCATTTGTGTGGAAAAAGTGATAGAAATATAAGTGATTAGAGCCTTGGTAATTAGAGTGAGATTTTGCCACTTTTTTCTTGTTTTATGAAATGAACAGTACATGGATCTGTAAGAAAATCCCCAGCAATCCTAACAGCATTCTTTTTTTCTGATTAGATGAAACACATTGTAATTTGCAATGCAGATGTAAGATTTAGAGGTGAAAATGCTGCATAAAAGGAGACAATTATTATTCAACTCAAGTTGTGAAATTACCTGTTTTGTGAAATTGCCTTCTTAGGATCGTGTCTATCCTGAACTGCAGCGTTTCATGGCCATGTCCGATGTGCCTTCTCTGTCTGTGGGCAAGGAGGTCCAATGGGAGAAACTGATAGCTAAAGCAGCATCGATCAGAGATATATGTAAGCAAAGGTAAGACATGCTTGACCCTTGGGAATGTATATCATGATATATTATGTTGCATTTAATTTTTTTATTGCAAGCAAGAAGCGAGGAAAGATAGGCAGAGGATGTTTGAGTAAGAATAAATGAATATTAAAGTCAAGTTGTCTGATTGTAAAATTTAGCAACATCAGACAATAACTTTGAGTAGCAGGCATGTCTTTTCAGGTGTAGACTTATATCTAGGTTTAGAGGCTATTTATATATCCTTTTCTGTGTAATAATTTAATGTTGTAATAAAACATATGATGTTACATTTTCTATTTTTCTATATATAAATTCCTGAAACCTAAGCAGTGGATTATCGGTCAAACTGTTCTTTCTTATATTCTCCCTATGTTATGCTTGATTTTTATAAGATGTTTTAATAGAGAAGGCCTTATTTGTAACTCATTGAATGGAATTAATAGGAATTATTACAAGGAGGGAAATGACCTTGAATTCCTGTGTATGCTTTAGGGTTTAGGAAGACATGAAGATGTTAGGGAGATGACTCTGCTGTTCTAGGTTATGGGTTAATAACTAGGCAGGAGGTGACAAGACTGAAATAACACTAAGCAAAGCTCCACCTTGCCAGATTTCTATTTTCTTGAATTAGGGTAAGGCCAAAATCTTAGAGAGGAAATAGATTTGATACATTTGAAATGAGTTATAATCCTGCAGTTTCATATATTGATTGAGCCACTGCACTGTAGAATTCTTGGAGCATCATTCTCACTTTTGTCAATGATGACACTGTGAATGGTACTTCCTGAAGCTGTGCAATGAATGGGTTGGCCCCGATGCTGATAATGTGGATGATTTCGTTTCAAGTAAAATCTTGGATTAGAATGTATTTAAGCCTCAGCAGTTCTGCCTCTTTTCTAAGCTTCAGCCTTTTGGCAACACAAAAAACATCTTAGTCTAAAGTTACACACGTGTTAACCCAAGACTTAAGAGATTAGATTCTCTTGAGGTATTGGCATGGAAAAAATTTAGAGATGATAGCCGACATTTTAGTTTTACATACTTAAAGCTGAGGCTCAGGAGACGTTAAACATCAGACCAGATCAGAGTCTGTTGAAAACTTATTCAGTGAACCTTTCAGTTACCATCTCGAGATCCGTCAAATTTTTCCAGTTTTGTTAAATGATTTCCATTTGGCAGACAGTGAAGCAATAGAATTCAGTCAGGCAATTTTTTCAATTGATATTTTGTTAAAAAGAGAGAAGCATTATATTGCTGAGGGGTTACAAAGAATGCAGACCTGAGCATTTCTTTATGAAGTTAAAAGCATTATGGGGATAGCACAATATATGTGGGATAGAGGAAGGAGAGGAGGATGAGTGAGTGAATCCAGCACAGTACCTGGCATGAAGTAAGTGCTCAGTCAGTTATAATTCATATTATTATTATTTTTATCATCATTATCATTATCGTCATTATTGTGATAGGCATACCCACTTTAGTTTGTAATACTGCTATGACCAATCATCTTCTGATCTCAAATCCCTGGCTTTACTGATGATCTCAATAAGGTAAGTCAGTTCTTTTCACTATTATTATAGACTTGAGTTTTTGCCAATTCAGACAATAGGTTTTGTGATTCAGGGAGAATAAAATTTGTTAAGGAGTGTCTTCTTTTTTGGGTAGTAATACCAAAAATGAGCCTGAAGTTACAGCAGAAATGATGAAGATGCAAATCTTTGAACAAAAGCATATGGTATTATTAGTTGAGGGTCAACGTTTGATAGGCACAAGAGTAAAGGAAAACATTAATGTTTTTGTTCAGGCAAAAGACCTTGGAGTAGTAACATAGTTCTTTGGCTTTAATCTTGTGTCTAAACTGTCATTTCTTGTAGGCCATATCAGCATGGTGCAGATATGTTGGCAGCTATTTCCCAGATGTTGAATGAATGCACTAAGCCTGACCAAGCTACTCCAGCAGCCTTGGTGTTACAAGGTCTTCATGCACTCTGCCAGGCTGAGGTAGGCTTTTTTGAGTTGTTTTGTATAATTTGGAAGAAAATAATTTACAAGCCATTGTAGTTATGAGGATGTAGGAGATTTTTTGTTCAGAAGAGTGAAATAAGACAGTCTACTTTACAAATTCTTTGTAGAGGGGAGTCTTGAAACATGTAGACTTTTTCTAGAGGCTAAAGAAAACCAGACTTTAGATTCTTCTTGTTGTTATTTATTTTTGTTAATATAGAAGGAGAAGTATGCTTATAGGAGAACTCTTGAGTATATTTGCTTCTTTGTTTCGTGATTAGAGAGCCTTAGAAGCAGAGGAGGTAAGGAAATCGGCATGGGCCAGTGGCAGTTTTATAGCCAGCAAAAACTTTTGTTGGCTTGAAGATTGGCAAAGGATCCTTTCTTTCCTAATGATCAGACTGGGTAGGATGGACTGATATTAGAACCAAGTCTCTAAATCATCTTCTGAACTTCAGACTGCTCCCAAAACTATAGCACAGCAGAGGAAATCTTTAATCTTTTGGAGAAATGTGGTAATTACATCAAAGATCATTCATTGACCTAACAAAAGTTTTTTATGTAAAAAAAATTTTTATGCAGCCTTGTAAGCTGCTTTATTATTGTTTTTTAATGGAAGTATATTTGATTTATAATATCATATTAGTTTCAGGTGTACAACATATTAATTCAGTACTTTTATAGATTATACTACCTTTAAGTTATTAAAAAAATAATGGCTATATTTCCCTGTGCTGTACAATATATCCTTGTTGCTTATTTATTTTATGCATAGTATTTTGTGTCTCTTAATACCATAGCCCTACCTCCCCCCTCCTCCCTTCCTTCTCCCCACTGGTAATCACTACTTTGTTCTCTGTATCTGTGAGTCTGTTTCTGTTTCGTTATATACAGTCATTTGTTTTATCTTTTAGATTCCACATATAAGTGATAACATAGAGTATTTATCTTTCTGTGTCTGACTTATTTTACTAGGCATAATAGTCTGTAGGTTCATGCACATTGTTGCAAATTACAAAATTTCATTCTTTTTTATGGCTGAGTAATATTCCATTATGTATGTTTGGAATACACACACACACACACACACACATCATCTTTATCCATTCATCTGTTAATTTAGAGGAAAGTCTTTCAGCTTTTCATCATTTCACCATTGAGTGTGATGTTAGCTGTGGGTTTATAATAACTGATCTTTATTATGTTCAGATATGTTCCTTTTACACCAACTTTGATGAAATTTTCTATCATGAATGGATATCGAATTTTGTCACATGCTTTTTCTGTGTCTATAGAGATAATCATGTGATTTTTTTTAAAAATTGGGGAATAGTTGCTTTACAATGTTGTGTTAGTTTCTGCTGTACAACGAAGTGAATCAACTATATGCATACATATATTCTCTCCCTCTTGGGCCTCCCTCCCCCCCATCCCACCCATCTAGGTCACCACGGAGAACCGAGCTGAGCTCCCAGTGCTATACAGCAGGTTCCCACTAGCTGTCTATTTTACACATGGTAGTGTATATATGTCAATCCTAATCTCCCAATTCATCCCACCATCCCTTCCTGTGTCCACATGTCTGATCTCTACCGCTGCATCTCTATTCCTGCCCTACAAAATGGTTCATCTGTATCATTTTTCTAGATTCCACATATATGCATTAATATACAATATTCGTTTTTCTCTTTCTGATTTACGTCACTCTGTATGACAGACTCTAGGTCCATCCACATCTCTACAAATGACCCATTTGTGTTCCTTTTTATATCTGAGTAATATTCCATTGTACATATGTACCACATCTTCTTTATCCATTCATCTGTCGATGAACATTTACATTGCTTCCATGTCCTGGCTATTGTAAATAGTGCTGCAATGAACATTGGGGTACATGTGTCTTTTTGAATTATGGTTCTCTCAGGGTATATGCCCAGTAGTGGGATTGCTGGGTCATATGGTAGTTCTATTTTTTGTTTTTTAAGGAACCTCCATACTGCTCTACATAGTGGCTGTATCAATTTACATTCCCACCAACAGTGCAAGAGGGTTCCCTTTTATCCACACCCTCATTGTTTGTAGATTTTTGATGCTGGCCATTCTGACCGGTGTGAAGTGATACCTCATTGTAGTTTCGGTTTCCATTTCTCTAATAATTAGTGATATTGAGCATCTTTTCATGTGCCTCTTGGCCATCTGTATGTCTTTGGAGAAATGTCTATTTAGGTCTTCCACCCATTTTTTGATTGGGTTGTTTGTTTTTTTGATGTTGAGCTGCATGAGCTGTTTGTATATTTTGGAGATTAATCCTTTGTCAGTTGCTTTGTTTGCAAATATTTTCTCCCATTCTGAGGGTTGTCTTTTCATCTCATTTATGGTTTTCTTTGCTGTGCAAAAGCTTTTAAGTTTCATTAGGTCCCATTTGTTTATTTTTGTTTTTCTTTTCATTACTCTAGGAGGTGGGTCAAAAAAGATCTTGTTGCGATTTATGTCAAAGAGTGTTTTTCCTATGTTTTCCTCTAAGAGTTTTATAGTGTCTGCTCTTAACATTTAGGTCTTTAATCCATTTGATTTTATTTTTGTGTATGGTGTTAGGTAATGTTCTAATTTCATTCTTTTCCATGTAGCTGTCCAGTTTTTCCAGCACCACTTATTGAAAAGACTGTCTTTTCTTCATTGTATATTCTTGCCTCCTTTGTCACAGATTAGGTGACCATAGGTGCGTGGGTTTATCTCTAGGCTTTCTATCCTGCACCATTGATCTATATGTCTGTTTTTGTGCCAGTACCATACTATTTTGATTACTATAGCTTTGTAGTGTAGTCTGAAGTCAGGGAGCTTGATTCCTCCAGGTCCATTTTTCTTTCTCAAGATTGCTTTGGCTATTTGGGTCTTTTGTGTTTCCATACAAATTGTAAAATTTTTTGTTCTAATTCTATGAAAAATGCCATTGATAATTTGATAGGGATTGCATTGAATCTGTAGATTGCTTTGGATAGTACAGTCATTTTCACAATATTGCGTCTTCCAATCCAAAAACATGGTATATCTCTCCATCTGTTTGTGTCATCTTTGATTTCTTTCATCAGTGTTTTATATATAAATTTGGATTTTTAATATTTCTTTTTCTTCTGTGATTGCCATGGCCAGGACTGCCAAAACTATGTTGAATAATAGTGGCGAAAGTAGACATCCTTGTCTTGTTCCTGATCTTAGAGGGAATTCTTTCATTTTTTCACCATTGAGAATGATGTTTGCTGTGGTTTTGTTGTGTATGGCCTTTATTATGTTCAGGTAGATTCCCTCTATGCCCGCTTTCTGGAGAGTGTATATCATAAATGGGTGCTGAATTTTTCAAAAACTTTTTCTGCATCTACTGAGATGATCATATGGTTTTTATTCTTTAATTTGTTAATATGGTGTATCACATTGATTGATTGTGTATATTGAAGAATCCTTGCATCCCTGGGATAAATCCCACTCGATCATGGTGTATGATCCTTTAAATGTGTTGTTGGATTCTGTTTGCTAGTATTTTGTTGAGGATTTTTGTGTCTATGTTCATCAGTGATATTGTTCTGTAATTTTCTATTTTTGTGATGTCTTTGTCTGGTTTTGGTATCAGGGTGATGGTTGCCTCGTAGAATGAGTTTGGGAGTGTTCCTCCCTTTGCTATATTTTGGAAGAGTTTGAGAAGGATAGGTGTTAGCACTTCTCTAAATGTTTGACAGAATTCGCCTGTGAAGCCATCTGGTCCTGGTCTTTTGTTTGTTGGAAGATTTTTAATCACGATTTCAATTTCATTACTTGTGACTGGTCTGTTTATAGTTTCTGTTTCTTCCTGGTTCAGTCTTGGAAGATTGTACCTTTCCATGAATTTGCCCATTTCTTCCAGGTTGTCCATTTTATTAGCATATAGTTGCTTGTAGTCATCTGTTATGATCCTTTGTATTTCTGCGGTGTCAGTTGTAATTTCTCCTTTTTCATGTCTGATTTTATTGATTTGTATCCTCTCCCTTTTTTTCTTGATTGGTCTGGTTAAAGGTTTATCAATTTTGTTTATCTTCTCAAAGAACCAGCTTTTAGTTTCATTGATTTTTGCTATTGTTTTCTTTGTTTCTATTTCATTTATTTCTGCTTTGATTTTTATGACTTCTTTCCTCCTACTAATTTTGGGTTTTGTTTGTTCTTCTTTGTCTTCTTGCTTTAGGTGTAAGGTTAGATTGTTTATTTTAGATTTTTCTTGTTTCTTGAGGTAGGATTGTATTGCTATAAACTTCTCTCTTAGTACTGCTTTTGCTGCATCCCGTAGGTTTTGGGTTGTCATGTTTTCATTGTCCTTTGTTTCTTTGGATTTTTTGATTTCCTCTTTGATTTCTTCAATGATCTCTTGGTTATTTAGTAGTGTATTGTTTAGCCTCAATGTGTCTGTATTTTTTTAGTTTTTTTTCCTGTAATTGATTTTTAATCTCATAGTGTTGGTCGGAAAGATACTTGAAACGATTTCAATTTTCTTAAATTTACTGAGGCTTGATTTGTGACCCAGGATGTGATCTGTCCTGGAGAATGTTTCGTGTGCACTTGAGTAGGAAGTGTATTCTGCCACTTTCTGGTGGAGTGTCCTGTAAGTATCAATTAAGTCTATTTGGTCTGTTGTGTCATTTAAAGTTTGTGTTTCCTTATTACTTTTCTGTCTGGATGATCTGTCCATTGGTGGTAGTGGGTGTTAAAGTCCCCCACTATTATTGTGTTAATGTCAATTTCTCCTTTTATGGGTGTTAGCAGTTGCCTTATGTATTGAGGCAGTCCTATGTTGGGTGCATAAATATTTATAATTGTTATATCTTTTTCTTGGATTGATCCCTTGATCATTATGTAGTGTCCTTGCTTGTCTCTTGTAACATTCTTTATTTTAAAGTCTATTTTATCTGATATGAGTATTGCTACTCCAGGTTTCTTTTGGTTTCCATTTGCATGGAGTATCTTTTTCCATTCCCTCACTTTCAGTCTGTATGTGTCCCTGGGTCTGAAGTTGGTCTCTTGTAGGCAACATATATACTGGTTGTGCTTTTGTATCCATTCAGCCAGTCTGTGTCTTTTTGTTGGAGCATTTCATCCATTTACAGTCAAGGTTATTATCAATATGTATGTTCCTATTACCATTTTCTTAATTGATTTGGGTTTGTTTTTGTGGGTCTTTTTCTTCTCTTGTGTTTCCTGTGTAGAGAAGTTCCTTTAGCAATTGTAAAGCTGGTTTGGTGGTGCTGAATTTTCTTAGCTTTTGCTTGTCTGTAAAGCTTTTGGTTTCTCTGTTGAATCTGAATGAGATCCTTGCAGGTAGAGTAATCTTCGTTGTATTTTTTTCCCTTTCATCCTTTAAATATATCCTGCCACTCCCTTTTGGCCTGCAGAGTTTCTGCTGAAAAATCCACTGATGACCTTATGGGGATTCCCTTGTATGTTATTTGTTGCTTTTCCCTTGCTGCTTTTAATATTTTTTCTTTCAATTAAATTTTGGTAGTTTGATTATTATGTGTCCTGGTGTGTTTCTTCTTGGGTTTATCCTGTATGAGACTCTCTGTGCTTCTGGACTTGGGTGGCTTTTTCCTTTCCCATGTTAGGGAAGTTTTCGAATGTAATATCTTCAAATATTTTCTCAGACTCTTTCTCTTTCTCTTCTTATTCTGGGACCCCTATAATTCGAATGTTGGTGCATTCAGTGTTGTCCCAGAGGTCTCTGAGGCTGTCCTCATTTCTTTTCATTCTTTTTTCTTTATTCTGCTCTTTGGCAGTTATTTGCACCATTCTATCTTCCAGCTCACTTATTCGTTCTTCTGCCTCAGTTTTTCTGTTATTGATTCCTTCTAGTGTATTTTTCATTTCAGTTATTGTGTTGTTCATCACAGTTTGTTCTTTAGTTCTTCTAGGTCCTTGTTAAACATTTTTTGTATTTTCTCAATCCGTGCCTCCATTCTATTTCCAAGATTCTGTATCATCATCTACTATGATTACTCTGAATTCTTTTTCAGTTAGGTTCCCTATTTCCTCTTCATTTATTTGGTCTTGTGGGATTTATCTTGCTCCTTTGTCTGTACCATATTTTTTTGTCATCTCATTTTTTTTGATGGGTGCAGCTATGTTCCTGTCTGGCTGGTTGTTTGCTGTTAGGCTTCCAGCACTGGAGTTTGCAGGCAGTTGGGTGGAGCCAGGTCTTGATGTCAAGATGAGGACCTCTGGGAAAGCTCACACCAATTAATACTCCCTTGGGCCTGAAGTTCTCTGTCATTCCAGTGGCTCGGACTCGGTGCTCCCACCACTGGAGCTCCAGCCCGATGTCTGGCCTGAGAACCAAGACCCTGCAAGCCATGTGGTGTGGCAAAAAAAGAAAAAGAAATGTAACAAACCAAAAGGAGCAGAACAATAAGAAAGAATAAAAAATAAAATAAAATTAGAAAAATAAAAATATATTAGAAAAATAAAAATGAAGCAGCAACAAAGCAAAACAGAACCTCAGCAGAAAAAAGAAAAAAAAAAAAAAGAGGCTGGAAGAAGCCTTGGGCGGGTGGAGCTTAATGTCAGGACCTGCCTGGCTGGAAGAGGCCTTTGGGAGGCCAGGCTTAGGCTCAGGACTCATGCAGCCAGAGGAAGCCCCAGAGGGTGGAGGTTCAGGCCCAGGATCCCAGCATTCTTGCTGGGGCCCGAGCGGGCAGGCGACATGCTTGCCATGTTCCCCTCCTATCCCCTGAAGATCTCTCCTGATCCCCACTGATCCCCTCACTGGGAGTGGGCCCCTCCGAGCATGGGAATCCCTCCTATCCCACAGCTGCCCCTCAGGGGCTGGTCCCGTCCCACCTCCACTTTTCCTCCCCACCTTCCCTCCCATGTCCTCAGGACCCGCCCAGCTGAAGGGCCCTGGAGGGCAGAGGTTCAAGCCTGGGACCCCAGCAGACTTGCTGGGGCCTGAGCAAGTTGGGGAGATGCTGGCTGCATTTCCCTCTGATCCCCCAATTCCCCAAAGGTCTCTCTCCGTCCCCGCTCATCCCGTCGCCCTGAGTGGGCCCCTCTGACCATGGGAACCCCTCTCCTCCCCCAGCCACCCCCCAGGCATGCTGGTCCCATCCCACTTCCACTTTTCCTCCCCCCCCTTCCCTCCCATGTCCTACGTGGTTGCACAGGCATTCCTCCCATCCCCTTAGGTGTCTGAGGTCCCCCACCAGCACCTGGTAGGTGCCCTAGTTTTGAGGCGACGCGAACTCCACATCTTCCTACTCCATCATCTTGACTCTGCCCCTGATCACATGATTTTTATCCTTCTCTTTGTTAATGTTGTGTTCCACATTGATTTGCGAATATTGAATTATTCTTGCATCCCTGAAATAAATCCCACTTGATCATGGTGTATGATCCTTTTTATGTATCAGTGGATTCAGTTTGCTAATAATTTTTTGAGGATTTTTTTATCTATATTCATCAAAGATATTGGCCTGAAATTGTTTTTTTTTTGGAATGTCTTTTTCTGGTTTTGGTATTAGTGTAATGGTGGCCTCATAGAATGTATTTGTGAGTGTTCCATCCTCTTCAATTTTTTGGAATAGTTTGAGAAGGATAGGTATTAACTCTTCTTTATATGTTTGGTGGTAGAATTCCCTTGTGAAGCCATCTGATGCTGGACTTTGCTGGGAATTTTTTTTTTTTAATTATAAATTCAATTTCACTACTAGTGATCAGTCTGTTCAGATTGTCTGTTTCTTTCTGATTCAGCCTTAGCAGGTTGCATGTTTCTAGAAATTTGTTCATTTCTTCTAGGTTGTTCAATTTGTTGACATATAATTATTTATATGTCGTATGTCCCTTATGATTTTTTGTATCTCTGTGGTATCGGTTGTTATTTCTCCTCTTCAATTCTTATTTTGTTTATTTTTTTCCTCTCTCATTTCTTCTTGATGAGCCTGGCTAAAGTTTATCAGTTTTGCTCGTCTTTTCAAAAAACCAGCTCTTGGCTTCATTGGTTTTTTTTTTTTTTTTTTTTAGGTCTCTATTTTATTTATTTCCTCTTCGATCTTTATTATTTCCTTCCTTCTGGTGACTTTGGGCTTAGTTTGTTCTTCTTTTCCTAATTCCTTTAGGTGGTAGGTTAGGTTGTTTATTTGAGATTTTTCTTGCTTTTTTGAGGAGGGCCTTTGTCACTATAAACTTCCCTCTTAGAAGTGCTTTTGCTGCATCCCATAGATTTTGGAAAATTGTGTTTCCATATTCAGTTGTCTCAAGGTATTTTCTGATTTCCTCTTTGATTTCTTCATTGACCGTTGGTTTTTTAGTAGCATGTTGTTTAGTCTCCAGGTGTTTGTTATTTTCCCAGTTTTCTTTCTGTAATTGATTTCTAGTTTCATACCATTGTGATTGGAAAAAATGCTTGATATAATTTATATCCTCTTGAATTTGTTGTGACTTGTTTTGTGGCCAGCATTTGATCTCTTCTGGAAAATGTTCCATGTGCGCTTGAAAAGAATGCGTATTCTGCTGCTTTGGGATGGAATGTCCTGTAGATATCTATTAAGCCATCTGGTTTATTGTGTCATTTAAGACTATGGTTGCCTTATTGATTTTCTGTCTAGGTGATGTGTCCATTGATGTAAGTGGAGTGTGAAAGTTCCCTACTATTATTGTTTTTTGTCAGTTTCTCCCTTTATGTATGTTAATATTTGCTTTGTATATTTAGGTCCTACTGTATGGGTGCATATATGTTAACGAGTGTAATATCCTCTTCTTGTATTGATCCCTTTATCATTATATAATGCCCTTCTTTGTCTTTTGTTATAGACTTTGTTTTAAAAGTCTATTTTGTCTGAAATGAGTATTGCTACCCCCACTTTCTTGTCATTTCTGATTGCATGAAATATCTTTTTCTATCCCCTTACTTTCACTTTGTGTGTGTCGCTCTGAAGTGAGTGTTGTAAGCCGCGTATAGACAGGTTTTGATTTTTTATTCTATCAGCCACTGTGTCTTTTGATTGGAGCATTTAGTCCACTGACATTTAAAGTAATTACTGACAGGTATATACTTATTGCCATTTTACTGCTTGTTTTCCAGTTGTTTTTGTAGTTCTTCTCTGTTCGTTTCTTCTTCTGTTTGTTTCTTCCCTTATGGTTTGATGATTTTCCTTAGTAGTATGCTTGTGTTTCTTTCTAGTTTTTTGGTATCTATTGTAGGTTTTTGATTTGTGGTTCATGTTGACCTATAACCATATCTACTTATTTTTAACTGGTAGTCATTTAATTTTAAACATATTCTAAAAGATACACCTGTTTTTACTCCCCTCCCCTACATTTTGTGTTTTCGATGTCCTATTTTACATCTTCATTTTTTTAATTGTAGTTATAATTGCTTTTACAATTTTTGTCTTTTAATCTTCATACTAGTTTCACATTTCATAGTAGTTTCACATTTTTTGTCTTTTAATCTTCATACTGAGGATCAAGTGGTTGATCCTCAGTCCTTACTATATATTTGCCTTTCATAGTGGGATTTTTCCTTTCTTATAAATTTTTACTTCTTATTATAGCTTTTTCTTTAACTTAGAAAAGATCTTTTAACATTTATTTAGGGTAGCTTTAGTATTGATGAATTTTTTTAGTTTTTGCTTGCCTGAGAAGTTTGTTTTTATTTCAGCTTTAATTCTGAATGATAATCTTGCTCGGTAGAGTATCCTAGGTTGCAGGTTTTTCCCTTTAAGCACTTTGAATATATCATGCCACTCCCTCTGGCCTGCAAAGTTTCTGCAGAGTAATCAGCTGATAGCCTTATGGGGGTTCCCTTGTATATGACTCTTTGTTTTTCTCTTGCTGCCTTTAAAATTCTCTTTCTACAGACTTCCCTAGCAGTCCAGTGGTTAAGACTCTGAGCTTCCACTGTGGGGACATGGGTTTGATCACTGGTCTGGGAACTAAGATCCCACATAACACTTGGCATGGCCAAAAAAAAAAATTCTCTTTATTTTCTACTTTTGCCATTTTAGTGATGATATATCTTGGTGTATGTCTCTTTGGGTTCATGTTGTTTGGATTCCCTCTGTGCTTCCTGTATCTGGATATCTGTTTCCTTGTTCAGGTTTGGGACTTTTTCAGCCATAATTTCATCAAAAACATTTTCAACCCCCTTTCTCTCCCCTCTCCTTCTGAAACGACTATAATGCCAATGTTGGTGTGCTTCATGTTTTTCCAGAAATCTCTTAAACTGTTCTCATTTTTTAACGTTTATTTTTCTTTTTGCTGTTCTGATTGGGTAATATCCATTATTCTATCTTCCAGATCATTTATGTTCTTCTGTATCACACAGTCTGCTATTCAGTGTGTTCTTCATTTCAGTTACTGTATTCTTCAGTTCTGATTGGTTCTTTTTGTATATTTTCTAGTTCCTTGTTAAAATTCTCACTGTGTTCATCTATTCTTTTCCCTAATTTAGTTAGCATTCTTATTACTAATACTTTGAATTCTTTATCTTGTAAAGTGTTTATTTCTATTTCATTATTTATTTTCCCAGGGGTTTTCTCTTGTTCTTTCAATCAAGACTAGTTCCTCTGTCTTCCTACTTTGCTTAACTTTCTCTGTCTCTGTGAAATTAGATGAAACAGTTACCTGTTGCAGTCTTGAAGAGGTTTCCTTATGTGGGAGTGTCTCTCTACAGTCTGTGTGTGCCCAGTGCCTTTGGTGGGAGAGATGGATTTGACGTGAACAAAAGCCATGCATTTCCTCAGGGTATGCTGACAGTTATCATCTAGCAGAAAGTAGGGTTGGAGATGGAGGAACCAGGGCCAGAGCCAAGTGTGAGGTGTGGCTTCCCCTCTGCTCATTGGCCATTAGCACCCTATCGGGGGCAGGGTCAGGTCCAAAGTTGATAGAGTGGAAGCCCTGAGGTTTGGGTCCAAGCTGTCTCTGTTCCCTTAAATGTGCTTGTCTCCCACTCCCAGCACTGTACCCTTGCCCCAGAGAGGAGGAGTGCTGGAGGAAGAGGGGCCTATGCCAGCATGTGATGGGCTGGCCACAGAGGTCCAGGCTGCCTCTAATGTGCCCCCTGTGCAGGTACCAGTAATGACAGCCCCAGCTGTGTCTGAGTCTCTGCTGTCCCTCACAGCCAGTCACTACCCCCAGCCTCTGCCACCCCCACCCTGTTGAGAAGCTGTGCTGCAGGGTAAGCAGGGCTCCCTTTAGCACTGGGCATGTGTCAGGCTGTGGGTGCAGCAGTCTGGCTTCCGTCAGAGATCAGGACTACCCCTGATACAGTGCCTGTGTAAATGCCAGCAATGGCTGCCCACACTGTGCTCAGATGTTGCCCTACTTCCAAGTTTCCTCTGCATCTCAGTACTAAGATATGAGCTATCTCCCTGGTGACGGCAGCCCTTTCTCCAGTGTGGTAGAGTAAGCGGGACTGGAGCATTTGCTTGGCTCAGGCTGAGGCGTATGCTGGGGCAATTGCAGGAAACTGGGCAGCCACTGGAACCATCCTCAATCTGTCCTCACCACCCTGCCTCAGGAGCAAGCCAGTCCTTGCATGTTCTTCACAGCCCTCCTGTTACTTCCAACAGCTCTACAGCCAGCCAAGGGGCCTTGTCTTCTCTGTGTCCAACACCAGGACTGGGGCGCCCAATCTATGGCTTGCACTGCCTGCTCCCCAGCAGGGGTCTCCTCCTATGTAATCTCCCTTTTCCTCTGAGTCCCCTCCTAGGGGGCACAGGTCCCTTCTCTTCCCTTCCAGATTCTTTGTGGATCTTTCTTATATCCTTGGTTGTATAGGAATCTTTCTGCCAGTTTCCAGTTAGTTTTCAGTGAGAATTATTTCATGTGTTGATGTATTTTTGATGTATTCATGGGGGGAGGTGAGTTCCATGTCCTTCTACTCTGCCGTCTTGATTGATTCTTTCCTAACCAATTTTTTTTGACACAGTGAACATACCTATACAGTTTTTGTTCTTAGTGAATGAGATTAAGTAGAATTCTCTTAGCTTTTGGTAATTATGGTTGATATGATGATAATGAGTATAATATAATCATACAAGCAATGACTCTATTTAGTGTATATATGATCATGTCCTTGTGCTAAGTAAGCACTTTTCATTTCTGTTCCTCAACAACTCTTCAGTATAGGGATTATAACATTTACAGATGAGGAAAATAGACCTCAGAAGGAGGTTAGATAACTGCTCAGTATCTTGGTATGAGAATAATGTTCTTTTAGCTAAACACTTATTTTAGCAGGCAGTAAACATCATTACTGTTTAGGAAGTGATGTGTACTAAGGATAGTCTTTCAGACTGTGTACCCTGTAGTTGGTAAAGCTATTACGGTTTCATGGTAGGGTCCTATTACAGCAGGGAAATAGTTCACATAATCACGACTTTTGTTTTTTAGTGCTTCAGTCAGTCATCTGGAAATGGAAAGTATCACTTTAATAATTATATTACTTTCATAATAAATAATTCTACCATTTGGGAGTATTTCATTTTTATTATTATTTTTCAAACAGAAATCTACTTGTTTCTGAAATTAAGTTTTTCTTCCTAGGAAATTAAGTTTTTCTTCCTAAGAAATTAAGTTTTTCTTCCTAATTACCACTAAGAAGTGGTAATTTTGTCTATGATTCCATTATGTTCTCCACCCATCCTTTGCTATTCTAAGGCTCTGCTGTCTATAGATGCTTATTAACTCATAAGAAGTGATTTTTCTCATTTCACTTCTGTGAGATATCATCATTAACTGTAGTTAGTACTGGAGATATAAAAAATTGTTGCCTGATGTGATAGAAAGCATCTTTGTTTTTAGGCAGACATACCATGTACCTCCTATATACCAGTTATTAGCTGTGTGTCCTCTGACTGATTTACTTAACCTCTTTGAGCCTTATTTCCTCAAATGAGGATAAAATGGGATTACAAACAAAAGAGACCTAGCATAATGTCTACCCACGTAGGTGTTCTTTAAATATCAAACTTGTTCCTGAAAAATTGGTTATAGTCAATGCCCTCAAGGAGGGTCTAAGTAGTCTTTTTAATCTCTCCTCTAAAACTCACATAATATATGATAGTGACTTAGTTTCTTTTTCCAGATGGTATCCTAACCCTTCACTGCTAAACCTTTTGGTACTTTTTTCTATATTTAAAGGAGACCACTTGGGATTGTTGCATATGTAGCCCCAAATCCATTCCCTCAATCCAAACCACTACTCATAAAGATAATTCTGAGCCCACTATCAGACTATCTTATAGTCTGAATCCATTCAGGAGGCTATAACAATAACATAATCTGAGTGTCTTATTAACATCAATTATTTATTTCTCACAGTTCTGGAGGCTGGGAAGTCCATGATCAAGGCGCTGGCCCTTTCACTGTCTGGTGAGGGCCTACTTCCTGGTTCATAGCCAGCTGTCTTCCTTATAGACAGCTGTCTTCTCACTGTAATTTCACATAGCCAGAGGGGCAAGGTAGCTCTCTGTAGTCTGCTTATAATCCCTGGCATGAAGGCTCTACCCTCATGACCTAATCTCCTTCCGAAGACCCTATCTCCTAATACCACCACCTTGGGTATTAGGATTTCAACATATGAATTTAGGGGTGTGGGTACAAACATTCATTCTATAGCAACTACCTTCTTATGTTCCATTGTCCTCTAGAGGAATTGAGGCATCATGTCTAATTATTTTATTTAATAAAGCCTGTGTCTTAATTGGTACCTCAATACTCCTTTCCTTTGCTTGGTTAAAGGCATTTTTCTTTCTTATTGTGTTTCTCTCTTCCCACCCCCTCTCTCTTTTAATGTTATAAAATCCAAATCCCTTATAATATTTTTATCAAAATTCACTTTTAAGAAACTTCAACTGAAATGTTGCAAATGAGATAAGAATTTAATACGTTGTCCTTCTAACAAACAGATACTAGCCTCTTTAAATCCTTTTTGTAATAAGATGGGCATTCATAAGTCAAAAACCAATACCAGTAATCAGTTAACTTCATTTTGTTACAAAGAATACTTATTTCTTTATCCCTTGTTTTTCATCTCTCTTTCTTGTCTAGGGGATGAACCCACTATTTTATTGTTGCTTACTAGTCGTGAATAAGTGTTATTTACCATGTTTTCATTATAGATATTACAGATGTCTGGAGTTGTGGAATTTGTTGAAGCTGACTGCATCACTGTTAATTTTGGCTATAAAAATATTCTTTTTTTATGTCTGGTAATGAATAACTTTATGTTCATTTAAATAAGTAGAAATAATCTAGTCCCCCTTGGTGGACCTTGCTTAAGCCTTTCCAAGCTTTTTGTGTGTGTATTCTTTATTTGTGGAGCTGCTGCTGTTGTGTCCTGTGATGTGTGTTTAAGTTGTAAAATATACTCAATTTGGTGGCCCTTGCCAGTCCACATTTAGTAATTTTGGGCTAATCTTTTGGTTTTTTGCCAGCATGCTATCTACAGAAGCCAGGCTGCCTTCTATGAAACTATTTATTCTGTCTTCTAATTGATATCATGTGTGAAGCACTGATGGCTGCCAAGAGTTTCAAGAATGAAAATATTCAGCATAGTCATAAGTCTTCTTCCCAGAAACATTTGGAAGAGATTTCTCTATTTCTCTGTAGATCCTTGACTATCAAGTATAATTAAGAATATAGAAAGACAGCCTAAAACAGTGAAATTTTAAAAACCAAAAAGAATAAGAGTAAATTGAATAACCCTATGTTTAAGAAAATATTTACCTCAGTTGGAAAACCAACCAAAATTAGCTTTTACTGGGCTTTCCCATCCTTGCCTTTGTATTATGAGTTGAGCTCTTTTTCCTAAGGTTGACAATGGACTCTTCACTTTTGAAAGTCATCATCATGAAATTCATTTGGGCTTGGTAGGATCAGATTAAGCCTACAATTACTACTGCTTAATCATTAATCATGGTCTCCAGCGAGAGATTGAAAGGATGGATTCCATCTGAATGAAGACAATATATTCTCTTTTGTATCTGGCTTCTTTCACTTAACATATTTATAAGGTTCATCGGTGTTATAGCATGTATCAATACTTCATTTCTTTTTATGGTCGAATAATATTTAATATGACTATCTTACATTTTATTTATCCATTCATCTGTTGATGGACATTTGGATTTTTGCTGCTTTCTGGTTATTATGAATAATCCTGCTAGAATATTTGTGTACAGGTTATTGCACGGACATATGTTTTCATTTTTGAGGGATATACACCAGGAATAAAATTGCTGGATTATATGGTTACTCTGTGTTTAACTGTTTAAGGAACTTCCAGAACTGTTTTCCAAAGTGGCTGTGCCATTTTACATTCACACCAGCAGTGAGTGAAGGTTCTAATTTCTCCCCATCTTCAGCAACACTTGTTATCTGCTTTTTTTTCTAACTGTAACCTTCCTAGTGAGTGTGAAGTGGTATCTCATGTGGCTTTGATTTGCATTTCCCTGATGACTAGGGATATTGAGCATCTTTTCCTGTGTTTATTGGCCACTTGTGTATCTTTTTGGAGCAATGTCTATTCAGATCCTTTGCATATACTCTTCTCCATTGCTTTTAACTTCCCTGGTCAGCCAAGTTTCATTTCATTCCTATAGGAATGATTAGTAAAACAATTTTGTCTTCTTGCTTCTAAGTAAAGGATACTGGGAAATCGTGAACACTTTTATGGGCCTTTTACTACAAAGAGACCTTATCAAGCCATATGAAATATCAGAGAAAGACACATACGTTTTACTTAGCTATTTTGTCCACATATGACATTTTCTTTGTTTTTATGTGAAATTAGCAGAGTGCTTTTAGCTGGGAAACTATTAGAGATATTTTAATAATAGTAGTAGTAAGCATCTATTGATTCATTGAGTGCTTTCTATATAGTAAGCACTATATACTACAATTGTTACATTTATTATATGATTTAATCTTACTGAAAAGAAGCTCACTATGTGATAAGGTACTGTTTTCTTCTGGGAGGCTGACAGAGGTTAAATAATTGCCCAAAGTCATCCAGCTAAAATGTGGTAGGGCCAGGATTCAAACACAGGTGTGCCTGAATTCAAAGACTATGTGTTAATTACTATTTTTTTAAACACAGCTTTATTGAGATATAATTCATATACTATCACTCTATGTTTTTGCTAGTCATGTTTGTGTTCAGTTGACCTTGTCATGCTGTGATATTAAATGGATAAATCTTTTTGTGAGAATTTAATTTGTGCTCTTTCCCTCGTACTTGTGTATTTCCTTTGCAATATGTTAATGCATAAGATTTTAAATTATTTAGGCTTTGCATAGAGATCCTAATGAAAAAGCTATTTGAGCCAAAATAGATTAATTTTTAGTGTTTTATGGGCTATTGTTAAATTTTATATTTTAAAGCTGTATTGAAGTGTTTCTGTCCTACTTTTAAAGACATTAGGTTTTTATAGCATCACATTTACTTCGGATAATGAAAAAAAAAGTATCCCATATCAGCGTCTCACAAAACCATTTTGATTTTTCCATTTTCCTTCCCATTGTATTTTCTTTACACATACATATTTTACACTTTCCATCTTCTCAATTTACTTTACATTTTACTAGAAAGATTTTTGATGAGGCTACAGGTTTTAATGGCTTAATTATTTTCCATTGAGTGAAAGTATCATATGTAATCAAATAATTCATTTTAGTTTGGATTTTAAACTTGCTTCCCATTTTTCTCTCTTTATAATTAGTCTAAGAACTAATTACATATGTAAAGTTTTTCCTTTCTTTTGGATTATTTTCTTGAACTAAATATTTTAGAGTTTTATGGATTTTTTATGATCTTATTAAATAGTTAGCTTACTTTTTAAGTAACTATCCATGTTTACTCGAGCATGCGAGAGAAAGGTGTAATGTAGCAATTTGTACCCAGGTTTCTGGCAGTATTATTTGTTACTAGAGAGAACAATTCAGTTATATCATCACTTCATTGAGTCTAGGGCAACCTTTATTCTTGTTATGATCATTCTGCTTGTTACCAGGAGCTCAGGGTCCCTTTTACCCAAAGATTACAAGGAAAGAAAAGGTCTAAAATGAATATTCTTTCCTCACAGTGAATTTGTCCCATGTAGGCTTCGCTTTGGGGCTTTGGAGAACTATTAATTAAAGACGGGCGGAAGTGGTTTAATCCATTATAGACTTTCAGGTATAAGTTGTAAAAAGTTAAATATATATTTTTACTAATTTTATTCTTAAATCATTGATGTATTGTTATTAAGAGTGCTTTTAAAAGACGTTTTTGAAATTCATCTTGTTGACTAGAGATCATATTTAAATCCATACTTTTTATTTTACACTTCTAAGAAAATGTTGTCATTGTTTTGCTTTGTGGCCTTATGGGTTGTAAGTGTAAAAGGGATCCTGTTTAATCTCATAATTTCATAAAGTTTGTTGCCTGTTCCAGAAGATGTTCAAATAGAAGGGTTGGCAGCCTTTCAGCAGTGTTCTGCCAAGTTGTCGTTTATTCATTCTCTGATGAGTAGACGTGGCGAGGAGAGCAAGGGAAAAGAAGATGGCGCAGCTTCCCCCCAAGCCTGTGTCCACTGCAGCGCATATGTTGGGCAAGAATTCCCTAGGCAGGACACCAAAAACATCACCTTTAAAATAAAAATACTGAAAACTGAAGCCAGGCTGTGCAAGGCTCTCTGGATATAAAGATTTATGAGACATTTTCAGCCTTCTAGGAGCTCACAGCCTAAGTAGGGGAGAGCACTGTGTTAAGTACACTAAATGTATTGATACTTGAAATTCAGAAATAGTGCAGAGGAGAGATGTAACATCAAAGGAATACTTCTCTAAATTTTAAGCAGCAACATCAAGTGGCAGAGGGAAAGAATGTTTAGGACTAGAAGAAAGAGGCTCTACGGATCACTAGTATCTTTAGTTTTTCTTTCTTTTTATGAAAACAGTTGTATTGAGCTATAATTCACATGCTATCCAACTCACCCATTTATAGCGTAAAATTCAGTCACTTTTTGAATATTCTGAGTTGTGCATCCATCATCACAATCACTTTTAGAACACTTTTATTACCCCAAAAAGAAACTTCACACTTTCCATACCCCCATGCCCCGCCCCCCAGCCATAGGGAGCCACTAATCTATTTTCTGTCTGTATAGATTTGTCTATTCTGGACATTTCATGTAAACAAAGTCATGCAATATGTGGCCTTTTGTGACTGGCTTTTTAAAAAATACTTATTTAATTAATATTTTTGGCTGTGTCGGGTCTTAGTTGCGGCATGCGGGATCTTTTGTTGTGGTGCGCGGTCTCTTCATTGCAACGTGCGGGCTTCCCTCTAGTTGTGGTGGTGGGTTTTCTATCTCTAGTTGTGGCGCGCGGGCTCCAGGGCACGCAGGCTCTGTAGTTTGTGGCATGCGAGCTCTCTAGTTGAGGCGTGCGAGCTTCTTAGTTGTGGTATTCCGGCTTAGTTGCCCTGTGGCATGTGGGATCTTAGTTCCCTGACCAGGGGTCAAACCCATGTCCCCTGCATTGGAAGGTGGATTCTTTACCACTGGACCATGAGGGAAATCTCTGTGACTGGCTTTCTACTTAGCATAATGTTTTCAAGATTCATCCATGTTGTAGCATGTATCAATATTTCATTCCTTTTTATAGGTAAGTAATATTGCACTGTATGGCTACACCACAGTTTATTTATCCATTCATCAGTTGATGGACATTTGGGTTGTTTCCACTTTTTGGCTATTATGAATAATGCTGCTATGAACATTCATGTTCAAGTTCTTGTGTGAACATATGTTTCATTTTTCTTGGGTATATATCTAAGAGTGAAATTGCTGGATCATATCACTCTTATGTTTAAACATTTTAGTAGCTGCCAACCTATTTTCCAAAGCAGCTGTACTGTTTTATATCCCATCAATGTATATCTTTTCTTCTGCTCTCCCCAAATAATGCATATACTCCTAGGTAGGCACTGCCACTGAAGTATTATTAGCTGTTACCTTCATTCTTACTAGAATTGCATAATGTGGATAGTCACTGAAGAATAAGAATACCGTAGAATATATTCTGTCATTTAGGAGGCTAGCTGGGAAAGAGGAAACAGGAGCTGCCCTAACCAACTTTTTCTTTCTGTCTCTGGGGCATTGTTGCCTTGCCACTTGAAATGATTTTGTCATCTGTCTTTGGTAGATTGCCTGTCCTTGTCTTAATAGGTATCATCTTTGACCAGTAATCAGTAACAATTCTGAATGGTTTAATGTTTACCATACTAGGGATGTTGGTCTTTGTAAAAACCACTAACATTTATATAAATCAAAGTTTGAAAACGTATGGCCTATATTCTTTGATTATCATAGGATTAATATTTTACATTAATTCTAATGTGAATTAAAAATAAAAATACAGGTATCTACCCTCTCTTGATAAGAGAGGAAGATCTTACAGATCTTCTGGCCTGCTTTTCCACGTGGGCTGGATGACTTGGTACTAAGTAACATTTAACAGCCTCCTTCAGAGGAGTGTGCACTCTAATTTGCAGCACTTTCCTTGGCTTTTAGATTTACCTTATCTGCCTGACCCAGGTAGTCCTTGCAAGTGCGTCCCTTATTTTAATGTTACAAATAACTTTATATAAGTAATCTCAGTTTGTCTGTGCAACAACTCTCCCTTCTTCTTTCCAAACCACTCTTCAAAAAGGATGTCATATGATTGGCTAGTAAACATGGAAAAATGTCAACATTGTTGGTCGTTGGGAAACATATATACCAATGAAATCACTAATCTTAAAAAGAGTGACAATACCAACCATTGGAGAAAGTATGAAGTAATTTGATACCTCATACATTACTGTCAGGGATATAAAATGATACAACCACTATGAGAAAGTATTTGGTAGTTTCTTAAAAAGATGAACATAAACCTACCTTATGATCCAACATTTCCACTTCTAGATACTTACCTGAGTTAAATGAAAACATGTCCACAAAAAGACTTGTTCAAGAGTGTTCATTTCAGCTTTATTGATTATAGCATATTTGGAAACAACCCAAATGGGTATTGTATTTGTACAGCGGAATGCTATTCAGCGATAAAAAGGAACGGACCACTGCCACTTGCAGCAAGATGGCTGATCCCAAAAGCATGCTCGGTGAAAGAAGCCAGTCACAAAAAGTCTATACATCTCATTTTTATGAAATTCAAGGTTAGGCAGAATTTATCTGTGAGGGTAGAAATCAGCATAGCAGTTGACTTGGGGTGGGGAGAAGGGTACACTAGAAAGGGACATGAGGAAATTTTCTGGATTGTGGTCTGTGTCTGCACCGTCTAATATAAGAGCTGTTAGCCACAGAGACTAGTAAGCACTTGAACTGCGGCCAGTTCAAATTATGATGTGTTGCCAGTGTAAAATATACAACAGATCGAATCCTTAATATGAAATAATATATAAAATATCTCACTGATAATAGTTTTGAATCAGTTACATAAAATGATAATATTTTGGATAGATTGGGTTAAATAAAATATATTCCAATTAATTTCATCTGTCTCCCTTTACTTTTTTTAGTGTGGTTACTAGAAAATTTTCAGTTGTGTATGTGGCTCACATTATATTATTCTTTTTTTAAAAATTTATTTATTTTATATTTGGCTGTGTTGGGTCTTTGTTGCTGTGCATGGGCTTTTTTAGTTGCGGCGAGAGGGGTCTACTCTTCGTTGCGGTGCGCGGGCTTCTCATTGCGGCGGCTTCTCTTGTTGCGGAGCACAGGCTCTAGGTGCTCAGGCTTCAGTAGTTGTGGCACGTGGGCTCAGTAGTTGTGGCTCATGGGCTTCATTGCTCCGCGGCATGTGGGATCTTCCTGGACCAGGGATCGAACCTGTGTCCCCTGCACTGGCAAGTGGATTCTTAACCACTGCGCCACCAGGGAAGTCACTGTGGCTCATATTATATTTCCATGGTCTGCATCTTGATGGGTATGGTGGTTACAATAGTGTATACATTATCAGGATTCATTGAACTGTTATATTTTAATAAAACAAAACTATAAAAGCTGCATTTTTCATGCTAGTGAATATGTTTGGCATTTGGTATCCATTGTATTCTATATTGCACTTCACAATAATCTTGTGATGTAGGTGCTATTTGCTCATGAGTCTGGGAAGTCAAAGTAACATCCAGATTAACATAAATATGTGATAACATGGAGATTCGAATACTCTTTAGTTTAACTATACTTCTTGTGCTTCTCCACTCTATCATGTTGCTTTTCCACTTGTGATAAAAGTGTGAGTGTACTTTGGGAACAGTTTAAATTTTGCTCCTTCAGCCATTGATTTCTAACCTGTGCTCTGGGTGGTGGTGAATGAGTCATAATATTTCTGAAAGATAATTCTTTAACTGCATAGGAATCTAATAACATTGCTTCTGATGTTTCAAGGAGGAAAATGACTTCCAGTCTAAACAAATTGCCCACAGTTGGAAGAGAAACAGCTTTTGGTGTGTGCAGAAATGAAAATCAATACATTGTACTGAAAAAGAGGCCTCATTCACTTTTAAGATTTTTCTCTGTTAAGTCCTGAGATGGGAATGTGAGGCAGTGCTAGCCCTCTACTTTCTTAATCAGCTGTGAGTCTGTTGTAGCAAAAATTAATAGGCGTTGCAGGATCATGAAGAAAAGCTCTTTCTTCTTTCCCAGCTCCAAGAGGGTGTTATATTTTCAAAGCGGAGTATTGTACAATTGAGCAATAGATAAGGAGGGGAGGGGCCTTTCCTGGGGATTCTTGACCGCTGGAAGAGTTCACTTCAGGCAATTTGTCACAGCAGTTATTTTTCCGGAAATACCCTATGCCAAGGTTATGTTTTGGCTATTCTATCCTCTTTTATTGATTTATTTTCTGAAATCATGGGGGAAGGTAGTTCTCCCTGCCCTCTCCCGTCATCCCAACTCTTTGTCTAGCTGCTCCTTCAGTGCACCATGGGGTGGGAATGATTTTCAGTGGGACTCATGTTTTCAGTGGGATTGGGTTTGGAAGATTTAGGGAGTTAGTGTCGTATAAAAATGACCAGTATAAATCCTGTATTTTGTTTAAGCATTTTTCAGTGTGACAAATATAATTTAATATGGAAATGTGATCCATTGTTCCACGGTGGGTTTTCTCAGCTATGTACAGTAAGGGTTCTGTAGCCTACTGTGGATTCAGTATTTATTACTTTCTGGAACCTCTTTTGTTGTTTTTATGTTTCGTTTGTGGGGACATTTGAAGGTGGATTGCCTGTTCGACCTTGCAGAGGAGTTGATTAAGTTTCGTTTGCTATGCATTAGAGAAGGAATTTGCTGGTCTTTTTGAACTGAGCTCTACATTATTTGTAGTTGGGGCATGTTTTTTGATGCCTTCAGTTCTTCCTGGGCATGGAAACGCTTTTTGTACATTTGTTGAATCTATTTCCATGCTGAGCTTTTTATGTACTACACAATGACTCTTTGCAGTTGAAAGTTGTAGTTTGGCTTTATTTTTAACTTTAAAAGGACAGCAGGAACTTGCCTTTTATTAAACATTTGTGGACATTATAACATTTACTTTGTCATGCTGTGAGTAGATTTTTAAATATGGTTTTTCATTTTCAAAATAAAGTTTTAACTGACTGTTGTAGGTTTGTATAATGGAATGCTATTCAGCACACGTGTGAAATGTGTGGGAAAATAAAAATATTGGCTTTTTCTCTTTAAATAGAAAAGATTTAAGTCAACTATTATTTAATTGGTTGTTTTCATTTATTTTTACAGACAGTATTTGTAGAGTATGAAAAGTCGAGCACTAATCAAAAGAGAAAATTTTAAATTTGAGGTCTCGAAATTTTATCATTTCCTGTTTTTGCTGTTATGATTCAGTCCTCTCTCCTCTGCTGTCTGCCCTTTGCCATACCCAGATTTGCTATGATCTTTTAGATACTTCACTGTGAACATTTTACATTCTCAACTTTTGAAGTTATGACATTTAAGAGCTCCTTCTCCCCTCCTGTTCATTATTTTAATCCCATTTCCTGTTTAGTTTGTGTTTAAAGAATTTTTGTATGAAAAGTTTTCCGTCTTGAATTGGAATCCTGGTCTCTGAGGATTATTAACTGATGTGAGTAGTCTGTGACCAAACAGGAACGCTGTTCAGGGTATCCAGCCGTGAGTTTCCGGCTCTCAGTCACAAACGCAGGGCATTCTTTCAAAGATCAAACAAGTTGGATACTAGGAGGGTTTTAATGATGCCAGTTAACATCAGAAGAGCTGGGCTCAGTGGTTGCAGATTGTGATCATCTGAATAAATGTCACTGAGCTAGAAATAATGACGTGACTAAAATCATGCTAATTGTGTGCCATTCTGCCATTCCAGTGAATCAAATATATTGGTTTAAGCTTATACAAGGGGTGGGTTTTTCTTTGGGGGGTAAATGGGGACATGGGGTGTAGAGAGGGAATCGTTGAAGGAGGGTTGTAGATTAAATGACATTACATGTTTGAAAGGCTCTATGGATTTTGAGAAGTGATTGAAAGCATTATTTTGGTACCTTCCAAGAAATTTGCATATACCCTTAAGTGACCTAGAATTTTTAAAAAGCTTATTCATCATATACCCATAAGTGAACCTAGAATTAAACTTTTATCAAAAATGGCATTGTTATCTGTGGTATTTAAACTCATCTCCATGCTATATAAATGTGTTGATCTTACCCTCTCATTGCCCAAGATAAAATATCGCTAAGAGACTCATTTCCAGAAATACTAATGTTGCCAGATTAGTCTTCACTTTGATTAGATGACTAAAGTCATGTGTTAGTGAAAGGCGTAGGAAGTATTGGGAATTAAGACAGTAAGCTTTTGGTAAATCTTTGCATAGGTACAGAATTACTTGGAATGCCTCTTTAACATGCATACAAATCTAGAAGTAGTATTTAAAGGAGATAATGTATACATTTGGTTTTAAGGTTCTTTAGTTTTAAGTTGGAGAGACTTTTCAGAGTTGACAGAAAAGGATTTGTTCAAGTCTGTGGACTGTACTATTAATTGGCTGTCTTTCTAATGCCTTTTTTTATGTTTTCAGTATGTATTACTTATCTTCTGTGATTCAGATGACTTCATACCATATAGGACCTGTTGTCTGGTTTTGAGCTTTATTAAAAGCTGGGCTTAGATCTTCTCATAGTAGTATGATGGAACCTGTTGCTCTAGGTTCTAATTCAACAGTTATGAGTAAGATATTCTCAGAGGTACCATTCTTTTGGCTTCAGAGCCACGGCATACTGCCTATACTTATGTAAGTGGTCATTTGAACAATTAACTTGCTTCAACAATTGACAGGGTCATATGACTTTGATCTGAAATTGTCGAAAACAGGTCAAACAAAAGAATGTCATTGACTTTGTTTCATCATGTTACACATACAGCTTCAGTTAGAGTGTATTTCCTTCTCTTTCAGTTGTTTGCCTCAGCTACTCTAAGTTATGGACTTCATAGAAAAATGAATGGCAGTGATTTCTAGTGTGTAGAGTAAGGTCTTCAAAAGTTTGTGGATAACTTGAGCTATGAAATCAGAATCTCTAGAGATGAGGCCTAGGCTCTCTATTTTTTAATGAGTTCCCCAGTGACTTTGATATCCAGTGAAGTTTGGGAGCATTGTCAAGAGCAGCAGTCTCTAAAGTGTTTTGTGTATAGGCCCAGCCATGTGGTATGGGAAGAAGATATTAGAATATTTCTTATTTATCTTTTATCTCAAAAAAGAGTAAAATTAGGCTCAAATAATATTTAATACATGGATCGATGGTTTCTTTACTTGCACTTCCATCAGATGGTCATGTATCACCTAGAGTAGCCAGGTATCCTAAAGGAAGAGTGGGAGTTCCACAGTGAAGACTGGTTGTACCATCATCTCTCCTTTGTTAGAATATGGCAATCCATTACAGTTTATGCATATGAGTTAAATGCATTTATAGGATATATACATACATACACACATACACATATATATAGTTGTGTCATTTTATAGATATTTACATACATATATGTATATATATGTATAGGTGTGTATATATATACATATATATGTATATGGGGTTGTGTCATTTTCTTAGACACGCTGATTCCAGATATGGATTGTTGAGAAGTTTATCTGAAGCACTGTTAACCTTGACTTTATGGAATTTCTTCATTCCTTTACATATGCCTGAGGACAACTATACACAAATTATTTGCCTTTTATTTTTTGAGCCATGTAATAGCTATATTTTTCTGACAACAGTGTCTTTTTAAGAAAGTTACAGCTTTGTTGAGATATAATTCACATATCATAAAGTTCACTCTTTTGACGTGTACAGTTCAGTGATTTTTAGTATATTCACAAAGCTGTTCATCAAGCACCACTATCAAAGCATTTTAATTAATTAATTAATTAATTTTATTTTTGGCTGCGTTGGGTCTTTGTTGCTGCGCACGGGCTTTCTCTAGTTGCGGTGAGCGGGGGCTACTCTTCGTTGCGGTGCATGGACCTCTCACTGAAGTGGTTTCTTGTTGCAAAGCACGGGCTCTAGGTGTGCAGGCTCAGTAGTTGTGGCTCACAGGCTCTAGCACAGGCTCAGTAGTTGTGGCACACAGGCTTAGTTGCTCTGCAGCATGTGGGATCTTCCCAGACCAGGGCTCGA
Source organism: Balaenoptera acutorostrata (assembly GCF_949987535.1). Classification (NCBI taxonomy): domain Eukaryota; kingdom Metazoa; phylum Chordata; class Mammalia; order Artiodactyla; family Balaenopteridae; genus Balaenoptera; species Balaenoptera acutorostrata. The sequence goes on along the minus strand of NC_080069.1, from coordinate 54,864,600 downwards.
ACCCGTGTCCCCTGCATTGGCAGGCGGATTCTCAACCACTGCGCCACCAGGGAAGCCCCTATCAAAGCATTTTTAAATCATTCCTGTGGTAAGCTGAATAATGGCCCCCAAATATATCCAGGTCCTAATCTCTGGGACCTATGAATGTCACCCTATATCATAAAGGGGACTTTGCATATGTGATTAAGTTAAGGACCTTGAGATGGGTAGATTATCCTGGATTATCTGAGTGGTATCCTAAATGTAATCACAAGTGTCCCTGTAAGAAGGAGACAGAGAGATTTGACTACAGAGAGGAGAAAGTGTGATGTGACAACTGAAACAGAAGAAAAGGTGATGTGATGATGTGAGGGAGGAATCATGAACCAAGGAATGCAGGCAGCTTCTAGAAACTAGAAAAGGCAAGGAAACAGATTCTTCTCCAGAGCCTCCAGAGGTAACCTTGAATTTTACCCTCATAAGACTCACCTGGACTCTGGCTCCAGAACTGTAAGAGAATCAGTTTATGTTGTGTTAAGCCACTAAGTTTGTGGTAATTTGTTACAGCAGCCATAGGAAACTAATACAACCCTCAAAGAAACCCCAAGCCCATTAGTAGTCACTTTCAATTCCCATCTCCCTAAAGTCCTTGGCAACTGTTTTCTGTCTCTATGGATTTGCCTATTCTGGACAATTCATGTCAATGGAATCATATAGTATATGCCCTTTTGTGTCTGGCCTCTTTTACCTAGCATATTTTCAAGTTTCATTAGAACTTCATTCCTTTTTATGGCTCTATAATATTACATTGAATGGCTGTAGCACATTTTGTTAATCCATTCGTCAGTTGATGGACATTTGGGTTGTTTCTACTTTTTAGTTATTATGAATAGTGCTGCCATGAACATTTGTGTACAAGTTTTTACGTGGACTTATGCTTTCAGTTCTCTTGATATATATCTAGGAATAGAATTTCTGGGTTTTATGATAACTATTTTTAACTTTTCAAGGAACTGCCAAACTATTTTTCCAAGTGGTTGCACCATTTTACATTCTTGCCAGCAATATGTGAGCGTTCACATTTGCCACATCGTTATCAACATTTGTTATTGTCTGTCTTATTATAGCCATCCTATTGGGTATGAAGTGGTATCTCATTGTGGTTTTGATTTGCAGTTTCCTAATGACTTATGGTGTTGAGCATCTTTTCACGTGCTTATTGGCAGATTATATCATTTACAATATTTTATACTGAGATTGAGTGTGTCCCTAAAAGATATTTGTATTACATAGCGGTTTAAACGGTTTTGAACTTAAACATGTTTTATTTTTTTTTAGTAAGAACAATTGTTTTAGATTTTCCTACTTTGCATAATATTTTCATTCCTGTAGTTGATGTGTATAAAATAAATATATATATATGCTGGTGTGCTGAATTTTTTTTTTTTACCAGTAGAGATGTACAAGTGATCATGCTTATAGGTCACCGGTCTAGAGGATGCTCCAGTGGACCTTATGTTAAGATGTCTTACAAAGGTGGTGCAACAAGCCATCATTATGAAGAGATCTACTAAAGACAACTCTTTTTCTCAGATTTTGTTTTGTTACATGATATGAAAATGCTTTGAAGGAGTAGGGACCTGACTCTAAAAGAAACTAGGATATATCATTCACTGAGAGGAATTGCCTTTAATGAGTAGTTTAGGAACAAATATCATTATGTAACAACCACAAAAACAAGGAAAACAGCTATTCCATTTATTGAGTGCCTCTTGCTGTCAAGGCACCTACACTAAGTGTATGACATACATTATTTAATTATTACAACACCTCTATGAGTTTGGTGGTCTTGTCCTTATTTTATACGTGAATAAGCTAAGACCCACAAAGTACAAGTAATTTTCCCAAGGGCATGGAGCTAAGAAGAGGTAGAGCTGGGATTTAAAAACAAGGCTAATCCCTTGCCTTTTATTCTGTATCGTATGATGTAATTAATTTGTCACTGCTTTTCCCATCCCCCACTCCCTTGCCCATTTCTACCCCTAAAGGGAGGGAAAAGCTGTGGCCTAATGCCACTTGATAAATAAAAGGAGCTGAAGAAGAACAGCTTAGAGATATAGCGAGCAAGAGAGTTTGCATTTAACCACAGAAAATTAAAGAACTGCTTAGGATTGGCTAGGGTTTAGAGTCAGCAGTTGCAGAACAGTATTAAAGAGGGGCCTGATTCTAAGTTACAGGTGGAAGACGTCCTTGGGCCAGGCAACACAACCTGCTTTCTGAGCCAAACCTATGGAGGAAAGGATAAACTGACAGTTTTTATTTATATTTATTTATTCAACTAAAATTGTGTATCTTCTGTGCACAAGGCACCATGTGATGCTAGAGATACAATGATGTAAAGGAGAGACATAGTTCTTACCCTCAGGAAACTTTCATTCTAAGTTGGGGGCCCAGAGCAGATGATACTTTACCATTTGTGGTACAGCTACTTATTTGCAGTTGTGATAAATCCTACAAAGCAGGAGTATAAGTTCTGTTAGAAAAGTTTAGTGAATTTAAGGTAATCTAAGAATGCTAGTAAAATTCTTATTATTAGGGGGACATTTCCTAATTAAGTTAATAATGAAGTTTATTGAGTGATTTGTTTCTCCTTTGTGAAATTTTCTTACCCGTTAGGTTTGTGTCCTTCCCTCTTTGCCCCACGGCATCCCTCTGTATTTAAGCATAACTTACTATAAATGTTTGTTTACTTGTTTATGTTTCTGTGAGCTACTTTGGGGTGTAATAAGCTCTTTTTATTCATCTCTAGTCCTAGTTCTTAACAGCTTGTTTATGAGACCTCTTGCATTGCCCAGGAAAGTTATAATTTCATATTTTCTATCCCAGTGTCTCAGTGAATTTTTACTTTTAGAATATGCATATTGAGTTTTTACAGTATTTTTTCTTGCACAGCTCGTTTGTTGTTCAAAATTAGAAGAGAAGGATAAGCAAAATTTGAAACAAAAAAATTGCACATAATGTCACTATCCAGACATAACTCTAAACAATTTGCTATATATAATTTCATACCTTTTTCTATACATACATGTATATCTATGGATTTTTTAAAAGTGAGATTGTATTGAGCCTACTGTTTAGTATAACCTGATTTTTTCATCTTAATATATTGTGTACATCTTTTCCTGGCATATGTACACACGTATTTTTTATGCCTACATAGTATTTCATTGTACATTGCATTTTTCATACTTTTACCAATCTTCTATTGATGGATATCTTGTTTGTTTTCAATTTTTTTTATCATCTTCAGTGCTGTGATGATCATCCTGAGAGCTATCCTTAGCACTTCCCTCTAGTTATTTCTAAGAATAAATTTTTAGAAATGAAATTGCTAGCCCAAGGGTATATAATTACCATCTGTAAAGATTTCTTCCTGTTGGACTCCTCCCTGCATTATATAGTAGTGCTGCTTTACCTATACTTTTTTCTACATAAGATATGAATTATTCGTATGTCTTGATATTTGTTTTGAAAAACATGGTTAATTGTTATAACTTAATTCTTCATTCTTTCACTTATGTACTAAATGTGAGCCCTGGCTGTGGGTTTGTCATATATGGCCTTTATTATGTTGAGGTAGGTTCCCTCTATGCCCACTTTCTGGAGAGTTTTTATCATAAATGGGTGTTGAATTTTGTCAAAAGCTTTCTCTGCATCTATTGAGATGATCATATGGTTTTTCTCCTTCAGTTTATTAATATGGTGTATCACGTTGATTGATTTGCGTATATTGAAGAATCCTTGCATTCCTGGGATAAACCCCACTTGATCATGGTGTATGATCCTTTTAATGTGCTGTTGGATTCTGTTTGCTGGTATTTTGTTGAGGATTTTTGCATCTATGTTCATCAGTGATATTGGCCTGTAGTTTTGTTTCTTTGTGACATCTTTGTCTGGTTTTGGTATCAGAGTGATGGTGGCTTCGTAGAATGAGTTTGGGAGTGTTCCTCCCTTTGCTATATTTTGGAAGAGTTTGAGAAGGATGGGTGTTAGCTCTTCTCTAAATGTTTGATAGAATTCGCCTGTGAAGCCATCTGGTCCTGGACTTTTATTTGTTGGAAGAGTTTTAATCACAGTTTCAAATTAATTCCTTGTGATTGGTCTGCTCATATTTTCTATTTCTTCCTGGTTCAGTCTTGGAAGGTTATACCTTTCTTAGAATTTGTCCGTTTCTTCCAGGTTGTCCATTTTATTGGCATAAAGTTGCTTGTAGTAGTCTTTTATGATGCTTGGTATTTCTGCAGTGTCTGTTGTAACTTCTCCTTTTTCATTTCTAATTTTATTGATTTGAGTCCTCTCCCTCTTTTTCTTGATGAGTCTGGCTAATGGTTTATCAATTTTGTTTATCTTCTCAAAGAACCAGCTTTTAGTTTTATTGATTTGCTATTGTTTTCTTTGTTTCTATTTCATTTATTTCTGCTCTGATGTTTATGATTTCTTTCGTTCTACTAACTTTGGGTTTTGTTTGTTCTTCTTTCTCTAGTTCCTTTAGATGTAAGGTTAGATTGTTTATTTGAGATTTTTCTTGTTTCTTGACGTAGGCTTGTATTGCTATAAACTTCCCTCTTAGAACTGCTTTTGCTGCATCCCATAGGTTTTGGATTTTCGTTGTCAAAATGAAACACGTTGTTGTGTTTTTATTGTCATTTGTCTGTAGGTATTTTTTGATTTCCTCTTTGTTTCTTCAGTGATCTCTTGATTATTAAGTAACGTATTGTTTAGCCTCTATGTGTTTGTGTTTTTTACGTTTTTTTTCCTGTAATTGATTTCTAATCTCATAGTGTGTGGTCAGAAAAGATGCTTTTTATGATTTTAATTTTCTTAAATTTACTGAGGCTTGATTTGTGACATAAGATGTGGTCTATCCTGGAGAATGTTCCATGTGCACTTGAGAAGAAAGTGTAATCTGCTGTTTTGGATAGAATGTCCTGTAAATATCAATTAAATCCATCTGGTCTTTTGTGTCATTTAAAGTTTGTGTTTCCTTATTAATTTTCTGTTTGGATGATCTGTCCATTGGTGTAAGTGAGGTGTTAAAGTCTCCCACTATTATTGTGTTACTGTTGATTTCCTCTTTTATAGCTGTTAGCAGTTGCCTTATGTATTGAGGTGCTCCTATGTTGGGTGCATATATATATTTATAATTGTTATATCTTCTTCTTGGATTGATCCCTTGATCATTATGTAGTGTCCTTCCTTGTCTCTTGTAACATTCTTTATTTTAGAGTCTATTTTATCTGATACGAGTATTACTACTCCAGGTTTCTTTTGATTTCCATTTGCATGGAATATCTTTTTCCATCCCCTCACTTTCAGTCTGTGTGTGTCCCTAGGTCTGAAGTGGGTCTCTTGTAGACAGCATATATGTGGGTCTTGTTTTTGTATCCATTCAGGGAGCCTTTGTCTTTTGGTTGTAGCATTTAATCCATTCACATTTAAGGTAATTATCAATATGTATGTTCCTATTACCATTTTCTTAACTGTTATGGGTTTGTTTTTGTAGGTCCTTTTCTTCTCTTGTGTTTCCCACTTAGAGAAGTTCCTTTAGTATTTGTTGTAGAGCTGGTTTGTTGGTGCTGACTTCTCTTAGCTTTTGCTTGTCTGTAAAGCTGTTGATTTCTCTGTCGAATCTGAATGATATCCTTGCCAGGTAGAGTAATCTTAGTTGTAGTTTCTTCCCTTTCATCACTTTAAATATTTCATGCCACTCCCTTGTGGCTTGTAGTTTCTGCTGAGAGATCAGCTGTTGACCTTATGGGAGTTCCCTTGTATGTTATTTGTCATTTTTCCCTTGTTGCTTTCAATAATTTTTCTTTGTCTTTAATTTTTGCCAATTTGATTACTATGTGTCTTGGCGTGTTTCTCCTTGGGTTTATCCTTCCTGGGACTCTCTGGGCTTCCTGAACTTGGATGGCTATTTCCTTTCCCATGTTAGGGAAGTTTTCAACTATAATCTCTTCAAATATTTTCTCGGGTCCTTTCTCTCTCTCTTCTCCTTCTGGGACCCCTGTAATGTGAATTGTTGGTGCATTTAATGTTCTCCCAGAGATCTCCTAGGCTATCTTCATTTCTTTCATTCTTTTTTCTCTATTCTGTTCCACGGCAGTGAATTCCACCGTTCTGTCTTCCGGGTCACTTACCCATTCTTCTGCCTCAGTTATTCTGCTATTGATTCCTTCTAGTGTATTTTTCATTTCAATTATTGTATTGTTCATCTTTGTTTGTTTGTTCTTTAGTTCTTCTACGTGTTTGTTCTTTAATTCTTCTAGGTCTTTGTTAAACATTTCTTGCATCTTCTCGATCTTTGCCTCCATTCTTCCTGGCATGTGTTTATGGGTTGTGTAGTTATCACTAGCCATATATTTAGTTGATGTGGCAGGAGTAGTTGTTAATTCCTGGGTTATGCTCTGTTGGAGGAGGAGCAATAGTCATTCCGAGCAATAAGGTTGTGTAAAAACATCTGTGGAATTATATTAGGTTTCCCACGTATGGTTGAATATTTTTGGCTCCATTTTGTAAAATAGGAACAGCTATGGTAAACTTCCAAGTTTTCATATAAAACAATATTAATTTAGGTGGGTGGACAGAAGAAACATAAATGTCAGTTTTTACCAAAGATTGAGCACCTTGCCTAATGTCATTTTAAAAATACAGTAATTTTAGGTGTCATATGAAAGTAAATATTTATGTAAGCTATAGGGAAGTGGAAGAATCAATTAAAATTAATTTTAATTATAGAAAAATGATTAAGGCTTACATTCATAAAATGGATATATATTTCCCTTAACATATGACTCAAATATTGTATGTACATAGTAGGAAAGTCAGAAGTTTTGACTGAGGAAAAAAAGATTAAAAATCATCTATAAACCAGAGTACATGTATAACAAAGAAAGAGATCATACTATATATATTCTTTTGTAACATGTTTTTATTCAGCTAGCAATTTATCATGGACACCAAGTCGTGACAATCTACTTCTGACAGCTAATTGAATGAGCATATGGCTGTCCTGTATTTAATGAATTTCCTATTGTGGGATATTTAAATTGTTTTCTGTTTTGATTTTGACTTTTCATATGATGCACCACACTGTGATAAATTTTTTTTAATTGAAATATAGTTGACATACAAAATTATGTTAGTTTCAGGTGTACAACATAGTGATTCAACATTTTACTATATCATGAAATGATCAAGACCATAAGTTTAGTAACCATCAGTCCCCATGCAAAGTTGTTACAATATTGACGATATTTCTTGGTGTGTAATACATCCCCGTGACTTATTTATTTTCTCACTGAAAATTTGTATCTCTTAATTTCCTTCACCTGTTTCACCCACCCCCCAAACCATCCATTTGTTCTATCTCTGAGTCTGTTTTCGTCTTGTTTTGTTTGTTTTTTGGTTGTTAGATGCCAAATGTAAGTGAGATCATACAATATTTGTCTTTCTCTGCTTGACTTACTTCACTTAGCATAATATTCTCTAGGTTCATCCACATCGCTGCAAATGGCAGTATTTCATTCTTTTTTATGGCTGAGTAGTATTCCATTGTATAAATATACCACATCTTCTTAATCCAGTCATCTATTGATGGGCACTTGGGTTGCTTCCATGTGTTGGCTATTGTAAATAGTGCTGCTATCAACATTGTGGTGCATGCATCTTTTTGAAATAGTGTTTTCATTTTTTCTGGATATATACCCAGGAGTAGAATTCCTAGGTCATATCGTAGTTCTATTTTTAGTTTTTTAAGGAACCTCCATACAGTTTTCCATAGTAGCTGCACCAATTTACGTTCCCACCAGCACCATACCAGGGCTCCCTTTTCCCCACATCCTCTCCAACATTTGTTATTTGTAGACTCTTTGATGATGGCCATTCTGACAGGTGTGAGATGATACCTCATTGTGGTTTTGATTTGCATTTCTCTAATAATTACTGATGTTGAGCATATTTTCATGTGCCTATTAGCCATCTGTATGTCTTCTTTGGATAAAAGCCTATTTAATTCTTCTGCCCATTTTTTATGTTGTTTGTTTTTTTGTTATTTAGTTGTATGAGCTGTTTGTATATTTTGGAAATTAAGCCCTTGTTGGTTGCATCATTTGCAAGTATTTTCTCCAGTCTGTAGGTTGTCTTTTTGTTATAGCGATGGTTTCCTTTGCTGTGCAAAAGCTTTGCTTTTAATTTTGTATCTGCTGAACAACTTTTCAGCAGTTTTTTTTGGGGGGGGTGGGGGGGTTTAAGCTATTTTGATTGAATTTCTGTTATTTTTCTTTTTTTACCTTGGAGTCTAAATTCCATTTATCTGAACTGGGGAAGGAACTGGCCTTTTTTTAAAAAAAAATCCCTCTGGTTATTTGGGGGAATAAAGCACTAATTTTCTTGTCAAAGGATATTTCTGACACATTCTTACTGTGAGTTTGCTAGTTCATGCCAGGAGAGTGTCCAACATGAAATAGATAATTAATCCAGGCAGAATCTAGCAAAAATGAAAACTGAACGTCCCTGCAGGGAGCTCCTTTGTCATTCTTTCTGTTCCTGCAGAGAAATCAATGGAGTTTACATTGGAAGATATTGTTCCCTGTAGGGGGAGGTGTCTCAGGGAAGCTGCAGCTTCTGACATGGCGGAATAAAAGAGAAACCTAAAATCCCAGGCCGCTGAGTAGTGATTCCCTTGGGTGGCTTGATAATCTAGATCAGTCTGTTTAGTAAATGCCTTTCTGTTTTTACTTGTAGCGCTTATACAGTTCCAAGCCTCTTCTATTCAGATATTAGAATTATAAGTCTGTACTACAAACTGCCAAACAGTTTTTCTGTCATGCCTCCTTTAGAAATGGCATTGTGCTGCGCGTCTGGAGCCTGTGCTCCGCAACAAGAGAGGCCACAATAGTGAGAGGCCCGCGCACCGCGATGAAGAGTGGCCCCCACTTGCCACAACTGGAGAAAGCCATAGCACAAAAACGAAGACCCAACATAGCAATCAATCAGTCAATAAAGAAATCTTAAAAAAAAAAAAAAAAAAAAAAGTTGCTTAAAAAAGAAATGGCATTGTGATGTTAGGGATTGTTAGTATGAGAGTAGCTTTACCACATCAAGTACACATATTTTTGATTCATTAAGCCACAATTTGGGATTTAGATATGTGCCTTTACATTATTTGCCATCAACAGTACAGAAGTTGAGCAACTCTAATCATCAGAATTACTGTCCTTTAGATTATAAGGGACTTGAAAAAAGGCAACTCAATATTTATTCCTATTTTTTTTTATAACACTGCTTTGATAATACACTAGTCTCAGACATTAAAAGACTGTGAAATTGCTTAAATAAACCTGTGCTAGTAATTTTTTTATACCTATAACCTTTAACCCCATATTATTAGAATGAGAAAGAATGTTATTTTTCCCATTGTTTCTGCTCCATTGATTATGGCTCCTTAAACTCCCTTTTATCCCATGTTATTGTATTTTGGTAACAGAAGCATCCTGTTTTATGAATTGTGTGTGCTGAATTAGCTTAAGAGGGCTTCACTGCATGGTGATGACTTGAGTCCTGTAATTGTGAAGGCAGTTTCTTTTACCTTCATTATGAAAAGGGCAAATAAGGCGGTTTTCATAGCCTAAATGTTTTTAAAAAGCTTTCCCTCTGTTGGAGTAAAGCATCAGGACAAAAGGAGTAGGCTCTTCTTGGGAATTTCTAGAAATACCTTTTGGAGGTAAAATTAGAAGATAGCTATCTGTTCCTCTGCGAAGAAACAAATTCATTCTTACAGCTCAAGAACTGAAGCAAAGACTGATTCTTTTGCGATTCATTATTTTTTCCATTGGCAAGCTTCTGTTACACTGTATAAAGCACATTTGCATACAATTGCCTCAGTATTGCCTTTACTGTTAACCTTGTGCTATACATAGAGCAGGTGTTAGTAATATTATTTCCATTTTGCAGCTGCGGACACAGATTGAAGGAGATTAATGACTTTGCCATAGTCCCACAGCTACCAAATGGGAGAACCTGGGGTTTCTGACTCTAGTCATGTGCTCTTTACAGTATATCATGTTGCATCGGATCTTCGTAATCTGTGCTGTTTAGCGTTGCTAAGGTTCTTGTGGAAGAATAACATGGAAAAAGTATCATTCTCCCCAAGAAACAAAAATGGCAACAAAATATACATAACGTAAGCATTCAGAATGGAATGAATTCTCCAAAGTCTCATTGACAAACTAAGCAAGATGTTCTGAGTCATTTGTCGGTAAATATTCATATGCTATATATGCATAATACCTAGGTATTGTTCCTTCTATTTTATTTGTTTTTGCTTGTTTTGCCCTTACTGTTGAATTGTGGACTTAGTATTGTAGGCTGATAGTTTTCCTTCTATTTTATTTGTTTTTGCTTGTTTTGCCCTTACTGTTGAATTGTGGATTTAGTATTGTAGGCTGATAGTGTTGTAGGCTGATAGTTTCTGTGGATTTAGTATCATAGGATTTAGTATTGTAGGCTGATACTGTTGAATTGTGGATTTAGTATTGTAGGCTGATAGTTTCCTGTGGATTTAGTATTGTAGGCTGTTAGCACTTTTAAGATCTTATTGCACTCTTTTGGTCTTGTTAATTTTGAAAAGTTTATTACTCTAAATTGCTCCTTTGTAGATAGCCTGTATTTTCTCCCATTTATCTCTGAAGATTGTCTCTTTGCCTTTGGTTTTAAACAGTCATATCATAATGTATAGACATATAAACTTATTTTTAGTGTGGCTTATTTGATTTTATTTTCTGTGCAAATCATTTGGGTTATGTATTATGGGAGTGCTTTTTGAGAGTGGTCCAGGTGCCCCCAGCTCACTGCCATTTTTTGTTAATTTCTCAGCTCATTGGTTTCTAGTCCAACCATTACACTAGGGTGCAGCCCTTCAAGGGTGCTGGTTTTATGTGGGGGTCTCAGTTCCGACTCCCTTCCATCTATAGGATAAAGGCAGTATCTCCTCTTATCATGTGGACATTTAAACTCAAGCTATTAGGTTATGGAAACTGACAACTTCCTTTCAATACCACAATGCAGGTATTTCCCTCTTTGTTTCTGGCACTGGGTAATTAACCCCACCCCCATTTTTCCTTTTCGGCTCAGCTATATATAAAAGAATTTTCTTCTTTATCAGTCATTTCAAGTATGGCCCATCATGTTGTTGGAGCCAGAAGTCAGTCTATTTTTTGAAAACAGACAAGTCATTGGGTAATAAACAGTAGAGCTGAAACAAGCCAGTAAAGACCAGGAACATGAGCTTGACTAATCTGATATAATATGACAGATTGCACAGGTCAACAGGCTGGTGGATCAAATCCACAGGGGTCTAGGAGATGGACATAGCAAGATAGTAATAGGTTGAATCCAAAGCCCTCAGGGCTGGAAGATCTCTAAGATCTAGTCAAGAATAGCCCAGGGTTGGGAAGGTCAAAGGAAGCAGCTTTCTTTATTAGAGGCTTCCCTGCTCCTGATTATGTATAGGCAAGCCTGGATTTACATATACTCCCTGCAGGTATACCTTGCTTACATTTAAGGCACAATTCCTGGCTGGGATTCTGGAATATCTTCTCATATTCCACATGTAGAGTACCATTTCAGGCACTAGTTTTCAAACTTTCTAGGAAGAAGACTTTTTAAAAAATAAGTAAACCTTTGAAAATACTTAGAGGATATAGCCTCACTCCCCACCCACCATCCATGGACAGGGCAAGCCCCTTTTGTACTCCCATAATTGGTGGCCAGAGATCTTTTTTGTTGATCTGCAAAGTGCATCAGAACATGTATGAGACCATACTTCCTCCTGGTATTTTGATTTACAGAAATGTTTGAATGACAAAGCTGTTGTTAGCAGACCTTACATCTGAGCTACAGTCCTTTTTCCCTCGTGCCTGCACGATATTTCTTTCTAGATGTCTTTCCATCCGCTCCAATTAAACATATCCATCCCCCATGTCCTGCAAAGGTGCTCCTTCTTCCGGTTTCCCCTCCATTTAATTATGTTGCTTTTTATTCACCCAGGTCTCTAGGCCCAAATCATCTCACTTCATTCTCCAAGTCCTTTTAATTCTTTTATTCTCTATCTCAGATTTACCATTCCTCAGGCTCCAGTACCATCAGTAGTTGATAACTACTGATAATCTGATATAGTTATTATTGTGGTAGGTGAGGGGGTGGGGGCGGTGGTTGAGAACTGTAAGATGTGGTCATTGTCTTTACAGAACTTAATATCTACTTGAGAAGACAATTTATATTCACAAAAATAGTGAACAATACCAGGCAGTATGGAATTAAATGCTAAGTTGGGTAGTACAGAGTTTTAAGTGCTAGAAGTTAGAGGAAAGGAAGGGATAAAGTGAGGGCCTGAATTGTAACAGAAAAGTTAATTGTAGAATTGAGATTTGAACTGTCTTGAAACAACGTAGGTTGGAATTAGATAGAAATTTAAAGTGAGGAGAAAGCGTGGATAATTAGTGTGTATATTGAGCATATGATATTTGGAAAACTTTTGAGGTTCTTTATGTTAGGGACTACTGACACATAGGAATTAGAGAGGTTCATGACTGCTTTGAGTTTGGCTATTTAAGACTATCAGAAGAATCTTTCAAAAATAGTATTTGAATTTAGTTTATTCCCCAACTCAGAAATCTCTGGAGGCTTCCTTTTGCTTTTGATTCTGATCCAAACTGCTTTGGTATTCTAGGTACTCTTTGATCCATCAGCCTTGCTTCACCAGGACTCGTGCTTTTTATGTCTACAGCTTGCTTTATTTGTGTTTGACTTATGCTTTCCATTTCCTTGTGGGATGTCTGCCTGATTTCTTTCCATTCCTTCTTCAAGTCCCATCTCTAGACTTTTTGCCTCCTGATACTGTAATGACTCCCACCCACTGAAATAGCTTTCCTCCCTGGGTTCCTCCTGAAACTGTTTTCTGTTGAAAATAGTTCAAAATCTAATCATGCACCTTTTGTTTCCCAATGATTTAGAATTACAGATATTTCTCTTCCTTTTTGATACGGTGGTAAGTTCTTTGAAAGGTTAGATTATGTTTTGTATTTTATTGTTCCTCTTAGTGCTGTATGCTACTCTGGGTATATACTCGATGTTGAATTGATAGCTTTTAAAGAATTGGTTTCTTTTTTATTTCAAATACTGATGATTTGTAATATTAGAGCTACTTTGTATAAATGTACCTACTGTCATGCCTGACAGTACTGCCCTTAGTGAATGCTAGTGGAATCCAAATTTGTAGTGGATCCCAAGTCAAAGAACATTTTTCTGTTGTTTCACGGAAAGTGGAAAATAAGAGCAAAAGCACTGAATCCAAGTTTTCTGAGATACTCTTTCTGCTGTTTTCTTTGAGTCTCTCCTTAATCTGTGTCTTTAAATATATATTATTCATTTATCTTTGACATCTTTTCACTTGTTAACTCATGTAGTGTTTCCTAAATAATTTATGTTTGTAGATGAAAAATTGTGTGTGTTAATTGAAGCTTAAGAGAAGAGATTGTAGTGGTTTAGAAAGATTAATCCTTGTTAAACTCTATCTGATTGATCTGTGTTGCCACTCTTCCTGCCTGAGTTTTAAAATTTTAATCAAATATCTGTAAGTGAAGAAATCATCCATTGTAGTTGGAATTGAACTTAAGAAGATATTTGAATATCCTTAAAACCAGATCTTGAAATGGCTTAAGAATACTTGGTTTAAGGGAATTGGGTCAAGCTAACAATAACATTTTTGTTAGTTTTATTTTAGCATTTAACAGCCTCTTAAAAATCTGAATTGACTTTTTAAACAAAGTCTTAAGTTATTATTTTAAATAATAAAATTATTCACTTACCTCATTTAGAAGTTTGTAAGATGATTTGAGAGTGTTTGATTTATGTATGCTAAGATCCCGATTTTCTGAGTGGTGATACAGTTTCAGCAAGACTGGAAAACTATGAGAACTGTGAATACCTGGATTTAGAAATGTTCTAGCATTATCTTACCCTTCTTGGTTTCAGCGAATGGCTATTCAACAATGTTTGTAGCTAACCTGGAGTGAATTTTGTGTGTATTTGTGCATGAGGGAGAGCGACAAAGCTTTGCTTCTTTGGTTAACCAAAAATAAAGTAAAAAAGCAGTTGTGTGAGGCAGGCTGGATCTTCTTCAACAACAGTTTATATTAGTTTAAATAATTTCTTTTGAGGGGTGATGATTTATCAGATCTTAACTGCTAGGAGTGTTCTTGTTCTTAAGTTTCCTTATAATGAAAGACAGTACTCTTTACTAACGGAGTCATATGAGCTGGGATTTTGTTAGGCATTGACTTTTGTATTTGCTTCACAGGTGGTTTGTATTCGCTCCACTTGGAATGCTCTCTCCCCAAAGCTGAGTTGTGACATGAGACCTCTCATTTTGAAGACCCTCAGTGAACTGTTTTCTCTGGTTCCTTCCTTAACAGTCAATACAGCTGAATATGAGGTATGCATTCAGAGCTCAGTAAATTGTCTGTTTCTACATTGGGAAGACATGTGCTTTATCATAACTTTTGGTAAAAATATTCGTAATCTTTTGTTTGCCAAAAATCATTTAGCACTTTTTGTTCTGTGAACATGTTGATATCTTTATGGACTCCTAGGAGTAGGAGGATATCCACCCTTATCAGTCCTCTGTCTTTGAGATTTATTTACGTGAAGGATGCCAAGTTTTTATTATGAAAGTATAGTCAAGATTTTTAAAAGCCCATATGTTAAAATAGTGTTTCTAAAATAATAGAATTCATGAGGCCAACAGTTTAAATGCATTTTGTTGGTGTTTTAAATTCTAAAAAGTGTTACAAAGGCTTTAGTAAGGCAGGGCAGACTTCTCAGTAGTATAGGTATAGTGTCATTTGTGGTTTTTTTCTAACTTAGGCATAGAGATTTGATTTTTTACATGTTAGTTTACATTTTCTATATATAGCTTTGCTTTTCATGTATACTCTTCAATGAAGGCGATTGTAAAATCAGCCTGTCCTAGGAGAGGAAAATAATTTTATGAACTAGGCAGTGTTTGTCATTGTAATGAATTGAAACACTTGGTGGAAGATGTTTTGCTATAAGATTGACGTATTTCTGTTTAACATTTTCTTTCTTATCTCTTCTTTGAATGAAATGAGAGGGTGGCAGATTCATTTATATCTCCACTTTTGTAGCCATATCCCCTTTCAAGCTCACCTTTTTATTGACTTTTCCTTCAAAGAGCCTCAATTGATTTCCACTTGAAGTCTTGGTGAACCTTTAGTTTGATTTAGTGCTTCACAGACTTTGATAAACTGACCCTCTGTAGGATTCCAAGAATAGTCCCTTACTTGTTTTAGATCACATGATAAGACAGGATTGTAGGATAATACTTCTTCTAATCATTCTAAATACTACACAGTGAATAAAGTCAAATTTGTCCTTACCAAGGACACAATACCTAGCATGGTACATAATGTATATTCAGAACCTAGTTGTTGAATGAATGAATGAACCAATACAGGATATTGTGAGTTTATTCTCACATTTGGGCTTTTGTTTTGGGTTATTAAAAAAAGAATCAATTCGAGACTCCTAGAGTATATAGTTCACCAACAGTCTTTTTTATGGCCACTGTTCGTGGGTACATACCCTATGTTGTCAGAAAGTCTGCCAGGCTACCGATAAGGAGCCCAGACTAAAACACAAAATAAGGACTTTGTATGCAGTGATACGTATATTTATTTTCTGTCTTCAAGGGCTGAACTCATATACCTTTGTATTGCTTGTACTTTCAGTTTTTATTACATTGAATTTATGAAGTGGCTTGTGTGTTTTTTATGTTTGCTTACATTGGTAAGCTGTAAGTTGTCTTTTGGACTATTTTTTTCCTTCAAATTTTACATTCCTTTTCAGTGACATTTTATTTTGGTTTATCTTCATGCTTATAATAACATTAGGATTCCTCTGTTGTTCAGATAGATGGCTTTGGGACCATTTTATCCATCAGTTTCCTCCTAGTTGGGAGATTTCTTCAGTGACCAGAGCCCACTTGGCAGCAGAAGTAAAGAAACGTAGAGAAGACCCCTCTCCAATCTGTCGCTCTGTCTCTCTTTCTCTCTCTGTCTCTCCCTTTCTCCCCACCTCCCCCACTTTCTCCCTCCTTCCCTTCCTTTCTCCCTCCCTCCTCCTTTCTCTTCCTGTGTGTGTTTAAATAATTTGTTTTCTATTAACTGCTTAGAGTTTGTTTGTATGTAAGCCCGAATTGAATATAGTTTTCCCAAAACATTTCTTAGGTCATTGCTATCCCTAGTCACCTCAAATGCCTTGTGTTTACCAAAAGTGAAGTCCAGTTTCTTTATATGGAGCCAATAAGGTCTTTTAGAATTGACCTCATTCTGCTTTTCCGCCTCCTGCACTCCAGGAAAACCAAACCATTGTAGATTCCTTCTCCGCTTCCAAATTCTTCTATTGCTTTTCCTTTGTTCATGTTGTTCTCTCTGTCTAGAATTACTTTCTTTTTCACCGCTAATTTTAAAGTCTATTTTAGGAAATAAAGAATTGGTTTAAGTTATCCCATCCTTTGAGAATTTTTCTTCAACAGGAGTCTATTGCTCCCAAAGTTCTTTATCTATACTGTCTTAACATTTATTTCTATTTTATACTACAGGTATATGTATACATATATTTTCTCCATTAAAATATAAGCTTGTTGAAAATAGAATCCATGTTTCAATTTGTATATTTTCTGAATTGCTTTGCAAAGTGCTTGATAATTCATTCATTGACTCAGAATATATTTATTAGAACTGTGCTAGGCCTTAGAGATACTAATAAGCACTAATAGACACTACTTTAAGTAGTTATTACATTCCCCAGAACTCTTCCAGTTACTTTATGTCAATTAGTTCTAATATCTGATAGGAAGTTATTATTTTTCATTTTATAACAAAAGAATCTGAGGTTTTGAGAGGTCTATCCATTCATTAAACAAATATTTATTGAGTATCTGCTACATGCAAGACAAGTAACTGAACCAACACTGTAGTTTCTAAGTGAAAGCTGTTTTCTAAACCCAGGACTTTCTGGGTCCAAGGCTATATTTTTCCATTATACCATGGTGTCAGTCCCTGCCTTCTGAAAGCTCAAAAGTTGGTAAAGGATATAGACATAAGCAATAATAATTATAATAACATTTGATGAGTACAGTTACTCAAAGGGCTACGAGAGTGTGGTGGTGGAAGTGACAAGCATTCTTAGGAGAAATCTAAGGAAACCTTATTTAGTTGGTGCTATTAGACTAGGATCGTGAAGAATTAATAAAATGTTGCTTTTCATTGATGTTTTTAAGAGAATATGCAAACACAAGGAGGTATAGAAGAACCTCATATGATTTAGCAAGGCAAGAAGCTAGATGTGGCTGAAATTAAGAAGACATTGAGTGTTGGAAGACAAATGGCTTTTTTTTTTTTTATAGCTTTTTTTTTAAAATTAATTAATTAATTAATTTATTTATTTTTGGCTGTGCTGGGTCTTCGTTTCTGTGCGAGGGCCTTCTCCAGCTGTGGCAAGTGGGGGCCACTCTTCATCGCGCTGCGCAGGCCTCTCACCATCGCGGCCTCTCCCGCTGCGGAGCACAGGCTCCAGACGCGCAGGCTCAGCAACTGTGGCTCACGGGCCCAGCCGCTCCGCGGCACGTGGGATCTTCCCAGGCCAGGGCCCGAACCTGCGTCCCCTGCATTAGCAGGCAGGTTCTCAACCACTGCGCCACCAGGGAAGCCCCCGACAAATGGCTTTTTATGCTCAATTATTTATTAAATATTTGTCATTTGAGGAACTGGGCTTTATATTCTTTATGTACTGGCCTTTGAAATGAGAAAGACAGCCACTGCTTTAAGGAGTGTACAAGCCAGTAGGGAGTTGACCACATACACAGATAATCACATTAGATGCTAAATTGTGCCATGTGCCGTATGGCCGCTTAGCGAAGGGAGAGCTCTCTTCTGGGTAGGGGGTTAGGAATAGAGGCATGAAAAAGGAGAGTGACATTTGTACTAAGACTTGAGAGGTCAGTAAGAAATGGTTAGGTTTCTAAATTTAATAATCTCACCTCATTTAGCATATCCATATGTTTAGAGGATGAGTCTGAGTATTTTCATTTTATGAATGATGGATAAGTACAGATCAGGTCAGTTACTAGTGGTATAATTTTTAAAGTGATTTAATTTCCACATTTGCTACTTCAGATTGTTTACTCTCAATTTTATCTTTGTCTTAAAATTTTATTCTGTTGTTTGTTGATTTTTCAGAATTTTAAAGTGCAAGTCCTCAGCTTCCTCTGGAACCACACTCAAAACAAGGTACTATCACAAGGGCGTCAGTGAAACAGAGCCAAGCTGGGGAAAGAACTGTGAGATAAGACTCTTAGGAGAAACATATAACTCCCTTGAAATGATGCCTTCTTGATTTTAAAAGAATTGTGACTATTAATAAATTTAGGTTTTGGAAAGTATTCTCAATTTATGCCAGTTAATACATTTTCACCATAAAATGCACTTGTTACTTTGTGGCACTGACAGATATGAAGAGGGACTGTTGCCATTGTCTCTCCTTTTAAAGGTCCTTCCTCTTTCCTGCTTTGCCTCTCCCCCACCGATAAGCACATCAAACAAAAAGTCCGCTCCACTTTTTGTTTGTTTGTTTTTGGTTTTTTAAAAATTTTTATCGGAGTATAGCTGATTTACCATGTTGTGTTAGTTTCAGGTGTACAGCAAAGTGACTCAGTTATACATATACATATAGCCACTCTTTTTTAGATTCTTTTCCCATATAGGCCCTTACAGAGTACTGAGTAGAGTTCCCTGTGCTGTACAGTAGGTCCTTATTAGTTATCTATTTTATATATAGTAGCGTGTATACTCTCCAGTTTTCGAATGTCATTTCCAATCAAGGGATATAGAGCAGAGGGTGTTGGTGATGTTCCACCTGGCTCATGAGTGAGAAAGCTTAGATTCCAGAAGGCCAGCTCTCCCGGGCAGTAGCCGGACACTCAGAGTCCAGTTCCAGGCCTATCAAACTCTATATCCTCATACTCCTTCCGCTAAACCGTACCACCTCATGGGGACCTGAGCAATTAGGAGTTATTTTATGTTTAATGTCCCAACTAGGATACAAATGTGGTTTTTCTGATGCCTCTGTCCAGTGCTGTTTTCTCTCTATTTTTAATTGGGACGTACTAAGCAAGGCTTGAATACCATTTCCAAAGCACTGACTATAGAACTTTGAGGTTGGTCAGGGAAGGTTTTCTTTCTGCCTGCAGAGTTGATGTTTAATATATGTTGTTTCTTTTGTTTATCTTACTTTTACTCTATCTAGGACCCAGTTGTAGCAAATGCTGCATATAAATCTCTGTCACACTTTGGTGCCAGGGAGCACACCATTCTTCATCTGCCTGAAAAGGTAGGTTTTTCTGCTTTCTTACCAGTGTCTCTTTACTGCTACATTTTATAACTTTACTTATATCCCCCGCT
Organism: Balaenoptera acutorostrata; assembly: GCF_949987535.1. Lineage (NCBI taxonomy): Eukaryota > Metazoa > Chordata > Mammalia > Artiodactyla > Balaenopteridae > Balaenoptera > Balaenoptera acutorostrata. The sequence continues at coordinate 54,845,020 of NC_080069.1, read as the reverse complement.
TAGGGAATTCTTACCTGTAACTCTAGATATGTTGTCCATAAAAGATAAGAAATTATATTTATAATTTGTTTCATCTGTAGTAGATTGTAGAGGTCTTAGACTTCATAGATAATGAACTGAAGCAGATGGAAGGTGAAAATGAAATCTCTATAAGGTGACTCGGTGTATGACTGCATTGCCCTGTGCCCAGGGCAAGGTCTGTGTCACTATAGGAACCACCTTACCCAGTTAGTGCACCGTCTTGAACTTCACATCCAAGCACGGCCTGCACAGAGTAAGGTTTTCTACCACCTGGGCAGCCAGAGATCTTTATTTGTGGTACAGAATTGAAGTGCCATCTGAAAAAAATCTGCTATTTCTTCTTTACTTTGAAATGATATATAGGTTAGTCCCAGAGAACTGGATGAAGAAAGTATCACTCTCTTTTAACGGTTAACACACTGTGTGATATTATCTTAGTTTTTAGACTAAACTGAAAACATACAACCTTTTCTACTACCTACCTAGTATAACCAGCTTTAAATTATCACGTTATATTAAGGAGTTAAGTGTATGATTTCTTTCTTTTTAAAAAAAATTTATTTATTTATTTATTTATTTAATGGCTGCATTGAGTCTTCATTGCTGTGCGCAGGCTTTCTCTAGTTGTAGCAAGCATGGGCTGCTCTTCGTTACAGTGCACGGGGCTTCTCATCGTGGCGGTTTCTCCTGTGGCGGAGCACGGGCTCTAGGCACGAGGGCTCAGTAGTTGTGGCTTGCGGGCTCTAGAGTGCAGGCTCAGTAGTTGTGGCGCATGGGCTTAGTTGCTCCACAGCACGTGGGATCTTCCTGGACCAGGGCTCGAACCCGTGTCCCCTGCATTGGCAGGCAGATACTTAATCACTGCGCCACCAGGGAAGTCCCTAAGTGTATGATTTCACATTTAGTGTTATTGCTAATTCAAAGGCATACAAATGGTTATTTAATGCCGTTAGAGTGTAAGGAAGACATTGTGTTAGAAGAAGTTATGCGTAACATTACCCAGAATCTGTCCTTGAGGTGAAGTGGCAAGTTTTGTTGTGAATTTCTTGGGATCCTCAGGCATTAAAATGGGTTGACTTTTTCTTCTGGGTTGAGCTTATACAGAGATTAGATGCCAGTAGGAACCAGGCAAACTTCTGTTTATTGAATCGAATTGGAGGGACTGAAGATAGGCTCTTGTAAAACCGAATCCTAAGTGAGGCAGGATTTCCCGTGTCACTGAGAACTCACAGACAGATCGGCCAGCTTGTTGTGCAGTTATCACAAACAGGAAGCCTTAACAAAAGATGTCCTATGACTCGTAAAATTTAAAAAGATGGGATTTCAGACTACACCATGGTGACTAGCAGTACCCATAGCTTCTGAAAAAAAGAGAGAGAAAGGTAAAGAAAGAGGAAAAAATTACGTGTAAATTTGGTATGTAAACTCCTACCAATAGATTAGCTACACTATCTGGAAAGATGCTTTTTCTTATTTTATATATATACATATATATATATATTTTTGGCTGCACTGGGTCTTAGTTGCAGCACGTGGGATCTTCATTGCCACGTGTGGGATCTTTGTAGCGGCACGTGGGTTCTTAGTTGTGGCATGCATGCGGGATCTAGTTCCCTGACCAGGGATCGTACCCTGATCCCCTGCACTGGGAGTGCAGAGTCTAAACCACTGGACCACCAGGGAAGTCCCTATATTATTTTAAATAAGCAATTGGTAATTTAGATCACAACATAATGATTACCTTTATTTTTAGCTATTATTACTGAAACATTCCAGCTGGAATGATAGCTTTTATTAAATAACTCCCATATACTCTTGACTCTAAATATTGTTATGTTTCTATTTTATCCTACTTGAGGGTTATGTTTAGTTTCTGGTTGTGTTTGTTAGAGTTATTACTCAGCTAAGTGCTGTACGCAGTCAAATATTAGATATTTTCTTAATCTAACTCTTCTATATCCTCTGATCCCTGAATAACCATAAATAGCTCTTTATACCTTCCAACATAAAGCGTAGTGATGTACTATATATGCTTGGGTTTTCACCAGCAGAGCGTGAAGAGCTGTAAAGGAAGTCTCTAAGACTTATTTTAGCCATGCTTTTCAGCCTTTTTTCTGCCCTAACCCCCTTCTAGGATGTGATTCCCTCTCATATGTAACAGAAGTTCACTACCGTGGATATTCTTAACTGAGATTAAGATGAGAGGACATATGGTTTAAAAGAGTCTACCCCACTTCAACCCCCAGTTTCTGATATAGAGGACCTTCCTCCGCATGGAGAATCATTACTTCCAAGACCACACCATGCATTGTTCTTCTTCTTTTTATTAATTACTGATTTTCAGTTTGGCTGTTTGAATATCTAAGAACTGAAAGTCCAGAAAATGGTCAGTATGTTCATATTCCAAACAAGTACCTGAAGGCTAAGGGTGCAACCCATTTAGATCCCACCTCTGTTTTATAGATAGTGGCAGTGATGTGAAACTGTGGCTCACTTTCTACAAAAGCATACTTTCAACTGTTTCAAAAGTCTCTGCCAGGTAGGGACTTCTCTAGTTAAAATCTAAGATTCCTCCTTGTTGTCAGCGTTTACTCACTCTGCACCAAGGGCAGTTTGGTTTACTCACAAAACTGAAGGCTACTTGTATACCTTTCCAGTGAAAGGTGTACATGTTCTCTTTTTCTATTTGTGGAAACTTGTGAAATAATCTTTTAACAGAACATACGGTGAATTTCAAGTAGAAATTTTTTTTTTAAAGATACAGTTTTTTAAAAAGGAAAAATTTTTTAAAAGATATTATCCACATGGTTACTTTTGTGGATTATAATTCAACTACTTTTGTAAGTACACCTTTAAATTTATTAAAGATTTCTTGTTCATTGCTGCATCAACTTAAACTGTGAAACTTGTTGAAAGAAAGCTAACAGGCTGGTAAAACAGAAGGCATTAAAGGAGTGACAGACATCAGAAGGAAGATTTAGGGTTAAACGAAACAGTACCATCTAAGGTAAGATGGAAAATATCAATGGAGAGTAGAGCTGAACGAGGTATCATGTGAGTCAGGGATTTGAATAGCAGATTCATCAACTCATCTTTCTTGTCACTGGTTTGTTATTAGGAAGTTTTGTGGGATTGTTGATGATAGACACTTAACACTTGGCATTGGTTTAGTGATTATTTATTGGACATATACTAAGTGCTAGGCTGTCTTATGAGCTGGGAATGTTGAATGAAACCATGTGTGAGGTGAACGTGATAACCACTACACTATGGAAATAAGGCCGGTGAATGAATCCATGTGTTTGTTGGTTTGTAAAAATATTACTGTTAATCACTTGAAACATGCAAGTCTAAAGTTGGTCAAAAAATTTGGGGGGGGCTTCTTTGAGGACCTGTTGATTTCAGTGTTAAAAAATAGACACGAATGATTTTTCCCCTTTAGTTTGTATTTCTTTGTCTTTTTAGCTATTTATCCTTCTCCTTTGCCTTCTTTAGTGGCCCCTGACACCCCCAAAATGAAACAAAACAGAAAAACAAGCCAAAAAAACTATAAAGAATTGTTCTTCTGGTAAAACAGTCAGTAATGGATAAACATTTAGGTTGACTCTTCTCTCTGACTTGGGTTCTTTAAAAAATACTTGGCTGCTTAAAAATTAAACTTTTTATTATAGAGCTCTTAAGATAGATTGCGTTGTTGATTTCTGGAGTTAATTTGAGAAGCGAGTAATATAAAAGAACTTATTATGCACCTTGGGTTGGTATTAATGTGGTATAACCTGTTTCGCTTTGATTTAAGCGAATGTCATTGCTTTCATCAGAAGCTGTTTCTCTTTTTAAATGAATTTATGCAGATACTTAACGAGTTCCAAATAAATCCTCTGTTTATGCACAAACTCCTGGATTTTCTTAGGTTGCACACACAGAAGCGTGGTTGAAAGGTTATCTGGCTCAGAAAATGTAGTAAGTAAGGCATTTTGTAGGATAAGCTTTCCAATATTCAACTTAAAGCAGATTTTAAAAGTAATTTATCATTTTATATTTGGCTCTCCCTTTAAGTTTCTTCAACAAAGCTTAGCTATAATTGGAAGGGTATAGTTGGTGTGTGTATGTGCATGCATGTGTGTGTGTGTGTGTGTGTGTGTGTGTGTGTTCTAAATAGACAGTTTTTTCCTGGATGTTTGAGTAGCTAATGTAATATAGTTAGCAACATTTTATAATTTTAACAAGTGTTTTTTCATATGACGTCCCTTGATTTTCCTTAGTTGTACTCATGTTGATCTTATTCGCTTGTTGCATACAAACCAAGGGAAAAGACTGGGACTAGCATAGGGAAGCTGGAACAAATACTTCTTTAAGAGATGAGCAGAGGAGTAGGGAAATGCCATGAAACCAAAGTCTAACAGTAAGTGCTACTTGGTTCAGGAGAATCAGCTCACCTTTGAAGAAACAAAATTGAAGGTGTAATCATTCCATTATAAGTAGGCAGAGTATATCATCTATACTTAAATTACAGTACATTGGGGCTTCCCTGGCGGCGCAGTGGTTAAGAATCCGCCTGCCAACGCAGGGACATGGGTTCTAGCCCTGGTCCTGGAAGATCCCACATGCCGCGGAGCAACTAAGCCCGTGCGCCACAACTACTGAGCCTGCGCTCTAGAGCCCGTGAGCCACAACTACTGAGCCCATGTGCCTAGAGCCCATGCTCCGCAGCAAGAGAAGCCATGGCAATGAGAAGTCCACGCACTACAACGAAGAGTAGCCCCTGCTTACCGCAACTAGAGAAAGCCCGTGAGCAGCAACGAAGACCCAACGCAGCCAAAAATAAATAAAATTACATTAAAAAAAATTACAGTACATCTCTAGTGTCTTTGTTAACATATGTGTATGTAAGATGCAGACATATGTTGTTTATCACACAGCAGGTAAATTAATATAGGGGTGCAGTTATGTGAATGCAAAATTAGACAACTTAAGATGGATGAACGGATCTTTTTTTTTAAATCCCCAACCTAGTAGGTCTTCTTTAGTGGCGCTCGGAAATAGTGATGGCCTGGGTGCTGTGACTCATTGAGCAGTTAAACTGGATAGGCTAAAATGTGTGCAAAAAAGATCAGATTCCTTTTATACTACATAATTCTGGAATTGGGAGCATTGGTCATTTGGCCTAGTTCATCCACCAGCTGAGGTCCCTCTGAAGGTGGTGGCAGCTTCCGCCTCTATTTCCTATGCTTCCGCTTGTGCCGCTGCCTCTTCTGCTGCCCCTCGTCCAACCCACACTCTCCCCTCCCCTTTCCTCTCTTTCCTATCGCCTCCCTTCCTCCCTTTCTCCTTCCTTTGTGTTTAAATAACTTTACTGAGATATAATCCACATTCCATACAATTCACCCATTTAGAGCATGCAATTCATGTGGTTTTAGTGTATTCAGAGGACTGTGCAACTAATCACAGAGCTGCCACAATCTAATTTTAGATCGTCTTATTAGCAATCAATCCCCATTACCCCTTTCTTTCCCCCCAGCGCTAAGCAACCTTTAATCTACTTTCTGTCTTTGTAAATTTACCTGTCCTGAACCTTTCCTATAATGAAATTATATAGCATGTGTTCTTTTGTGACTGGCTTCCTTCACTTAGCATAATGTTTCCAAAGTTCATTCATGTGGAACACATATCTGCACTTCATACCATTTTATGATTGAATAATATTCCATCGTGTAGGTGTGCCGTATTTTGTTTATATGCTCATGGACATTTGAGTTGATACATTTTTGCTATTAACAACTAATGTATTCACATTCATGTGCAAGTTTTGTGTGATCATTTGTTTTCACTTCTCTTGGTCATATACCTGGGAGTGGAATTGCTGGGCCATTCAGTAACTCTGCATTTCACTTTTTGAGAAACTGCCAAACCGTTTTCCAAAGGGGCTGCACCGTTTTACCTTCCCACCAGCAGTGTGTGAGCGTTCTGATTTCTCCACATCCTCACCATCCCTATGAGTTTTCATATTAGCTTCAGTGTTTACCGCTGGCTTCCACCTCCCCGAGTCTCCTATCACTTGTGAATATGACATGCAGCAGAGCTTCCCAGTGCTCTGATGCTCTGGTGCGGTATCTGGTGTTATTCATGTAGTCTCCAGCTGTAAGCATTGTTGTCTGTTTCCCCCCATATGCTGTTCAAATATTATTTTCAATTTGTACTATGATGTGTAAAAAGTCAGGAAGCAAGGTAAACAGACCCAGAACCAACTACTTTTTTTGAAACTTTTTAGGCAACTAGGGCTAGTTAAAATCTCTAAGATACCTCTTGATGATACCAAACGTGGCAAATTCCAAGTATATACACAGACCAGAGACACTCAGAAAACCCTGCTTGTCAGAACCAAAAGGTTTGCAAAGGTGCCAGGGTTTCTCTGGTGTGCGCTGATATCAACAAATGCAGGCATGCCCTCTGCGGAGCATGCATCATTGTTATTTATCTCTGTAATTATGGCTGGCTGAGTCCTCTGAGAATTAGATCCTCAAGACTGAATCAGAATTAAATCTTGTCTTGGAAAGTGGTTGGTGGTCAGGTTGCTTTCACTCCTTCACTAGTGAAAAGAACGCTAGTTATGATTGAAAGGCTTCGTCGGAGTTGAGGTTATTATACTTGAGAAACATTTTATCTCTGTTTGCTTTTATCCCCCTGCAAGAATCCTGACTCAGTGCAGTTCCTAAACGGAACAGTGCTTTGGGGACCTATGAAAAAGGCAGTCTGCAGGAATTGTTAATTATTTCTAAAAATAACTCCGGAAGACAGGCTAATGGTAATGACTGGATTCTGGCACTTTATGGTTATAGCAACCACATTTATGTATTTTGATTTCCTCCCCTAATGCTTAATTATCTCCATGTGGGCATTATCATGGTGTGTCATTGAAAGTATTAAAAATTTAATTAATTGCTTGACAGTTATAGCTTGTGGAAACTACAATACTGGTAATCATTTTACATTTTTAATTTTTGGTTCAAATAAACCTAACTAATCACAGAGTAACCACAAAATCTTCAAATGGCAAATTAGACACTATAAAGTATAGCTACCAACTGCAGATTTTAGTGTTTTTATATTCTATAGCAACAAACTGCCGAGTCTAAAAAAAAAGTCAACTAAAGCATTCTGTGTCTTCCTGATCTCTACTATGAATATTCTACTAGAAGACTTTAAGCTTTGTCATAGAAATATGGCTGAAATCACAAATTTTTAAAAAATGTATTCAGACAAGGCAAATATTTAATTATAAACTACGGAAGTTCAATATATTGAATGTGTGTTTGCATTTTATTGTCAGATGGTGTAAAAATTTTATTAGTTTTCTATAGTAATCATTGCTTAGGCTGGTTTATGGCAATTTTCTTACTATATTACCATTAGTTCTTTACATGGATCTGGGAGTGTATCTAATAAGATGATTAGAGTTTACCATTTAGTTAATCTGAAAATGAATAGATTTTTTAAATTAATTTTAATGGTCTTTTGACATTGTAGAGCAATGAGTCTAACTTAATTTTTTAAAGGACAAGGAAAAGATTTTACATAATATTTTAGTATCGCCTTCTCTATCATTTCAGGTAAGACCAGAAATCCAAATTCCTGATGACCTAGATGAAGACGAGGAGGGTGATGAAAAGGACGTGGATCTTTCCATTCCTGGTTCTTGCTATCTCAAACTGTTGTCACTCACTGCTCCTTCCGTTTTACCAGGTGACTCCTATTTTGTGTCAGGGAAGCTAGCACTTTTTTAGTGATTTTAACTGTCTGATTAATTGTGCTCTTTTGTGATGTACACATATTATAGCTTAGTTTAATCTTAAATACTTATTTTCTATATGTCTTATAGGGACTGCTTGAGGTAGTATGGTGTTCAAAACACACTGAAAAATGTTAGACTCAAGTAAAAATGAACTGGAGAACTAGTTTAAACAACCATTTTCACTGAAAAATTTAAATTCATCTCAAAAGTTAAATTTATTCTACAAGGCAAATTTGCAGTGGGACTTTAAGTCACTGATTCAAATGGTTCTTTAGCTTATTTATATAAGATAAGTGAAAAGATCATTAGGATCTTCAGAAATTTCCTGGGTAGTTTCATCATTAGAAATATATTCTTCCTAAAGAGATGGTGGTACCAGTATTTGAGAGCTATACATTAATGCTTTTAAAAAATAGATTAACTTGTATGGTTGTTCAGCTTTGATATAAAGCGTACAGGACCTTGACATTTTAAAAAATTATTCTAATTATACCTAATTATTCTCATTCAATAGTAGCCAACATTTTCCCAAGCATGCATCTATTACCATATTCTGTCCCAAATCTACCCTGAATGTTCATGGATGTAAAAATTTAATTTCTGAAAATTAAGTTCAATAAACACGAGAAATGTCATCTTTATCTTCTCAGTCATAATCTCAGTAGCCTGTAATGTTAGAAGTTTTTATCCTTGGTTTCATCCCACATGGAGATTCCTAAGGAATTCAGCCAAGTATATAGTAGTATTTCTTGCTAGACAAAACTCCTGTCCCAAATTCCTGCCTCCTTTCATTAGAGAAAACTGAATGGTACAACTTAGACAGAGTTCACCTTTTCTTTTCTCCTGATGTCCAGAACAAGCCTTAAGGACTTGTTCCCTTTTTCTTTCTCCTGTTCGTCCCCACTTCCTACCTGAAGGCTCTTCAGAGTCTAGGACCTCCCCTGCGGTTAATAGTAAGTCCAAGGAAGAAAAAAGCCGTCAGTTTTCCAAAGTTCCTCCTGTATCCCAGAATAACCTTAGAGTTCAAAGTCCTCTTGGGCTTTTGCATTCATGGTATTTTACTTTCATTTAAACTACTCTCAGGGCTGGAATTATTTGATAATCCTTAATTCTCTGAAGAGCTTGACAAGTAGACAAATTTTCATTCCTGGGTTAGTCTTCGTGCAGATGTGTACTTAATCTCTTGACATGTATCAGCTTTTACCAGAATAGGATGTCTTTTGAGAAAGCGTGAAATTCTTTCCTCACAAATGCATGATTCTTAAGGTCCATTCTGAAAAGTCTATACTCCTCCCAAGCTTGAAGCAGTCATACATGTGCATGTACATACAGGAATTGAAATGTATGACCTGCAGTTGGATATTACGCACACTTTTCATTTAGATGATGTGTTGATCAGGGTCTTTGCAGGAAATTCAGAGGGAGTAATTGAGAGTTTAATAAAGGGACTGCTTAAAGGTGTGTTGTCAAGGTTAAAGGAAATTCACAAGCAATGGTGAATCATCTAAGAGTGGTTAATGTCCCTCAGACTGAAGAGGGAAGGGAAGGGAGCAGTTAGGAGAATAAGAGAGAGCTTCTGTGTCGTAAGAAGCTCCTGAGTGTGGAGCAAGGCCCTTCAAAAGAGGGATGCAGACGACCTGGAGCAGTCCTGCACGAGGGTGTCTGGGGAGTACTTTCCCTCACCTCTGTTTTCACCCTGTGATCTCCTGCCAGTGTCTCCCACTGGATGAAGCCAACTAAAAGCCAGAGGACAAGGGAGTCTGATGATGCAGTTGTGAAAGGTTATTCTTCCAGGGCACAGAGTAGGGTTGAGAGGGTGGATCTGGAGGAGTACATGGAAAACATACTACACAGGTGTTCTCTGGGCTTTGAACGGAGAAGCTGTGTTGCACCTAGGAAAGTTCTATATAGGAATGACAGAACTGGGTACATAATACATGTTCCAGTGAGTACTTCTGCCTTTAATTTAATCGTGGTCATTTAAAGGAGACTTTTAGACCTATTCAGAATGAAATTCTAGTTTAGGTAGGCAGACTCTTGCTTTTTGTTGCTATAATAAGAGGCACCTGTGGTGGTTTCCTTTTTTGTTTTCCATATGGTTTGTTTCACTTTAATTTTTGTTGTTTTTGTTTCTGCATTGGGCAACCTCTAGTGGTCCTTAGGAAAATAACACTTGAATATAAACCTATAGTGCTAATCAGGTATTTTGTTTGGATACCCTATTGCCTTCTGATCCCACATTACTGCATTACCTTATAATAAGTGAAGATGTCAAGCAATAAAGAGCTTGGGCTTAATTAGAAGGAACACAAACAAAGAAATAATGAATTAATCTTTTAAAATAAGTGTACTGATATTACTGCAGAATGATGGATAGTCATAAAGGGCCTCTCTGAAAATATCTAAATGACAGGAAGGAGCCAGTCACGTGGACATTGGGGATTAGTGTGTTCCAGGTGGAAGGAATGGCAAGTGCAGTGGCCTTGACTTAGATATGAACTTTGTGTTATTGAGGAATGGAAAAAAGGCCGTGTGGAAGTGTGTCTTTAACACAGCTAGGAAGGAAGGTGGGTGGTAGAGATGAGGTCACAGGGAGAGTCAGGGGCTAGGTCATAGAAAGCCTTGATCATTGTCAGACGTCTTGACGTTATTCTATGTACAGTGAAAAAACATTGAAAGATGTTAGGGAAGGAAATGACATAAAACTCTAGCTTCTTTCTGGGTAGAGAATGGTTTAGAGGAGTGGTCATGAGGAGAAGAAACCAAGAACTAGTTTTTACATTTATCCAGATGAGGAAGAGAGAAGGTAATGACTGGGCAAGTAGCAGTGAAAATGGAGAGAAACGGATGGATTTGAGATCTATTTTTAAAGGTAGATCTACAAGGACTTGCTACATATAAGGAGTGTGAGAAAGAGAGGAAATAAGAATGACTAAGGTTTTAAGCTTGAGTAACTGGGTGCCATATTCTGGTTTGGGGAAGACTGAAAAAGGGCTGGGAATCAAGAATTGTTTTTTTACTGTGTGAAATTTGACCTGAAATATAGCTAAGTTGTTGTTGGTGGTGTGTGTGTGTGTATGAGTTAAGAATGAATGTTTCTCTTCTAGCATACTATATTCACTCTACTTTTGGTCTCCTTTTATTTCTTTCAGCTTTGGAGGAATTTTTTACATCACTTGTGAAGCAAGAAATGGTGAATATGCCCCGTGGGGTGTATCACTCTGCATTAAAAGGAGGTGCCCGCTTAGATCAAGGAAAGACTGTAGCAGGAATCCCCAATTTTATGTTGAAAATGTATGAAACAAACAAGCAACCAGGTTTGAAACCTGGCCTTGCGGGTAAGCACAATACATAGTATCAAGGTACAGGATTTTAATGTGATGATTTAAGTTTCTCTTCCAGGTAGGGTGTAATAGGGCATGGAAAGGCATTGCTGCTGCTGCTAACGTCTAGACACAGCTGGATAAATTACAAAAATGAATCACATTTTAAAGCCATCAGAGAACTGTAGAAACAAAGACATAGATAAAGAATAGACTGAAATTACGGCATGGAGAGAACATTTTAGATTGTTCCCTATGGACCTGTCCCACCCCCCGGCCCCTACCCCATGGGAGATATTCACTGATTCTGGTTGTGGGCTGGGATTGGGTATTGGCCCAGGAAGAGGCCTGTTGGAGGATAGAGAAACCAGTAAAGTTTTTAGTGGTTTCATGGGACTAGGCTGATGTGATGATTAATTTTATGTGTCATCTTCATTGGGCTAAGTGATGCTCAGATAACTGGTAAGTATTATTTCTGAGTGTGTTTCCAGAAGAGGTTAGCCTTTGAATCAGTAGACTGAGTAAAGAAGATCACCCTGAGCAGTGTGGGTGGGCAACATGCAATCCATTGAAGACCTGAATAGAACAAAAAGGTAGAGGACGGGTGAATTTGCTCTCTTTGCTTGAGCTGGGAGATCCATCTTCTCCTGCCTTTGGACGTTGGTGTTCCTGGTTCTTGGGCTTTCTGACTCAGACTGAATTGCACCACAGGCTTTCCTGGTTCTCTAGTTTGCAGACAGCAGATCATGGGACTTCTCAGCCTCAAAAATCTTGGGAGTCAATTCCCATAGTAAATCTCCTCTTGCTTATCTACATATCTGTACCTATATATATCCTGTTGGTTATGTTTCTCTGAAGATTCTAGTACAGGTGACAAACTGCAGATTTTCCTCATAAGCAATTTGGTGACTTTTGAGTTTGCACTGAAGGTTAAAGAACTAGGCTGATGCTTCTGAGAGGCAGTGAAATCTCCAGTCTTGTGGTGCTTAGGAAACAAAGACTGGCTAGGAGAATGGGCCTGAAAACAAAGCACACAAGTAGTGAATTGATACTGAGATCTACAGCTCTTTTCACCTGGATGCACTTACTAATTTTGGCCTCAGATAGAGGCTGAAATTCAGGCTTGACCTTAACAAGAGGCTGGTGCAGGAGGCAGAGAAGCCAACAGAGATCATGACATTTATGTGGTAACCTGAGTGACAAGACTGGGGACTTGAGACCCTTCAAACACACAGCCTGTTTCTCCCTTAAGATATTTGTCTAATTTTGCAGCTTTGTGGGAAGTTAAAAGCTAAACTGAAAACTTCTGAGGACAGATCCAAATCTCTGAATCTCCCGTAATCTTTCTGTATTGAAGAGTCAAAGACCGATTAGACTGTCAGTTGAAAATCTTGAGGAGGCATGCCTTAGGAACAGGGTTGAACCAGAGGTAGACTGAGATTTACCAAAGCTATAGTCAAGCCTAACTCAGTTAAATCCCTCATTCACCTGAGATGATCTGTCCTTCAATCTGTCTGCCTAACAGAGGAGAAAATCCTCTGATTAAAAAAATATCATCTAGAATTTCTGTGGTTCTTTCATATACTGTCCAGTGAAAAAGTGCTAGACATATGAAAAAGGAAGAAGCTAGAAATGAAGGGAATATTTCATGGAGATAAAGAAGTCAGTCCATTAGAAAAGTATCACAATTCTAATCAATGTGCCAAAATAACAGAGTTTCAAACTATATGACAAAAATTAGCAGAACTAACTAAATAGACAAATGCCCAATAATAGCAGGAAACCCTTAGACAGCTTTTTCAGTGGTGTGACGAACAAACAGACAAAAAAATCAAGTTCACAAAATATATGAATAATACTATGAACAAACTTCACTTAAGTGACATATGGAACATTGTATCTTATAGTGATAGAATTTGTATGCTTTTTAACTGTACATTGGAAACTTATCAAAATGGTTATATGGCAGACCATACATTTCAACAAATTTCAAAATATTGAAGTCATTGAGTCTGTCCTCTGATAACAATGGGATTAAGCTAAACTAAATAAGAAAAAGATAACTAGAATTTCTCCACTCACCTGGAAATTGAACAGTACACTTATAAATCATCCATGGATCAAAGAAAAAAATCAAAATGGAAATCAGAAAATATTTTGAACTGAATGATAATGAAAATATGCCAAATTACAACTTGTGGGATGCAGCTAAAACAGTGTTAGTAGGTGATAAAAACTCTCCAGAAAGTGGGCATAGAGGGAACCTACCTGAACATAATAAAGGACATATACAGCAAACCCACAGCAAACCCACAGCAAACATCATTCTCAATGGTGAAAAACTGAAAACATTTCCTCTAAGATTAGGAACACAACAAGGATGTCCACTCTTGCCACTATTGTTCAACATAGATTTGGAAGTCCTAGCCACGGCAATCAGAGAAGAAAAAGAAATAACAGGAATACAAATTGGAAAAGAAGAAGTAAAACTGTCACTGTTTGCAGATGACATGTATTGTACATAGATAATCCTAAGGATGCCACCAGAAAACTACTAGAACTAATCAATGAATTTGGTAAAGTTGCAGGATACAAAATTAATGCACAAATCTCTAGCATTCCTATACACTAACAACGAAAGATCAGAAAGAGAAATTAAGGAAACAGTCCCATTCACCATTACAACAAAAAGAATAAAATACCTAGGAATAAACCTACTGAAGGAGGTAAAAAACCTGTACTCAGAAAACTAAAAGACACTGATGAAAGAAATCAAAGATGACACAAACAAATGGAGAAATATACCATGTTCTTGGATTGGAAGAATCAATATTGTGAAAATGACTATACTACCGAAAGCAATCTACAGATTCAACGCAATCCCTATCAAATTACTAATGGCATTTTTTACAGAACTAGAACAAAAAATCTTAAAATTTGTATGGAGACACAAAAGACCCCGAACAGCCAAAGCAATCTTGAGGGAAAAAAATGGAACTGGAGGAATCAGACTCTGTGACTTCAGACTATACTACAAAGCTACAGTGATCAAGACAGTATGGTACTGGCACAAAAACAGAAATATAGATCAATGGAACAGGATAGAAAGCCCAGAGATAAATCCACACACCTATGGTCAACTAATCTATGACAATGGAGGCAAGGATATACAGTGGAGAAAAGACAGTCTCTTCAATAAGTGGTGCTGAAAAAACTGGACAGCTACATATACAGGAATTAAATTAGAACACTCCCTAACACCATACACAAAAAATAAACTCAAAATGGATTAAAGACCTAAATGTAAGACTGGACACTATAAAACTCTTAGAGGAAAACATAGGAAGAATACCCTTTGACATAAATCACAGCAAGATCTTTTTTGATCCACCTCCTAGAGTAATGGATATAAAAACAAAAATAAACAAATGGGACCTAATGAAACTTAAAAGCTTCTGCACAGCAAAGGAAACTATAAACAAGATGAAAAGACAACCCTCAGAATGGGAGAAAATATTTGCAAACGAATCAACGGACAAAGGGTTAATCTCCAAAATATATAAAAAGCTCATGCAGCTCAACATTAAAAAAACAAACAACCCAATCAAAAATTAGGCAGAAAACCTAAATAGACATTTCTCCAAAGAAGACATACAGATGGCCAAGAGGCACATGAAAAGCTCCTCAACATCTCTAATTATTAGAGAAATGCAAATCAAAACTGCAATGAGGTATCACCTCACACCAGTTAGAATGGGCATCATCAGAAAATCTACAAACAACAAATGCTGGAGAGGGTGTGGAGAAAAGGGAACACTCTTGTACTGTTGGTGGGAATGTAAATTGATACAGCCACTATGGTGAACAGTATGGAGGTTCCTTAAAAAACTAAAAATAGAATTGCCATATGACCCAGCAATCCCACTACTGGGCATATACCCAGAGAAAACCATAATTCAAAAAGATACATACACCCCAATGTTCATTGCAGCACTATTTACAATAGCCAGGTCATGAAAGCAACCTGAATGTCCATTGACAGATGAATGGATAAAGAAGATGTGGTACGTATATACAATGGAATATTACTCAGCCATAAAAAGGAACGAAATTGGGTCATTTGTATAGACATGGATGGACCTAGAGACTGTCATATAGAGTGAAGTCAGAAAGAGAAAAACAAATATCGTATATTAACGCATATATGTGGAATCTAGAAAAATGGCACAGATGAACCAGTTTGCAAGGCAGAAATAGAAACAGAAGTAGAGAACAAACGTATGGACACCAAGGAGGGAAAGTGGAGGTTGGGGGTGGTGGTGGTGGGGAAAAAAAAAATCTTTTGAAGTCTTATAATTTCCATTTTCAAGTTCACCCATTTCATTAAAAATTATCTGCTTTACCTGTAAAAAAAAAAAAAAAACAGTGTTAGTAGGAAATTTATACCCTTAATGCATATACTGAAAAAAGAAGAAAGGAAAACAATTATAATTTAAACTTCTATTTCAAGAAACTTGGAGAAGAACAGCAAATTAAACGTAAAGAAATGATAAAGGAAGGAATAATAAAGATAGGAATAAAAATCAATGCAATAGGAAACACAAGAAATAAAGAAAATAAGCAAAGCCAAAGGTGATTCTTTGAAAAGTTTAACGAGGACTTCCCTGGTGGCAAAGTGGTTAAGAATCTGCCTGTCAGTGCAGGGGACATGGGTTCAATCCCTGGTCCGGGAAGACCCCACGCCACGGAACAACTAAGCCCGTGCGCCACAACTACTGAGCCTGCGAGCCATGACTACTGAGCCCGTGTGCCACAAGTACTGAAGCCCATGGGCCCTAGAGCCCACGTGCCACAACTACTGAGCCCGCGTGCAGCAACTACTGAAGCCCATGTGCCTAGAGTCCTTGCTCCACAGTAAGAGAAGCCACTGCAATGAGAAGCCCGCGCACCACAACTAGAGAAAGCCCACGCACAACAATGAAGACCCAACGCAGCCAAAAATAAATAAAAATTAAAAATAAATAAATAAATAAAAAACGCTGCTAGTTTAAAAAAAATAAAGTTTAAGAAAACTGATAAAGCTGTTGTAAGGCTGGACAAAAAAATAGAGAAATATAGATCACCTATATCAGGAACAACAAAGGAGGCATTACTTCAGGCCCTACAGCATTCAAAACATTAAAGAATATTTTGGAGAACTTTTAGCCAATGAATTTCACAGTTTAGATGAGATGTAGAAATTCCTCAAAATATAAAACTTTGCAAAACTGACAGAAGGAGAAATGGACTATGTGAATACTTTGATATGTATTAAAGAAATTGAATCTGTAACAACTTTCCCACAAAGAAAACCTAGGTGCAGATGGCTTCCTTGGTGAAGTCCTCAAAAAAATTAAGGGAGAAATAACAGTCGTCTTTATAAACTTCAACAGAGGAAAAAAAAAAAAAAAGAGAACACTCTTGATTGAGATCAGCATAATCTTGATACCAAGGAGAAGAAGAGAATAGTAAAGGCCAGTCTCTTCCATGAACATAGTTGCAAAAATTCCCCCAAAGTATGTTAGAAAAGGGAGGAAAAAAGGGAGAGTGAATGTATGTGAGTGCAGGTATGAGGGAAAACTAGTCCACTTATGGGTAGAAACTAAAGGAACCCATATTATCAGGAGTTCACAAAGACTGACATGCACAAGCATTTCGCTTTCATTGAAATTTGTTTTTAAAGAAAAGCTTAATAGAATTTCTAGAAGTAACAGTTCACAAAATTTAAAATAAGACATGATTTGAAATTTTCTCATTTATTTACAAATGAATAAGGCTTGTCAGTAAGTGATCATTTCAATATGGTAACTTCTTATAGCTCTTCTTTTTTTTTATTCATAGTTAAAAATCATAATTTGCTTAGCATATTCTTTTAATTTCTAAATCTCTCTATACAGATTGATTGAATATGGATTACTGAGAACCTAATTAATGAGTTTTTCCATAAGCAATGTTTTTATTTTTTATTTTTCTTTTAAGGTGGTATGCTATTTTGTTATGATATTTCGATGTATCAGAGTAAAGATGGCAAACCATTGAATAGACTGATGGCCAATAGAGGGCGAAGTTTCAAGCAGACTTCACTCGCTCTAGTGCATGAGGTAGGTGCCTTCCCATACTCTGTAACAGGTTCTTCTTGCTTATATATGTTTTGGGGTTTCCCTCCTTCACTTTATGCCCATGAAATTTAGTGTGTGTTTGGGAATTATTTTTCTCTTTATCATAATTAATTTAAGTGGCTTTTAAGGACAACCAGAATAGTTGAGCCAACTGAATACTAAAATATTTTGAGGTATTTCTCAAAGAAACTGGCATGCTTCCCCACTGCTCAGCCTATTAGGGAGTAGTATCTTGGAATTTGGTTTATTTCATCAGTATTTAACTTCCATATTTCAGAATAAATATCAATTTATTATTTAAAGAAATAATTTTGCCTGTTTCTTAATTGTGATCCTTTGAAAGTATGTAGAGCACCAGTGTTTATATTTTGTGAATGTTGGGAATTAACAGTAAATAATATTGTTTAGGGCAAAAAAAAAAAACCTTTGGTTTTAGTGTTTATTTAATTTTTCTTTTAGACCACCCTTTTAAAATAAAGTTACATTATTTTTTGCTTGAAATCTGATCGTTGCAGATGGTAGCAATACGAGAGGGAAGAGGGAAGTTGTAAAGCACTTGGGAAATTTGTGTTTTTTTTGTTTTTTAAAATTTTATGACAGTTACTCATTCAGGTATATAAAAATTAAAATGTATGAATGAATAACAAAACATCACAGCAAAGAGGTTTATTTTACATAATTTAAACGTAAGTTATATACAAATTATAGATGAAAATATATAAATTATAAAAATTTTAAAGGATATGAGGTAAAAATAGTGCTTCTACAGTATGTTTGTATTAAATCTTATTTTGAGACATAATTTATAAATCTTGGCATCACTAATTTGATTTGATTATATTCTGTGTCATACCAATTACTACCAATTAGCATAGCCAGATTTTTTGTTTATTTGTTTTTTGGCCATGCACGTGCATGGCACGAGGGATCTTAGTTCCCTGACCAGGGATTGAACCCATGCCCGCTACAGTGGAAGCACAGAGTCTTAACCACTGGACTGCCAGGGAAGTCCCAGCATAGCCAGATTTTAAAGACCCACCTCTACCCTAGCCACCCATATTAGTTTTATATATTTAGTTAGAATTGAAATTATGTAAATATTTGGTTCAGAACCTTTTTTGTCTAACACAGTGTCTTTATTTAACTAAGGAGGGAAGAAAGATCTGGGGAGAGCAGTGTTTCTCTGGGAAGAAGAGAGGTTTAATTTCATAAAAGAGGAAAAAGCATAGGTAATTTCTAGATTTGTTCTCCCTAGCATATTATTTGTTGGTATGGAGAAGAGACAGATTTGGTACCTTTTTGGGTTTTAAAGCTGTGTACTCCGTGGATAACCAAATTGTTAAGTATTAATGGAAGCCTAATTTTAAAAGTACCATCAGAAAAGAAACAAAAAAAGTGTTAATGTGGAGGTAGCAGAAGACACCTAATAAATTCAGAAAATGGAATCAGAATTTATGAGGTGTACCTTAGATGTGAACAGAGAAAATATTTGGGTTATGATACTTGTTGCTTGTATTTTAGAATGCCTAGAAAATTTCAAGAGATGAGAAAAGATCATAATTTTATGAGTCAATTGGAAGACACATTAGACAGAATTCTGCCAAATCACTGGTAGGATTTTGTTTGGATTCATTTTCTGTTTACTATAATTCATTTTTTTAAAAAAGAGATAGAGAATGAGCCATGCAGTTTCTCAGACTGTCTGACAACAAATAATAAGAATTTTAAGAACTAGTTAATAAGTATAACAATTGCAATAATAATAGCTAATAACCAGCTCAGACACTTCAAAATTTGCCATGCATATATTAATTCATTTAATCTCTATATTCACACTGTGAGGTTGGTGCTGTTAATGTGCTTGACACACAGGTAAGTAGAGGAGCCTGGAAATTGAACCCAGGAAGTATGATTACCCAGTTCTTGAACTACCTTGTACCATCCCAGGGCAATCAGAGGACAATTTTAAAATACCTTTGGTTTTTTCCAGGATGACTCTAGTATTTCCTAACTCTCCTTCTTTCTTCTAGTATTTCTTTTGTTGCAGTCCCTTTGGTATTTTTCCAGCTGAAGTTTCTTCAGACTTTGCTTTGGTTCCCATCACTGCTTTGTTCTGAGTCTTTTTGTTTTTAAAAAACCTGTCATCATTGTTTCAATCTGTGTATTAATTTACCCATTGATGGACCTTTGGGTTGTTTCTACTTTTTCCAGATTATGACTAAAGCTGCTATAAACATTATCATACAGGTGTATGTGTGGACATCTGTTTTCATTTCTTTTGAGTAAATAACTACCTAAGAATGGGATCGCTAGGTCTTTTGGTGAGTGAATATAAGAAACTACCCGACGGTTTTTCTAGTGACTCTCCCATTTTGAGTCCCCATCGGCAGTGTAAGGGAGTTCTGGTTGCTCTGCCTTCCTTGCCAGTGCTCAATATGGTCAGTTTTTTAAATTTAGCAGTTCTCATAGTGGTTAGTGGTTTCCCTTTTGTGGTTTTTAATTCGTGTTTTTTTTTTTAATGACTGCTGATGTTGAACATCTTTTCATGTATTTATTCACCATTCATATTTTTTTCTTCCATGGAGTGTTCTGTTCTTTTGCCCATTTTTAATCCAGGTTTTTTGTTTTCAAATGAGAGTTCTTTATATATTCTGGATATAAGTTTTTTAAATTAGAAATGTGTTTTGCACATGTTTTTACCTACTCTGTAACTTGTCTTTTCATTTGTCTTTTGAAGAGAAGATTTTTAGTTTTGAAGAATTTATCAAGTTTTTCTTTTTATAGTTCTTGCTTTTTTGTCCTACCCCAAGTCTCAAAGTTTTTCTGCTTTTTTTTTCCCCTGTGTTCTCTTTTTTAAAAATTTTTTAAAAAATGAAGTATAATTTATGTACCGTAAAATTCACTCATTTAATGTGTGCAAGTCAGTGGTTTTAGTATATGCACAGAGTTGTGTAGCCATCACCACAATCAATTTTAGAATATTTTCATCATAATGAAAAGAAACTCTGTACCCATTAGCAGTCACTCTCCATTTTCCTCACATCCCAGCCTTTAGCAACCACGAATCCACTTTCTTTCTGTGTAGTTTTGCCAGTTTTAGACATTTTATATAAATGGAATCATGCAATATGTGGGTTTTTTGGTATGGGTTTTTTTACTTAGTATAATGTTTTCAAGATTTATATGTACTATAGTATGTATCAGTAGTTCATTCCTTTTTACAGCTGAATAGTATTCCATTGTATGAATATATCATATATAGTTTATCCATTAATCACTTGATGGATCGCCTAAGTTTTCTTATAGAAGAAGCTTTATGGTTTAAGATTTACATTTTAGCCTATGATTATTTGAGTTAATTTTTCATAAGGTATGAGTTATACTTGTTGAGTTATACCATCCTTTCTTCACCTAGGCACTTTTGTCAAAAAATCATTTGTCCATATATGTATGGGTCTATTTCTGTACTCAATTTTGTTTCATTGTTCTAAGTGTGTAGACTTTCATCAAAACCACACAGTTTCACTACTGTTGCTTTATAATAAGTCTTGAAATCAAATAATATGAATCTTCCAATTTTGTTTTAAATTTGGCTGTCTTAAGCCCTTTGCTTTTCCACATAAATTTTATTTATTTATTTATTTATTTATTTTTGGCTGTGTTGGGTCTTCGTTGCTGTGCACGGGCTTTCCTTAGTTGCGGTGAGCGGGGGCTACTCTTCGTTGAGGTGTGTGGGCTTCTCATTGCAGTGGCTTCTCGTTGCAGAGCATGGGCTCTAGGTGCATGGGCTTCAGTAGTTGTGGCACTCAGGCTCAGTAGTTGTGGTGCGTGGGCTTCAGTAGTTGTGGTGTGCGGGCTCTAGAGCTCAGGCTCAGTAGTTGTGGTGCATGGGCTTAGTTGTTCCACGGTATGTGGGATCTTCCCAGACCAGGGCTCGAACCCATGTGCCCTGCATTGGCAGGCGGATTCTTAACCACTGTGCCACCAGGGAAGCCCTCCACATAAATTTTAAATCAGCTTTGAGAAGCTACAAAAAGAGCCTGCTGTAATTTTAAGTAGAAATGCAAATTGAATTTATAGATCAATTTGGGAGAGAATTGACATCTTAATAATATTAAGTTTTTCAACCCATACACAAGGTATATTTCTCTGTTATCTTAGATCAATGTTTTATTGTTTTCTTACTACAAATCTTGCACATATTTTGTTAAATTTAATAAGTATTGCATATCCCTAAGTATTTTTATGCTAGTGCAACTAGACTGTTTTTTGGTTTGTCTTAATTTCCAACTGCTCATTGCTAGAATATAAACATGTAATTGATACTTTTTTATGGCCTTACTAAACCCACTTATATATTCTTGTAGCTTTTTTGTAGATTCTTTTTGTTTTTCATTGTAATGTTGTCTATGAATAGAGATTGTCATACTGTTTTTCTCTTGGATCTGTATGCCTTTGATTTCTTTTTCTTGCCTGATTGCACTGTGTAGGACCCTTTGGTGTGGTTGAATAGCAGTGGTGAGAGCAGAAATTCTTATATTGTTAACAGTCTTGGGGGAAAGCATTCAGTGTCTTAACATTAAATATGATGTTATATTTAGTTTATTTTAGTGTAGAGATTTTGTAGCTATCCTGTATTAGGTTGATGAAGTTTCCTTTTATTCCTAAATTGCTAAGGGTGTTTATTACAAATAGATGTTGAATTTTGTCAAATTTTTTTTCCCTACATTTATTGAAATGATTGTATACTTTTTTGGTTTGTTGATATGATGAATTATTTTGATTGATTTTCTAATGTGAACCAAATCTGCATTCCTAGGATAAACTCCACTTGATTATAATGAAGTATCCTATTTATTTATTGCTGAATTTGATTTGCTAATAATATTTTGTTAAGGATTTTTGCATCTTTGCACCGATGAGGGGTATGGTTCTGTAGTTTCTTTGTAATACCTTTGCCTGATGTGTTATCAGGATAATGCTATCCTAATAAATAATTTTTCCTAAAATGGACAGTAGAATTTTCTAGTGAAAATTCTGGGCTTGGAGTTTTCTTTAGGAATGTTTGTAACTATGAATTCAATTTATTTAATACTGAAACTATTTATCTATCCACCTATCCCTACTAATCCTGAAGTGGGGATTTGGGTGGCACAGCATACATGACAATTAGTGTGTCTCTCTCCTTTTTTAAAAAAAAATTTATTTATTTATTTATTTATTTATTTATGGCTGTGTTGGGTCTTCATTTCTGTGCGAGGGCTTTCTCTAGTTGCGGCAAGCGGGGGCCACTCTTCATCGTGGTGCGCGGGCCTCTCACTATCGCGGCCTCTCCCGTTGCGGAGCACAGGCTCCAGACGCGCAGGCTCAGTAGCTGTGGCTCACGGGCCTAGTCGCTCCGCGGCATGTGGGATCCTCCCAGACCAGGGCTCGAACCCGTGTCCCCTGCATTGGCAGGCAGATTCTCAAGCACTGCGCCACCAGGGAAGCCCCTCTCTCCTTTTTTAAAGTGTAAATTTTATAAAATCAAGGAGTTTGTTTTGGTCATGTGTCGTTCCAGTGCTTAGTATTCCTGGCACATAGTAGACACTTTGTAAATGATTTTCATCCTTTTGAAACTTGGATGTGTCCTATACTTTATATGTGCATTTAGTGGGATCGTTTCCTTTTTCCAGAAATGTTGCTATTAAATTGATGGTGAATCTAATAATTGTTGAGGTCTTACTAAGAAATGACATTATTGTCATTTGAACAAGCTATTATATACTGTTGGTGTTGTTATTCATTTATATGGTTTAGCCTCCCCTCTCTGCCAAAGGTTACATATACCTATAGGATATTCTATGGCCCTAATGCATACAACTGTAGATGGGTGAGTGAGTGAATGAATGGATAAAAGAACTTGGTTTTGAATGTCCAAGTGCTCTGCTCTTCATATTTTGAAGTGTATTTTGCTTTATGTAATTGTCAATATTTCTCAATAACTGTGTTAGTTAAATCAAGTATTTTCAGTGTCATGGAGAACTAGCTATTTAATCTGTGATGAATTCTTTTGGAAAGCATTATATCCCCTTCTTTCTAAAAACTGTTTTTGTTTTTCATTGACTTTTCTTAAAGTGGAAGTCTCCCACGTTATACTTTCAGAAGGTTCACAGATCTAAGTCTGATTTGGGTTTGACCTGACCTACCAGGAGCAGTTCTGTATAATCACTGTCCTGTTTAGATTTCTCTAAAACTGAAGTGCCCTCTCTCTCTTTGCTCCTTTGAACAGGGGACAACCAGGGGTCATTTCAGATCTACTAGGGCTTCTCCAAGCTCAGGTGACTGTCTTCCTCTGCCCTGATTTATAACTACTTCTCATCCTGAGACTAACTTGGCTCCTGTTGATGAGGAAGCTGAAGGTGAATGACAGTTTCTTTCCCTGAAAGTTGCTGCCTGTCTTGTCATCCTTTGGCATTTCTAACGCTGACATGATACTCTCACCTAAATTGGATGACACTGATTTGTCCCTGGATGAGAATGGCAGCCTTGCTTCATTATTTCCTCCATCTTTGGGCACATGCAGATTTTCCTGATCCTGCCGCTGCTACCCAACCATATTTCTGCCTCAGCATTAGGTAATGAGCTCTTTTTCATTTTTATTTCAGCGAAGCCTTTATCAGGCTTATTGGCGGCACTACTCTGAATGAAATCTTTTTTCTTCTTTCTTTCTTTTGAAATTGATCATCATTTGATTTGTTTTGCCTTATAAATTAATTTTTTTCTTCTGCCTTCTTTACATTTTCCCCTAGATACCCAAAAGTACATGTGATATAACCCATCATTTGCCCTTTTCTTTCAGTTCCTTCTTTATTTAAAAACATATTTCTTATGAAAAACATGGAGTATGTTAGCATTCATGCAATATGAAACAATTAGATGAAAATTTTGAATAATAATTTTGAGAAGTGGTATCTGTGCTTATTACACATTCCCCTTAGAAAACACTGTGAAAAGTATGGTTTGCTGTATTTTAGAAACTCCATAATTACCATGTGATGTGAGTTGTTATGGTAACAGGGTTTTCCCCCTTCCTATTAAATAACAGAGTAAATGGTTGCTTGAGATGTGATTGAATTGTCAGCTTTCAAGCTAATGTTATCCTCATGGGAAGGGGGAAGGGGAGTTGGGGGGGAGAGGGGAAGAGAGAGATAGACTGAGCTGGAGAGAGAATGAGGGAGGGACGGAGGGAGGGTGGAAGGAGAGAGAGAGTTTTAAATGTCCAGAAAGCACCTACAAAGTGATGAGTATCATTTTACTTTAAAAATGTGTCCTCTATAAGCCCTCCCTTCTTGTCTTCCAGTCGCTATTTGTCAGGGGACAGGAATAACAGAAAATTTATACTGTGCAAACAAGATTACTATTGACAGACAACTGAAGCCTATGATTTCTTATTTATAAACAGTGGGACATTGAGTGGCTTTGGGGGTCTCTAACACTAAGTACAAATGGTTTTTCTTCTGGGAATGTGGGACAAGTGTGTGTATGTCACAGACCAAATGTAGTGGCTCAGTGTTAGTGTGTCTGGGTAGCAACTGCAGTTAAATACTTTTATCCTTTTGATAATGATCTATACATCTGGGAAACATGAATATGCCTTACTTTGTGAGATCGAGGTTTTAAAATCAGTAACAAACACTTTACCTGTTGATTTTTATGTGCTGCTCTACCTTATCCCATTCTAGTTTTACAGCCAAACAGCTTCACCAAAGCTTGTCTTACTTGATTTAAATTATTTATTGAAGTGCTGTTAAAATGAGTATTTTCTTATAAATGAATAATTGTATTTGTTAAGATCACTCAAGAGGCAGAAAACATTACCAAATTTCTGGGCAGTGTATTCTGAACAGTAAATTATCTAATTAGGTAGCCATGTAGTTCCTTCAGGAAAAACATGCATCAGTGAGGAAACAAGATCTCCTTCTTCATTCTGTCTTTTGACATTCCCGCTACATCTATGAATTGTGTTTCTGAGCAGGATATTTCTGTTGAGTGAGTATTTCCCGTATATGTCATTAGAACTTGTATGATACAAATTAAAAAGTTTTGTTAGGAAATTTCAAAATACAAAGTTTATAATACCCGCTTTAAAATTTCGCCTTGTCAGTCACTGTGTTTTTAATCTGGAATGAAACATTTCCCAGCCAGAACATTTTGGACATGTTTTGTAAAATTTCGAATAACTGTATCCTCAACAACTTGTGTTTGTGTTTAGCCGTGCCTACTAAAAAAAGTTTTCTAACATTGTGTTTTTACACATCATGACTTTCTGTGATTACTTGTTTATGACAGTGTGGTTTTCACATGACAAGATTTTGCCTTAAAGCGAACACTGTACGTTTAATTGGTTAAACCCAGCAGGTACTTAAGTGAACACTTAAGTGCGAGATACTGTTGTGGGTTTCATGGGAGGGATTCCGAGATGAATAGGATATGATCTCTGCCCTTGGGATTGTATGAGATTAAGGTCCATGAACAAATAATCTAAGATGGAATCTGTTGAGTATAACAGGAGAGGCATATAGTGTACTTCCAAGCGTAGGGTTGGGAGAAATTATTTCAGAAAGTAGAGGTGAGAGGAAGACTGGGCATTCAAAGCAGTGGAAGCAGTCAGTGAATGCAAAGGTCTTGTAGAGTATAGGACAGGCTTGGGAATTGGTTTATAACCCAAATCAACCAGAATACAGGTTAAATGAAAGAGAGGAGCAGAAAATCAAGTGGGGAAATTGGATGAGGATCTTAACCAGCAGGGCAGCAGAGTTCTCACATAACAACAAATTCTTTCTTTCTTTTTTTTTTTTTTTTTTTGCCGCTATGAGTGGCATGTGGGATCTTAGTTCTCTGACCAGGGATCGAACCCGCCAGGGAGGTTCCTACAACAAATTATTTCTTAATTTGGTTCTAAAATACTTTGGACATGGCACAAAAGAATTTGGACTTTATTCTTTAATGAACCATCAAAGGTTTTTGAAAAGAAGTTCTGAGTTAATGTAGTAGTAGCAACACCATTCAGGATGTATTAGAAGGAGGAAAGATTTTAGGCTGTTAAGAGATCAGTTAGGTGGCCTCAGTAATCAAGGCAGGAATTAGGGCTCACCCAGTGAGGAAGAAAGTAGGGACAAACATAGTAAACATTTTAGAGGTAGAGATGACAGTTGAGTTGGGGGCAAGGGAGAAGTCCAGGATAAATCAGAAATTTCAAACCTGGTGATTGTAATATTGATGGGGTAATATTGATAGGAAAAGGAAAGATAAGAGGAAGAGTGGATTTTGAATGATGATGACAAAGAAGTATACAGAGGGTATTAGATGGTGGGAGGTGAATGTTTGAGAAGTGTATGTTCTAAAAGTAGCCATTTTCAAACTATGTATTCTAAATTTTATTTTAGAGTTATATGCATACAGTAGGTTTCTCCCCTTTTAGTATATAGTTCTATGAATTTTGAGACATGAACACATTTGTCTAATCAGTACCACAGTCAAGATGAGAACAGTTCTATCACCCGAAAATCCCCCCATGCTCCTTTGTAGTCAGCTCCTCCCCCGCTCCCCCATCTCCTGACAACCACTGATCTCTTTTATGTCCCTCTAGTTAAAACTGTGTTTTAAAGAGTGCTAGGGACCACCACAAGTAGACTCAGATGATCAAGAGGGCTGAACGCCAAGCCCTCAGCCTTCATCCTTACTTCATTTACACACATTTTGCTTCTCTGTTTTCTGTTTTATATATTGGCATTTTACTTAATATTTGGGGTAGGGTGGAAAAATTACACAGCTAAATACTCGGAAACTTTTATTGTACAGTGTTACTGCTACCACTCAAGCCACCACTATCTCTTACCTGGATTTTTGCAGGAGCCTCTGAGTAGATTTCTCTGCTTTGACCTTTGCCCGCTACAGTCTGTTCTCAACAGAGCAGTCAGCGTGATCCTTTTACGATGTAGATTAGATCGTGTCATTTTTCTCAAAACCTTATAATGGCTCCCCCTTTAGTAAGAGTAAAGGCAAGTCCTGAGAAGTGACCTAGAAGGCCCTGCTTTCTCCTGTTAATTCTCCAGCCTTCTCTTTTTACACTCTCCTCTTTGCTTACTCTATCTGTGCTCGTTACCCTGGCCTCCCTTCTGTTCCTGAAACAGGTCAGCCACGTGCTCACTTTAGGGACCTTTGCCTTACCTTGTGGTATTTTTTTTAATTGAGGTAAAATTCACATAACATCAAACTAACCATTTTAAAGCTTAAAGTGTACAATCCAGTGGTATTTAGTACATTCACAGTGTGCAACCATCACCCCTGTCTAGTTCCGAAATATTTTCATCACCCTCAAATGAGACCATGTATGCATTAAACATTCCCTCCCACTTCTTCCTCTCCCTACCTCCTCCCCACCCCTGAAAACCACTTGCTTTCTCTCCCTATGGATTTACCTATTCTGGACATTTAATATAAATGGAATCATATAACATGTGACCTTTCGTGTCCGGCTTCTTTCACTTTCACATCATGTTTTCAAGGTGCCTCCACGTTGTAGCATGCATTAGTACTTCATTCCTTTTTATGGCCAAATAATATTCCATTATGGATTTATCATATTTTGTTTATCTGTTTATTCATTCATGAACATTTGGGTTATTTCCGCCTTGCGACTACTGTGAAAGTGCTGCTTGAGCATTCACGTACAGTATTTGTTTAAATATGTCATTTCAGTTCTGTTTGGTATATATCTAGGAGTGGAATTGCTGGGTCATTTGGTAATTCTATGTTTAACTTTTGGAGGACCCACCAAACTCTTTTCCACAGCAGCTGAACCATTTTACGTTCCCGCCAGTACTTACCTTTGTCTTTACATCTTCATCTCCTTCAACTTTTCACTCAGGCTTCATCTTCTCAGCGAGATACCCTGACCACCCTGTTTAGTCCTGTGACCTGCTCCTGTTCCCACTCTTGCCTTATCATCCTTCTTTTCCCCCTTTACCCTACTTGCGTATTTCCCTAACGTAGTCTCTTTTTTAGGCACGTGCAGTAATGTTTCGTTATACTTAGTACTACCTCTTACACATAGAAACTCTTACTCTTCCCTAAGTCATAGAAGCTGCTCACCTCAGCAGTCCATTAGACACCTGTCATTCACTGCAAGGGTATACATAGTTAGCCTTAGAAAAACTGTATTCCGTGTGTTAATTAAAACTTGGTGCTCAGTGGTTGGGAACCCTGCTTTATCATCTGTTGAATAACAGGGTTGAAACTTCATGATTGGAATTACTTTGTTGATTGGGCTTCCTTCAAAGCCATCTCACCAGTATAGCAAATTATACATGATTTTCATACTTTAATAATGCAAATTATATTTTTCAGCCTAGCAGCATTAACCTCTGTGGGGTGGCTGAACACATCCTAAAATGTGTTTTTGTTAAACATGGTCAAGGAAGTCTTTTCTGCCTGTAACACAACTGGAGAGTAAGGGCATGACTATGTTTAAGCTGTTTCTCTAAGTCTCTCTTCTGTAAGGGAAAGAGTGAGAAAGTGCATTTTTAAAGAGGTTTAGTCACAGCTAACTCCACAGAACACTAAGACTAGGTGTAATCTCATAGAACCTGGGGAGTTCAGGCAGGTGTCTAGGCTCAAACATGACTGCTTCCCTGCACCCACCTTCAGATGTGGTCTGAACAGCAGCAAGAGGGTTAGCTTTAACCTTCGGTTTATAGCCTCCTTGTAAATAGGTTTCCTGGCATGACAGTCTTTGTTCTTAGAAGCTCAGCATTTGATTTGCTCATGTTCCTTTACATTTTTTCATATTACTTTCTTTTTTTAACTCCACTTTAAGAAGCCAATTGAGATCATTGTCTTTCCAAGAACATCCAGTGCTCTTTTTGCCAATTTGCTGAGACTGTGGATATTCTCAGTTGTGCAATGATGTCCATGGATTATGTGGCAGCAAAATTTTAAAATATTTTGAAGTTCTGAAGTAAGAGATAAAAGTTTTGGTTGTGGTGTTTGTATCCTTTCTGTGAAATCCAGGTCTCAAAATGGAACTTAAAGATAATTAATGTGTTTTTTGAAAAGGGTAGGAAAAAGCTAAAGGGAAGTCCCCACATTTTGGAAACAGGGAGCAAGGCCAAGGACTAATTAATGCCTCCACAGCTTCCTGGATAACAAGAGAAGAAGCAGGAATTGGTAGGCCCCTTCCTTCAAGGAGTTTTGTTAGCATGTTGACAAGGCTCCTCCTACCCTACTCGATAGAGTGAGTACTTACTTAATCAGAAAAGCAAGAAATCTGACTTTATATTTTTTTTTTAGGTTCATTTCATGATCTGAGTATCTTTTTCATACAGTTTGAGTATCTAATTTTTAAAAAAGAAGCAGTGGGATGAGGAGTGCTAGATTGCAGACAGACTGATCTCTTTGTTCCCATAGATGCTTCATAATTTTGCCTTATAATCTATTTGTGTACATTTCTGACTCTCCCTGCGCATTTCTGAACTCTGTGCAGATACTGATCGATTTATAATCCTCACATCCTTCCAGAGTCCCTTGCGTATAGTAGGCCCACACTAAGACTGGGATTAAAGAAAATACCAGAAGCCATGGAAACCAACTGTATTCAGAGAGGCTGTTCTCTTCCCCATCACGAAGCACTTGAGAAAATTAATTCCTATAATACAGTAAAATCTCTTTAAACACTGTAGTTATCATGATTCTGGTGTAATTATGTAGAAATTTGTCCTTTTTGTGTGTTTGTTGTTGTTTTTTGTCTGTAAGACACAGACTACAGTTTCCGTTGTTTGAGTTTAGATGCGATGAGTTACAGGAAACGTGAAATGTGATGCACTGTGACTATTTTTTCTTGAGTGATCTTTCTTTAACAGAAGCAGACCTTGGGAAGATTTGTCGCAAGATAGCAGTATACTAATAGGTAGAAACAGAAATGACTATGAAAACCAGATGTTTTGTCTGGGCCTGTCTTCAGAAACAGGATTTCGGTGTTGGCATATATCATTTTTCTCTTGTTTACCCACGCTGATTAAAGGGCATTTATCTAGTGGTGTGCACAACTGCTGTGTGCGGGACTCATTTGCATGCTCTTAACGTCCTGGTTTCTACACAACATGATATTTCTGTTGGCAATTTAAGTTTATTACTGCAGAAATTGTCATATTGGAAGTCCAAGATGTGAGCAATATTTATTTTTATTTAAAATTACTAGGGGGATTTGTTAGACAATACCTAGTTTCCTGACATTGGCAAGAGGCTTTACAGAGTTTCCCCCTGATTTTCGAGGACATATTTGTATTACACATACATCTTAACTTGTTATTATTGTAGGATTTTATTTGCTTTAATTTAGAAAATTCCAGGCTTATTGTGTTTTGTTTTTACAGGACTCTAAACTCCCCTCCTTTGAAAATATCCAAAAGATCTTATTTGTGGTTCTGATCCTAGACTGATTTGGTTTGTTTTAGAATCCAGACCATAGAAATGAAGGGAAAGAGAGAATTGATGATACAGTTTTCATTTTCTTCTGTTTTAATACTGTGCAGCCTAACTTATGTCATGGTACACTTTCCCCACAGGTTCACATCCAGCTTTCTGAGTGGCACCGTGCAATTTTTCTCCCACAGGCCTGGCTCGCATATATGACTCGTGCTTATCATGCCATTTTACAGGTAATGAAACCATGGAGTGGCTTGCTCTAGGGCGTGTCTCTTTCTTAAGGTTTACTACAAGTACGTATTTAGTGTAAGAGCACTTAGGAAAATAGCACTATCAAAAAGGCAACGGTTATTTTTGCTCGTAAAAGAACGTGAGGCATGCATACATAACTGCACTTAAATTTTCAATGTGATGCCCGCCCCCCGCCAGATGTGTGTTCCATCCAGAGCTGCCTCTCGAGCGCTCCTCTCCGATGTCCTGCTGCCCTGTGAACACCTCTCCTTGTCCCAGATGTCCGCCGCGGCTGTCCCACAGCACCTCAATTTGAGCGTGTCCCAAACTGAGCTCATCATTTCATCCTGTACCTGCGCCCTCTCGAGCTGGACTTGCTTTTACGTCTCCAGCTTTGTCTCTCAACCCTTCCCCTGAATTTTCGGCCTTGCTCAATTTCTTTGTTTTCCCAAACTCAGCATGTCTTCCCTAACCTCTTGGCTTTTACCTACACTGTTCCTTCTGTTGCAAGCACTGCCACTCCCTCTCTGCCTATTCAAGGCTGGTTTTGCAGCTTTTCCCTTTTTCTCAATTCCAGGAGTAAGTTTCACTTCGGATTTATAGTTGTCATAGTCGTGAAAGGGGCACATGATGGAATGGCAAATTTCTACTTGTTTTTTTACCTGGTTTTATCTGTGTGCCTTCCCGCTCTGTGTGCCTCCTTAGAACCCATGCTTCCCTTTTCAAAGCCCTTATCACCCTAGTTATACGTCTGGGGCCTCCCTCCAGTTGGCTCTGTTCCTTAAAGCCAGAAGCTGTGTTTTCCTCTCTGTTGTGTCTCTAGAACCTGACATGGTATCTAAAACATATTTAGTGCTCACTAAATAAATGAATTACACTCAATTTGACTTCTTTTATTCCAGTAATATTATAAGTTATAGCTTGTGAGTTTTTAAAATTAGAA
The DNA here is from genome assembly GCF_949987535.1 of Balaenoptera acutorostrata. NCBI lineage: Eukaryota > Metazoa > Chordata > Mammalia > Artiodactyla > Balaenopteridae > Balaenoptera > Balaenoptera acutorostrata. The sequence continues at coordinate 54,813,088 of NC_080069.1, read as the reverse complement.
ATAATTTTTATTCAGTTTGGAAATATATGAACATTTAATAACATAAGGAAAAAACTACTAACTCAATCCTTTTTCCTAGTTTAAAATTCTCTGTTAAGGATGATAGAAAAAAATCTAAATTACTTAAGTAATTTATGGCCCAAAATAAGATTTTCATGAAGGCTTAGGAAATGAGGTGTTATTGTTAAAGGTAACAGCTGTCCTAAAGGATAGAGGCGGGGCCGGAGGAATGACTAAGCATCTCAGCATTGATGTTCTCAAATTAAAACCTTGCTACAACATATTCATTCTAGAATTTATAAAGTACTAATGCATCTTCAGAGATTCTGGTTCACTGGAACTGAATAGGAGATCAGGAATCTCCTTGTTTACCAAGCTGCCAGGCGATTTTAATTCAGTCTATCAACCCTACTCTGAACAACAGTGTTTTTAGATGGTTCGCCAAACTAAACTGGAATCTGCATTTTAAAGACACTCCCTTGGAACCATTGTTCCCTTTTGCTTGGCTTACACACTTTTTTATCCTCAGCAGCATCTGGCCACTTTGTTTTGAGTAGATGCATAAGTGAATGAATGAATTACCCATACACACCCTTAACCAATTATAGTTTTTATTCAAGAAGAATGAGATTGCTCATCAGAGTATACACTTTTTCGCACACTCATTTTTCCCTTTGTAATTTTGCAGTGTTTTCCTTCACCAAACATTTATGGAACGTCCTTTACTGGCCAGGTCCTGTGCCGGGTGTGTGGGGTAGAAAGAGGAATAAAGCACTCCTTCCTGTTAGTGAGCTCCCGGTCCAGTGCAGGAGACTAACGTGTCCACTAGCAATGCCAGTACAAATCTTTGATGCTTTAATAGAGGATGTACTCCAGTATAGGCACCTGGAGCCGGCAAGAGCAACTCCTCCTGCAGCATGTACTGAGAATTTTATTTAGCTCTTAGCATAAAGAAGGCGAAATTGAATAGGATTACGGTATAACATGCAGATGACAAGCAACTGATTAAAAAAAAACCCTCGGTGGTTTCTTTTTTATAACAAGAGCTACCATTTATTAAATAACTAGTGTCTGTCCAACATTTAGTGTATAGTATTTCAGGTCATCTTTACAGAAGCTCTTTGAAGTGGATGTTGTTAACCTCATGTAGAATGGGATTATAGATGGGGAAGCAGGGTTAGCTAGGAAAGCAAAGCAAACTGCACAAAATGAGAGAACTGCAACTTAACCTGGATTTGTCTGATTTCAGAGCCTCAGCCTTGGCCACTGCATCATGCATTTTCCCTAACACCGTTCATTAGTTGTTATAAATAATGCAAATTGGTTTAATATTTTAGAGGACAGATCAATTTATGAAAAGCCAGCTGAGTATTTTTAGTAACACAAGTCAATTATTCTGCCTTTCTACTGTTGTAGGTGATAGTGTGTATCTTTATTTATTTATCACTTAAAATCTCTTTCCTTTGGGTTTCTAATAAGTCTCGTTCCATTGAGAATTGGGGATTAAGAGGTGAAACTCAAAGTAGGGACTATAATAAGATTTTCAGTATTATTTGAAAAGTACAGCAGTGCTTTTTAGGCTATCACTATTATTTGAAAGTATGCTGATGCATTTTAACTGTTCAACAAGTCTTTTTAAATGAGCCCACACACTTAAACAGAATTTATGGGATCTTAGAAGAATTAGAGCAACTGCCAAACTCCTCATCTATATCAAGAATGTCCGTCCTGGAGGATAACTCTTCGTTCAGTACAGGAGGTATAGTTACTTCCATCTGGTGTTAGACATATTTCGTAGCATTAGACTAGAGCATCATTTAGAGGAGCCATGTTTTATTCAATAAGCCTAGGAGATACGCTAAAAGGTGCATTCTACATTATTTCCCAGAGGTTGACTATAATGTGAATGTTTGCAATTTGAACACTTCTAGTGGCTTTTGCTTAGGCGTCAGCTTCCAGCCTTATCTAATTTTTCCACAAGAATGTCGGATTTTGAATTATAAGCATATCAAAGTGGTTGACATGGGGAGGTATTTGGATTTCTTCCCATTAAGTTGAAAAATGCAGATACGAGTTGATTGACAGTTCCAAGTCCATTTTGGTGAAGTGCCCTCTACAAGTCGGCTTTACCTTGCTGCCCTTGTGGGATACTGAGGAGGGTAAGGTCTCCAGACTTCGGTTAAAGGGCCCTTAGGGACGCTGAATAGGACCTCAGACAGGACAGAGGGGTTAAAACAGGTTGACTGCAGATACTTGTTTCCTGAGTTGGTCAGCTGGCTGCACAATAATCTGAAATCAAAACCAGTCAGGAATTGTGACCCCTAGTGGATTACTCTTTGACCATTTGTAAAGGTTGTTTGTTTGTTTGTCTTTAATGTGCAGGTTTAGAGTTAGGTAAAATTTGCTCACTGTAATCAGCAAGCTTGTGGTTACCTAGGCTGAAGATTTTTTTTACAAAGGAAGAGGAATAGATAAATTAATAATTGGAATCTACAGGCAATCCAAAAAACTCAGTTCAGGACTTCCCTGGTGGCACAGTGGTTAAGAATCTGCCTGCCAATGCAGGAGACATGGGTTCGAGCCCTGGTCCGGGAAGATCCCGCATGCCGCAGAGCAACTAAGCCCGTGCGCCACAACTACTGAGCCTGCTCTCTAGAGCCTGCGAGCGCAGTTACTGAAGCCTGCACGCCTAGAGCCCTTGCTCTGCAGCAAGAGAAGCCACTGCAATGAGAAGCCCACGCACTGCAACAAAGAGTAGCCCCTGCTCGCCACAACTAGAGAAAGCCCGCGCACAGCAACGAAGACCCAACACAGCCAAAGATAAATAAATTTATTTTTTAAAAAAATCTCATTTCAGCCTTTTCTCTCCCAGTGAGTGTCCCCACCCTACCCCCCTCCTTAACCACAGCTGTTAACCAGAAGCAGAGGTAACTGAGTTAAATGCCATTGGATCTCTGTTATCAGTAGGTGAAGAATTGGATGCAAAGTAGATCTGAATAAATAGCCTAACAGGGGCTGGGTGGAAGGAATTAGAGACATTTCAGAAGAGGAGATTGAGAAGAACCGAGACTCTGAGAAAGAAAAAATGAGAAATTTACTTAGTCACTATAGAATAGTTGTACTGGTTTATGGCTACAGGAGAGATCAGAAGAGTAGGCCTTCTCAAGAGGCTGCACATATACTGGCCTTTTTGTGTTTTGCTTATTTCTGAACAGATTTTTAACCTTTTAATTTCTTATTTGTCTTTTTTGGGAAAGCATTATGGAAAGTAAATGTTTTAGGAGGAAAGAGGTATGATTTAAGAAGCATAACAAACAGAGAAGGCAATAAACATGATTTTATATTTTGCCTACCCTCTTGGGAGACTGCTATCAATATTAAATATTAATATCAGTATCTTGCCAGTTTGATCACCTCTGATACCTTGTTCCAAGAGACAGAGGGAGAATGAAAGGGTCGGGATTCTATCATTGAAAACACGGAGATGGGGATGAACATGATTGAAGTAAATAGAAACTATGAAGGATGTGAACAGAATGCCCATCAGATCTCAGAGTGCCTGAACTGGTGAGCCCCAGGGCACTGTGTGCTGGAGGTTGTGCAAAATACAGGGACTCCTTAGATGGATAAAACCATCCTTGTACTCTTCAATGAGCTTACAGGCTAGCAACTGAGAGTATATGAGAGAAAAACAAGGACATGCAACTTTATAGTCTGGATATTACATTTTGGGGAACCTTTTACTCTTTGAGAGTATACAGATTAAAAATATTAATTATTTCAAGAAGGATTTAGATATATTCGTGAGAGAATAGATTATAAAAAGATAATAAGGGGAGTTTGTTTTTGACAGCAAACCTGGTAATGGTAGCAGTTATTTGGTACCAGCCACTGCACTAAATAGACACTTTTCCACATTATTTTATGTGATGCTCTAATACCTATGAGTTAGGTGTTTGCTATATTTTACAAATGGAAATTGAAGCTTAGAGAGGTGAAGTAACTTGCCTAAACTTACACAGCAAGTAAGTGGAAATGGCATTAGGTCAGGACATCCTGATTCCAGAGCCCACATCCTTAACCTAAAGGTATATTGCTTCCCTCTCTAGAATATATAGAGAGATTAATTTTTCTTCTGTAGAGCACACCTTAGAACTCTAAAATCAATAAGAAAAAGGCAACCAATAGAAAAATGGACAGAACAGGAAACCCAAATAGTCATTAAACATCTGGAAAGATGCTCAGTCTCAGTAAACAGTAAAATGAAAATTAAAACCATAATGGGCCCCATTTTACACCTCCCAAAATGGTAAAAATTTAAAAGCCTGGTAATTTCAAATGCTGGTGAGGATGTGAAGCAACCAGAACTCTTATTTACCGCTAGTGAGAATGTGAGCCGCACGACCACTTCTGAAAATGGTTTGGTATTACTCAGTGATGCAATGTGCAATTTGAGTTCTTGTTCAGTTCAGGGTATATCAATAAACCAGAATTTTAATTACATTTAAATAATGTAATTGGTGATGGAGTAGAGGGGAAAGCATCTGGTCAAAATAATCCTCAGTGTAAAAAAATAGAAGAGATAATATATATTTGAAGGCTTTGCCCTTAAAGGGATGATAATATTAGCTATATTTTTATTGCATGGTACAGGTTGAGAATTATATCTATAAGTTTAGTCAAGAAATAGAAATGTAATGTGCATCTGTTTGAGAATAACTTTTGTTATACATTACCTAAATCTTAAGTGTTATATACTTCCTACTCATTTCTACCATTCTGTTAGAATACTGGTACCCAGACCCCAATATTAGTATCATGTCAGTTGAAATTGTCAGCTGCTGACACAGGCAGATTTTTACGATATAGGGGATTTGTTGATTAGGACCTATGGACTTCAAATCTGCTTTTAATAGATATCCCCAAATGAAGTGCTCTGCACTAAATTTGCCAAACATACAACTTCTCCAGGATATACTTATTTGGTGAATGTGGAAATCCCTGAGCAGTGATATAATTCTCTCTCCTCACACATCCTCTGTCAAAATCTGATATCTTATCAGAAACACCTAAGGCCAATTGGGAAAGGATTGTTACCTAAGTGTTTTCCAAAGAAATTTTAAGATAATTTTGGCCATAGAGTTTTCATGCTGATTGATGCTGTGCTTGTTGCAGGGGAGGATAGGAGAGCTGGAGTTGCAGTTAAAACATGGAAAAGAAGGACCTGAGGAGGTGCAATACAAAAAAAGCACAGCCTGGCTCTGGTAAGGGGATGGCTTTCTGTGCTCATTATTTGTTATGGGAAATGAACTGTGAGGGAGAAGGTGACCACTTTAAAAGCTTTAATGTTGGAATTTTAACCTCTATATGAGCCTGAAGGGCAAAGGGCTGAAGATGTGATAGGTGTATTTTCTATTTCCTCCCCAGATCAAAGAAGGAGCGATTTATTCATGGTTTTAAAATATTTTTATTGTTTTCTAAAGCAGTGTAAAAATGGTTTGTTTTTCCCTTTTTCCCTATAATTGATTATTTTATAGGCTTTTGAATGAAAATTGAGTTTTTCCCATTTAGTCAAGGAATACCCTTCCACTCCCCTGCTCCTCCCTCCGCAAGACATCTTCATTATTAGGAGCAATTTTACCATGTCAAGGCTTTAATTTCTCTGGCAGATGTCCCCCAGTGAATTCCCACTGTATTATCTAGAAATGTGTAAGTGCTGGCACATTAAAAGCAATTTAAATTGTTACATGGGTTGTGATGAATACCTTGTCAGATTAATGTTGCAGCAGCCTAAATCTAAGTAAAGTGCCCAGAATCGAAATAGCTTTGCCTGTAGCCACAGGTTTCTTTAATATAAAAATCTGTTCAAAGGTTACTTGGTTTCAGTTTTTTATTTACTAACAATTGGCATATGTAGAAAAGCAGAAGCTGTGTGTGTGTGCGCGTGCGCACATGTACACATGTACGGTTAACTAATTCTATTCTAAGTTACATTTCCTAGATTCATTTAAAAAATAGCAATGCAGTTTAAAACGTTATGACATTGGATTTAAGATTAGAGATTAAGAATTTGGATTTCGCTTCCTATTTGCTATTTTCCTTTACACATAGTTTTAATTTCATCTTCTGAAAATGATAATTTGGGGAGTGGTCTGTTAGCAGTACTCTTCCAAATATACATGGTGACATATGGAATGAAGGATGTGAGAGAGAGATGGAAGTCAAGGATAACTCCAAGATTTTGACTGTGAATAACTAAAAGTATGGAGTTCCCATTTACTAAGATGGGGAAAACTATAGAAAAGCATGTCTGTCTAGGGTAGAAATCAGGTTTGAGACTTGCTAAGCCTAGATACCTAATTAGACCTGCAGTTTGGAGATATGAAGTAGGTTGTTGACTGTGAGTCTAGAGGTCAGGGGTAAGGTCAGGGCTGGATATATAAATTTGGGAATCATCATCATATCGACTGCATTTAAAATCACAATGCTGGATGAGATCATCTGGGGAATGAGTAAAGATAGAGAAAAGGTCAGAGGACTGAGCCCTGGAGCACGTCAACATTTAGAAATGGGGGACATGATGAGGGAGCCAGTAAAGCAGATGGAAGATTAGTGTTGTAGGAAGAAAACCAAGAGAGAATGGAATCGTAAAAGCCACCTTAAAAGCTGAAGGAAGAAAGTGTTTCAAGAAAGGAGCAACCAATTGTGTCAAATGCTGCTCTGAGACTACAAAAGATGGAGACTGAGAGCTGAGCATTAGATTTGGCCTCTTGAAAGTCACTGGTGACCATGAAGGAGCTGTTTTGTAGGAACAAAAGCCAAATTATAGAAGGGTCTAGAGAGTGGAAAGAGATAAACTGGAGTCATAAGTATAAGCTACTCTTCTAAATGAGTTCTGATGTGTGAGAAGCAGTGGAATGGGGCAGTAGCTGGAGGGCTGCTTCTTTTAAGATGGTAGATATTATAGTGTGTTTACAAGCTAAGGGGAGTAATACAAGTGGAGAAGGAAAAATTGGTGATGCAGCAGAGAGAAGGGAGAGTAGGTAAGAGGAGGGAACTAACGGAGGGTGTGGCCCTACCTAGAAGTACAGGCAAGTCATCATCTGTCAATATTTCACGTTGACCAGTAAAAGAATACACTGAATGCACTATACTCCATTTAGGGAGACCAAGATTGGACAATACGTTTTAGAGAAATTTACTGTCAAATGGTTTTATAAAGTACAAGTTTAAGGAGCAGTTTGCAACTATCTGAAAAACTTGGTTCTTAAGAATGACTCATTCTCAAAGAGTGCTGAATAGCTAAGATTTTATTATATTTCAAATGCAAATACAGTTATATTTGCAAAACTTTTATGATAGTTATAAAAACTTTGAATTTCTGAAACTCAAAATGTATAGTGAACATGTTTATGATATCATCTTCAGAATATAAATTTGGCAGTCAATGATTGTTTTTCACTTTATCGCAAGATTCTTATATGAAAAAAACTGTGAATATTTTAATTGAACATACCTTCCTTTAAATCCACAAATCTAAGTAGTTTCTTTTAGTTCAATTTTATAACCAACATTTGTTTTTTTTATTGAGGTATGATTGACATATAACATTATATTAGTTTCACGTATACCATAGCGAACATTTTAAATTTTATTTTGTATACATACATAGTGACAATTCTATTATCTACAATTTGGAAGCAGTAAATTGCTGTTTTGGTGAGCTCTTGTGCAGAAAAGAGAGAACGTTTTAGTCAGTTCAGGCTGCTATAACAAAAATACCATAGACCAGATGGCTTAAACAACAGAATTTATTTCCTACAGTTATGGAGGCTGGGAAACCCTTAATCAAGGTGACAGCAGACCTGGTGCTGGTGAGGGCCTGCTTCCTAAGTTTGCAGATGGCTGCCTTCTCCTCGTAGCTTCACATGGCAGAGAGCAGAGAGAAAGCAAGCTCTCTGGTCTCTCTTCTCTCTTCTTATAAGGACACTAATTGCATTCATGAGGGCCCTGCCCTCATGACCTCCCAAAGGCCCCACCTCCAAATACCATACATTCAGAGTTTCAACATGTGAATTTGGGGCAGCGGGACACAAACATTCAGTCCATCACAGAGAATAATATAAAGGACACTTGTATACCCAGCACTCAGTTTAAGAGATGACACCGTGAAAACACTGCCTATACATTAGTTGCATTCACCTCCTTCCCTGCATCTACTAAGTAACCTAAGGACTAGGAAGATGAAACTGTCTTGGAAATGAAGCCCTTATGACAGTTCTTGCACCTTACACTAAAATTCTACATGGAAGTTTTAAGATCTGGAGTCATTGCCAGAGGTTATTATTAATTGATGAATAAGCAAAAAGATTGGTTTCTTGCTCTACTATAAACCCTCATACCTATTTTCCATCTGTATCACAGGGTTCGAGACATGTTGACTGATGAGGTCACCAAAGCAGCTGCAAAGTAAGATCCATTTATTCTCTTACCAGAAATTTTCTATAAATAGTTTTTTTCCTCACAGGTACAAACAATTTCTCCTTTTCTGGCATTTCATTACTTTAAGGATTTAAAGGACTTTTCAGTTATTTTTTAAAAAATCAGTTGTTATCCTTTCTCTTATTCAGTTAATTTTTACTACATGTCTTTCTGTGAAAATATGGAGGAACCAGTATAGGCACATAACTTTACATCAAAGTTGTGCCCATGCTGTACACCTAACAAAATGCCCTGTGCTTTGGCTTAGATTTAAAGGATTGTGATTTAGTACAGGGGAAAAAAAATCTTTGCTAATGTGAATTATGTCTATTTTACAAACAGATGATTAAATCTCAACTGTGAACCAGTAAATAATTTAAGGTAGTACCTCCTTCTTTTCTCCTGGTGTTAGTGGGCCCAGGGTAGCTAAATATTGAATTTTTTAATAATAAAAAGTAACGTGAAGACCCAGTAAAAAAGCAATTTCCATCATATCCTTATGGTTGTTTTAACAAAAATAACTTGAGTGTTGCTACCTTGAGGTTTTTTATTTATCTTAAGCCAACTGTTACTAAGAAAATTATACCTTAGTGAACTTGCTTGAACAGTCTCTTCCGGTCCCTTTGTTAGCAAGCTGCCTAATTGTTCCTGGTAGTAAGTTACATGTCAGTTACATACACTTCTCCTTTTCACTATTAGCCTTAGCTTGCTGCTGTTTGACTTCCTTTCTTCTTATTCACCAAATAATATAGATATACCTTTGACCCAGAGAATTTCATATATATTGAAAGTCTATATTATCTAGAAATATTTAACTACAGTTTATTTCTCTCATGTCCTAGAACCTTCTGTAGCTACATAGATTTTTGCCTAAAAAACAAAAACCAAAAAACACCACGTACCTTAGAGTTTGCTTTCCACCAGCAATTTCTTAAGCAGGTACTTCGCTCTAAAACCTGATCTCAATACCTGATCACTACTCAGCCTCCTGTCTTCTGAATATAGTGGTAATCCTCCCCTACACTCAATTCCGTGGGAGGCAATGGGAAATATCTGTTGACAAAATGAAAACTAAAGTACAGAGAGGCTTTGATAGGGACTCATTTGTGTCTATCTAGTTTGGTGAATTGCAGATACAGTGGGAGAGCACTCAGCTGCTTATTGGAGGGGAGGAGGTGCTGGGATGGGGGGCTGCCTTTGACCTTTACCTTTCATAGTTTGTTCTATTGTGTAGTCTACTTAGTTCCTGTTAAAAACAGTGCTCTGACATTTGCAACAAAAGCTCAAATGCTGAAGAAACTAGTAGCTTTCTATTAAAACAAACTGTGATTTTGCCTCTCCAGTAGTTTTGGCAGATTCCATTCTAAAATTTTAGTTCACCGAGACTTTAATCTTAGATTTGCAAAGCATCATTTCATGACTAATACCTAAAAAGAGTGTGTTCACATTCTCAGTGGTATGGAGTAAAAATAATTTATGTTCTCATGGTGTTACCTTTTCATCAAATATTTCCAAGTATTTTATAGACCTTATCTTATTAAAGCAATCCGGACAATACTAGGCATGACAGCAAGTGAGCAGGAGATAGTTAAGGTCCAGAGGCTGAGAGATTAATGATAGAGCGGAAGAAAAAATCATTCTGCTGCCTTCTCTTTACTGTTTCCCACTGACTTCCTCCAATCATGTGAGGACCGCATCACCATCTCCTGCCAGCTTAGCCTTCTATTCCTTGGACCATGGCTGCCACAGGCTACTTTGGGCCAATGTAGGGCTTATTTTGTTCTGAGGCATAAATTAAATGTAGGAAGTAAAACACTAGTCACAGGATTAGACTGATTTGCTCATTTGAGAGCATTTTTAAAAGCATCAGGGATAGGACTAAGAATCAGAACACAGATAAAGCCTGATTATTGATGTAAATTTATTTTCATTGTTAATAATTAAATAGATTTGAACCTGAAGATAAAAATCCCCAAAGGATTGGGTCACTTTACTAATATGTAATGTAATACTTTGTCCCTAAGAAAGCATCATTGTAGCTCATCCTTCCTTGAGCTTTTTAATTAGGTTAATGGCATCTGTTTGTTTCAAAGGACAATTTAATTAAAATGTCAGTGATGTTGCCTAGATAAATACTGCACTGATGCTGACATGTTATTATGCAAATTAGTCAGTGCTACTTGACTGGTAGGGGATAGTTATGTGATCAACAAGGTGAAGAGTTTTTGCTGAACCTATTCTAGAGTTTCACCTGGCCAGCTCCTCCTTGAATTTGTCTCACTGTGTATGTATGGAGTGTCTTCTCTCCATAACTCACTGCAAGGCATGTGGGGAATGAAAAGATGTTCAAGAGCTAGTCACCGGTGGGAGGGAGACGCAAGAGGGAGGAGCTATGGGAATACATGCATAGGTATAGCTGATTCACTTTGTTATAAAGCAGAAACTAGCACACCATTGTAAAGCAGTTATACTCCAATAAAGATGTTAAAAAAAAAAAAAAAGAGAGCTAGTCACCGTACCTTTATGAAATGTGTAACTTGGCCTAAGCGTGCATTGTGACTGTGGACTAGTTTTTCCTATTCAAAGATTAATGTCCAAATATGCATTTAGTCTGCATCCAAAGATCTAATTACCAGTGACTTTAAATAACATTTTACCCCATTTTACAAGAACAATACATGCTCAGGAATGTCAAGACCAGAGAAACTTTTGAAATACAGTGATTTGGGGCACTGTTTTAAAACTGAGGCTAAATTCTCTTTCAGAATTTCAGGGTTAAAAAGACACTTTTTATGTCATCTTGACTAATATTTTTGTTTTAAAAGATTTTGATACCCAATTTCTGTTGACCATCTAAGAATTTCTCCAGGGTGATAAATTCACTGAGAATTTAAAACTTTTTTTAATCTTACTTCAGGGATTCATGACCACTTTGTAGCAGAACAGGCTTCAAGGTATTCTCAGTTAAAGGAAAGGGAGACTATTAAAATAAAGGATTTAATTTTGATTTTGTTAAATGATTTTCTGGCTAGGGCACCTGGGCATGCCCACATCTTGCCTTGCTTCCTGGTGTTTTATTGTTAGCTATAGGAGTTCCCAGTAATCCTCACTGCAAAACTGCTTCAACCTCAAGTCTTCCTTTCTGTTTTCTCCCCCTGCCCCATCCCTCAGTGTAAATGTTGTTGTCTTATCAATGTATGACGGGCCTCATGGAGGAATGAACTAAGAAGAGATGAACAAAATGATCAAGAGTGCAGAGCAAGCCTTCACTGAGTTTAATCACCCCAGAGTAGGAGAGAGAAGGAAGGAAGGAATGGATGGATTGATAGAACTTGATAATGGCAAGTCCTGAGTTCCATTCTTACCAAATGGGAACAAAAATGCAGGAACACAGGTGTATACTAACCTTTTGATACTCACTAACTCACATGTTCAGTCATGACTGTGGCCTAGGGCCGGAGACACTAGGCTTGCATGGGGAGCAGGGCTGGAAATCTTCCTCATCCCGCCCATCTGTTCTATTTCTGCACCAGGGTAAGCAAGGGAGTAGTTCTTGGATGTACACACTGATTAAAGTTCAGGTCTCAAGTCCAGGTTTGGGGAAGCATTCTCTGCATTTATGGGAACCCACAATCGTAGAACTCCCTGAGAACTGAACTCTCCGATGGTAAGGGTGCTGTGCTGCCTGACTACTGTTACGATGAAGTCAGCAAGCCAAGAGCATCTCGTCAGTGTCCCACTGCGGATTTTATTCTATAGGCTTACTTTGGAATTATGGAATAATACTAAATGTACATTTTCCAGTGGTAAGTGTATTTAAATGATTCACTTTTCTTGATACCAAATTCATAAGTCAAACTTAGGATTTTATTGCCAATATTAGAAAACTACCATTTGAGTGATATAAAAAGACAACTCTCTATCCAAATAGTCTAAAAACCAGCCTTTTTTGCATCTTATCTAGGGTTTCTGAATTATGTTACAGACAGACTTTAAGGCTGCTGGCTTTGGCATATTAAGAGAAAGAAGGGGAAAATGATAATGACGGAGGAAAGCCGCCAGCGTGTCGAGTTGCTTTTAAAGTATGCCGTCTGAAGTGGTTCACTAGAAGCTGATTCCACACACCAGTGCTTTAGAAAAGCCAGGGGCCAGTTCCATTCTGCTGGGCTTATTCACACAACTGTCCTTTGCTGTGTTTCCAAAACAAATCAATACATTTTTATATTGGCCAAAGATGACACCGAAGAAGAAGAAATGTAAGGTCTAATGATGAAATAAAAATTTTAGGAAGAAGAAGCTTAGATGTATGATCTTATTGGATTTTTTTAAGTTACCCAAAGCATAATGACCATACATTTATAAGAAGAGTTAAAAATCAGCACTAGTGTCAGAAGGAGGAAAGAAGCTGCTGGCATCAGGGAACCAACAGACCTGTGTTTACAAGGCCCTGTGAAGGGATGGAAGTGCTTTTTGACCTCATCTGCCCTCCCTATAATAGCACCTTCTCTTCTCCTGGTTAATGCCCCCAAATCCTCTCTTGGAATTTTTTTCTTTTTAAACAGAGACAGCCCAGTGGTCAAAGGCAACGCGCTGTTAGCCTTAAGCAGCCTTGCTGTCGTCGTTTCCAAACATGAAGCCAGCCTCTCCTCAGACTCTGAGGGGGTCCTGGAGGTGAGTTACGGGTGATTAGAACCAGTTGGCCTTTGGTTGTGTAACGTGTGAAAAGTGAGACTTCTGCTAAAGCCTGGCCCTGAATTTAGGAGGTTACAGTCATTGGCTGTGCTACCCTATGCATCTTTATACCGTAAGCCTTAGTGTCCTCTAAAACACTTTTCTTCGCTGCTTTTGTTTTGCTTTCTCCATCACAGTTAAGTGGTCATTTCCATTTGAAGGTACCAATTTTATGCAACAGGGCTTGTCTTTTTGTGATTACATCATGGTAACCAATCTTAGGAGGTTAACTAGGCTTACTGAAAGTGAACAGTGATGTCAAAAAAATGATAAATAAGCAGTGTTTACTGACTGAAAAAAATTGCACTTTGCATTTTAATTGTAGATGTCAGTGACAAAGTGCCTATTCATTTTTTGCAAGGCATTTATTTCTTAATTAAACATGTGGCAAGCTGGCCAATGTTGATTTCCAATGTACTTTTTCAGATAATTCATATCTGTCAAAATAAAAAGGCATGGATTTATTCTTCTTTTAAGCCCCGTTTTCTGGTAGCTATCATTATCTGGAGACAATCTAGTCAAGTGGTTAAAAAACACAGGCTTTGGAGTAGGAGAGTCCTAGATTTAAATCCTAATACTTGCATTTACTAGCTCTGTGGCTTATTGTTGGTAACCTCACCTTTCAGAGCCTATTTCCCCATCTGTAAAATGGGGATAACAATACTTACCAGATAGGATTATTGTTAGGATTAAATGAAGTAATATATGTAAGGCACAGTGGCTGGTAAATAGTCAGTAATGGTAACTATTATCATCAGCATCAGTATATACTTCTTCACTTCTTGCTGCAAAAAATTGGGCTTTATTCAATGCTATTCGGCCTATCTCTGTCCCCACAGAGTGCCCGATGGACCATTTGTATTCTTTTTTCATGGTAGGGTTTTTTGGTTCTTTTTTGGTGGGTTCTTTTTGGGCAAGAAGCCAACTCTAATTTAAATTAAAGAGGAACTAGAAGAATAAGGAATCTGGAATCCCATGGAATTGAAGGCAAAGCTTAAAAACTGAGTTGGGAGAAGAACAGGAGGCAAGCTGGGGAGTCCACGCAGAGGTACTGATGAACCATCTCAGAAGACCACCCCTACTGGGATGGATCGGCTATAGTCATTTACTGTCTTTGCATCACTCACTTAAGATTCGGAATCCCGTGGGTCCCATGCCTACACCTTCAGCAGGGTAGGATGAGTAGCTTGATTGAGCATTTAACCAAGCTTTAAATCGTGGAGGAGGGAATTCCCCAAAGGGTGCTATTACCAATAAACAAGAGAATAATGCTGTGTGGCAAAAGCTACAAATGTGTATTACATATGGGGAAGGGAAGGAGGCCAAGGAGTTATTGCATGAAGGATAAAAATGTAGTTAGTTACCATATGAAAATTTACCTTTAAGCCCAGAATCTTATTTTAATAATGAGAAAGATGAAAATTTTTTACAGTGGAAATGTTTCATATCTTTGAAAGAGCCGTGGAATACTTTAGCAGAGGCAACATGCTAGGTAGACCTACAACCTTAAAAGTAAACATGCCTTCCTAGGATCCCTTCGTTTTGGTGTTATTTATGTCAGATGACCAGTTGTACAGGTCATTTGCCCCAGTAATAACTGGAGGTCTAGCTCAGAGTTTGAGCTCCAGGCCCTTCTATTCTTTATTCCCACAACCTTTGTCCTGTGCCGTGGCACATAGTACACAAAACATTGAGAAGCCTCACAAGCCAAAGATGGGGCTTTGCTTTTATTCTTGATAACCTTGCCTTTGGCTATTACTCAGTATAAACTCAAGATGTCATTATTTGATTAAAGTTGAAGTTTTCAAACTTCATTCAAACCTGCATTTGACCAACAACTAAAGATCTTAAGAAGAAGGTCTTGTCTGATTCAAGGAATTAATTCCAAGGTTTCTTAACACCTCATCGACCTTTATAGTTTGCACCACTTTTGTGTTACCATGTGAGTTAATGAATGTTTTTTGACATCCATGGCCATGAATGATTTTTTTAAAAAATTTTCTTTATTTTTTTGGCCGTGTCAGGTCTTAGTTGTGGTGCGTGGGCTCTTCATTGCGGCGTGCGGGTTTTTTCTCTCTCTAGTTGTGTCGCGTGGGCTCCAGAGCATGTAGGCTCTGTAGTTTGTGGCACGTGGGCCCTCTCGTTGAGGTGCACGAACTCAGTAGTTGTCACGCACGCAGGCTTAGTTGCCCCGCTGCATGTGGGATCTTAGTTCCCCAACCAGGGATCGAACCCGTGTCCCCTGCATTGGAAGGCGGATCCTTTACTGCTGGACCACCGGGGAAGTCCCTCATGAATGATTTTTAAAACCAAGTTCTCTTTTTACTGAGCTGGGTTTTGTTGTTGTCGTTGTTTTGTTTTTTGCATTCTCTTTCCTCTTCTTTTCCAAACTGAAGATCATTTATGTTTTCTTACTTACTTGCCTAGGCAAATGTGACGATTCTTGAGTGATAAGTATAGTGATAGTAAGCAGAAATGCTAGAGATGGTAAAAACATCTTGTCAGCTGCTTTATTGAACTGACAAGTCAGAAATGAGAAAGTTTAAGTTGGTTTCTCTGCACATCTCTCCCTTTAACCACCATGTTACCCTCACTGAACACGGGAGAGCTCTAAGGAGCTCCCAGATCTGTTCTGTTTTGCAGCCCTCATCCTCTCACCTCTGCTAAGTCTTGTATAAAAGGTAAGTCTTATTCACACTGGGGCACAGGTGAGGATGTGTATTTGTCAAATACCTATCTACTTCATGCAGTCCTGGCAGATGAAGTTTAGTTTTTAATAACAGCACTTCATTCTTTCATACAGAAGGAGGTTGTACCCTGGTTCTAGAAATAAAGTTTAGGTTTTTTCTTTTTTCCCATTATCATTTCATGTTTCCCTTCATCTGCAGGTTCAACCTAATTTCCTTTCAATGAAAGCGTGGGTTTCCATGGTGTTTGATACTCTTCTGGTCATTGTCGATAGCCATTACCAACCCAGAGGACAACTTTTCTCCTGGTTTTATTATGTAAGTTCGAGAAATAAAAATGATTAAGAGTTGATTCTTATATCAATTGTTCATGCGAAATCCATGATATAGTGTAAGTCTTAGCCTTAGCTATACATTAGATATAAGTCTCAGCCTTGGCTGTACATTAGAGTCACCTGGGGAACTTTAAATATATATATATATATATATATACATATTGAAAAAAGAAATACTGATGTATAGGCCTCACCTCTGATGTAATTGCTTGGGAATGGGTCCTGGGTATCAGCGTTTTGGAAGCTTTCTAAGTTATTCTGATGTGTAACCAGAGTCAAGCGCTACAGTTGTAGTAAAATAAACGCTGGCTGAAGATGGAAGACCGTGAGTTTCTGGTCTTAGTTTTTTTCATTGCAGAGTATGTGACCAGGGGAAGTTCAGTTAATCTGTCTGGACCATTGTGTCCTTGTTTATAAAATGAGGTGATTGAGCAATATTAGCTACAGTGATTGTAGCCCCAGCTTCACCTCTTATTAGTTTTGTGACTGTTGACCTGACACTTACTTAACCTATCATCTTATTTTCCCTTCCTGTAAAATGAAGGTAAAAATGAATGCTTTGTTAACTTCATAGAAGATTGTGAGGATCAAATTATATAATCTACAGGAAAATGTTTTGAAAATGTGACATGCTCTATAAATACAAAGTAATATTGTTGATCATAAAAAAGCACCTGTTACTTAATCATTCTCTTTCTTCATGCTTATATGCTAAGATCTGAAGCAAATTGAAAACACACTTTGTTGGTTTAGGTTTCATTTTCCCTTTATTGGCTGTAGTGCATGCTTTATTTCTGTATCTGCCTGTAATTATTTTGGTTCTGCCTTATCACTATCCATTGCTTAGGGAATTATAGGGATCATGGGACAATCAGCTGAGTGGCAGAGGATTACAGTTGATTTGAATAAAAATATACACAAGTCCTGAACTGTTGCTAAGATCACGATTTTAGCCTGAAACTTCATTGCCTTAGGTCTTCTTTGTACAACATTTTGTGTGCCTCTGTCCTCCTGCCCTTAGGAGGACCTGGTATGTATCCATCTGGGGCTTAGGGTCTGGAACTAGATTCTTTTACTATACTTGAGGACAAAAAATGACTTACTAGATAACGTAGAATTAAATTGGAAGGTAGATTTTGCTCAAAGAAGTACTTTGTTTACGATGATTTGTTTTCTGTGAGAAGTTTTCTTATTTCTTTAATGATGGATGAAAACCTTGTTAACATATGGAGGTCTTTGCAGTAGCTGTCTGGTTCAGATATTCAGCAGGACAGGATATTGTATTAGACTTCTAATAGCGCTGCTTAGTTCTTGCAATCCAATAAGAATAATGTCTTTACTAGCCAGTTCGGGGTTGCCTCTTACCTTTGTGATTCTTGCATTATTATACTTTTTCAAAGCCCTGTTTCAAAAGCTACTTTCTTTATTTCCCTTGTCTTAGCAGCTGGGTCATTTTGAGTAGTATCGTCATTGTAATAGTGCTATATTAACTTAAAGAATCCCTTAGTTCATGTTTGCTTTTTATCCTTAAAGTACTAAAGCTTGGAGAGCAAACGAGTGTAGAATTAAAAACACTTTTTAATGTGTTTTGACTGCAAGGGACAACACGGCCTTTATGGTGTGTCTGAAAATTTGAAGTGGGTAATACTGAGGAATGATAAACGGTCTTTCTTCCCCACTTGAGACATATTTATAAATTATATAATGTCTGGTGGAGCTCTCTAACACAGGACTCTTGTTGAAGCTGTTCATATTCAGCTGCCCTGTCATTTTATTAGCGTTGTTATTCGTTTCTTTTCCCATAATTACATATAGGAAAGAAGCATATAGAGCTCTCCGTTTCATTTTGAATAGCTGGTTATTGCTTTGTAACCAGAGGCTTTTAGGATTTCAACTTCCTTTTTAATTAAAAGGAATTAACCCCCTGTAGGAAATAATCCATCTACTGGGAAGCGTTCCCACCAAAAATTTTGGGAGATCTGCCAATAGATCCCTGTGCCAAACTTACACTTATCCCTCTGTAACTAAACTTGAACTGCCCTCACCCTAACCCCTTTTCTTTTCTCTCCCAGAAAACTCCTGGCTTTCTGGACATTTATAATGTGGCTTGGTGGTTTCTGCAAGCTTGGATAGCTTCACTTGGGGTTTCTCATTATATACACATGTGGGCTTTGAAAACACTGATTTGTTTCAGGCTTTACAGTGAGGGAATTCACACCCTTTAAAAGGAGACACTTATAATTTGTTTTTTCAAATTTAAAAGGGTATTATTAGTCAACCGATTGCTTAGTAGCAAATTGTTTTACTAAGAGTAAGAAGGTAACCCATAAGTAAACACAGAAATGGGTTTATTTTTAAAATTTTTTTTTTGGGTGGCAAGGGTGGATTTAGGAGAAGCTTGCATTGTTGTATAGTGCTTTTGTGATAGGTGTGCATCCTTCATGTTTTAAACAAAAGGCCAACCCCCTGTTTTCTTTCTTTGGCGTGTCCTAGAAATCCTATTCTGGTGAAAACACAGCTAGTGCCATTGCACGTTCTGCGGCCGCCACGGCTTTGTCTCTCCTTGTGCCAGTTTTCATTATCTCTTGCAAAGAGAAGGTTGAGGAAATCCTGAACATGCTGACTGCCAGGTTACCTGGGAAACCAAGTGCTGATGAGTCTCAAGCCGTGCAAATCCACATGGGCCTTGCTTTGGGGATGTTTCTCTCTCGCTTGTGTGAGGAGAAACTCAGGTACAGTTTATTAAAATATTCCTGTTTTTCCCCTTTGTGACTTATGTGGAGGATTTGTCCCTCTCTCTCCCCCCCTCCCCCGACTCTCTCTCTCTCTCTCTCTCTGTCTCTCTCTCTCTCTCTCACACACACACACACACACACACACACACACATTATATCTGAGCAATTTGTGGTGCTCAACTTTTTGAGATGTGCAGCTTGATCCTTTATTCTCCTTTATGAATGAATTTGTCTCTCTAAAATACCATCACATAGACATTAATGTGTTTTAAGGGTTCCTCTTTTTAAAGTGATTGATTACTTGAAAATCATTTCATGCTTAGATGAAAGCCATGTGTAATAGACATGAGGAAAGTCTAATCATATGGTGCTATAAATTTTAAAAAGCTTCTTTTTTTCCCTCTGGTTTATAAGGGTGAAAGTAATTACTTATTCTTTGTTGATATCACTATAAAACGGGAGGAAAAGATCGGGGTACCCCTGTGCCTGAGGGTGCGGGAATCACTGAATCACCTGAGAACTGCATGTACCCAGTTTTAAATATTGCTTTTATCCTGCGCCCTGGCTACATTTTTGTAATCCTTAAAGAGTCTTAATCTCTGCATATTATACTGTGTGCTTTATTCAGTTTGATTGCTCATTTTTAGACTGCTAGCTTTACTCTTGAATGGAGCTAATAGAATATCAAAGACCCAGGTGGAAAATTCCACTAAATGGGAAAGTTTTCTGGTGCACGAATCTACTTTAGTTTTGTTGCTCATTATATTTATTCTTTATTCTATTACCGATCTTAGAATTTTATATATCCAGATTGATTGTACTGTGGTACAACATGAGTATTTGGGGATCATGAATATTTAGATGTCACTGATTTGGAATTTCAGCCCCATTTTCCTGCATTGGAAATAGTAGGGATTGTGGGGAGAGGCATTCTGTTCTGATGTTAGCTGTCCTTAAGCTTCCCTAGTTGGCAGAAATTGTCTGTCCAAAGGCAAGAAATGGTGTTGATGTGGGTAAATTGGGTGATATTATGCTATATTTAGATTTCTGTTTGAAACCAGTGGTTAAGTTTACATTTGTAGTTTACATAGTTTTGTGCAAACATCCATATGTGAAACCTTTATGAGAACTGCTATTGATCTAGGGAAATACTGTATTTCAGATGATCATTTTCAGCCCTTGGAAACATCTGTTGGATGATTGGGAAGATTGGCTTAGTCTTTGTGATCATAAATGAAACATTTCCAGAATATTCATTTTGTTCTATTCACCAGTATTAGTACACACAGGCCTGGTTCTGGACGTGAACAAAAAGCTGCCCTTTGCATGTGAATTGACTGTTACATGTCTTGTGTGTGTGACAGAACACAAAGTATTTTTATAGACTTAAAACATGAAAGTGATTTTTTTTTCCCCTTTGCTTCTATGCTACAAATGGCGGTCCCTTCACCATCTGTGTTCATGTGCTTTCTTCAGTATCTTTTCAAGCTACTTGTTTTACAACTAAAAATGAGCCATGGCAGTTTAATTCCAGACAACTCATTTCATCCTATCCTGGCTCTGGCTCCCTTCTTCCTTAGTTTAGGAGGAGATGCTGCTGGTTTTAGGGCTTGACAAGCTTACATTTGTGGTTAATTTAATTATGCTACCTGGAGAAACCTATGGTGATTCCCCTAAAGCATCCTTTCTGGTTCCTAGGTTGCCTTCCACCCCTATCTACCCTACTTGACTTTGCACCTGCAGGAAACCCTGGGGAAGGACACCAGGAAGCTCTTCCTGAGGCGGACTGCCCACAGAATAACTGCAGATTTTAACTTTGCCATAATGATCCTGTATTTGATAGCATTCTCCTTCTGCCTGGTGTGTTAGTACTGCAGCCATTAATAGGATTATTCATGGTTCCCACCTTCCTAATTTCATAGAGCAGAGGAATCTGAAATATTTGCCTTTTAGTACTAATAAATATTTTACTAGATAATGACAGTCTCACCAGATAATGACATCTTTGGAGAAAATTTCTATTTTTCTAAAATTAAAGTAAGTGTTTTGAGGGCTACTAACTCTGAATAATCAATGACATCAAATAAGTGGCCCAAAGTGGCCTCTTAGGAGAACAGGATTAGGACAATATCTTGGTCTCAAGAATGAAAAATCACTTTGTAGAAAAGAATTTTGACATTCAATCCGTCTTTCTTTTTATTTTATTATTTTTTTGCTGAGGCTTATGAAAAATCTCCTGAATTTAAATTCCAGTCTAGAATTTATTCAGAAAAGTATATTATTCCAAAGCTCGCTTCTGTCATAACTCCCAGAGGATACTAGTAGGATCTCTTTAGCATTTGTTTAGGATATTTAAGTACATTTTACTCCAGAGAACAACTATAATAGGACTTATTTAGTTAAAGCTATTAAAATTGTGTGTACCTGTGTGCATGTTTTCTCATTGCAAAATGTACTCCTTCACCTCAGGCAAAACCACTATACCCTTGGTTGGAGAAGTTATTATTTAAAGTGCGCTCTGGCTGGCTGGCATTCCTGGGGCTGCATTCCACTCAGCATGGTCTGAGGCAGCAGCAGGAGAGCTGACATGTAGGGACCCCTTGATAATAAAGTGTCGGTGATGAAGCCCACAACTCTGCCTGAAAAAACAGACGTAGACCTACCTTTTAAGTTTTATTTTACTCTAAAAGTCATAGTTCTCACCGAGACAATTACAAAAACCACCTCAATTACTGTATAAAGGCAGAAAAATATAGGGCTGGGTTTTTCCCCGCCCCCCGTAAAGAAAAAAAAAAAAAAGAATAGAACTGAAAACCTACATATTTGAGACATGAAATCAGAAGTTATAGTCTTTGCAAGAAAGATTTGGAATGATTATTGATAATATCAGCTTAATGGATTAGTAAATATTCTGAAGAAAATCACCTTAGCATTCCTAGAAATAATTTTTTGGAATTCTGAGCTTTGTTCTTATTTTTCAGTGATTTTAAAATTTGAATGAGCTGAGAAAATGCAAAAGTAGCAGTTTTAGGGTTTATTGGTTTGCAAGTGATTATAATGTACGGAAACCCAATTATTGAATAAATTCTCTGACTCAGTTTCTCTGTCTACAAAATATATGTGAATCATATTTGCTACTTTTATATATTTTTTAAAGAAATGCATTTTCAACAAAATATTAAGAGCAAAATATTACATAGTAAATATTTTGGGCAGTTGAATGATTTTAAATAATTCATTTTTCCCTCTTGGTCTTTACCCAGTGATATATCTGGCCAACAGATGAACCTTCTTCTGATGAAGTCTTTGGATGCCCTGGAAAATTGCTGCTTTGACACTAGTCTTGAATACAAGTATGTTGATTCCATTCCCTCACTGATACTCAGAGATTGGTTCTTTCTTTGCCATAAATTTTACATTCTATGGTGAAATATTTGTAGGACCCGGTCTTGAATTCCTTTGTGTAGAGATTTCAGTAATAATAAAAAAATCTGTAATTAAAGCTTACTTGTTCTGAAACCCATGTTTCAGAAATAGGCGGTTTGTTTCCATACAAAGCAACAAATGTCATTTTGTGGCTGTCGTTAAGTTACCCATACCTTAGATTCTGTCTTGTACTTTACCATGTGAGGCATCTATCTGGGGACTTGTGTGTATGACAACCTTTTTAAAATCTGTTGAAAATATTCTTTCAATTTGATTTGACTAAGAGAGTCTTTGACTCATGATTTGGATTTCCCTATGAAATCCAATGTCAGAGGAATCAAAATAGAAACAAGCAGAGGTTACACCAGAGGTTCCCAACCTCCTCAATATTAGTAGATCCCTTCTCCCCCCAAACTTCATGCTTTTAAAATATTTTGTCTGTTAAACTAAATATCATAAGAGTTAATTTATTTTCTCATTCCAGTCATGAAAAACAACAAAAACAAAAAGGAATAATCAGAAAATACAATACAAAATGGTGTTAAACATACTCATTTAGTGAGACATTGAATGTTTTAACTCATCCATGTGGCTTGTGTGGGAAAACATATTGTTTTATTAGGCCTTCTGAAATATTGACACCATTGAGAACCTGGATTGTACCTTTTTGGACTTCCCTATATTTTGGGACTTCAGGTTTGGATCTTCTGGGGTTGA
The DNA here is from genome assembly GCF_949987535.1 of Balaenoptera acutorostrata. Taxonomy (NCBI): domain Eukaryota; kingdom Metazoa; phylum Chordata; class Mammalia; order Artiodactyla; family Balaenopteridae; genus Balaenoptera; species Balaenoptera acutorostrata. Next base: position 54,789,976 of record NC_080069.1, on the reverse strand, counting down.
AGTTACTAGGAAACTCCAATTTATTAACTCATTTACTTCAGGCTATTATGGGCACTGTTCAAATATGAGTTAAATCAGTGTTTACCAAAAAAATCAGTGTTTAAATTTCTGGCCTTTAGGAACTTATGATCTAAAGTTACGTTCATGGATGTAGCCTGTTAAGTTCAGACTAACAAAAGCATAAATGGTAGAAGTACTGCAAGTATCATGTATTTCATCATGTGTAAATAAAGTCAGATATTCACTTAGTAAGTGGTAGTTATGAGATCTTGCACATGCAGGCTAAGGTTGGATGAGAACGCTTGAAACGCACTCACTTTATCACACTTTAAAGTTGAACACGTCAGAGATGAAATGACATGTGAAGAGTGTGGTTTTGAGTATGGGCAAAGAAAGAGTTCGGTGGCATGATTCAAGTCTCTTAAATTTAGAAAATGATTAATGGAAGGGATAGGGTCATTTAACTGTTGGGGGTCCGGTGAAGAGTTGAGTTTTTTGAGCCTAATTCATGTGTTGGTGGTGCTGCCTTTTACAGCCAAGGAATAAGGTAAGTTTCTGTCCTTTCCTCTCCCCTCTCCCCCTCTTCCTTCTTTCTCCTGCCTTCCCACAAAGGTGTCCAACATATCTGTAGCTCAGGGTATTATAAAGCTGTGGAGAAAATTGTGCTAACATGCTGCACACTTTCAGCCAGCTGGAACAATCAGGAGTGACTGTCACGTATCAGCTCCATGAGTTTGCAGGAAGGTTGTTTGAGTGAAGGGAGGGCCATGCGGATAATTGAATTATCCAAAGTATGGGCATTTATGCATTTACAACCTTCATATGTCTAAGCATATGTAACTTTAAAATTAACTTTTTATATTAACAAGGTTCTTGTTTCTTCATTCTTACCTTCTTTCTTGATTCTTACCTTCTTAATAAGCAAATGTGTTTGGGAGAAGGAAAGGTGGGCCTCCATAGGGGATTGAGCCTACAGATTCAAGTAGGATAGGGTCATCAGAAATTTCCTGTCCGTTTAGTAAAATCTTGCTCGCCTTTCGGCACCAATTAAAAGCCCAGGTCCTTCAAGAAACCCTCCCTCTATTCTCTCCAAACTGTGTTTTTCCTAGTTAATGAAGTTTAGTATTTTGTCATTTCTAATGCTTTGTGGGTGTCCACGCTTAGGTAGTTCTCTCTTTGGTTTTGGGTTCCACTAATACTTACTGAGCAACGCCATATTTTGCTAGGCCTTTTCACATCCGCTTCTCATGTAATTAAGCCCTGATTACAACCTAAATATTGATACTAAAGCAGGAGTCACCATCACTTCAGTTTACAGGTGAAGAACATGAGTCTCAAATAGGAGACTGGTTCAAGGTCACGCACTAAGTGGCAGAGCCAGGAGAGAAACCTAGGTAGTCTGACTTCAAAGCCAGCTTGCTTTCTCTTGCTTAGCACAGCATGGAGAACACATTTCAGTAGAAAGAAAGCAGTTTGACACTTGACAGTGTGGTGTTGATTATTTTTTCTGACATGTGAATGTTGCCTATCATTAAAAGCAGAAGAGAGATTCTAACTCGGCCCAGACCTGGTTCATAGCATAAAGTATTCCCCCATCCAATGAGCTTGCAGGAGTCCGGGGCAGTCCTCTCTCACCTGAAATATCGGAGGCGTTACCCAAAGGTAGTTAATAGATCTGGGAGCATGCTACCTCAAGCGATAGAATTCACCCACAGCAAATTTACCACGCTTCCTTGGTTTAATGGATGTGTCCCTGCTGAGAGAACCGAGCACCTGGTCTGGTGTTTGGGGTCCTATCACTTACATTTTGCTGCCATCTAGTGGTACTTATTACACCATTTCAATCTTCACAGCCATAACTAGTCATGTTATCCATCAATGACCTGAGCATTGGTTAATTACTGTTGAGCTTTCACAAATATGATAACATTTGTATAGCACTTTGTAAAGGGCAAAGCACTATACAAATGTTAACTGTTATTAGAACTAATTATTAGATGGCCTAGTACTTAATCTGCAGAATAGCCTACAATAAACTAGGGAATTGAAGATTCATCTCTGGTTAATTTTAGAAAAATATATCATGTCCCAGTTGATATAGCAACACACATATCAGAATTATGAGCATAGCTTTTAAGACTCAGAATTTCCTTTGCCAGTGATATTTTAATACACATGGATAAGAGATTCAAATAAGTAATGACATAATGGGGCATATCATCCTCTTTATCATTTGTTAGTATTCTTATAGGAGATTTATGTTAGCAATTCCAAAACCTCAATTTTATATCTAACACAATTTATTTCATCTGTTCAGGACACCAACACTTAAGTCCTTTTTGTTTTCAATGGACAGAAAGATGTGAAAGCTATCTCTGCCCAAGTTATTCTTGGTTTAGAGCTGGTAGAACAGTGAAGCTAGAATGAGGGAAATGTGTAGAAATGCTGAACTAAGCGCCAGAAGAATCTTTAAGACTTAGGACAAAAGATACACACATTAAAATGTAGAAGATTTGGAAGTCAGAAGGAAACATCAGGAATGAAGCTTTAGGACTACCTTCTTGGTACATGCTGGAACAAATTAGACAAAGTAGAAAGAAACAGTTCAGATGGTCAATAGATGCATACAATCTAACATATTTTTATTGGCACCCATATGTACTTAGTTAGACTATATATTCGTATATCATAACAGTCAGCTAATAACCAAATGAATAGAATCGTTGGTGACTGTTAACCTTGCCCAAGAATAATTCTGCTGTGATAATTTTAGGTAAATGTAAACTAGACACTGGGATGTCTTTTTCTAGACCTTTGTGCCCATGTGCCTTGAGATGGTGAAAGAGGAGCTTCAGTCCAGCGGATAGAGATTTTTGTGTGCCCAGAATAGCCAGAAAAGCAAAACCTGTCTATTATTTGAAAAAGATGAACCCCAGTAGTTAAGTGAGCTTTGAGAAGAATCTTTTTTCCTCATAAACCTGACACCTCTTTCTTAAATTAGTCTAGCAAAAAATAGAAATCGAGTTTTCTTGATTGAATCTTGGATGATATATTCAGTGAATTTTACCACTCATAAATTTTGCCTCCAACTGAACATGGAAGTCAAGCCTTGGGTTTTTTTGGGGGGGTTTCCCCCCTATAGATTTTCTCTCCACTTTAGAGTCTCTTGAAACTAAAGAGAATTTGGTCAGTTCTTCAGCATTCAATAAATGTTGGTTGAATGCCTCTCCCTGTCAAGCAGTGTTACTAGGTGCCACAAATACTGTGGTGAGGAAAAAACAGAAAAGGTACCTACCCTCATGGAGCCTGCAAGCTAGTGAAGGACGTGGTCAGTAATCAGATCAGTTCCCAGATAATCTTCATCGGAGTATACCATTAAAATTGTCTGAAGTAAATTAGTACAAGGTACTATGGGAAATACTAAGGAGGTTCCCTGCTGGGCCAGGGCAGGTATCCCTGAGGAAGTAACATGTGAAATCCTAAGCATAAATAGCAGTTACATAGTTAAAGAGGGAGCAAAAGTTAAATTTTAAAGTATTAAATGATGTTTGTCTAACAATATCTTTGGTCTAATTTCAGGTTTTCATATGCATCAATATAGAAAGATGGCCCAAAAAAACCTTTCCTGTAGAGTCTAAATGAAAACAAAGACTTTAAATCCATTCTAATCAGCAGTAGCCTTTCCTCTTTCAGAAATGTGATTTGTCTCAAAAGCACACAATGTTCAGATGTTAGATGCTGATTTAACTCATTGAAATATGCATTATGCTAGTTGAGCTGGTTGTTAAGTTCATGTAAGCGGGAACAGCAGTTCTGCCTGACTTGGATTATTGCTGCAGTAGCTTCCTGACAAAGGATTTTCTAATGCCAGATTTTTGTGCAATAGAACCTAGGAAAACACACCTGAGACGTTGCCTTCTCATAAGCATTCCATCATGGCATCACACAGGGTGTGACGGGGTTTGGCAGTTGAAACAGAAGGCTGGAAATCAAAAAACCCTGTCTTCTGTCCATGCTCTGCTGGAAACTCTCTGCATGACCTTGAGCAAATCCTGTAGCCTCTCCATCCTCTCGGGTATCTCTTATCGGATGTGGAAGCTCCGTTGGCACAGAGGTGTCAGGGGAAGTAACTAACATGTTCAAGAAACTATGTGAAGGTCTTGACGCCAGCCAAAGCGATAGATGCTATATAAGAGCAAAATGACATAACATACGGGCATTGAAATATGTTATTGGAGAAATGCCCTGGAATGTCTTCTTAAGCAGTAGATATCAGGAAGAGAGGCAAGCCAAACCAGAGTGAGGATGATTTCTGAAAAAGTCAGCATTTCCTCAACTTGAAAAACAACAATGATGGTAAAAACATTTTCAAAAGAGTAAAAAATTACCCCCAAGCCACATTTATCCTATCACACTAACTAGAAGTTTTCTGGAAGAACAATTCTTTTCTTTAAATGGATATGTATTCTTTCAGGAGAACTGGGGCACAAAGCCCAAGATTCCAATTGAATTGTCACATGGGGTAACTTTTGACAAGCCTGTCATTTGTCCATTTTCTCTTCTGACCCAGTGGTACTCGGAGGGATCAGAGGGGAGAAGAGGATTAATGTCATTGTGCACAGACAAATACACAGTTTCTTTGAGACAGAAATTCCACTTGTTGAAGTTGACTAGGAAACATGAAGCACTTAGCAGTACCTCGTAATTATGCCTTGCATTTATCCGCCCCTCCTCCCCCCGTTATTAGTCAGATGGCCTCAGCTCATATCCTGAAATTTAGGCTTTTCTCTCCTTATGCAGTTAATCATAGTGCACTCAGCATGATTGGGGGGGGGCAGTCAGTGGAGAGAGGACCACAGCATTTCTCTAAGTGCAGGGATAGAACTGGTTTGACTAATTTTTATGCCTCCTTCTCTTACAGAGTTTAAGTCAAACTATTTCATGTATTTATTTGTTTTCTCCATTGGGTACATAGCACTGGCATGGGCCACGGACACATTTTGACTTGGGGGGGGGGGTTGGTCATGGAATACACCTGTACACCAGGCAGCAGAATTAGAATCCAGCCATCTTACCTCGGGCTGTAGAGCACTGGTAACTCCCATGATAAGTGAACAGCAATGGCGTGGATTTCTTACGATTTTCACTCATCTTTTTTTGGCATCCAAGCACGGGCTGTATACTGGGAGTTGGACTTGTCCTGTCCCTCATGAGCCACAGCAGCCGAACAGAGTCGCGAGTTCACGTGGCGGCCTCGCTTCGGAAGCTCTCCGTGTACCTAGATGACAGCGGGGGCCAGAGCAGAACCTTTCAGGAGGTAGGAGACCAACGTTCCAGTTTCCTTCCCTCTGCTGGCTTTTGTTTTCCTCTTGCTGCTTATTTTCTACTTCTCCTGTTTTGGTAACTCTGAAATTAAATCCTTCCTCAGTTTCAGCTGGGCTAAGGAGAAAATCTGAGTGGCAAACAACCTACAGTAGATCATAAGGTTTTCAAATAGTGCAGCTATTTAAATCAACTTAGACTTACATGTGACATATAATAAGAGTCTTTAGTGAATACAAAAGCCTAACTCAGCATCACTAGAAGGCAGTTTCTAAGAAGAGCTGCAATTTCTGGAGGAAGGTTAAATGGAGATTTTTTAGAATTAGGCTCCGTCCAAATATAACTTTAAGAAATGGCCAGGAATGAGCTTAAGAAACTGCGGATCGAAAAGGCATTTGATTTTTTTTTAATGTCAGTAAGCATGAAAAATTATTGAGGAAATTCCCTTTACCACACATAATGAAAAGATTTTTCTGTGATGGTGCAAAAATATGCAGAATTGGGATCCTGGGCTCTGGTCTGTGTGTTGACTGCGTCGAGCAGGACGTCTGAGGCCTGTGTGTCTGTGAGCCCAGGTGAAGCCGCGCCGCTGCGGGGCTCTTCTCTCTGGGAGGAGCCTGGGCCGACCTCCTGGCCTCACCAGATTCCCCCTCTCATTAGAGCAGATCCTATTTTCCCCCCGGCCTGCCCACGAGCTATTGATGAGCACATAATGGCTGCTGTGTTTCCCCGCTCAGCTCCTCTGCTTTCAGCAATAGGACTTGTTGAATCAGTGAATTTCTTTGGGGCACAGAGGGTTGCAGTTTTGTTCTAAGACATGCACCACATTTCCATTTTTAAAGCAGTGCAGCTCACAGTTGGAAAGTACATATTTTTTTTTGTTAAGCCGAAGGAGAAAATGTTACAACCACGGAGCAATTTGATTAATAAATGAAAGCAAGGCTTTTATAATTGATGCATCTGTCTGCCTTGATGGTTTGATTTAGAAGGCCTCGAGCAAGCAGTTTTGGTTGTTCCTCCCCTCTGATTTTTATTATCCAATTTCTACCTTAGAAACTGCCTCTTTTTTTCATGCTGTATCAATCAGTGTGAGGAGTTGAACATTTCTACTTTGTCTTAACAGCATCTTTGTTGAGGAAGGGATTCATCAAGAAAATGCAAGGTAGCAGGGAGGGATGAATAACCTTGATTTGGAAAAATGGAAGCTCAAATAGTTGGAGTGACTTGCTTAAAGTTACTTAGCCAGTCAGTGGTCAATTTGGGATATACACTCAAGTATTGTTTCTACTCCCAACATTTTAAAAAAATTTATACTTTGTTCATTTATTCATCTATTTATTTATTCATTTGCTTATTAAAATCACACCAGTGCTCTGAAGTGAGTAGTAGTATCCCTATTTTACACAATTTATCTGACTCTAAAACCCACCTTCCTCGTCCGTCATGCTCCACTACTTCTACTAGGGAATCTTAATGTAGCAGCGTTTCACTGCTTTGAATTTCCTCTCCGGTTTGGCCTTGGATCAGAGCACATGGCCATTAGTAGTGTCCACTGGTGATGAAAATCTACTTCTACTGTTGAGGGAACTTCTTGATTTAGCGTCTAAAGACCCGGGTTTGAATATCGCCTCTGTCACTTCCTAGTTATGTGTAATTGAGCCTCGAAGATTTTATCCAGAAGGTAGCCATAATGACCCCCATCTCATAATATTGTTATGAAATATAAGTTAGGCAGCAAAACAATGCCCGGTCTATAGTGGGTATACTCGAATCCAATCCTTATCCCAGGGATAAGTTTCACAAAATATTCATGTCAATTAAACCGTGTTCTTTTATTTCCCCTCACGAAGACACGTGTTTCTGCTGTCTTTTCTTCTCAGGTCCTTGCCTATACCCTCAGCTGTGTATGTACATCCGCATTCAGTGCCGGAATTATCGAGGCGGTGGAGGCTGAAGATATTATGAATAAGCTTCGACTGTTAGTGGAGAACAACCAGCAGGTTGGAATTTCTGGTTATTTCTCAGTGGGTCTCAGGCTGCTTGCTGCCAAGTCCTAATTCTAATTTACTCTGAATTAGACTATAATGTGGTATGTTTTGTGCCCAGAACTGAGGAACTTCTAACTCTTGTCTTGTCCACAGCTATAGCCAGTATCCACAGACATCTTTTTCTCTCTTTATCCCCTATAGACATTTTTTCTTTTTTGGTCTGAGTACGAAAGTCTTTTCTGTCTCTCCAGCTATTGCTCTGTATTTATAAAATCTTAAAACACGTGGCTAGGGAATATAAGAGTTATGTAAGGCTAGAAACAAAAATTCATAACGATAGGAATACATAGAGTAATCTGATAAAGTAAAGCCTCAGCAAGTTCAAGGCAGAGAAACTCTGCTCATGACTAAATATATAGGAAAATTTAGATTCCTGCAATTTAAATGAAATACCCTTAAAATATTCCCTCTGAAATATTAGTCAGCCTTCAAAAAGAAGAAAATTCTGACATACACTATGACGTGGATAACCTCAAGGACGTTATGCTAAGTGAAATAGGCCCATCACAAAAAGACAAACACTGTATTATTCTGTTTATATGAGGTATTTAGAGCAGTCAAAAGCATAGAGACAGAAAGTGGAATGGTGGTTGCCAGGGGCTGAGGGAGGGGGAATGGGGAATTATTGTTTAATGGGTACAGAATTTCAGTTTTGCAAGATGAAAAGAGTTCTAAAGATGGATGGGAGTGATGGTTGCACAGCATTATGAATGTACTTCATACCACTGAACTGTACACTTAAAAATGGTTAAGATGATAAATTTTATGTTATGTTTATTTTACCATAATTAAAAAAAAATTGAAACAAAAATGTTCCCTCTGATCACACAGGCTCTAGAATTCCCCTGTTTGTATTTTGTTTGCTCAGTTCTTTGTTTTTTAGATTTCTCCAAAGTCTTAATATTGGCCATAGTGGGTTACTGCAGGATTCAGTCCAGGTTTTAAGCCTGTGTTGTATTGTATTGTTATTATTTTATGGTTGTATGCCTGCTCACTTACAGTCAGAATAGATTTTGCATTGTGAATCAACTATACTTCAATAAAAAATAAAATAAAATTAATGTAAAATCAGAAAAAAAAGAGTAGATTTTGCAAACACCAAAATATAGAAGTTTGCATATGCTATGCTCATTATAGGATATTTTCTCCTCTTGTTTGGGGGATGACTGGGCTTGGGTGATTTACCTTGGTGTTTTCACCCTAACCCCCTTCTTAGAATTTGGATTGTTTGACCCAAGTCAATCAGTAGTGTAGTATTCTTTTCCTAAAATAAACCACTCACTGAAGCCGGATTCCATACAATTAGACTGCAGTTTCTGTTGCAGACCAGTGTAGATTTTAAAAATCTGCAAATCTGTGATTTTTCAAATGGCAACAGAATGTGTCTATAGGAAAGGGAGCCCTTAAATGTGCTTGTTTTGCTGTATATGAACATTCCTGATCTGTGCCATTCTTCTTTTTTTCTTACCTCTTCTTTTAATTTATTTTTAACAGACTTCAGGTTTTGCCCTGGCGTTAGGAAACATAGTTCATGGTTTGTCTGTGTGTGGACATGGAAAAGCTGAAGACCTGGGCAACAAACTGCTCCCTGCCTGGATCAGAATTGTTCTAACAGAGGTAGAAGGACCTCCTGCATGTTATTTTATATTTTTATAAAGGAAAAAGAGCTACTTTATTGGACCATTTATAAGTGCTGCCAAGATATATAGCTTAACCATAAAAGAATAGGCAATTTCAAATGAAAGAGACACATGTACTTTTTTTCCTTTTTAATTTAATTTTATTATTATTTTTTATACAGCAGGTTCTTATTAGTTATCTATTTTATACATATTAGTGTATACATGTCCATCCCAATCTCCCAATTCATCCCACCTCCACCACTACCACCCGCTCCCCCCCTTGGTGTCCATACATTTGTTCTGTACATCTGTGTCTCTATTTCTGCCCTGCAAACCGGTTCATCTGTACCATTTTTCTAGGTTCCACATATATGCATTAATATACGATATTTGTTTTTCTCTTTCTGACTTACTTCACTCTGTATGACAGTCTCTAGGTCCATCCACGTCTCTACAAATGACCCAATTTTGTCCCTTTTTATGGCTGAGTAATATTCCATTGTTTATATGTACCACATCTTCTTTATCCATTCGTCTGTCGATGAGCATTTAGGTTGCTTCCATGACCTTGCTGTTGTAAATAGTGCTGCAATGAACATTGGGGTGCATGTGTCTTTTTGAATTATGGTTTTCTCTGGGTATATGCCCAGTAGTGGGATTGCTGGGTCATATGGTAATTCTATTTTTAGTTTTTTAAGGAACCTCCATATTGTTCTCCATAGTGGCTGTATCAATTTACATTCCCACCAACAGTGCAAGAGGGTTCCCTTTTCTCCACACCCTCTCCAGCATTTGTTGTTTGTAGATTTTCTGATGATGCCCATTCTAACTGGTGTGAGGTGATACCTCATTGTAGTTTTGATTTGCATTTATCTAATAACTAGAGATGTTGAGCAGCTTTTCATGTGCTTCTTGGCCATCTGTATATCTTCTTCGGAGAAGTGTCTATTTAGGTCTTCTGCCCATTTTTTTGATTGGGTTGTTTGTTTTTTTAATATTGAGCAGCGTGAGCTGTTTATATATTTAGGAGATTAATCCTTTGTACGTTGATTCGTTTGCAAATATTTTCTCCCATTCTGAGGGTTGTCTTTTCGTCTTGGTTATAGTTTCCTTTGCTGTGCAAAAGCTTTTAAGTTTCATTAGGTCCCATTTGCTTATTTTTGTTTTTATTTCCATTACTCTAGGAGGTGGGTCAAAAAAGATCTTGCTGTGATTTATGTCAAAGAGTGTTCTTCCTATGTTTTCCTCTGAGAGGTTTATAGTGTCTGGTCTTACATTTAGGTCCTTAATCCATTTTGAGTTTATTTCTGTGTATGGTGTTAGGGAATGTTCTAATTTCATTCTTTTACATGTACCTGTCCAGTTTTCCCAACACCACTTACTGAAGAGACTGTCTTTTCTCCATTGTATATCCTTGCCTCCTTTGTCATAGATTAGTTGACCATAGGTGTGTGAGTTTATCTCTGGTCTTTCTATCCTGTTCCATTGATCTATATTTCTGTTTTTGTGCCAGTGCCATATTGTCTTGATGACTGTAGCTTTGTAGTATAGTCTGAAGTCAGGGAGTCTGATTCCTCCAGCTCCATTTTTCATTCTCAAGATTGCTTTGGCTATTCGGGGTGTTTTGTGTCTCCATACAAATTTTAAGATTTTTTGTTCTAGTTCTGTAAAAAATGCCGTTGGTAATTTGATAGGGATTGCATTGAATCTGTAGATTGCTTTGGGTAGTATAGTCATTTTCACAATATTGATTCTTCCAATCCAAGAACATGGTATAGCTCTCCATCTGTTTGTGTCATCTTCGATTTCTTTCATCAGTGTCTTACAGTTTTCTGAGTACAGGTCTTTTACCTCCTTAGGTAGGTTTATTCCTAGGTATTTTATTCTTTTTGTTGAAATGGTGAATGGGATTGTTTCCTTAATTTCTCGTTCTGATCTTTCATTGTTAGTGTATAGGAATGCAAGAGATTTCTGTGTATTAATTTTGTATCCTGCAACTTTACCAAATTCACTGATTAGCTCTAGTTTTTTGCTGACATCTTTAGGATTATCTGTGTACAGTATCGTGTCATCTGAAAAGAGTGACAATTTTACTTCTTCTTTTCCAATTTGTATTCCTTTTATTTCTTTTCTTCTCTGATTGCCGTGGCTAGGATTTGCAAAACATAAAAATACATGATTTTTATTCTTCCATTTGTTAATATGGTGTATCACATTGACTGATTTGCGTATATTGAAGAATCCTTTCATCCTTGGGATAAATCCCACTTGATCATGGTGTATGATCCTTTTAATGTGCTGCTGGATTCTGTTTGCTAGTATTTTGTTGAGGATTTTTGCATCTATATTCATCAGTGATATTCGTCTGTAATTTTCTTTTGTTGTAGTATCTTTGCCTGGTTTTGGTAACAGGGTGATGGTGGCCTCGTGGAATGAGTTTAGTAGTGTTCCTTCCTCTGCAATTTTTTGGAAGAGTTTGAGAAGGATGGGTGTTAGCTCTTCTCTAAATGTTTGATAGAATTCACCTGTGAAGTCATCTGGTCCTGGACTTTTGTTTGTTGGAAGATTTTTAATCACAGTTTCAATTTCATTCCTTGTGATTGGTCTGTTCATATTTTCTATTTCTTCCTGGTTCAGTCTTGGAAGGTTAACCTTTCTTAGAATTTGTCCATTTCTTCCAGGTTGTCCATTTTATTGGCATCGAGTTGCTTATAGTAGTATATTATGATGCTTGGTATTTCTGCAGTGTCTGTTGTAACTTCTCCTTTTTCATTTCTAATTTTATTGATTTGAGTCCTCTCCCTCTTTTTCTTGATGAGTCTGGCTAATGGTTTATCAATTTTGTTTATCTTCTCAAAGAATTGGCTGTTAGTTTTATTGATCTTTGCTATTGTTTTCTTTGTTTTTATTTCATTTATTTCTGCTCTGAACTTTATGATTTCTTTCCTTCTGCTAACTTTGGGTTTTGTTTGTTCTTCTTTCTCTAGTTGCTTTAGGTGTACGGTTAGATTGTTTATTTGAGATTTTTCTTGTTTCTTGACGTAGGCTTGTATTGCTATAAACTTCCCTCTTAGAACTGCTTTTGCTGCATCCCATAGGTTTTGGATTTTCATTGTCAAAACGAAACACGTTGTCATGTTTTCGTTGTCATTTGTCTCTAGATATTTTTTGATTTCCTCTTTGATTTCTTCAGTGATCTCTTGATTATTAAGTAACATATTGTTTAGCCTCTATGTGTTTGTGTTTTTTACGTTTTTTTCCCTGTAATTGATTTCTAATCTCATAGCACGTGGTCAGAAAAGATGCTTGTTATGATTTTAATTTTCTTAAATTTACTGAGGCTTGATTTGTGACCCAAGATGTGATCTATCCTGGAGAATGTTCTGTGTGCACTTGAGAAGAAAGTGTAATCTGCTGTTTTCAGATGGAATGTCCTATAAATATCGATTAAATCTATCTGGTCTTTTGTGTCATTTAAAGCTTGTGTTTCCTTATTAATTTTCTGTCTGGGTGATCTGTCCATTGGTGTAAGTGAGGTGATAAAGTCCCCCTCTATTATTGTGTTACTGTCAGTTTCTCCTTTTATGGCTGTTAGCATTTGCCTTATCTATTGAGGTGGTCCTATGTTGGGTGCATATATATTTATAATTGTTATATCTTCTTCTTGGATCAATCCCTTGATCAGTATGTAGTGTCCTTCCTTGTCTCTTGTAACAGTCTTTATTTTAAAGTCTATTTTATCTGATATGAGTATTGCTACTCCAGCTTTCTTTTGATTTCCATTTGCATGGAATATCCTTTTCCATTCCCTCACTTTCAGTCGGTATGTGTCCCTAGGTCTGAAGTGGGTCTCTTGTATACAGCATATATACGGATTGTGCTTTTGTATCCATTCAGCAAGCCTGTGTCTTTTGGTTGGAGCATTTAATCCATTCACATTTAAGGTAATTGTTGATATGTATGTTCCTATTACCATTTTCTTAATTGTTTTGGGTCTGTCTTTGTAGGTTCTTTTTTCTCTTGTGTTTCCCAAGAAACACTGCTTAGAGAAGTTAGAGCAGTTCCTTTAGCATTTGTTGTAGAGCTGGTTTGGTGGTGCTGAATTCCTTAGCTTTTGTTTGTCTGTAAAGCTTTTGATTTCTCTGTCAAATCTGAATGAGATCCTTGCTGGGTAGAGTAATCTTGGTTGTAGTTTCTTCCCTTTCATTACTTTAAATATATCATGCCACTCCTTTCTGCCTTGTAGAGTTTCTGCTGAGAAATCAGCTGTTAACCTCATGGGGGTTCCCTTGTATGTTATTTGTTGTTTTTCCCTTGTCACTTTTAATAATTTTTCTCTGTCTTTAATTTTTGTCCATTTGATTACTATGTGTCTCAGCATGTTTCTCCTTGGGTTTATCCTGCCTGGGACTCTCTGTGTTTCCTGGACTTGGGTGTCTATTTACTTTCCCATGTTAGGGAAGTTTTTGACTATAATCTCTTCAAATATTTTCTCAGGTTCTTTCTCTCTCTCTTCTCCTTCTGAGACCCCTGTAATGTGAATGTTGTTGCATTTAATGTTGTCCCAGAGGTCTCTTAGGCTTTCTTCATTTTTTCATTCTTTCTTCTTTCTTCTGTTCTGCAGCAGTGAATTCCAGCATTCTATCTTCCAGGTCACTTATCTGTTCTTCTGCCTCAGTTATTCTGCTATTGATTCCTTCTAGTGTATTTTTCATTTCAGTTATTGTATTGTTCATCTCTGTTTGTTATTTAATTCTTCTAGGTGTTTGTTCTTTAATTCTCCTAGGTCTTTGTTAAATGTTTCTTGCAACTTCTCGATTTTTGCCTCCATTCTTTTTCTGAGGTCCTGGATCATCTTCACTATCATTATTCTGAATTCTTTTTCTGGAAGGTTACCTTTCTCCACTTCATTTAGTTGTTTTTCTGGGGTTTTATCTTGTTCCTTCATCTGGTACATAGTCCTCTGCCTTTTCATTTTGTCTATCGTTCTGTGAATGTGGTTTTCATTCCACAGGCTGCTGGATTGTAGTTCTTTTTGCTTCTGCTGTCTGCCCTCTGGTGGATGAGGCTATCTAAGAGGCTTGTGCAAGCTTCTTGATGGGAGGGACTGGTGGTGGCTAGAGCTGGGTGTTGCTCTGGTGGCAGAGCTCAGAAAAACTTTAATCCAATTGTCTGCTGTTGGGTGGGGCTGAGTTCCCTCCCTGTTGTTTGTTTGGCCTGAGGTGACCCAGCGCTGGAGGCTACAGGCTCTTTGGTGGGGCTAATGGTGGACTCTGAAAGGGCTCACGCCAAGGAGTACTTCCCAGAACTTCTGCTGCCAGTGTCCTTGTCCCCATGGTGAGCCACAGCCACCCCCTGCCTCTGCAGGAGACTCTCCAACACTAGCTGTTAGGTCTGGTTCAGTCTCCTATGGGGTCACTGCTCCTTCTCCCTGGGTCCTGATGCGCACACTACGTTGTGTGTGCCCTCCAAGAGTGGAGTCTTTGTTTTCCCCAGTCCTGTCGAAGTCCTGCAATGAAATCCCGCTAGCCTTCAAAGTCTGATTCTCTGGGAATTCCTCCTCCCGTTGCCAGACCCCCAGGTTGGGAAGCCTGACGTGGGGCTCAGAAACTTCACTCCATTGGGTGGACTTCTGTGTTATAATTGTTCTCCAGTTTGTGAGTCACCCACCCTGCAGTTACGGGATCTGATTTTATTGTGATTGCACCCCTCCTACCATCTCATTGCAGCTTCTCATTTGTCTTTGGATGTGGGGTATCTTCTCCTTTGTCTTTGGATGTGAGGTATCTTTTTTAGGTGAGTTCCAATATCTTCCTGTCAATGATTGTTCAGCAGTTACTTGTGATTTTGGTGTTCTCACAAGAGGGAGTGAGCGCACTTCCTTCTACTCCGCCATCTTGAACCAATCTCCCCCAAGACACATGTATTTTTAATGCCTTATAAATGATACATCCTGTTAACCATTATAGTTTTGTTTTCTTTTTAACTGGCTATTTCGTCAGTGTGTTAATTTTAAAACAACACTGTGGTTTTGAAAAATAAAAAACGACAAGAAACCACCTAGAATCTAACAACTTTAACCTGTTACTTAATTCAAGTCTGCTGCCGTTCTCAGTTCAGTGACACAGGTTGTGTTGACCCTACAAATTTAGTACCATTTTGACCAGTTATTTCTCTATGATATAATTTTTATCCACTTCAAACCCAAGGACTGTTTCCCTCTTGACATATTCTGATGCTTTGTTTTCAGGGCACCTCCACAATGCTTTGTTTGGCAGCTCTTCATGGCATGGTGGCCTTGGTAGGCTCTGAAGGGGATGTAATGCAGGTAAAAAAAAAAAGGGGGGGGGCCGGTGGGGGAAGAAACCTAAATGTGTACATAGTAACAGCAAGAAAAGAATACCCAATATCTCAGTATGCTAAGGAAAGAACAATATATGATCATGGTATTGTTTACACTGGGCTTTCTAGTGCCTTTATATATGGAAAATTGCTCTTGGTCAAGAATTCTTTCTATAGAGATATGTTCCTTATTTTATTTGGTTTGTAGGAATTAAACCTAGTCAACTTATATACTTTCTACAAAATTCTCTGAATGAGAAAAGTGATTGGATCCTAAGAAATTTAAAAAGCCATTCATAAGAAACTCCGTTTTGCGTCTGTGATGTTTAAGTTTACATCTATGTAATTATGCTTTCACTTTAAAACGTTTTGTATAGTGGACATATGTATATGTAAATTTACAGGTAATTCTCAGGCGTTCCTTTGTTCATACAGTAAAGGTTTATTACGTGACTGCTACATGCCACCCTGAACTGGTGCTAGGAAATCAGTGATCTCATAAAGCATGGGTCCTGCCTTCAAGGAGCTCACAGCTTTTGTTTTTGAAATATAAGGATATAATGATAAATTATTTCACAGCTTAGATGATGATAACTCATACACTGGGAATATCATTATCTACTTCTGGGGGGATGCGGGATGGGTATTTCTCCTTTTTCTTTCAGCTGAAGTCGGAAGCCATCCAGTCCTCTCATTTTCAAGGCAGACTTAATGAAGTCATTAGAACTTTAACTCAGGTGAGAAGGGGAATTTCAGACCCTTGAGTGGGAAAACAGATATTCTCCTTTGTGGTCTTTTTTCTTTTTCATGATATAAACTGTTTTACTTAGACAATGGGAAAATCTCTGGTTATTCATGGTGAGTTCAAGGGTCATTGGAGAATGGCTTACAGCCCTGCATAATTTGCTGATCAACACACACCACCTCTGTAAAAAAAAGAAAGCTGGCATTTTTGAGTTAAGTTGGCACTGGTTTCTCTTAAAAATTAAAACCTGACCTTGCAAAGAATGTCGGGCCCTCCAGACAAGGAAAAGTGGAAGACAGTCAAAGGGCAAGGCATATATCTAAGCAGAATGGTCAAGAGGCACTAGTTCAGATGTCGCAGGTAAAAGTATTTGGGTAAATTATGGTCAGCATTCTTCTTGGCTAAAGAATAAACATGTCCATCTGCTGAGAAATGATTTTATATTTTCAGATTTTTGTTTTTAAAAAATCATGATGTTCATCTTAAAAGTACAGGATGAAAGAAGCTGAAAAAATATCACTGATGTTCCTCCCAACCTGAAGCAGCTGCTACTAATATTTGGTCATATTTCTTTTTAAGCATTCTTATTTTCTCTTCATATGTAGAACTTTGTATCCTAGGCTTTTCACTTAGCATACTTGTTTTCATTCTTGCAAAATATAGCTGGTTATAATACTCACCACATAAAGAAGTTTTAGGAATTCATGCGTTTAAAAGCAAACAAATTTCTGAACAGAAGAAACTGTCTTTTGCATGTATGAATATGAATATTCTCCAAAAAAAATTCTACTGAAACATAAGTTGCTGTAACTTGGGGAAAAAACTATAAATGAAAACTATTATTTAAAAAATCTTATTATGAATGATAAAACAGTAATAGAGCATTATTCAAAGAAGAGAACAAAATAGTATCTCCTTCTACTTTTAAAGGTATTTTAGTTTTAAGCAACTATCACCTCTTTTTACTTTTTGGATTTTCTTTTCTCAATTTTTGAAAATTCCTTTAGACCGGTCTGACTCAGTGAAACCTGAGATAACCACTGGTACCTTCTATCATGACTGATAGATTCATTCATTCATTCATTCATTCATTCAGCAACACTTGTTGATCACCTCTATGTCCCACGTTTAGTGTACTAGACAGTTGATAGTACATCTTGTATATCTCATTACCAGCCAAGCCACCACCTCATAAAAGATTAGTGACCTCCTGTGAGTGTCCTTCTATTGAATAGAATTTGGATCTTTCCCCATCATTGAACTGTTGCATTTCATTCATAGGTCATCAGTGTGTCTGGGGTGATTGGTCTTCAGTCAAATGCAGTCTGGCTTCTAGGACATCTTCATCTGTCTACTCTGTCCTCAAATCAAAGTAGAACCTCGGGTAAGATTGGAGTCATAGAACACTGGAGCTGGAAGGAGGGATTGCTGACGTGGGGCAATGTACTTTGTTAAGAGAGTTAATTTTCACAGCTACCCTAGCACAGTAATATCAGTGGTGGATATTACTGTCCCTCTTTTACATCAGAGGAAAATGGACTGTGGAGAAGTCTCCTGACTTGCCCAGGGTCACATAGCAGTAAATGATAAACATGTGGTTTGAACTAAGATCTGTCGGCTGCCAAAACCCGTGCTCTTTTCACTCTTTCTCCCTGCCTTCCTTGGAGATCAGTTTAGACATTGAGTCTAACCCCATATTTTACAAATGGAGAACCCGAGGCTCAGAAAGATTACATGACTTAGGTACAAGCTTAATGAGAAATCCAGAAACTAGGATTCAGACCCTTGAAGCTTGGAACAGAGTTCTTTTTATTTTACTAGATGTAATCATAGTTTGTATAATATTCATATTTCATTAAAAAACTCTTCATATATGGCTGGAGTTCTTCTATCCCCTGGTTTTGAGAAAATAATTGGGTAAGTACTTTTAAAGATGTATATCTCCTTGTCCTTGGAATTAAAATCCTAGGTCTTAATGTAACAAGGCTTTTTCTATTTCCAGCTTTTTAATAAAAGCAATACAAATATTTGTGATTCCCACATGCTTAACTTATGTATGTACTTGGAGATCTTCTGGGGAAGGCATCACTGTAATGCACTGGGACCTATAGCTACTCCTTGCTCTTTATAGAATTTTGACCACTAGCTCTCTTGGACTCATGCCAGGGAGGTTTAGGTACCAAAGATTCCTCATTAAAACCTAGTTTCACATATCCCCTGACAGGTAGTCTACAGACAGCATTACCTTGGGCCACTATAATTCCTGTCTCCCTCACTTTCAGTCACTCCTCAGCTATAGAAATAGGACATGGTTCCAGAGCATTCCCAACGTAATGAACTTTAGACAACTAGAAGCTGTCATATTAAAACTGGAAAAAGAAAAAAAAAGTAGTCATATTAGAAACCCTTGGTATTGCTAGTTTTGAAGGGCAGCGCTCTCACAAGGTCCTGGTAAAATAGCATGTGTATGTCAGGCTTTTGCTTTTTCACATAGGCTTTTAATTGTTATACTGTGGAGTACACGGTCTGGCCCACATATACTGAAGGCAGGTCGTAGTGAATCATCTTATACCCAGGTTCTTTGGAGCGACATGATTGTGTGTCTGGAAAAGCTGAGCCATCTATCCCGGTAAAAACCATCTCATGAAACAATTATGTGGAACTGGGAGGAAAAGAATCTGGGAAACTCCCAGGACTCAACGAGCATAAACGTCACTCCTTCAGTGTTCCAGGTCAGCAGGCACATCTGGTTATTTGCACGTGTTGGTCACATAGAGGTCCCTGCCTTATGAAGCAAGAGACTGGCTGATATTAATGCTGATTGATGTGTTTCCATAGTTCATATATCTGACTCAGGGTGCCCTGAAATAGCCCAGAGAATGGTGGTCTCATCCTAGAAGCCCAGTAGACTCCTTGCTGACACAGAGGAGGTCACTGGATTGCGGCTCAGTGATGTGCCAAAGCGGAAAAGGGTTTTTTTAAAACCACTTCAGTACAATTTTTGTCCTCTGTGGTTTTTCAGCCTCCACTAGATTTACCACCATTTTAGATTTGCTTGCACAGCCTAAGTGATGACTTCAAGGCCAGTCACTTAACCTAATAGAATTAGTTGCAACCGCAGAGTATTGTTCTGAGATTAATGGCATAAACACTTCTGCTTTGTCCCTAGGTTGATGTGGCAGCACGAGATCATTATCTTTCCTTCATTAGTCCCACCAGTTTCATTGGTTAATTTGATCATTTTCTGTCTCCACAGTTCCTACTGACTATAGCTATTTGCCTGAAAGCAGTTTTATTAGAGCAGCCATTGGCTTCTTCGTTACAGGAGGAAAAAAAGGCAAGTGAGCACATTTCTTGAACTCTATCATGCTGTCTACGTGTCAAGTTTGTGTGCCCTCAGCTTGCTTCTATAGAATTAAACAATACAAATCTGAAGGGGTGAATAATTTCTCCTGCCAGATCATCTTTGCAGTAGAGATGACTAGGAGACCAACTACACTAAGTGGTACATAAACATACACACTGTGTGTGCTCTTGGAACTACCATATCTGATCTTGGGGGACATGTGAATATCTTAATCTTCCTTTTGGCCATTTTGAAAGTATAAGCGCACATTACTTTTCTTGTCAATTTCAAGTGAGTGTGACCTAAAAAGAGAAAACACACATGGGTACAGTTTGTATTCCAGGACCAGACTTGGAGGTAAGTCTTCTCCCTGAACCTTGTGTGATCACTTTGTGTTGTTGGAATCACTGGCTCTAGTTCTTAATTTTAGCTTGTGTTCTTTTTCTCTGCAACAGTTGTCCCTTTGTGATTCTCGGTTGCTGCCACACACAACGTAAAGACAGAGATTGTGTGCCTTTTGTTTTTAACTGGAGCCAAAATAATGCCACATAAATTATTAAATAAATGCTCTTTAATGATACACACCTACCATTTCGTGCTATGAGGAAAAAATGGATCCGAAATGAGCATGTCATGGCTCAGGAACCAGTTTTATGTAATATTCTTTCATTGATGTGTGCTAGTTTCATTCTTCGTTGGGTTGGCTGTGTCAGTCTGGGCAAAATCAGTGCCTGTATTACAACCAGACCATCCCAGTTTTAGGGGAAAAAAAGTTTTTAAACCAATTAAAATGAAGACATCTGGAGACATCTGAAATCATTGATTAATGAAGGTCATGGAAGGGTAAAATCTCACCATTGGAAGGGACATTAAAAGTCATGTCCGTTGTCTAAGTTTCCACTGGGTACAGAAATCCCTGGAGCTTCCAGATTGTAAACTACTTTCATAGGTTGGACATGAATTCCCTTAGTTTCTGCAGTTCTAGAAATTGTGCATAATATTATCCTCGGGTCGTGACTTAGCATAATTTGCTTTTACATATCCTCAGTAAAAATTGGTATAAGGTTATGTCATTGTTGTACAAGATATGTTTATATATGAACATGTCATACATATAATGTGGAGTTAATTGTTTATATTGCCATAAATTAAGTCTTTTTAAAGTACAGAGATGTCTCCATTAGGAGGAAATTGAATTCTTACTAAAGGAGCATCTAAAATTTCCATGGCTAGAATAATTCTAGGAACATATATTTTTGCTCTATTTTTTGTTAGTTTGCTCACTGATACCTTATAAAATTTTTAAATGATGATAATGTGAGATATTTCCATGAAAAATAAAACTCTTAAGATCAAATGAAAGACATACTCTTTTTCTTTTCTAGTGACTAAAATGTCATTTGGCTCCCTAGATTCATATTTCTTAGCAGAAATGAATTTTCTCTGAATCTTGTGGAAAATTCTCTGTTAATTGTAACATTTTTATGATTATGCAGTCATGGTACAACAGGAAGTATTCTGTTCTAAAACTGAAAAATCAGGTGAAATTGACATCAGAAACGTTATGTAAAATCTTACTATTAAAGCTATTTTAAGACAAATAAATGAAGTATTTAAAAAATGCCATATTACCAGTCACATTTTTGGCATTCTCAGGTTGTGGGAGAGGGCTGCCTTCTTGTCAGGTTTACTGACTAGATTCAGAGGAAAATCCATTCAGCCTTACCCATTACTAATGATGACCCCAGAGGAGTGGAGGCCGTGGGAGGCTGACCTCCGCCTCGGAAGCCCATTTACAAAAACAAAACCAGACCCTGCTCTATGGGTCTAAATGGGATGGCCAAATGCGGAGGTGTGCATGCAAACGAGTGTTTTCTTCTTCAATATGCCCAGCTCATTTGAATTTTAATAACTCCCTTCTGAAGCAGCTTTTGAGTTTAAATGTCTGGGTGTCACTCATCAGAGCCCAGTGGCGCTGCTGATAGGAAGGATGACAACTTTGGTGAGCTCTTTTGAGGAAGAAATGGCTTGAGAGAATAAAAATCATGCTTGGCATAGGCAGAAGAGAGAAAACTTTAGGGATAGCACGGCTTCGTTGCCTCTGTGTCCCATTTAGTAACTCACGAGAGTATGAAAAATGTGATGAGTTATCCCTGATTCACACATATGCCAGGTTGAGATTGGATGTCATGATCTCAGTTTTAGCCAATCAGATTTGAGATAGTGAATATATTAATCTGCTTCAAATGTTTAGGGCTTTTCTCATTCTAGATACTCACTTAAGTACTCATACAACAGAACATACCATATGTTCATAGCATCCATTCCTTCATACAGGCCTACATTTTAAAACCATGCCAAACAGATAAAATCCCTTCCAATTTTAAAAGACTGCAGTTAATAGTTTTGAATATAACTGGATTTTTGCTATACCCTATAACATTTTCTCTTCTTCCCTAATAGCCCCACCTTCTAGCAGATGTAGTATTCCTTAACCCTTGTCATCATCATAATCTATTCTATGGACATTTCTTGGCTGTGCTATGCTTAAAATTTGCTTATAATCTAATTCCGCCTATCATAGAATTATTTTTTATCTTAAGGGCCTCTAAATTTTGATTCTTATTTTTGCTTCTTTTCTATTCATTTATTCTTTTTCCTGATTTCTGATCTTTGTTTTTTCTCAACCTCATAGCATATTCAGATTTCATCAAGATTTTACCTACTTTTTAAACAAAACACTTAAAATGTATTAGAAGTACTTAATAAAAGTAATCATTTATTTTTGGCGATAACATTTAGGTATTTCTACCTAATCATTTAGGATTATTTTTCTTATCATTCTCTTGCTGGGGAATGTGACTTTCTAAGCTTTAATTTTTCTATTAGGCTTTAAAGTTTACAATAAGAAGTATTAATTCACGGAAAGTATATTTAAATCCTTGTAAGAAAGTCAGTATGAATGGCATTTCCTTCTTGATATGGATTCATTGGTCAGCGATTTGAGTGTGTAAGTGTTGGGCTTGTACATATACTATAGATAGGTAGATTCTCAGTTGATCATTTTTGGATTACTAGCATGAGATATAATTGTTGATGAGTCTAGCCAAGAGAGCAGAATATAGAATAAATGATATGAGAAAGCTGTCCTATTTTTCTGATGAAATTATGGAGTTGGTTACCAAAAGTATGTTATTTTTAAGTATTTTAGTTTGGTAATAGTTTACCTATACAATTCTTTAAAAAAAGTTATTAGCAATGAATACATGTGTATAACACTAAGTTCAAAAATGGTATGAAGAAAAAGAAAGAATCCCCTGTAATCTCACCACCTAGAGATAGCCTCAATAGATATTCCAGTGTGTGTCCTCTAGAATGTGTGTGTGTTATATTATATTGAATCACAAAATGTATATTATTTTATTGTCTTTTTTTTATTGTCTTTTTAAAAAATTTAACAAGTTTCCATGTAAATGGACATAATCACCACTCATCCTCTGCAAAAGAAGGGTTGAGGAAGCATGAAAAGAATCCTTGCATCACTTTCTAGACAGGTTTTAATATGATATGTTTGGGGAGTATTTAATTTCTGTTTTTTGGTTGTAAACATCATAAAAATATTTGAAAGGAAAAAAGTCACCAATTATCCCATGACTTTCTAACAGCTACTATCATTTAAAAATTTTACTTTTTAATTTGTTCCTGTTATGCACACACAATGTTTACATATTTCCCAGTATACATAAACTTTGTATTTTTTAACTTAATATTATATTGTAAACATTTCCCTATTTTCCATATATCTCCATAATTATCATTAAAAATGATTACCATTATCATTAATAATGATAATGACTGACTGTAGAATGTTCTATCATCACTAACCCATTTCCCTATAGATCATTCAAAATTTTTCCGTTATAGAGAACATCCTTGTGCATATATCTTTCCTTAGGATAAATTGTCAGCAATTTATTAGTGGCCAAGAGTCTGAGGATTTGATGACTACGGGGATGGCATGGCCTTATTGCTCCTCAAGAGGACTGTAGCAGATTTCAGTACCTCGGCCCTGTCTGAGTATCACAGTACAGCCGCATACCATAGAGGTTAAAAGCATGGGAGCCAGACTGCCTGGGTTCATACCCCACTTATACTGCTTGCTGGCTATGTCACTTCAGGCAAGCTGCTTAAGTCTGTAATCCTCAATTGCTTCTGTAAAGTGGAGAAAATAATTGAATCTTCTTTCTAGAGTTTTTGTAAGGATTATGAGTTTATGAGCCATCCTCAGGCTGACGAGCTCGTTGTGAAGACAGAATATAAAACATGGGACTTCAATCACAGTGAATGCAGCTCTGGGTGCCGGGATAGTCAGAGGTGTTGGCAAGGAGAGGAGAGGAAGGCACACTGGCACAACTTCCAGTCAAGCAAGAACAGCAATGGAAGTGAAGGCACTTGAGGGAGCTCAGGTTGGGAGTTCTGTGTCTTTCTGCCTGTGTCCTTTTTGGCATCCCTGCATCCCTGGTGGTGACTCTCTGGTGTCTGCCACAGGCAGGGGAAACCTTCAGTTCAAGAGGCAAGAAGTCAGAAGTCAAGGCGTTGGTGGGGTGGGTTCTTTCTGGGGTCTCTGAACGAGAATCTGTTCCACACTTTTCTCACAGCTTCACTTTATGTAACAGTGCTTAGGAAACAAAGAATAAACCCTTTCTAGTTATCATATTACAAAGCAAACCATCAGATATATAAACAAATGACTACAATAAAAGCCAAGCAGGTATAAAATGATACTTTAAGACTACTTTAATTTGCATTCATTGTCAGAAGGAATGAACATTTTTGTATGTGTTTACTATTTGAGATGTCGTTTCTTTTTTTTTTTATTAAATGTTAGATGTGCTTTAAAACTTTTTTTACTTTTTATTTTAAAATAATTTAAAACTTACCAAAAAGTGAAAACAGCCAGATCACTTCTATATTCCTTTCACCTAGAGACCCTATTCAGGTTTCCCTGACAGCCCAAATGATGGCTTTAGCAGAACAAGAATTTAATCCAGAATGTCACACTTGTCATCTCTTTGGTCCCCTTCAGTCTGGAACATTGCCTCGGTTGTTCTGTCTTTCATGACTTTAACATGTTTTAGGATTAGAAGCCGGTTGTTTTACAGAGCACTTTTCTGTTTGGGTTTACCTGGTGTTCCTCACATGAGAGGTCAGTCACCTTTGGCAAGAATGTTACAGCCCTGGAGCCCTGCTCTGCTCACTGCATCCCTTCGTGTGGTACATGATGTCTGTCTTCCTCCACCAAATTGATGCTGACTTTGATCACTTGGTTAAGGTGATCTCTTCCAGGTTTCTCCTCATTAAAGTTCCTCCTTTCCTTTTATCATCAAGAAATATCTTATGTGGAGATATTTTGAGACTTTATGAATATCCCATTTTCATCCTACTTTCACCCATTAGTTTGGGTATCCATTAATGTTTTCTTGACTGAGTTATTACTCTGATGATTGCCAATAGGTGATTCTTAAAATTCCATTATCCCATTTACACTTTTTGGTAGGCTTTCTTCTGAAAGGAAAAGCTGCCTCCTTCCCTTCCTCCTTCTTTCCTTGCTTCCTTTCTTTTTCTTTCTTCCTTTCTTTCTATCTTTCTTTCAATATGGACTGCTGAACTCCTATTATTCAATTATTTACTATTCAGTTATTCATTATTTTGATCCTCAAATTGTTCCAGACTAGATCAGTAAGACCCTCTTTAAGTTGACTCTTGTGTCCTTTTGAGATAACCTCATCATTCTTTGAGTACTTCCAAAGATGTTCTAGGTTCATCTTGTATTATCCTCAGCCTTTGTAATAGCCAGGTAACTCAAGTTTCTTCTCGTGGAGAAAGATATTTAGAAACCAAGATCTTGGGTACAAATTACTGCATTGCTACTGTGGTAATCACTGCTCTTAGGCCCTTTCAGTGGACAGTTAGGAAATTCTCTTTCTCTCCCTCCCTCCCTCCCTCCCTCCCTCTCTCTCTCTTTCTCTTTCTCTCTCACGTATTGTCTATATTTATTTTTATATCTAGCTATATATATTGAAAAACTTGAGTTCACACCAATAGCTCCAATTCAACATCACAGGCTTCCTTCTGCATTTCCTTCTTCTTATTTGTAACTTTCTTCTCTGACTTTAAGAAACCTGACTCCCATTATTCTCAATATATTTGCCACAGTCCTGCTAAAGCTGCCTTCCTCTCTCCCAGGTCCTGATTTCCACTGAGCCGCCACCCTGCTTGGCAGCCTTCCTGGTGCTAAGGGGCTCAGGGATGTTTCTGTTTCTGATAACACTGGATGATATTGAAGTACTTGGTCCTAAGACAGAACATCCTACCGACTCTTAGTATCTGACTGACGTATTGGAATCATCAACTGTTTTCAACAGCTGTCTTGATTATAGAGTGGTTTCTGGCAAGGGGCTGAGCATCTGTTAATCCCTCAAAATATGCCATGCTGTCATTATGTCTACCTGTGTTTTCTAAGGACTTTGTCTAGAAAAATTCGACTCATCCTTTCCATCTTGTTTTAAACATCCTTTCCTCAGTGGAGGATAAGACAGGATTCCCTGATGTTCCCAGATTAGTATAGATTTCTTATGTGATACTTTATGTTTTTCATAGTACTTTACATATGTGTAATTATTTGCTTAATTATTTGTGATTCTTTGTTTAAAGTCTGTCTTTCCCATTAGACTGTAATTTCCTCAAGGGCAGGAAGAACATGTGGGTTTTATCCTAAATGCTTAGTACAGAGTACTTGGCATGTAATAGTTTTCAAGTATTTGTTGATCTGCCACTTTAAACATATATATATATGTGTGTGTGTGTGTGTTTGTGTGTGTAATCATATAATATATATATATTATATATGTGTATATACATATATTATATATATTGCTTCTAAACAACGCTAATGATGGAGAAGGTAAAGACATATCCACACCATACAAGCGACATGCTGGTGATGGGGAACAGACACACCAGTGGCTGTTAGCCTACTTGTTACCAGACATTTCCTATAGGGGTTACACATGTGCATTGTGGCATTGAGATCTGATCCTTTGTGTAGCCAGAGTATGTGTGATAATGGGTCCTGTTGTAATGCATTATGTTCGGATATGCCATTTATATCAGGGTTCTTTGAGGCTGTCAACTGGATGAGGGATTTAAAACAACTTTGTACCCGGATTTTAAAACATCTGGATCCTTTTAACAAGTACTGTTAGGTCTTCTCAGTTCCAAATCCACTGTCTATAAAGCATTCCAGTATTTCTTTTTGTCTAAGGCACTTGGGTGAAAGATAGAGCGCTGTAATAAGGGAACTGATCATTCCCATAGCCTAGATTTGGATTCTTGTGTCCAATGCTAAAGATCTCTGGGGAGGGGACCATGTGACTCTGTTCTCCCATTTTGGGACTCCCTCTCTCTCCATACCTCCCCGCAAATGCTTAGAACTAGCAGGTATTTTCTCCATTCCTAACAGCTGCTATAATTTCTTTCATTCCAGTTAGTTTCAGAATTAGTTCCCTGCAAATATAGTGGAAAATTTTGTGTGATTCTAGCTATGCTAGTCCATACTGATTCTCTGCTTTTTTAAAAAGTGGAAAATGTATTGCATTATAGCACTTACTTGATTTTCGCCCCTGTGCTCCATTTTACAATTCTCCTTGTTTCTGACACTTGCTTGTATATTAATTAGGTCAGTTCTAAAGAGTATGGAAGCAACATGTAAAGTGTTTAGATAGTGAAGTGCAGTTACTAGTGAAAGTTCTGTTGTCCTGTCAAGAGAGAGCTTGTTGTCTAAGCAATAAAGGATCTAGAAAATGGCCATATTTTATATTGGGTCCTGGTATTAGAGGACAGGTTGAATGTCTTTCCTGATTCTCTAGATCCTCTGGAAACTGCAAGTTTTCTGCAGTGAATTCTATAGAAGGACCTGGAATATAATTTTATATAGTTTTAAAAACACTTGATCTGAGAAAAAAATTTAATAGAAATCTGCTTATGAATTAAAGATTTCCAATATAGAATTGGATTTATGTCCTTAATAGGAGTGAAGAGTAATTCTTTTTTTTTTTTAGAATAATAAGCTTTTCCTACCTGGTAATGGCATTTCTAGAATATAGAACATTATTTTTATAAATTTATTTATTTATTTTTGGCTGTGTTGGGTCTTCATTGCAGTGTGAGGGCTTCTCATTGCGGTGGCTTCTCTTGTTGCGGAGCCCTAGCTCTAGGCACACAGGCTTCAGTAATTGTGGCTCATGAGCTCTAGAGCGCAGGCTCAGTAGTTGTGGTGCACAGGCTTAGTTGCTCCGTTGCATGTGGGATCTTCCCGGACCAGGGCTTGAACCCGTGTCCCCTGCATTGGCAGGCGGATTCTTAACCACTGCACCACCAGGGAAGCCCAGTGAAGAGTAATTCTATGCCCAGATATTTACTATACTATCTGCCAGTTCATTAGGCTATTTCTATGAATCGTGAGCCAAAAGGCCCCCCAAAAGCAGCTTAAGTTTTGTTGTCATTGTTGTTTTGTGAAATCAAAGACTCCAATTTGCAGCCAACTTTGTGTGTGGATAGCTGCCACATGTGGATAATCAGTATAGAGTTATGTGAATACCCAACCAGTTAATTCCTATCACAGCATTTTAATTTTTATCACATCTGATTTTTCCTTGTCTGTTTGTCCTCTCACTAGAGAGTATAAGCTCCTTGAGCATGGTGACCTCTTCTGCCCTGTTCAACACTGTCTCCACTGTCTGGTAGCTAATAGATACTCAGTTGAATAAATGAATGTGTTTATGAATATATTTACTTTTTTGGTCAGAAATTCTTCTACTTGTAATAGCAATGGTTAACTCCCTGATAATATGTCCTATACTCCTAGTACTACATCACAAGGTGGAATAGAAATAAAGCTTCAGTTACTGGTAACACAGCATAGAAGAGTGGCAGGTGTGTTGAGCTTTTAACATTTTCAAAAAGCAAAAAAGTGTTGGTTGGAGGGGAGAGAAACAGCACTGGAAGACACACAACTAGTTTTATTATACTTTCCCAAGTTGGCAGAGGCAACGGTAAGGAGGTAGGTTTGTTGGTGGCTACCTAAGAAAATATGCTGATTCTTGAGATAGCTGTAGAAACATCAGAGAAAGTCCTGCATTAGAAGTATGGGTTTACTAGTCATCAACACATAAGTAGTCTGTGAAATTATGAGTAAATGAGCTTAGGCAGTGATAGCAATTATGTTAGGGTGCTTCCTATTACAGAAAACAATGACTCGCTTCAAGTGACTCAGTATTTACTGTAAGGATTCATAGGTTTCTCAGAAATCTAAGGACAGAAACTATTCTCAACCCTCAGAGTATCAGGAGCAGAAAGATACCAGGCATCAAGACTTTACCTTGCTTTCTGTCTACCTGCCCAGGGCTGCACTGTATCCGTCTCTTCCATGGATTCTGCTTTTCTTATCAAAGACTGCTTCATCCCTTTCTCTTCTTCTTGTGCTTGTGTGTGTGTGTGTGAGTGTGTGTGTAAAATACACATAACATAAAATTTATCATTTTAACCATTTTAAAATGTACAATTCAGTGGCATTTAGTACATTCACAATATTAGGCCACTGTCTAGTTCCAGAACATTTTCATCACCCCAAAAGGAAACCTTGTACTCCCTGAGCAGTTGCTTCCAT
The DNA here is from genome assembly GCF_949987535.1 of Balaenoptera acutorostrata. NCBI lineage: Eukaryota > Metazoa > Chordata > Mammalia > Artiodactyla > Balaenopteridae > Balaenoptera > Balaenoptera acutorostrata. Next base: position 54,760,824 of record NC_080069.1, on the reverse strand, counting down.
TCCCCCATTTCCCCCAGCCCCTAACAGCCAAAATCTGCTTTCCGTCTCTGTGGATTTGCCTATTCTGCATATTTCATTTAAATGGCATCGTACGCCATATGGCCTTTTGTGATGGGCTTCTTTCGCTTAGCATAATGTTGTCAACGTTCATCCATGTTGTGGCAAGTATCAATATTTAGTTCCTTTTTAATGACTGAATAATATTCCAGTGCATGGATATGCATTTTATTTATCCATTCATCAGTTGATGGGCATTTGGGTTGTTTCTACCTTTTGGCCATTATGAGTGGTGCTGCTATGGAGATTTGTGTACAAGTTTTTGTTTGAATACCAGTTTTCAATTCTTTTGGGTATGTACCAAGGGGTGGAATTACTTGGTCATATAGTAATTCCATATAGTTTTCTGAGGAACTGCCAAACTGTTTTTCCACAGTGGCTGCACCATTTTATATTCCTACTAGCAATGTATGAGAGTTCCAATTCCTCCACATCCTTGCCAACATTTGTTCTTTCTCCATTATTATTATTATCATTATCATTATTATTATCATCCTATTGAATGTGAAGTGATCACTTGGTTTTGATTTGTGTTTCCCTAATGACTAATGAGGTTAAGCACCTTCAACTACTTGTTGGTATATCTTCTTCAGAGAATTGTCTGTTCAAGTCCTTTGATCATTTTAAAAATTAGATTGTCTTTTTGTTGTTTAATTGTAAGAATTATTTGTGTATTCTGGATACTGGACCCTTATCATATATACAATTTGCAAATGTTTTCTTGCATTCTCTAGGTTGTCTTATCAATTTGTTGATAATATCCTTGGACACACACGTTTTTAACACCGACAAAGTCCAATTCATCTTTTTTCCTTTTGTTGCTCATATTTTTGGTCATACCTAAGAATCCATTGCCAAATCAAAGGTCATGAAGACTTACCTCTATGTTTTCTTCTAAGAGTTTTACAGTTTAATTCTTATATTGTCATTGACCCATTTTAAGTTAAGTTTTGTATGTGGTGTTAGGTAGGGATCCAGCTTCATTATTTACATCTGGATACCTAGTTGTCCCAGCACCATTTGTTGAAGAGACCCTTCTTTCTCCTACTGAGTGGTCTTAGGACCCTTGTCAAAAATCAGTTGACCATAAATGTTTGGATTTATTTCTGGCCTCCCAATTCTATTCCATTTGTTATATGTCTATCCTTATATTTGCCAGTACCACACTGTTTTGATTATTGTAGCTCTGTAGTAAGTTTTGAAATTGGTATGGGTGAGTCCTTTAAATTTTTCTTTTTCAAGATTGTTTTGACTATTTGGGCCCCCTTGCAATTTCATATAAATTTGAGAATCAACTTTTCCATTTCTGCAAAAAAGGTTGTTGAAATTTTGATAGGTATTGTGTTGAATCTGTAGATAGCTTTGAGTAGTATCATCTTAACAATATTAAATATTCCAATCCATGAACTCAAGATGTCTTTCCATTTATTTAGATTTTCTTTTACTTCTTTCAGCAATGTTTTGTAGTTTCAGTGTGTGTGTCTTTTACCTTGGTTAAATTTATTTCCCGATATTTTATTCTTTTGGGTACTATTGCATGTGGAATTGTTTCTTAATTTCCTTTTCAGATTATTCATTGCTGGGATATAGAAACACAACTAATTTTTGCTTGTTGATCTTATACCCTGTAACTTTACTAACTTCTCTTTTTCTGTGTGTAGGATCATGTCATCTACAAATAGAGATAGCTTTACTTTTTCCTTTCCAATCTGGATGCCTTTTATTTCTTTTTCTTGCCTAATGGCTCTGGCTAGAACATCCAATACAAAGTGGTGACAGTGAGCATCCTTGTCTTGTTCCTGATTGTAGAGGAAAAGATTACAGTCCTGCACCATTGAGTATGATTTTCACTGTGGGTTTTTTCACAAATGTGCTTTATCATATTAAGATAATTCCATTCTTTTCCTAATTTTCTGAGTATTTTTTGTCATGAAAAAATGTTGGATTTTATCAAAAGCTCTCTGTGTCAATTGAGATGATCATGTGTTTTTCCTCCCTTCATTCTGTTAATGTGGTATATATTATTGATTTTCTTATGTTGTATGACACTTTTATTTCTGGGATAAATCCTGCATGGTCATCATGTATAATCCTTTTAATATGCCCTTGGATTCAGTTTACTAGTGTTTTGTTGAGAATTTACACATCTATATACATAACAAAGAGTGGTTTGTAGTCTTCTTTTATTGTGTTGTCTTCGTCTAGCTTTGGTATCAGGCTAATGCTGGTCCCATAGAATGAGCTAAGAAGTAGTCCCTCCTCTTCTGTTTTTTGGAAGAAACTGAGAAGGATTGGTGTTAATTCTTCTTTAAGTGTTTGGTAGAATTCACCAGGGAAACCATCTGGTTCTGAATTTTCTTTGTTGGGAGGTCTTTGATTACTGATTCAGTCTCTTTACTTGTTATAGGTCTGTTCATATTTTCTATTTGTTCTTGAGTCGGTTTTGGTAATTTGTGTGTTTTTAGGAATTTGTCCATTTCATCTAGATTATCCAATTTGTTGCACACAACTTTTTCGTAGTTTTCTCTTATAATCCTTTTTATTTCTGTAAGGTTGATAGAAATGTCATCACTTTCATTTCTAATCTTGGTTACTTGCATCTTCCTTCCCAATCAGTATACATGTTATTTAATTTTCTTGTCTTATTGTGTAAGCTAGGTCTTCCAATATAATATTGAAATGCCATGGTGAGAAGAGACATCCTTGCCTTGTTCCTAATCCTAGTAAGAAAGGCTCTAGTTTTTCATCAATAAGTATGATGTTAGCTGTTTTTTAAAATAGATATGCTTTATCTAGTTGATGAAGGGTTTTTTTCTATAGATATGCTTTATCCAGTTGATGAAGTTCCCCTCTATTCCTAGTTTACTGACAGTTTTTATCATGAATGAGTGCTGGATTTTGTCAAAAGCTTTTTCTGCATTTGTTGATATATATTCATATGATTTTTCTTCTTTAGCCTACTGATGTGATAGATTACATTAATTGATTTCCAAATGTTGAACCAGCCTTGCATACCTGGGATAAGTTCTACTTGGTTGTGGTGTATAATTCTTTTTATACATTGTTGGATTTAATTTGCTAATATTTTCTTGAAGATTTTTGCATCTATGTTCATAAGAAATATCTGTAGTTTTCTTATGTCTTAGTGTGGTTTTGCTATTAGGGTAATGCCATCCTCATGGAATGAGTTATGTAGTATTCCCTCTGCTTTTATATTCTGAAAGAGATTAAAGAGAATTGGTATAATTTCTTCTTTAAATGTTTGGTAGAGTTCACCAGTGAACCCATCTGGGCCTGTTGCTTTCTCTTTTGGAAGGTTATTAATTATTGATTCAGTTTTTAAATAGATGTAGTTCTATTCAGATTGTTTGTATCTTCTTGTATGAATTTTGGCAGATTGTGTCTTTCAAAGAATTGGTTAATTTCATCTAGGTTATCAAATTTGTGGGCATAGATCTGTCCACACAGAGCCTCCAGCATTGCATCAATTGTAGTTCAGATTTTCTTACCCCAGCACTGTTCCTGCAGCATCCACTCATGAGTCTCTGCTCTGATAAGCCATGACTCCCTGTATTCATCTGTCTGTCTCTCTAGTCTTAGAGGCAGCAGTTTGCCCTGTTTTCTTCCCTTTCTTAAGGATCCAAGAAGAGTTGTTGATTCTTCAGTCTGTTCAGCTTTTTACTCTTATACCAGAGTGGTAACTTCCAAGCTCCTTACATGCAGAACTGGAAACCAAAAGTCTCTCCTTTTTTTAAAACTTTTTTTAAATTATAAAAAACATATAACAAAATTTACCATCGTAACCATTTTTAAGTATACATTTACATAGTGTTAAGTATATTCACATCATTGTGAAACTAATCTCCGGAACTTTTTCATCTTGCAAAACTGAAACTTTGTACCCACTAAGCAAATACCTACCCTTTCTCCCTTCCCTGACCCGTGGTAACCACGATCCTACTTTCCATATCTATTAATTTGACTATTTTAGATGCCAGGTATAAGTGGAATCATACAGTATTTGTCTTTTTGTGACTGGTTTATCTCACTTAGCACAGTGTCCTCAAGGTTGAGGACATGTAGCATATAACAGGATTTCTTTTCTTTTTAAAGTTGAATACTGTTCCATTCTATGTATATATCACATTTTGTTTATCCATTTATCCATCAATGGACATTTGGGTTGTTCTTGACTATTGTGAATAGTACTGCTACGGAGGAGCTGAACCAAGATGGCAGAGTAGAAGGACGTGCTCTCACTCCCTCTTGTGAGAACACCAGAATCACAACTAGCTGCTGGACAATCATTGACAGGAGGATACTGGAACGCACCAAAAAAGATACCCCACATCCAAAGACAAAGGAGAAGCCACAATGAGACAGTAGGAGGGGCGCAATCACAGCAAAATCAAATCCCATAACTGCTGGGTGGGTGACTCACAGACTGACAAACCCTTATACCACAGAAGTCCACCCACTGGAGTGAAGGTTCTGAGCCCCACGTCAGGCTTCCCAACCTGGGTGTCCAGCAACGGGAGGAGGAATTCCTAGAGAATCAGACTTTGAAGGCTAGTGGGATTTGTTTGCAGGACTTCGACAGGACTGGGGGAAACAGAGACTCCACTCTTGGAAGGCACACACAAAGTAGTGTGTGCATCGGGACCCAGGGGAAGGAGCAGTGAACCCAGGGGAGACTGAACCAGACCTACCTGCTAGTGTTGGAGGGTCTCCTGCAGAAGCGGGGGAGGGGGGCCTGTGGCTCACCACGGGGACAAGGACACTGGCAGCAGAGGTTCTGGGAAGTACTCCTTGGCCTGAGCCCTCCCAGAGTCTGCCATTAGTTCCACCAAAGAGCCCAGGTAGGCTCCAGTGTTGGGTTGCCTCAGGCCAAACAACCAACAGGGAGGGAACCCAGCCCCACCCATCAGCAGTCAAGCGGATTAAAGTTTTACTGAGCTCTGCCCACCAGAGCAACACCCAGCTCTACCCACCACCAGTCTCTCCCATCAGGAAACTTGCACAAGCCTCTTAGATAGCCTCATCCACCAGAGGGCAGACAGCAGAAGCAAGGAGAACTACAATCCTGCAGCCTGTGGAACAAAAACCACTTTCACAGAAAGATAGACAAGATGAAAAGGCAGAGGGCTATGTACCAGATGAAGGAACAAGATAAAACCCCAGAAAAACAACTAAATGAAGTGGAGATAGGCAACCTTCCAGAAAAAGAATTCAGAATAATGATAGTGAAGATGATCCAGGACCTCGGAAAAACAATGGAGGCAAAGATTGAGAAGATGCAAGAAATGTTTAACAAAGACCTAGAAGAATTAAAGAACAAACAGAGATGAACAATACAATAACTGAAATTAAAACTACACTAGAAGGAATAAATTGCAGAATAACTGAGGCAGAAGAACGGATATGTGACCTGGAAGACAGAATGGTGGAATTCACTGCTGCTGAACAGAATAAAGTAAAAAGAATGAAAAGAAATGAAGACAGCCTAAGAGACCTCAGGGACAACATTAAATGCAACAACATTCACATTATAGGGGTCCCAGAAGGAGAAGAGAGAGAGAAAGGACCCGAGAAAATATTTGAAGAAATTATAGTCGAAAACTTCCCAAACATGGGAAAGGAAATAGCCACCCAAGTCCAGGAAGCGCAACGAGTCCCATACAGGATAAACCCAAGGAGAAACATGCTGAGACACATAGTAATCAAATTGGCAAAAATTAAAGACAAAGAAAAATTAGTGAAAGCAGCAAGGGAAAAATGACAAATAACATACAAGGGAACTCCCATAAGGTTAACAGCTGATTTCTCAGCAGAAACTCTACAAGCCAGAAGGGAGTGGCATGATATACTTAAAGTGATGAAAGGGAAGAAACTACAACCAAGATTACTCTACCCAGCAAGGATCTCATTCAGATTCGATGGAGAAATCAAAAGCTTTACAGACAAGCAAAAGCTAAGAGAATTCAGCACCACCAAACCAGGTCTACAACAAATGCTAAAGGAACTTCTCTAAGTGGGAAACAGAAGAGGAGAAAAGGACCTACAAAAACAAACCCAAAACAATTAAGAAAATGGTCACAGGAACATACATATCGATAATTACCTTAAACGTGAATGGATTAAATGCTCCAACCAAAAGACACAGGCTTGCTGAATGGATACAAAAACAAGACCCATATATATGCTGTCTACAAGAGACCCACTTCAGACCTAGGGACACATACAGACTGAAACTGAGGGGATGGAAAAAGATATTCCATGCAAATGGAAATCAAAAGAAAGCTGGAGTAGCAATACTCATATCAGATAAAATAGACTTTAAAATAAAGAATGTTACAAGAGACAAGGAAACACACTACATAATGATCAAGGGATTAATCCAAGAAGAAGATATAACAGTTATATATACACCCAACATAGGACCACGTCAATACATAAGGCAACTGCTAACAGCTGTAAAAGAGGTAATCGACAGTAACACAATAATAGTGGGGGACTTTAACACCTCACTTACACCAATGGCCAGATCATCCAAAATGAAAATAAATAAGGAAACAGAAGCTTTAAATGACACAATAGACCAGATAAATTTAATTGATATTTATAGGACATTCCATCCAAAACAGCAGATTACAGTTTCTTCTCAAGTGCGCAAGGAACATTCTCCAGGATAGATCACACCTTGGGTCACAAATCAAGCCTCAGTAAATTTAAGAAAATTGAAATCATATCAAGCATCTTTTCTGACCCCAGTGCTATGAGATTAGAAATGAATTACAGGGGAAAAGTAAAAAACACAAACATATGGACACTAAACACTCCGTTACTAAATAACCAAGAGATCACTGAAGAAATCAAAGAGGAAATTTAAAAAATACCTAGAGAAAAATGACAATGAAAACTCAACAATCCAAAACCTGTGGGATGCAGCAAGAGCAGTTCTAAGAGGGAAGTTTATAGCTATACAAGCCTACCTCAAGAAAGAAGAATAATCTCAAATAAATAATCTAACCTTACACCTAAAGGAACTAGAGAAAGAAGAACAAACAAAACCCAAAGTTAGCAGAAGAAAAGAAATCATAAAGATCAGAGCAGAAATAAAGGAAATAGAAATAAAGAAAACAATAGCAAAGAACAATAAAACTAAAAGCTGGTTCTTTGAGAAGATAAACAAAATTGATAAACCATTAGCCAGACTCATCAAGAAAAAGAGGGAGAGGACTCAAATCAATAAAATTAGAAATGAAAAAGGAGAGGTTACAATGGACACCGCAGAAATACAAAGCATCCTAAGAGACTACTACAAGCAACTCTTTGCCAATAAAATGGACAACCTGGAAGAAATGGATAAATTCTTAGAAAGGTATAACCTTCCAAAACTGAACCAGGAAGAAATAGAAAATATGAACAGACCAATTACAGGTAATGAAATTGAAACTGTGATTAAAAATCTTCCAACAAATAAAAGTCCAGGACCAGACGGCTTCACAGGTAAATTCTATCAAACATTTAGAGAAGAGCTAACACCTATCCTTCTCAAACTCTTCCAAATATTGCAGAGGAAGGAACACTCCCAAACTCATTCTATGAGGCCACCATCACCCTGATACCAAAACCAGACAAAGATACTACAAAAAAAAAAATTACAGACCAATATCACTGATGAATATAGATGCAAAAATCCTCAACAGAATACTAGCAAACAGAATCCAGCAGCACATTAAAAGGATCATACACCATGATCAAGTGGGATTTATCCCAGGGATGCAAGGATTCTTCAATATACGCAAATCAATCAATGTGATACACCATATTAACAAATTGAAGAATAAAAACCATATGATCATCTCAATAGATGCAGAAAAAAGCTTCTGACAAAATTCAACACCCATTTATGATAAAAACTCTCCAGAAAGTGGGCATAGAGGGAAGCTACCTCAACATAATAAAGGCCATATACGACAAACCCACAGCAAACATCATTCTCAATGGTGAAAAACTGAAAGGATTTCCTCTAAGATCAGGAACAAGACAAGGATATCCACTCTCACCGCTATTATTCAACATAGTTTTGGAAGTCCTAGCCTCGGCAATCAGAGAAGAAAAAGAAATAAAAGGAACACAGATTGGAAAAGAAGAAGTAAAACTGTCACTGTTTGCAGATGACATGATACTATACATAGAGAATACTAAAGATGCCAACGGAAAACTACTAGAGCTAATCAATAAATTTGGTAAAGTTGCAGGATACAAAATTAATGCACAGAAGTCTCTTGCATTCCTATACACTAATGATGAAAAATCTGAAAGAGAAAGTAAGGAAACACTCCCATTTACCATTGCAACAAAAAGAATAAAATACCTAGGCATAAACCTACCTAGGGAGACAAAAGACCTGTATGCAGAAAACTATAAGACACTGATGAAAGAAATTAAAGATGATACCAACAGATGGAGAGATATACCATGTTCTTGGATTGGAAGAATCAATATTGTGAAAACGACTATGCTACCCAAAGCAATCTACAGATTCAATGCAATCCCTATCAAATTACCAATGGCATTTTTTTATGGAACTAGAACAAAAAATCTTAAAATTTGTATGGAGACACAAAAGACCCCGAATAGCCAAAGCAGTCTTGAGGGAAAAAAACGGAGCTGGAGGAATCAGACTCCCTGACTTCAGACTATTCTACAAAGCTACAGTCATCAAGACACTATAGTACTTGCACAAAAACAGAAACATAGATTAATGGAACAAGATAGAAAGCCCAGAGGTAAACCCACGCACCTATGGTCAACTAATCTATGATAAAGGAGGCAAGGATATACAATGGAGAAAAGACAGTCTCTTCAATAAGTGGTGCTGGGAAAACTGGACAGCTACATGTAAAAGAATGAAATTAGAACACTCCCTAACACCATACACAAAATAAACTCAAAATGGATTAGAGACCTAAATGTAAGACCGGACACTATAAAACTCTTAGAGGAAAACATAGGAAGAACACTCTTTGACATAAATCACATCAAGATCTTTTTTGATCCACCTCCTAGAGTAATGGAAATAAAAACAAAAATAAACAAATGGGACCTAATGAAACTTAAAAGCCTTTGCACAGCAAAGGAAACCATAAACAAGACGAAAAGACAACCCTCAGAATGGGAGAAAATATTTGCAAACAAATTAACAGACAAAGGATTAATCTCCAAAATATATAAACAGCTCATGCAGGTCAATATTAAAGAAACAAACAACCCAATCCAAAAATGGGCAGAAGACCTAAATAGACATTTCTCCAAAGAAGACATACAGATGGCCAAGAAGCACATGAAAAGCTGCTCAACATCACTAATTATTAGAGAAATGCAAATCAAAACTACAATGAGGTATCACCTCACACCAGTTAGAATGGGCATCATCAGAAAATCTACAAACAACAAATGCTGGAGAGGGTGTGGAGAAAAGGGAACCCTCTTGCACTGTTGGTGGGAATGGAAACTGATAACAGCCACTATGGAGAACAATATGGAGGTTCCTTAAAAAACTAAAAATAGAATTACCATATGGCCCAGCAATCTCACTACTGGGCATATACCCAGGGAAAACCACAATTCAAAAAGACACGTGCACCCCAATGTTCATTGCAGCACTATTTACAATAGCCAGGTCATGGAAGCAACCTAAATGCCCATCGACAGACGAATGGATAAAGAAGTTGTGGTACATATATATAATGGAATATTACTCAGCCATAAAAAGGAACGAAAGTGGGTCATTTGTTGAGACATGGTTGGATCTAGAGACTGTCATACAGAGTGATGTAAGGCAGAAAGAGAAAAACAAATATCGTATATTAACGCATATATGTGGAACCTAGAAAAATGGTACAGATGAACCAGTTTGCAGGGCAGAGATTGAAACACAGATGTAGAGAACAAATGTATGGACACCAAGGGGGGGAAAGTGGCGGGGGGGGTGTTGGGATGAATTGGGAGATTGGGATTGACCTGTATACACTGATGTGTATTAAATTTATGACTAATAATAACCTGCTGTATAAAAAAAAGATACTAATAGGGAAGGGCTCTAAGACACATCAATAAGTGAGAAAAATAAGGTGTAGTAGAACGGAGAGTTATAATATGCTGCATTTGCATAAAAAATAATGATTTTTATGCTTTTTGAACTATGAATAAATTATTATATAATTTTGAAAACAAAACAAGAAAATAAAAAATAAAGTAACTTTTACTGTCAAAAAAAAAATAGTACTGCTACAAACATGGGCATGCAAATATCTCATCGAAACTCTACTTTCAGTTCTTTTGGAAGTGGGATTGCTAGGTCATAAGGTAGGTCTATTTTTAATTTTTTGAGGAGCCATCATACTGTTTTCCATAACAGTTCTTCTATTTTATAATCCCACCAGAAGTTCACAAGGGTTCCAATTTCTCTACATCCTCACCAACACTTATTTTTTTCTATTCTTTTTTTTTTTTTTAAATAGTAGCCATCCTAATGGCTATGAGGTGATATCTTATTGTGGTTTTGATTTGCATTTCTCTGATGATTAGTAATGTTGAACATCTTTTCATATCTTTTTTGCCATTTGTGTACCATCTTTGGGAAAATGTCTTCAAACTCTTTGCCCATTTTTATATGTTTCTCCTTTTCCCTTTCCCTATGCTTCTCCTTTCTTGACTGTTTGACCTTTTATTGACTCTGCTTCTGGTTCTGCTTCTCCCTGTTTTTCAACTCCTACTAATTGTTCTACTTTTCTTGCTGACTCTGCATGTGCTTCTCCTTTTTCCTATGCTCCTCCTTTTTGTATCTGTTTTTCCTTTTGCTGACTCTGACCTACCTCTGCTTCTCCCTTTTTCAGAGTCTGCTGATTCTGTTACTTTTTCTGCCTCTGCTTCTCCTTTTTGTGGCTGTTTTTCCTTTTGCTGCCCCTGCCCCTGCTCCTGCTTCCCCACTTTTCAGGGTCTGCAGATTCTGCTGCTTTTTCTGCCTCTGCTTCTTCTTTTCCTGTGCTTCTCCTTTCTGCAGCTGTTTTTCCTTTTGCTGACTCTCCACTCACTTCTCCTTCCCTATTTTCAGCATCTGCTGATTCTTCTACTTTTCTACTGCTTTTTCTGACTCTGCTTCTCCTTTCTCCTGTGCTTCTCCTTTTTCCATGCTTCTTATTTCTGCAGCTGTTTTTTCTTTTGCTGGCTCTGCCCCTACTTCTGCTTCCTCACTTTTCAGGGTCTGCTGATTCTGCTACTTTTTCTGCCCCTCCTTCTCCTTTTCCCGTGCTTCTCCTTTCTGCAGCTGTTTTTCCTTTTGCTGACTCTGCCCCCGCTTCTGCTTCCCCGCTCTTCAGGGTCTGCTGATTCTGCCTCTGCTTCTCCTTTTTTTACTGTGCTTCTCCTTTTTTACTGTGTTTCCCATTTTCCCATGCTTCTCCTTTCTGCAGCTGTTTTTCCTTTTGCTGACTCTGCCCCCGCTTCTGCTTCCCCGCTCTTCAGGGTCTGCTGATTCTGCCTCTGCTTCTCCTTTTTTTACTGTGCTTCTCCTTTTTTACTGTGTTTCCCATTTTCCCATGCTTCTCCTTTCTGCAGCTGTTTTTCCTTTTGCTGACTCTGCCCCCGCTTCTGCTTCCCCGCTCTTCAGGGTCTGCTGATTCTGCCTCTGCTTCTCCTTTTTTTTCCTGTGCTTCTCCTTTTTTACTGTGTTTCCCATTTTCCCATGCTTCTCCTTTCTGCAGCTGTTTTTCCTTTTGCTGACTCTGCCCCCGCTTCTGCTTCCCCACTCTTCAGGGTCTGCTGATTCTGCCTCTGCTTCTCCTTTTTTTACTGTGCTTCTCCTTTTTTACTGTGTTTCCCATTTTCCCATGCTTCTCCTTTCTGCAGCTTTTTTTCCTTTTGCTGACTTTGCCCCCACTTCTGCTTCCCCGCTTTTCAGGGTCTGCTGATTCTGCCTCTGCTTCTCCTTTTTTCCTGTGCTTCTCCTTTTTCCTGTGTTTTCCCTTTTCCCATGCTTCTCCTTTCTGCAGCTGTTTTTCCTTTTGCTGACTCTGCCCCCATCTCTGCTTTCCCCTGTTTTGGAGTCTGCTGCTGCTGCTTTATCTGCTGATTCCACCCCTGCTTTTCCTTTTCCTGCTGATGCTTTTCCTTTCCCTGATTCTGCTTCTCTTTCTGCTAATGCTGATTTCCCTTCTGCTGCTTATGTTGATCCTGCTGCTGCAGTTACTTCTCTTTCTTGGTCTGCTACTTTTTCATACATCATTTCTGACTTCCTTGTAACTTCACTTTTATATGACCCTCAATGGCTACTCCAACCCTGGCTTCACCTTATGGCTGCACTCAGAACTGCTAGAGTGTCTCATTTTTTCAATTTCAAATTACCTCCCACCTGAAAAAAAAAATAAAAAGAAAAGAACATGGTGCTATGTCACAGATAGCTGGTTAACCTATGGATTAGCTGTTACACCTGGTGCTCACCTGTGGAGCAGTCGGCCATGGCACAGGCTGAGGAGAAGAAGAAGCAGGGATCACATGGGACAGAATGTACCATTTAGAGCCACAGGGACTGAAGGTAACCAATTCTCCTGAGAAGGAGATGGACCTGAGTGGCAGTAATTGTCCCCTCTTCTGGAAGTGGGTTAAGGAGTGAGTGAGCAATAAGGCAATAATGTAGAGTAAGTTACTCTTTGTAGGAAGTGCGATGAAAAGACATGAGAGAGCATGGAAGAGAGTTAAGTAGCAATGTGGAATATTCCTATCCAGACAAGAGGGAAAGACTGGAGACAAATAAGAGAGAGAAGAACAGAGGGAGCAAAGTTTCTAGCAAATGGGGTTGACTTTAAGGGCACAGAATTGAAAGGTTGAACACAATTGAAGCTGTGATACCAAATCCTTTGAAACTAGTAGAAAGGAGGGAAAGTTGGCATGTTCCAGTTTCATGATGCTATTGAGGTGTTTTATTATTTTTTTCCTTTCTGTTGCAGGTCCTGAATCTGTGCCTCCTTCCCTTCTCAAAGTTGTGATGAAACCCATAGCAACTGTTGGAGAAAGCTACCAGTATCCTCCTGTGAACTGGGCTGCACTCCTCTCTCCACTTATGAGGCTAAACTTTGGTAAATATCATGTTTTTAGGTCTTCAGACTCTGCTTTTAGGATGTGACCTGAATAGAAAATTAGATTGTGTGTCACAGTTGGTAGTGACTGGATGGACGTCTGGGTACTTGAGGTTTGTCTTCTTGGATGGGACAGCTGGGTTATTTTCATTGCATCACTTTCTAAATAGCTGAGGGGGAGGGAGAGGAGGTTTGAAGACACAGACCAGATGTACTCATCAAAACAATACTCGACTGAGATGGTGCATGTCGCTGGGTGTGTGGTGCAGGTCCCAGAAAGCCTGGTTTGATGGTTATCAAGCTGCATTTTCAGAACTCCAGGTTTCAAGGAAATGCCCTATGGGATGCTGTATTAGTTTTCTATTACTGCTGTAACAAATTACCACAGACTTAGTGGCTTGAAACAACACAAATTTATTATCTTATAGTTCTGTAGGTCAGAAGTCCAACATGGTTCTCACTGGGCTAAGATCAAGATATCAGCAGAACAGCATTCCTTCCTAGTTGCCCAGGGGAGTGATGTGGCCTGAATGTTTGTGTTCCCTGAAAATTCATATGTTGAGAACCTAAACCTCAATGTGATGGTATTAGAGGGTGGGGCCTTTGAGGGTGATTAGGTAATGAGGGTGGAGCCCCATGAATGGGATTAGTGCCCTTATAAAAGAGGCCCCACAGAGCTCCCCAGTCCCTTCCACAATGTGAGGACACAGCAAGAAATCAGCAGTCTGCAACCTAGAAAAGGGCTTTCACTGGAACCCAACCATGTTGGCACCCTGGTCTTGGACTTCCAGCCACCAGAACTGTGAGAAATACATTCCTATTGTTTATAAACTACCCAGTCTGTAGTGTTTTGTTATAACAGTCCAAACAGACTAAGACAGGGAGAATCCATTCCCCTTCCTTTTCCAGCTTCTAGAGGATGCCCATACTCCTTGGCTTGTGGCCCCCTTTCTCCATCTTCAAAGCAAACAACAGAGGGCTGAAGACCTCTCATGCTGTCATCTTTCTGGTTCTCTGAAGACAGGAAAGGTTTTCCATATTTAAGGATTCATGTGATTAATGGGTCTATTTGAATAATCGAGGATAATCTCCTTATCTCAAGGTCTTTAACCTTAATCACATCTGCAAAGTTCCTTTGCCATACAAGAGAACATATTCACAAGTTCTGGGGATTAGATATAGGCATCTTTGGAGGCCATTATTCTGTTTACCACAGGTACTTTGTGGTGAGAGGCAAAGGGAATGCACACCTCAGTTTGTCCATAGCAACCTCTATTATGGAGTTAGGGTATTAGAATAGGCAAATTTAGCTGCATGTATTTGCCCCCCACCTCCAAAAAAAAAAAAAAAGAGGAAGAACAACTTTAACAGTGCTATAAATTGTATATGTGTGTGTATTTGCCATGAGTGCTCTTTTACAGTAGGTGCTTACTTACATATGATATACAAAAAGATTTGTATACTATAATTTATGTACAGTTTAAGGGATAATCAAAGATTATTTTGACTGAACACAATTTTCATTTGAACGCTTTCATTTGAACCTAATCCTATATAAGATATGATCTCACCATACTATGCTTCCAGAAAAATATGTTCCCCTGCCCCTCCCCTGCTTTTGTGTGCTATATTGAAGATGTTGGTGTTTTAGTAAAAAGAAGAAAAGGTCTGGTTGGGAAGATGCATCTGCCGACTGGGATCAGGCTCAAAAAGACTGGGTCACTAGAAAATGTGGATACATCTCTAAGTCCTTCCAGATTTGTCTATATGCTGAACGTAAGATGGAGAGGAGAGAAAAACAGAAACTATAGATTTTTAGCTAGAATTTTATCAAATTTTTAATAGTATTCGAGTGTTTAGGTTTGTCTAGAGAACTAGACAAGTAATAAGAGAACTTTCCTGAGCTATTTCAAGATCCTTGCCAGTTCCAAGACTCAGGCCTCTGATACAGTGGGTACGTTTCTTTTGCTTCGTAACTAAAAACGTCTCTTGAAATACGTTATGGTTTGCTGAAGTTCCATTACCTTTAGACATCACACACAAGTTCTTTTACCTTTAGATGTCTGATTTGAGACATCGAAGCCTGAATATGAGTTAAGAGAAGCAGCTATATTACAGATATTTTTTTCCTTTCTTCTCTTTCAGGTGAAGAGATTCAGCAACTGTGTCTTGAAATTATGGTGACCCAGGCTCAGTCATCCCAGAATGTAGCTGCACTGTTGGGAATGTGGGTGATGCCGCCACTGATCCATGGTCTGAGTGTAAGTAGTAATTAAGGATGTTGAGCAACAGGAGGATATGGTTCTTTTGGGGGAGATCAACATTCATTTGTGTGTGAGCTCTCAAAGTCAAGAGGGGACAAATGGGATTTCACAAAGAGTGAGGGCTTGACAATAGCTGGACAGCAAATTGGAAAATTGTGGGACACAGAACTCTGCCATAGCCATCACCATTCATGCTTTCAGCTACCATTTATTACAAGAAAAAGGGACAGTGATGATCAGAGATATTAAAATTCCTTTCTCAAGACCATACAGGTAGAAAGTTGTAGAGTTATTGGAACCTGGGTTTGTTTACATGATATGCAGTCGTTTCAGCGGGTATTAAAAGAAAGGCAAATCCACATGCACTGGATAAATGATCCCTCCCTTTTACAGAAAGGCAGCAATTAAGGCGAGCCTTGAAGGCTTGGTAGGATTTCATTAGGCATCAAGTTAGAGACACAAGGGGATGTAAGTGGGAAGGTGTATGTGGAGAGAGTAGAACATCTCTGTCAATGGTGTTCAGCTTGAGTAAAGTGCTGAGGGAGAAGTGATCTAGCCTGGTATTTATGATAGAGGGGGCCAGCACCTTCCAGGGTATAGACTAAGGGTAGGTAGGAAGAATAGGGTGAGATTATTTAAAGAGGGGAAATTAGTAAAGATGTGTAATTTTGGGTACATTTCAAGGTAGGGCCAAAAAAAAAACCCACATTCCATGATTCCTTAGAGGTTTACCAATTAATTATAAGCTAAATGATCTCCTCTTTGTTATTCTTCTATTCTAGGAGGCTTTAATTTTTTGAGGATAGTGCAAATCCCTCTTATTATTTCCTCAGTCTTTTGGCTTTAGTCTCTACTCTGTACTTTTTTTTTTTAAGCTTTCCTACATCTGATTCTTTTTAATTAAAGGTCAGTGTTACTGAGGTCTGCATCCTTTCCATCAGCTGTTATTACCTGTCTACTCCAAACAGCTCCCATTTAGTACCACTTAATGAGCACTTGTTATGTACCTGCTACTGGTAAGCACTCAATGAGTACTTTCAGACATCAGATTTAATCTCTCTTCAACCCTGACAAGCCAATTTTTTTTTTTTACAGCTCTATTGAGTTATAATTTATAGTCCATAAAATATGGCTATTTTAAGTGTATAATTTGATGAGTCTTAGTACATTTGTATATTTTCATCCATCACCAATAATATTTCCATCACCCCAAAAAGTTCCATCTTGCCTACTTATAGTTAATCCCCACTCCCAATCTCAGACTCAGGCTGCCACTGTTCTTTTCGTCTCTATAATTTTGCCTTTTTTAAAGAACTTTCATATAAATTTCATATAAACTTTAGAAATTCTTTAGAATGGAATTGTACACAATTATATCTTTTGTGCCTGGCTTATTTCACTTCTGAGAAGTAGATTTTATTTCCATTTTATAGGTTGATAAACTGAGACAAATGGAGGTTAAGCAAAGTTTATATAGCAAATAAATGGAAGAGTCCAGCTGACTCAAAAGCCTGTGTCTTGAACACTGTTCTGTTAATGCTTCCTTCCTTTAGAATCATGTATAATTCTAACAGCCTGTTTTTTTGATCTCAGACATTTTTCTAGGTTTTAGTTATCCTTCCATTTCTCTTTTAGATCTGTCCTATTTTTTTTTTGCATTTGTCCTTGATTAGGAACCTTTCTTATTATCTTTGTTAATTAACAAATTAAGTTTGTAAATTCATTTTTTTAATTATGTACCTGCTCATTTAAAAAATGATCTGAAATGGCATGTTTTTTAATGTGAAATCTTCTGTAACTCATGAAGCTACATTGATCTTTTTTTGAAATTTACTGGTTTTTGTCAGATTTTATTTTTTAAAGCACTTCTTTTAGACTTGCTGCTCCTTTAGTATCATACTTAATGTTTCTAAGAATTTTTGAAGCCTGCTTTCTCAAAGTCTGTGGCTCACAGCTATCATTAACTATGCCCCTTCTTAGCTCTCCTGAACTCTTAAGATGCTGTGGTCAGTTCCACATGCTCGGCTGGTTCTTCTTTGCTCAGAAATGGCCCCAGAATGCCAGTTCCCCTCATTATTTCTTTATTCTTCCTCAGAAGAAGAAATGAATAATATTAGATATTCTGTTTAGTTGATTTCCAGCAGTTGAGCCTTCATCTTCAGGAGCTTTTCTTGCCGGGGAATGTGACCTTTTAAGACTGAATAGCAACTGTCATGTTCTTTTAGAAGTAGAATTTTATTCCCCTCGCTGAAGAGATCCAAGGTTTAAGCTGAGTAGTTCACAGATGGATTGGCAGATACCATATATCCACATGAGTCACCCTGGATCAGGAGTCACCGCAGCCGCTAAAATTACATGCATCGGTGGTCCATTGGACCACGAAGCTGTGGGGAAATGAGGGTCTAGGAAACAACCTGAACTTTTTATCTTTCACCTGAACCTTTTATCTTTCAAACACGGTGATGACCTAGAGGTTTTGAGCATTATAAACCCAGACTTGCCTGTTTACATCTGACCTCTTCTGTTTTGCTTTCAGCTGAATATCAAGAAATACCTCCTGCTATCTGTGCCTTCGTGGATAAAACACGTCTCTGATGAACAGATCGTGGGTTTTGTTGAAAGCTTAATGGTGACAGTTTTTAAAGCAGCTTCCCCACTCTACAAACCTGAGTTATGCCAGAGTGCCTTACAGGGTCTGAGCCAGGCCATGAAACAGCCCAGCCCTGCCTACCACCTCTGGAGTCTGCTCAGCAAAGCTACTGGGAAAATTTTTGACCTTCTGCCAAATAAGATTCGGGTGAGGAACAAAAATATTTACATTCCTGACAATTTATGTTTGGGATTTTTTAAAGCCTTTTGGCAAAGCAGGGAGGTATATGTTTTAAGAATGTGGTGGGAAGGCTAGCAAGAAATAACCACATTCTTCACTAAGAATGTTTGCTTCCAAGATCTAAATTGAGGTTGAATATTTAGAACCAAAGTTTTGAGCACGCTCAGAAGCAGGTTAACCAGTGCGGCACCAGGAAGTTTGCTCTTAGGCCTTTTACCAAATGCCTGTGGAAGGTGAGCACATTCAGAAATCCTTACACTTGGACTTCCCTGGTGGCACAGTGGTTAAGAATCCGCCTGCCAATGCAGGGGACATGGGTTCGAGCCCTGGTCCGGGAAGATCCCACATGTCGTGGAGCAACTAAACCCGTGTGCCACAACCACTGAACCTGCGCTCTGGAGCCCGTGAGCCACAACTACTGAAGCCCACACGCCTAGAGCCCGTGCTCTGCAACAAGAGAAGCCACTGCAACGAAGAGTAGCCCCCGCTCGCTGCAACTAGAGAAAGCCCTGGCGCAGCAAGAAAGACCCAACGGAGCCATAAATAAATAAATTTTAAAAATTAAAAAAAAGAAACCCTTGTACTTTACACCTGGGGAGTCCTTGGGCGTATTGTCTGACCCACTGTTTACATCAAGTGACTTAATACTAGCCTTGCCTCTCCCCCAACAGACTTCTGAAATGTAGTTGTACAAAGAAATTAAAAATCCATTTGGAATGATGGGTTCTGATAAGGAGAAAAAAGTACGGTCAAACGAAATACACGCAATAACAGGAAAGATGTTTTTTAAATGATAAAAATTGGCCACGAGTTTTGGCTTGGTTAAAATTAAAATCTCATCAGCTGCTGTTCGTGGAGATAAGCAAATCTAATGATTTTGTCAGAACATTGAGAATATACGTGTTATTTTACACTGTATATTGACATGCTTTGGATTTTTCTTTACCAGAGAAATGATCTAGAGCTGTATATCAGTGTAGCAAAATGCCTCTCGGAAATGACAGACGATGAAGCCAATCGGGTTGCCCAGATTACTGAGGTAATAACATATCTATGTGTTTTTTTATTATTGAGGTGGAAATTACAATTGAGATGATTATAGTATCCTTTTGGCTGAAGCTAACTTTGCTTCATATTTGTTTGTTACTGGCTAATTTCAGGAAACTATCTTTTTCACTGTGGGGTCTCATGTCCAGCCTAGTATGGTTGGATATGTAGTAGTATATAAATGGATAGATGAATGAATAACTTTTTAACCTTATTAATCCCACTTCGTCAAGAACATTTTAGTGTTACTGATGAGCAAAAATAAGTACAGGACATCTTCAATACAAAATCCACAAGAACGGAAATATTCAGACCAAAGAACTTTCTGGTGCATGGTAGGCACATTTATTTTCCTTCACCTGATACTTATCCTTTTGGAATGAAGAAAGGTGGCTTATTGAAAAACAAACACTATTATCACTGACACAAGATAATTAACAAGTACCTCTCAGACCCATACCGAATCAAAGGATGAATAAGCAAAAAGTAGCATAAGAGTAAAGTTGCCAGATTTAGAATATAATACAAGATACCTTGTTAAATTTGAATTGCAGATAAAAAATGAATAATTTTTAGAATAAGTACATCCCAATGGGACCTACTTATTCAAATGGCATCCCTGCGTACCAGGTAATACCAGAGGTCTAGAGGACTGTGAGCCCTCACATCGCGGGTGGTCATCTTATCATTTATTTCACTATATGGCAGGTTGGCCTGTTAAGTTCAATCCTTGAATCCTCTGCATGGTGTAGCTGTGATTCTCAAACTGTGGCCGACGGACCCACAACATCAGCCTGGCAAGTGATGAGAAATGAAAATTCTGGAGTCTCACTCCAGACCTACTCAATCAGAAACCCTGGAGGGAGGCCCAGTGGTGTGTGTTTTAACAGTCCCTCCCGGTGACTGTGGTTCATCCTAAGGTTTGAGAAGCACTGTTAGAATATTTGGAATATCGGCGTTTTGGAGATTAGTTTGTTTTAAGCAAGGATAAGCAGTATAAGGAAATGCTTGAGAGAGTGGACTCTGCAGCCTCACTGCCCCGGTATGAAAGCCAGTCTCTCATTTACTAGCAACGTGACATTGGTGAAGTGTCATAACCTCTCTCTGCCTCGGTTTCCTGATCTATAAAAGGGAGACAATAGCGCCTACCTATTAGGGTTGTTTTGAGAGTTAAATAGCTTAATCCATGTTAAGTTGTTGGGAAAGTGCCTGACCCAAGGCAAGTACTCAGTAATAACTTATTATCATAATTATTACGTTCATGTAATTTATTACAACTTGTTATATTCATGTTACATTGTTCGAATTAATTAATATAATTTACTTCGGGGTACCTAGAGCTAAAAGTTGCTGTGTTATTCACTTGGGTTTCTAAAGTGCCATTCAGAAGATTGTCACTAGAACATTCTAAATCCTGTTCTGGTGTCCCCAAAAGAGTTAATGTGTTCTGCTGAGCCCTGTGTTTTCTATTCATTTCTAGAAAGAACACAGGTAAGAAGAAGGTACAGGTGAAGAGCTCAGACTCCTTGGGTTTCAGCTCTTACTCTGTGTGGCAGTAAGCAAGTCGCCTAACTTCTGTGCTTCCGTCTCCTCATCTGTAAAGGAGGGATGATAATAGTAATCTGTTTCTCAGTGTTAGAATTAAATGCGTAATTCAGTGGTCCTCAAACTTTTTGGTCTCGGGACTACTTTAGTCATTGAGGACTCCAAAGATTTTGTATTTATGTGGCTTATATCTGTCAATATTTACCATGTTAGCAATTAAAACTAGAAAAATTTAAAGATATTTACTTAAAAGTAATAATAATAAACCCATTGCATCTTAACATATGTAAGAAAAAACTATTTTCCAAAAAACAAATTAGTGAGAAAGTGGCATTGTTTTACATTTTTGTAAGTCTCTTTATTGTCTGGCTTAATAGAAGACAGCTGGATTCTCACAGCTGCTGCTTCATTCACTCTGTTGTGATGTTGTTTGGGTGAAGTATGTGAAGAAAATCCAGCCTCACACAGATACGTAGGTGGAACGGGGAAGAGTGTGTTAACAGTCTTTTCTGATGATCGGGGATGTCTTTCTTTGATACTGTACCAAAGCTCAGCAGGTGTTGGTTTCTTATAGGTTAATTGAAACCTGGAATCTGAAACCATATCAGTGAACTTCACGTACTCTGTTACATTAAAATCCATTGGTCCATTGCACTCTGGGTCTTTTACCAATGCATGATTTTGTAAGATATTATTGCAAGATTTGTAAGATATATTGGTCATTTGGAAAATACTGAGTCACTAAATTTTGAAAATCTTCCAAATGTTGGTACATTTCATTATAAAACATCAAAACATCACATTTGTCAGTATCACCGGCAACTTCATCAGAGAAGTCTTTTACGTATCTGCTGCTAAAGTCATAGTAGCAGATACACATTAGATTTTCCAAAAAATCTAATTTTCACTTAAAAGCTCACATTTTATCATTGGCAATAAATACTGTCAAGTATTTTCCTTGAAGTGACAGTCTTACTTCCTTCACGTTTAAAAAATAATCAAATACTCAGTTTTCATAACCATAGTTTGTCCGTCAATTATTCTTTTCAACTAAATGGCGTTCCATGAGAAGAGTGGCTATTTCAGCTCACAACTCACTCTCACAACTTTCTCCTTGAGATGACCGTCACACTTGGGGCTGCAGCACAAGTCTTTTATGCATACTTCCCATTTGGTCATACAGAATATTACAAAGATGTACTCAAGGGCAGAGGTTTAACAAAACTAGTAATTTTTATTGTTTACAGGATATTTTAAATGAAACTAGCTTTTTAAAAAATTGCAAGTGTCAGTGAAAAATACAATGAACATTACTACGGTTTGGGGTCTTATTATGAATATAGTTTGACCTCACAGACCCTCTAAAAGGGTCTTGGGGTGCCCCATAGGTCTGTGTACCACACTTTGTGAAGTGCCAAATTAACACAGGTTAAGTGCTTAGAATGGTGCCTGGCACATAGTAAGTACTGTATTTGTTAGTTATCATTGTTATTATTATTATTTGTGTATCTTTACTAAATATCCTCACCAGTTAACCCCTGAAATCATTTATGGTTTTTATGAGAAAACAGGAGGTGACATTACAACCATCTGTCTGTAGGTACATTTTAATATAGCACGGAGGCAGGTAGGTCACACTGTGCAGGAAACGAACAGTTTTAGCATTTGGAATGGTAATCAACTTCAAACTCACCCTTTCTCTTTTGCCCTTGCCCCGAGGTTCTATAACAATTTCAGTTAATTTAATAGTAACTGAACGATTTGCTTTTTTGCAGAACAGCCTAGAAAAGGCTGCCTTTGTCAGACTATACTTGATCTCTCAAGGACGATTCCCCTTGATGGGCTTGACTGATGTGCTCAGTGTTGCTATTCGGCACCATGAAAAAGACACACTGGCCTGGATGATACTGCACAGCTTATACCAGGCACGGATTGTGAGCCACGCCAACACCGGTAAGGCCAGCTGGGGGCGAACATCAGGAACAGAAGGATGTGCCTACCATCTTTTAGGTTGTAATTGTTTCCTCAACTTAACTAGTTTAGTGCTTCTTGACACAGGCGAGGCCTTTTTACACCAAATGAGTAGCACCTTGGATAGAAATGAGCAATTACAGCTCACAACATCAACTCTTTGGAGGTGGGAATGAATTCTACTGGTGACTTTTATCTTGTCTTTGGCCCTCCAGGCCCTCAGAGACATAAACAAGTTTATCAGGTTGATTCTTCCTGCTTCCTTTCTCAAGCAGATGGATGCTGATTGATTCTCCCTGATGTTTTCATGAAAATGGCTTTTGGGTGGTCATTTTACAAAGAGAAAAAGAAAGCAGCCCAACAACAAATTAGTTATTCTATAGAAGAACTTCTCAGGGGTGAGAAGAATAAAATCTGGGCACCCTTACTACATCCTCAAGCCAGAAGCTTCAGGCCTGAAGCTCTGCTAATGAATGGTGCAACTTTTAGACCATTTTAGACATTTATACTTTAATTATCATCTAAAGAGGGAGCTCCCTCATTTCTCCTCCATGCCTTTGGTCATATGCTTAAAATTTCTCACGTCTACATTCAGGTCCTGAAGGCATCTGGCTTCAGCAGACCAGACGTGGCTGGGAAGCCCTTGAGACCCATCATCCCCATCTCTTGTATCTTGAAGGCTTTGAGAGAAAACTGACAAATACAATTGTAATAGTCTTTGCAAGACTGTGTAGGAAATTTTGATTCATCCTCCTCTTTGGCAACTGAGAGAGTTGTCTCATGTCCACAGTAGCGCCAGCCCAGTGAAAAGTGAACCTGTGATGAGAAATGAGATTTTTTACTCTAACTCAAAAGTGTATTTATCAGGCAGAAAACTAGTAGGTATTCCCTATTAAGCATGAAGATACATGAAGGAAACAAATTTGATATTGCCTTTGGTCCTAAATAGCTGGCCTTCAAATTTAGTTCCCATTTTCCTCTCATGCACTAAATTTTAAGACGTTTCCAAGTAGTCTCTGCTGTGCTGGGAATCCTCATTTTTTTAAAGGAAAAATTAATATTTATGTGATGTTTGTTCTCCAGTTAGCCTGTAATAGCTGGGTTTTGTTTTTTGTTGTTTGTTTGTTTTAGGATAGGTATTCTTTATGATTTTTGCATAAATTGGGAATATTTAAGCAAGGGAGGACTATAAAAACAACTAGTTATCAAAGATTTAACACTACTAACTAGTTGGTATGCCCAGTTTCTCCTAGTGTTTCATGTTGAGCAACTCCAATAAATGCATTTCACCATTTTATCACAAATTTGAAGAATAAATTAGCTTTTAAAAATAAAGACCACAATATGGTCATCTGATGTGAATAGTATCAAAAACCCTCTCACGGGTGAGCACAAGTCTCAGGTACCATAAAAGGACTTGAAACTGTCTCACAGGGTCTTCGGCGGGTGTTCTGCTTTAGTTATGATGGTAATCGCTGATCTGTTTTTCATTGCAAAGGAAAACCAAGGTCTGGTAAGAAATATCCTTTTGTTTCAGGCGTGTTGAAGAGAATGGAGTGGCTCTTGGAACTGATGGGTTATATCAGAAATGTTGCTTACCAGTCAGCGTCTGTTCAGAACGTGGCTCTTAATGAGGTACAATGTAGAGGAGTCATTTGTGACTTCCTTAAAATATAGAGGATATTTACTCTCCCAAAAGAGGAACATGTTGCTGCTTGGAGCTTTCTTTCCTTCCTTCCTTTTATTTTTGTGAAACAAAGATGACAATTATCTGACGTCACAAGGAAACGGATGTTCTTACCAGGCTCTAGGAGATGCCCATGGCTGCCCTTTGAAAAATATTTTCAACAGAACACGTTCCTTGACAGGCAGTACACAAAGGATTCTAGCTGGAGGGGGAAACTGGGATCCCGTGTACTTGGGCTGGACCCCACAAAGACTGGGGTACAGGGCTCTGGCCTCCACACTGGCCCAGAGCATGGCTTCAAACACCTGGTTTGAAGGGGTTCCTGAAGTGTATGCAAGTAATCTGTGTTTGTGCCAATACTTACATGCACATATTGGAGGGAAATTTTCACCCCACCTGCAAAATGACCTATGACCCAGAAAAGGTTAACCACCACTAGTAGTGGGTGAGTAAAACAAAAAAAGATTAATAAAAAAAAATGAAGGACGGCACTTTCCTACTCTCCTCATTTTCTTGACTCAGCTGTCCAATGTGCATTTTTTTTTTAGTATTTTTCCATAGCCATGTTTCATGGGTCTGCTGTTTGCTGTGTGAGCAAAATATGCATAACCTGGGATGTTGTTTGATATTCTGCCCAGCTCTTCTGCAGAGTTGTGTGTCTTTTTGAAATTTTCATTAGTGAGATTAGGCATTTTAAGAGATTGAGGGGTACTTTTTAAATTTTTTTTTTTTGAGTTAGCATAATCTTTCCTCCTCTTCTTCTCATTTCCAAAGTTTGTATTAACCTCCGCTTTCTTACAAAATCTTTTGAAACTTAGAAAATACAGTTAAACAGAAAGAATAATTTAAATCACAGTAGTACAGTAACTCAGAGGTAGCCCTTGTTACCACCATTTCTACAAGTGTCTAGATTAGTCTATAAAATCTAAATGCATGGATTCTAAACAGATTTTTTTTTTAATGCATGTGGAGAGTCATTTGTTGTTTCTGTTTAAAAACAGAATACACTATACATATTTTTGAAAATCAGTTTTGGCCACATAATAATAAACCTAAATATCCCTGTCTGTATCTCTCTTAATCAATTTTTAAGTCTCTTTGAAAACACCAAAACAGAGGAATGTTTGGATCTCCGTATGATTAGGTGTTAAATAAATTGTTTCTCTTGAAATGTTAGAACACTAATAATGAAACTGTTGGGCCTTCTGTCTTCACGAAAGAGGATCCTTCAAACCTTCTGAAACCCCAAAATGTCTCTTCATTAAGCATGGAAATAGGTTGCTATTCGGTCCATTCCCTCTTCTGGGGTAGGGGTGGGGCAGGCGGAAGGTTTGAGTGAAGGGGAAGGTAACATCGCCTCATGATGGGGGCTGTGTATGTGAACATGTGTTACTTTGCATTGTTAAAGCATGTGACCTGACCTTGTTCCTATTTCTCCTGTAGGCTTTGGATTTCTTGTTGCTGATATTTGCAACAGCAGTGGTTGCATGGGCAGACCACGCTGCCCCTCTGCTCCTTGGCCTCAGTGCCAGTTGGTTGCCATGGCATCAGGAAAATGGTCCAGCTGGGCCAGCATCAAGGTTCCTTGGCAGGAGTCCCTTGCACAGGGTCACTGTGCAAGAGGCTGTCACTCTCCTTCCCAGTAGCATGCCTCTTCTGCTGCAGAAAGAGCCATGGAAGGAACAGACCCAGAAGGTGAGGTTGGCAGCTACCTGCTTGTCAGGGCAGGCGGCCATTTTCTCTTCAGCAGTTTCTGCTGTAGAATTGAGGTGGGAGCTAAGTGAAACCTGAGTCACACTACAGGCTTTCCTACTCAGCCTCGAATCTCAGGCAGATGCAGAGCCTCAGAGATTGAGGCTAGCCCAGGCTCAGGGTAACTGCTGACTAAAAACAACAGTGACAACAGCAACAACTTGCTTACAGTTAGGGGTGAGGTGGAAAGAAAAGCTTATACTTGCCTTCATTTATTGAAGACATATGTGTTCTTGATCCTGGGGATAAAAGGATGAATAAGTCTCTGAGAGCCCAGAATTTCAGAGTGAGGACAGACAGGAAGGCAAGTTCAAGGTTGCAAGATGGTATGATAAGGATACAGTGGTGATGAGCAAGGGAGGGGGGTGATCAACAATGTCTGGGGATGGGTCCGGGAAATCCTCCAGGGAGATGCGAATCTGGAGTATCCATCTTTTACCATATTTAAGGTTCCCCACAGCTCATTCCATGCGATAGGCATGTTCCAGGTGCTTCTGGCCTGCGCGAGATACCGTGGGGAGATTTGTAAAGGCCTAATGTCATCACCTTTGCCCTCAGGAAAACCCAAACTATAGGAAGTACCTTTTGGTTTTTAATACTGAGTTTCCCCAGGCTACTAGCTGTCGTGAAGAGCATATGAAAATACGGTACATCCTTTATTTCTCATTACGTGGCTCTGACCTGTCTTGAATTGTTGATTGAAAGGTATTTTTGAATCCCATTTAATCAAAACTGGATTTTTACGAGGTTGAAAGCTTAAAGCCAACTTTGTGTGGCTTACTCTTAAAATCTGAACTTTTTAAAAAAATTTTTTTTTAAATCTTTAAAAATATTTCTGAGCTGTGGACCCACAGTTTAGCCATGAACTTCACTGAGCATCTCAATTAAAATGCCTTTGTTTTCTTAAACCTGATAAGCATTAGTATTATTATCCCAAATTTTGTGCTTTCTTTTTCATTTTAAATGAAAATAAATTTAACTGTGGTATCCTATCCCCTTATTTCTGGCCTGGGACACCCTGTTCGTTTTGGACTACAGTATAGACATCCTGCATCTATCATGTATTTGTAGTACCTGATTTATTTACTTACCAGTAGGATATGATAAAACAAAATTGAGGAAAAGAAAATAAACAAAGAAAAAAGTTTTAATTAAAGCAGGGAATTAGGAATATTTTCTTTTTCTAGTCCAAGGTTAAAACTCCTAATACCTACAACTAGTGTATGTGTTTTTGAATGAGTCGAGATTGGCAACATTCAGTCAACGAAATTATCCGTTATCTAATTCAAAAACAATTTTGGCTGCACCTGGGATATCAGTCAAACTCATGAGTACTATGAGTTTCTACCTCATCTGCAGGATTTATTTGCAGCTAATACGCCTGGGTCTACCTAGTAAATTGTTTTATGCCTTTTCTCTTACATTTCAACTTTGCTTCATATCCATTTGGGCACAAATTGTTCTTAGCCACAGAAACATATTTTAGGAACAGGGGCTTACATCTGATGTGTTTCCCCATTTACCACCCCACCTAGGAGCCTAGACCTGATACACACGGAACCAGGTGGCAGGCAGCATGATGTGAAGTGGGAGTGTGAGGCTTTGAAGCCAGGTGCACTTGGGTTCAGACCTTGACTCTGCCATTCACTGGGAGTGGACTTGGGCAAGGTTCTTAACCTCTCTGGGGCGTCTCAGAGCGATGAGGCAGAACGTTCATGGCACACAGGAGGCCCTCTGGGCCCATGCCTACCCCACTCTTAAAAGCTATAGCAAGTCCCAGGGTAATCAGCAAAGGATGGAGGTTTGACTTCGCTGGGTCATTTAACTAAATGAGAGCCTTTTCCAACTTTCCCATCTCTTGTGCCTGGTCCCGTCTCTGCTCCACTCTCCCAGCCCAGGCAGGTATTGTCCAGGGACTACTGCCCTGATACTCGTATGTGCAGGCCCAAGGGTTTGAATGATGTCTTACTGATAGTGATATTGTTTTCACTGATACCGTTCTTCATTTTCACTCTAGTTCATTGACTGGCTATTCAGCATCATGGAAAGCCCTAAAGAAGGCCTCTCAGCAAAATCCAGGGATCTTTTAAAAGGTATCACTTCCGTGCTTTATGCCCATCCAGTGTTGTCCGTGCTGCAGAGCAGCATCCTAGCGTATTTTGGCTCCTGAAAGGGCTTGTCTTGGTTCAGTTTAGAGAAGTAATATGAAGCTGTCACCAGTGTGGCATTCTTGAATTAGAAAGTGGTTAAAAAAAGTTGCATTGCCTTTAGATTTAATTTTTATTTAAATGGTTTTTAAATGTTTTATTATAATCATAAAAACTGACTTAAAATTTAGAAAATTCAGAAAAGTAAAAATAAGCAAAGAAGAATCCAGAATCCCACTGCCCAATGACAATTTTGATTGTTTTTCTTAAGTTTTTGCTCCCTCTGCGTATGAGTATTAACATTTTTATAATCATAGCCAATTGAAAAATGTACATACACACTTTGAATACTGCCTTTTTTACTTTAAAATTATTTTAAAAGCATTTTAACCCGTTCTTACACTGGCTTCATAAGTATTTTTAACGGTTGCATAGTATTTTGCGAAGGGAATTGGACATTTCCCATGCTTCCAGGCATTTAGATGATTTTCATGTTTTTTACACATCTCCATTGACTGTTAAACTATGACTGTGGGATCCACAAATATAGATGATCTTTCTGTGAAAATTATGTAGATATTTTTACTCAAATCTGAAAAGTCTTCTGGGCATTGGCTCTGTGGTCCAAGACAGCTTGTACTGTCATCCACATCTGGAGACTTGGGGGTCTGGATCCTCCCAGTGGCTGCTGTTGATGCCCCTGACATGCTGTAAGCTACTACACTGAAAAGTCTCACCTTGGGAAAGTTACCTGCTGGCCTACTCTTGTGATAATTGACCATATTTTGCTTTAAGTATGGTATAATCTATTGATTGCCTAACAAGCGAGAATTATCTAATGTGTTGGTTCTTGTCCTTCTCCCTCCCTCCAAAGTAGGTGGGAGGGCCTGTGTAGGACGGTGATTCTGATCAACCACAGAACTTCACTGAGGATCAGGGCACTGGTCTGACATATTTACACTTGACCATTCCCTAGAGACTTGCTGCTAGGATTTCCTCCATTTATTTTCCTTGAGGAGTTTGGACTAATTTTTAATGGCCATGGGTCCATAATTCCATTGGTTGTTCCCAACATATACTGTCTTAGGTCATGAAGATAACAATTTATACTGATGAGGAAAATAGTTATTTGGGTCAAAGAAGTACATGTTCACTTGATCGTGTATTCAAGGGCTTACTAGAGTCACACACAATTATTATGTAGTTCTGGCTTACCCTCATTCCCTCACACTATTATATTTTTTTAAAATCTCAATATATTTACATTAGTATTCTAAAATAAGATATGTAATAAGTTACCTAGAGGGGTTACACATAACTTCCCTACTTTAAGTCGATCTCTGAGGGACCCATGACAGCTAAGGTGTGTGTTCAAATATAGTTTAGTACAGTCGTACTTGCTCCATTGAGCCCATGAACCTAACTTCATTACAGGATCAGGTTTTTTGTCTTTGTTTACCTTTTTTTAATTTTTTAAATAAATATTTATTTTTGGCTGCATTGGGTCTTCGTTGCTGCGCGCGGGTTTTCTCTACTTGCGGCGAGCGGGGGCTACTCTTCATTGAGCTGCACGGGCTTCTCATTGCGGTGGCTATTCTTGTTGCGGAAGCACGGGGGCTCTAGGTGCACGGGCTTAGGAGTTGTGGCGCACAGGCTTAGCTGCTCCGCGGCATGTGGGATCTTCCCGGACCAGGGCTCGAACCCGTGTCCCCTGTGTTGGCAGGGGGATTCTTAACCACTGTGCCACCAGGGAAGCCCTGTTTACCTTTCAATTAAACTTTAGTGGAAAAGTGATATTCATGTAGAAAAGTGCACAAGTAGGTTTTTACAAAGGGAACACACCTATGTAATCAGCACCCAGATGAAGAAAAAGAGCATTGCCAGCATCCCAGAAGTCAGTTTTTGTTTTAATTATGCAGAATTTCCCACTAACTGGTTTCAAAGTAACTTAAAAAAAAAAAAAAACCCTTTCCTCAACCTTTATTATTCGTTTTCTTCCATTAAAATTCTGTCTAAGGCTTGATAGGAATTCTTAAAGATTAGCTGAGTGAGAACAAGCCAAGTTCTATTGACACCTTTTTGATCTAAATGACTTTTTCAAATGCAACTCCACCAAATGCAACAGTGCACTTTATTTTTTGTCCCCTTAGCCACCCTGCTGTCCTTGAGAGTTCTCCCAGAGTTTAAGAAGAAAGCTGTATGGACCAGAGCGTATGGTTGGTGAACAGTTCTGCAGTAGCCAGCAGCATTCTCAGCTGGGTGAGGAAAACCATACAGACAGAAGGAATTTTTCAGAATTCGTGTCTGGGCTTACTGAGACATGATGCAGAGAGCTGAAGGTCATGAAAGGGTGGCCACACAATCAACAGCCTGAACCGTGCATGCCAGGACAGGGGCCACTGCTTCAGTACCCAGGCCATTTGAGACTGAAACAAGAACTTGGATTTTCTTTTATTTGGCTAGAGTTCAATCTAAAGATTTTTTGTGAAAATCTAATTATATCATCTCCTCCCCACTAAATTCTAGTAAAATAATCCTGTGAATTTTGTGCATGTGACTTTTGTTTTAAGGCATGGGGAAGGTTTTGCTAGCAAAACCAAACTGTAGCGGTGACAGTGGAATCTGATCTGTTTCCCATGAAGTCTCCAGAGGATATTCATTGACTCAGTGAGTTAAGACATGTTTTCTTACTCTTATTGCTACAACACTCTCTTGGAACTGCTATACGCATTTAAATAATAAGCATGGTGTTAAACGTTGCTAAATCAGACTTGTTAAGTGGTGGCTATAATTTTTTTATGCTTGAGTCTCTTGAATGCAAGTGAAAGTTACCCAATTCAAAATAAGGAGGGGAAGGTGCCTTTGCTCATAGGTATGGCGGAAGCAACATGGGGTGGACTCTGATTCAGCTTGAGTCATGTGAGTCCTTGGGTGGGGTGGGGAGGGTTCTACTTGACCAGGCCTAGGCCACATGTCCGTCCACCTGAACTGGGTTCCCCCAGAAGAAAAGGTGATAGGATGCTAGGCAAGCAAAAAATGGCAAATATCTCCTCCAAACATCGATCTTTTTTTTTATAAGTACAAAACTCTGTCTTAATCAGGGTGACTGGTGGCCTAATGCCAAGTAAATGAAGGAATGTGACAGCATCCTCAAGGGTTGCATTTTACTCAGGGGCTTAGAATCAGCCAGGAATTTAATTTGCTCTGATTGCTAATTATTGTTCCTTCATGCAGCCATTAATCAGGGCTGTCTTTAGCCAATCATACAAACATACTGATGTATACGTATATGGGATTACTGGGGAGAAAATGTGTGCCACTGGAATAATATACCTTCGTGCTTATCATGCCACAGCAGTGTCATGGAACTTTGAGTATTCCTGTGTGGCATGTACAATACCTTCATGTTGTCACCAAGCATACCTACCACTTAAGTTAAAAATCGCTCTACTAATTTTATTTTCCAAATATATGGATTTATGATTCCAGGTTCCAAATATTTGTGGTTCACTGTGTAATTCACACTGTTTCCAGGTCACAGCTCTTTCTTTTGCTGAACTCCATAGGGTGCCGAGATGCTTACAGAAAAGGAGGAAGGGAAGGTGAGCTCTCAGGTAGTACTTAACTACATCACCAAGTATTTCATCTCTATTACTTCTTTAGAGGCTGAGCTGGAGGGAAATGAGTTTGAAGGAAGCAGAAGCTTAGAAAATTTACGTGAGAAGCCAGCTTCTGTCTCCTTCCCACCCACCTTGGCTTTCTCATACTACCTACCAATGAGATGTTGACATTCTTCTAACACGTATTACTAGTTGTCAGACTATATAAGTGACTAGAGTTTCACTTGTATTATCTTATTTAACCCTTGCAACCATACTGTGAAGAGGCATTATTTTCTATTTCTAAATGAAGAAAACACATCTAATAAGTGGCAGAGCTACTACACCTGGAACCAAGGTCCTAGAACCCCAGGTCCAATGCTCTTTCTACTGCATCAGGCTCATCAGCACCCACTTTCAGATGAAAACTCCTACCAAGTATTAAGCCTCATTCATGCTTAATATAGATTGCTGGAATCGATAAAAGAAACACCCCTGCCTCGTATTAATAAGCCTCTGGAATTGGGAAGTTGGGAGTTAGTTAC
Organism: Balaenoptera acutorostrata; assembly: GCF_949987535.1. Lineage (NCBI taxonomy): Eukaryota > Metazoa > Chordata > Mammalia > Artiodactyla > Balaenopteridae > Balaenoptera > Balaenoptera acutorostrata. Next base: position 54,728,238 of record NC_080069.1, on the reverse strand, counting down.
AGTGTAAAGGAGCAGGTCTTCATGGGTTGAAGGACATTACATTCCCGGGCCAGCTAGCAGATGATGTGGATGGCAGTAAAGAATAGGGAAGAGGAAATGGGCACTGAAGAACTACTCTCGCATCTCCCCCCAAATCAGTGGGCAGACTTGCTGATGCTCAAGGAGAGGGATAAAGAATCAGCCCAGCCTTCCAGACCCAGACTGCCTTTTTCAGTTTGGCCCAGTTTCTTCTCAGTCAGACTTTGTCATTGCTCCTGCCTTGACAAGAAAACAGAATAGTACAAAAGGGAGGAAATAAGATCTACCTGTATCCTCTCTTCCCTAGCTCCCTCTTTTTGTTTTCAGCAGTCTTGTGTTTAAGAGTCATAGGATTTTCCTATTCATAGGATTTTCCTATTCATTCCTATTCATTTGGACTCCATAAAGAGTCCAAAATGTCAAAATCTAAATTTGAAGCTGTAAAGGTTCTAAACTCTAATTATTCTAAGATATAGGTCACTGGCATAATAAGACCCTTTCTCCTGGTTACCTGTCTGATCTCCAGTAAGAATTAAGATATTCCCTTGGGATATTTCAGTTTGCTCTCCAGAAACCAGAAGTCTCTGCTTTTTTGAGACCAGACGTTCCAAACTATATACAAAAGGAAAAGTTTCGTTATAAGTCATCTTCTGTTAGTTTTTGAAATCACAAGTTGCCAAGACAAATAGCATGCTAGGGTATACTAACAAATCAATGTGTGGGATTAAGGCTATGTTGTGTGTCTCAGATGTGTCCAAACACTGTGACTCTTCACTTGAAGAGTGTACATTTGGAACAGATGTTGAGATCCATGCAAGTGCCTAAAATCTTTGTACCTTATTTGTAATGTAATGGCTCCATGGTAACCAAGAGGCTGTTAATCACCTTTTTTTTTTTTTTTGAAGTTAATTGCCACAAGTTAACTTCTCCAAAATGATTTTAACCAAAGATGATATTATAATAATATAAGGAGTAAAACTTTGTTAAAGACTTAACTACTGTCTTGAAACATCTTAGTCACTTTGAAAGTAAGCAGTAGTTTTAGATTTTTGGTAAACATTTTAGCAAATTGCTGTTTTAGAAGAGAAATCTGACCATGTGGTTAAGAGGATGGGGCCTTCATTAAGGCCAGAGTTGTAAGCTAGGTCTTTAGGTCTCTGACCTCAACCAGCCTATTCATAGCTGCAGGCATTTCAAATGGAACCAGAGGACAGAATATGGCTGGGACAGTTCACATCCTTCACCACTCTTATGGAAAGATACCTCACAGCATCATCTTCATGTATAAATGTATATCATCACTGCTCTGGTGCTGGATATATGCTTTTATATTTTCTGGAAGGAAACACTTTATTCTAATCCTAGAAACTTTAAAGTCTCATCTTTTTGATGTATGACACATAAAATATTTATGAAGTTGTGAGTATGCATGTAATCTGTTAATCTTCATAAACCAAAATTCTTTGAAATTGCAATTTAGAAAGATCATCTGATTCTTGTAACAGGGAACTTGTGAAATAATGTCCAGCCAAACTATTAGAAATGGAACTGAATAAAAATGACATTGATGACGCCCTGACTTTGGTTTTATTTTTTGTATGAAAGAAATAACCCACCTAACAAAGTAGTTGTGAGAGTTTAAAGAATAAAGAAATATGCTGTATAAATACTAAAATGTAAAAGAAATGCTTTCACTTTTGTATGTTTCACTAACAATAAATAGTAGCTATAATGCTTGAAACAGGCCTGACAACATGTGTGTCAGGACTTGGGAAGATAATGGAAATTTCTTAAGTAAAAAATTATTATCTGTGACAATTAATACATTCTAGAAGCAAGTAGCACATTAAGGAAAGATATTTATGTAAGTTTTTTTAAAAAAAACCTCTATATGTGTCTTCTGAACATGAAGCACCCTTTGAGATAAATCCAAAATAACTGAAACATCACCTAGTTAATCTGATATATTTCTTAAAGTATAGTTTTTTTTTTTTCTGGATGTAGTAGTAGTAATCCATAAAGTCAGAGTTGCACAACGACTCTGAGTGTCTACTATGTACCACCATACAAGGTTCTGGGGTACAAAGTAAACAAGACATGATATTCCTGCCCTTGTGGAGCTTACATTCAGAAAATATAAATCAGTAAACCATCATGTAATAAAGAAAAGCATTCCTACTTCTGTATGGCCCTTTATAATTTACAGAGGTTTACTTTACCATATTTCATTTGCTCTTCACAACAGCCTTGGGCAGTTAAGTAAACTGGGACTCAGAGAGTCATTCAGTTAGGAAATACGGGGGCTGGATTTGAAATCAAAACCAGCATTCTTGAGAGGACTGTGCAGGATGGCAGAGTAGAAAGGCCCTGAGCTCTCCTCCTCTCACAGGCACACCAAAATTACAACTATGTGCAGAACACCCATTGATGAAAATGACCAGAACCTACCAAAAAGATCTCTTACAACTAAAGATATCAAGAAGGAACCACAATGAGATGAGTAGGGGGAGCGCAGAATTGTGATATAGTCAAATCTCATAACCCCAGGTGGATGATCCACAAACAAGAGAATAATAACAATTGCAGAGTTTCTCCCAAAGGAGTGAGCTCCCTAGCCTGGGAGTCCTGCACCAGGAAGACACAGCATTTGGCTTTGAAGGCCAGCAGGGCTTACTTTCGGGAGTCCCAGAGGGCTGAGGGAAATAAAGACTTCACCCTTTAGGGGCTCACACAAAATCTGACACCCTCCCCGACACAGGGCAGAGGCAGTAATTTGAGAGGAGCCTGGGTAAGACCTACCTACTAATCCTGGAGAGCCTTGCAGAAAGGCAGGAGGCAACTGCAGCTCACCCTGGGGACATAGACACTGTAGGCAGCCATTTTTGGGAACTCCTACCATGTGGACACTGGTGCTGGCAGGTGCCACTGTGGAATCCTCCCTCTACCTTATTAGCCCCAGGGCCCACCCCACCCTTTCCCAATAGTCTGTAGACACCAGTGCTGAGACACCTCAGGCCAAGTAACTAACAAAAACACAATGGTCCAAAACCTGTTGGATGCAGCAAAAGTAGTTCTAACAGGGAAGTCTATAGCAATACAATCTTACCTCAGGAAACAAGAAAAATCTCAAATAAACAATCTAACCTTACACCTAAAGCAACTAGAGAAAGAACAAACAAAACCCAAACTTAGTAGAAGGAAAGAAATCATAAAGATCAGAGCAGAAATAAATGAAATAGAGATGAAGAAAACAATGGAAAAGATCAATGAAGCAAAAAGCTGGTTCTTTGAGATGATAAACAAAATTGATAAACCTTTAGCCAGACTCATCAAGAAAAAAAGGGAGAGGACACAAATCAATAAAATTAGAAATGAAAAAAGTTACAACTGACACCACAGAAATACAAAGGATCATAAGAGACTACTACAAACAACTATATGCCAATAAAATGGACAACCTAGAAGAAATGGACAAATTCTTAGAAAGATACAACATTCCAAGACTGAACCAGAAAGAAATAGAAAATGTTAACAGACCAATCGTAAGTACTAAAATTGAAACTGTGATTTAAAAACTTCCAACAAACAAAAGTCCAGGACCAGATGGCTTCACAGGCAAATTCTATCAAACATTTAGAGAAGAGCTAACACCTATCCTTCTGAAACTCTTCCAAAAAATTGCAGAGGAAGGAACACTCCCAAGCTCATTCTACAAGGCCACCATCACCCTGATACCAAAACCAGACAAAGATATCACAAAAAAAGAAAATTACAGGCCAATATCACTGATGAACATAAACACAAGAATACTTAACAAAATACTAGCAAACTGAATCCAACAGTATAGTACAATGATCATACACCATGATCAAGTGGGATTTATCCCAGGGATGCAAGGATTCTTCAATATCTGCAAATCAATCAGTGTGATACACCACATTAACAAACTGAAGAATAAAAACCATATATGATCATCTCAATAAATGCAGAAAAAGCTTCTGACAAAATTCAACACCCATTTATGATAAAAACTCTCCAGAAAGTGGGCATAGAGGGAAACTACCTCAACATAATAAAGGCCATCTATGACAAACCCACAGCAAACATCATGCTCAATGGTGAAAAACTAAAAGCATTTCCTCTAAGATCAGGAACAAGGGTGTCCATTCTTGCCACTACTATTCAACATAGTATTGGAAATCCTAGCGACGGCAGTGAGAGAAGAAAAAGAAATAAAAGGAATACAAATTGGAAAAGAAGTAAAACTGTCACTATTTGCAGATGACATAATATTAAACACAGAAAATCCTAAAGATGCCACCAGAAAACTACTAGAGCTAATCAGTGAATTTGGTAAAGTTGCTGGATACAAAATTAATGCACAGAAATCTCTTGCATTCCTATACACTAACAATGAAAGATCAGAAAGAGAAATTAAGGAAACAATCCTATTTTCCATTGCAACAAAAAGAATAAAATACCTATCAATAAACCTACCTAAGGAGGCAAAAGACCTGTATGCAGAAAACTTTAAGATACTGATGAAAGAAATCAAAGACGACACAAACAGATGGAGCGATATACCATGTTCTTGGATTGGAAGAATCAATATTGTGAAAATGACTATACTACCAAAGCAATCTACAGATTCAATGCAATCCCTATCAAATTACCAATGGCATTTTTCACAGAACTGGAACAAAAAATTTTTAAATTTGTATGGAAACACAAAAGACCCCGAACAGCCAAACAATCTTGAGAAAGAAAAATGGAGCTTGAGGAGTCACACTCCCTGACTTTAGACTATACTACAAAGCTACAGTAATCAAGAGAGTATGGTACTGGCACAAAAATAGAAATATAGATCAATGGAACAAGATAGAAAGCCCAGAAGTAAACCCACGCCCCTATGGTTAATTAATCTACGACAAAGAGGTAAGAATATACAATGGAGAAAAGACAATCTCTTCAATAAGTGGTGCTGGGAAAACTGGACAGCTACATATAAAATAATGAAATTAGAACATTCTCTCACACTATACATAAAAATAAACTCAAAATGGATCAAAGACCTAAATGTAATGCCATACACTATAAAACTCTTAGAGGAAAACATAAGGCAGAACACTCTTTGACATAAATTTCAGCAGTATCTTTTTTGATCCACCTCTGAGAGTAATGAAAATAAAAACAAATGGGACCTAAGTAAACTTAAAAGCGTCTGCAGAGTAAACAAAATCATAAGTAAAACAAAAAGACAACCCACAGAGTGGCAGAAAATATTTGCAAAAGAATCGACCAACAAGGGATTAATCTCCAAAATATACAAACAGCTCATACAGCTCAATATCAAAAAAACAACCCAATCAAATAATGGGCAAAAGATTAAATAGACATTTCTCCAGAGAAGACATACAGATGGCCAAAAAGCACATGAAAAGATACTCAACATCACTAATTATCAGAGAAATGCAAATCAAAACTACAATAAGGTATCACCTCACACTGGTCAGAATGGCCATCGTCAAAAAGTCTACAAACAATGCATGCTGGAGAGGGTGTGGAGAAAAGGGAACCCTGCTACACTGTTGTGGGGTGGGGGGGAATGTAAATTTGTACAATCACTAAGGAGAATAGCATGGAGGTTCCTTAAAAAACTAAAAATAGAGTTATCATATAATCCAGCAATCCCACTCGTGGGCATATATCTGGAGAAAACCATAATTAGAAAAGATATATGCACCCCAATGTTCATTGCAGGACTATATACAATAGCCAAGACATGGAAGCAACCTAGATGTCCATCAACAGATGAATGGATAATGAAGATGTGGTACAAATATACAATGGAATATTACTCAAACCATAAAAAAGAATGAAATAATGCCATTTGCAACAACATGGATGGACCTAGAGATTATCATACTAAGTGAAGGCACTCAAACAGAGAAAGACAAATATACGATATCGCTTATATGTGGAATCTAATTTTTAAAAATGATACAAATGAACTTATTTACAAAACAGAAACAGACTTACAGATATAAAAAACAAACTTATGGTTACCAAAGCAGAAACGTGAAGGGGGAGGGATAAATCAGGAGCTTGGGATTAACATACACACACTACTATATATAAGATAGATAACCAACAAGGACCTACTGTCTAGCACAGGGAACTCTACTCAATATTCTGTGATAACCTATATGAGAAAAGAATCTGAAAAGAAATGAATATATGTATACATATAACTTAATCACTCTGCTGTTCACCTGAAATTAACCCAACATTGTAAACCAACTATATTCCAATAAATTTTTTTAAAAAGGCACACTGTAACTAAAATGGCAAAAATTAAAGGTAAAAAGAGAATATTAAAAGAAGCGAGGGAAAAGCAACACATTACATACAAGGGAACCCCCATAACACTATCAGCTGATTTTTCCACATAAACTCTGTAGGCCAGAAGGGATTGGCACAATATATTTTAAAGTGATGAAAGGAAAAACCAAGAATACTCTACCAAGCAAAGCTCTCATTCATATTTGATGGAGAGATCAACAGCTTCACAGACAGGCAAAAGCTAAAAGAGTTCAGGACCACCAAACCACCTTTACAAGAAACGTTAAAGGAACTTCTCTAAGTAAAAAAAGGACACAACAAGAAACATGAAAACCACGAAAGGAAAAAGCTCACTGGTAAAGGCAAACATATAGTAAAGGTAGGAAATCAACCATGCAAAAAGCTAGTAGGAAAGTTAAAAGACAAAAGTAGTAAAATCATCTATATCCACAATAAGCAGTTAAGAGATACACAAAACAATTATATGTAAAATATGATATCAAAAAGAGTAATTTTGAGGGGAGGAGAGTACAAATGCAGGATTGTTAAAATGCATTTGAAATTAAGAGATCAGCAACTTACAACAATCACATGTATATATAGATTGCTATATATAAACCTCATGTTAACCATAAACCAAAAATTGATAATTGATACACACACAAAAAAGGAATCTATACATAACACTGAAGATAGTCATCCAATCACAAGAGAACAAAAGAAGAAGGAATAAAAAAAGACCTACAAAAACAACCCCAAAACAATTAACAAATTGGCAATGAGAACATACATATCAATAATTATTTTAAATGTAAATGGACTAAATGTTCCAATCAAAAGACATAAAGTAGATGAATGGATACAAAAACAAGACCCGTATATATGCTATCTACAAGAGACTCACTTCAGATCTGAAAGTGAGGGGATGGAAAAAAGGCATTCCATGCAAATGGAAATCAAAAGAAAGCTGGGGTAGCAATACTTATATCAGAAAAAAAATAGACTTTAAAATAAGGACTGTTAAAAGAGAGAAAGAATCATATTACACAATGATGAAGGGCTCAATCCAAGAAGAAGATATAACAACTGTAGATACATATGCACCCAACATAGGAGCACCTAAACATAAAACAAGTATTAACAGATATAAAGGGAGAAATCGCCAGTAACACAGTAATAGTTGGGGACTTTAAAACGCTACTTACATCAATGGACAGATTATCCAGCTAGAAAATCAATAAGGAAACACTGGCCTCAAATAACACATTAGACTAGATAGACTTAATCAATATATAGAGAGAGCATTCCATCCAAAAGCAGTAGAATACATATTCTTTTCAAGTGCACATGGAACATTTTCCAGGATAAATCACATGCTAGGCCACAAGTCTCAGTAAACTTAATAAAACTGAAATCATATCAAGCTTCTTTTCTGACCACAACACCATGTGACTAGAAATTGACTACAAGAAAAAAACTGCAAAAAACACAAACACGTGGAAGCTAAACAATATGCTACTAAACAACTAATGGATCACTGAAGAAATCAAAGAGGAAATAAAATAGTATCAGGAGACAAATGAAAACAAAAACACAACAATCCAAAATCTATGGGACATGGCAAAAGCAATTCTAAGAGGGAAGTTTATAGCAATACAAGCTTACCTCAGGAAACAAGAAAAATCTCAAATTAACAACATAACCTTACATCTAAAAGAGCTAGACAAAGAAGGACAAACAAAACTCAAAAGTTAGTAGAAGGAAAGAAATCATCAAGATCAGAGCAGAAATAGAGACTAAAAAAACAATTGAAAAGATCAATGATACTAAGAGCCAGTTCTTTGAAAAGATAAACGAAATTGATAAACCTTTAACCAGACTCATCAAGAAAAAAAGAGGGTGCAAATCAATAAAATCAGAAATGAAAAAGGAGAAGTTAAAACCAACACCACAGAAATACAAAGAATCATAAGAAACTACTATGAACAACTATATGCCAGTAAAATGGACAATCTAGAAGAAATGAAAAAAATCCTAGAAACATACAATCTCCTGAACTAAGAAGAAATAGAAAATGGGAACAGACCAATTACCAGTAATGGAACTGAATCAGTAATTTAAAAAGCTCCCAGCAAACGAATGTCCAGGGCCAGAGAGCTTCACAGGTAAATTCTACCAAACATTTAGAGAAGAGTTAACAACCATCCTCCTCAAACTATTCCAAAAAATAGCAGAGGAAGGAATGCTTTTGAACTCATTCTATGAGGCCAGCAACACCCTGATACCAAAACCAGATAAAGACATCATAAAAAAAGGAAATTACAAGGCCAATATCACTGATGAACACAGATGCAAAAATCCTCAACAAAGTATTAGCAAACCCAATCCAGCAAAACAGCAAAAGGATCATACACCATGACCAAGTGGGATTTAACCCAGGGATGCAAGGATTTTTCAATATCTGCAAATCAATCAATGTGACACACTGCATTAACAAACTGAAGAATAAAAACCACATGATCATCTCAGAAGATGAAGAAAATGCATTTTAAAAATCCAGCATCTATTTATGATGAAAACTCTCCAGACAGTTGGCATAGAGAGAACATACGTCAACATAAAAAAGGCCATATACAACAAACCCACAACTAACATCATACTCAACAGTGAAAAGCAGAAAGTATTTCCTCTAAGATCAGGAACAAGTCAAGGATGCCCACTCTCACCACTTTTATTCAACGTAGTATTGGAAATCTTAGCCACAGCAATCAGACAAGAAAAAGAAATAAAAGGAATCCAAATTGGAAAAGAAGCAAAACTCACTGTTTGCAGGTGACATGATGCTATACACAGAAAATCCTAAAGACACCATAAAAAAACTACTAGAGCTCATCAATGAATATGGTAAAGTTACAGGATACAAAATTAATATACAGAAATTGGCTGCTTTTCTATACACTAACAATGAACTATCAGAAAGAGAAATTAAGGAAACAATCCCATTTATAATCATATCAAAAGGAATAAAATACCTAGGAATAAATCTCCCTAAGAAAGTATCATAAAAGACCTTGGAAAACTATGAGAGACTGATGAAGAGATTGAAGATGACACAAACAGATGGAAAGATATATTGTGTTCATGTTTTGGAAGAATTAATATTGTTAAAACGACCATACTACCCACCCAAGGAAATCTACAGTTCAGTGCAATCCCTATCAAAATATCCATGACATTTTTCACAGAAATAGAACAAATGGTTTTTAAATTTGTATGGAAATACAAAAGGCCCCAAATAGCCAAAACAGTCTTGATAAAGAAGAACAGAACTGGAGGAATCTCACACCCTAACTTCAGACTATACTACAAAGCTACAGAAATCAAAACAGTATGGCACTGGCACAAAAACAGACACACAGATCAATGGAACAGAATGCACAGCCCAGAAATAAATCCATGCACTTACGGTCAATTAATCTATGACAAGGAAGGCAAGCATACACAATGAAGAAAAGACAGTCTGCTCAATAAGTGGTGCTGGGAAAACTGGACAGCAACATGTAAAACAATGAGATTAGAACATTTCCTCACACCATTACAAAAATAAGCTCAAAATGGATTAAAGACCTAAACGTAAGACTGGAAACTATAAAACTCCTAGAAGAAAACATAGGTGGAACACTCTTTGACATAAATCAGCAATATTTTTTGCTTTCTCCTAAAGCAAAGAAAACAAAAGCAAAAATAAACAAATGGGAACTAATTAAACTTAAAAGCTTTTGTACAGCAAAGGAAACCATTGATAAAACGAAAAGACAACTGACTGAATGGGAGAAAATATTTGCAAATTATATGACCAATAAGGGGTTAATATCCAAAACATATAAACAGCTTATACAACTCAACATTAAAAAAAAAAAATTCTGATTAAAAATGGGCAGAAAACCTAAATAGACATTTTTCCAAAGAAGACATACACATGGGCAACAGGTACATGAAAAGATGCTCAATATCATTAATCATCAGGGAAATGCAAATTAAAACCACAATGAGATATCACTTCACACCTGTCAGAATGGCTATCCTCAAAAAGAGCACAAATAATACTGGCAAGGATGTGGAGAAAAGGGCCACCCTCATACACTCTTTGTGAGAATGTAAATTGGTGCAGTCACTATAGAAAACAGTATATCAAAAAACTAAAAATAGAACTGTCACATGACCCAGCAATTCCACTCTTGGGTATTTATCCCCCAAAACACAAAAACACTAATTCAAAAAGATTCATGCATCCCAATGTTCAAAGCAGCATTATTTATGATTGCTAAAACATGGAAGCAACCTAAGTATCCAACAACAGATGAATGGATAAAGAAGATGTAGTATATATACATATATATACATATACATATATATATACACACACACACAATGGAATTCTATACAGCCATAAGAAACAATGAAATTTTGCCATTTGCAACAACATGGATGGACTTGGAGGGTTTTATGCTAAATGAAATAAGTCAACAGGACTTCCCTGGTGGTCCAGTGGTAAAGAATCTGCCTTCCAATGCAGGGGACCCAGGTTCGATCCCCGGTTGGGGAACTAAGATCCCACACGCCATGGGGCAACTAAGCCCGTGCGCCACAACTACTGAGCTTGCGTGCTTCAATGAGAGAGCCTGTGTGCCACAAAAACTACAGAGCCCACGTGCCCTGGAGCATGTGCACCACAACTAGAGAGAAGCCCACACACCACAATGAAGACCCGACGCAGCCAAAATAAATAAAATAAATAAATATTTAAAAAAGTCAGAGAAAGAAATACTGTATAATATCACTTATATGTATAATCTAAAAAATAAAATAAACTAGTGAATATAACAAAAAAGAAACTGACTCACAGATAAACAAACTGGTGGTTACCAGTAGGGAGAAGGTAAGGGGGAGGGGCAAGATAGGGGTAGGGAATTAAGAGGTACAAATTACTATGTATAAAATAAGTAAGCTATAAGGATATTGTACAACACAAGGAATATAGTCAGTGTTTTATAACTATAAGTGGAATACAACCTTTAAAAACTGAATCACTATATTGTTTACCTGATAGTGTACATCAACTGTACTTCAATAACAATAACAGCAACAACAAAACAGTGCTCTTACCTCCAGAACACATTATGTATCACAGGACCCCATGGTTCAGCTGAATACCACGAAGTAAGTACACAATGGATGCCTACATTTATCTGATGAATGAAAGCATATTTTTACTAGTTGATTTTCATATAAAATTGACTGGAACCTTTTTTAAGATGAGATTTAAAATTCCAGCTACCCTTAGCAAAGAAAGACTAATTTGTTAATAATTCCTATTTAGTAGGTTTAAAACTATATAAATATAAGAAAAAATGAATGCCATTATCTCAGTTCTACAAACAGAGAACTATATTGTATGGTGGCTTTTATATAAATAGTTCTTATTAGCAGTTTTCTGTCCAAAGCTGAAATACTTTATACTCAAAAGCAGTGGTTGCCAAACTGTAGTGAATATGAGGCTCATTTGAGGAGCCTGTCAAAATGCAGGCTCCTGAGCTAATTACCAAAGCTTCTGATTCAATAGATCTTTAGTGGAGCCCAGGAATCTGGATTCTAAATAGGCATTCTTGTTAATTCTGTGACTGTTGCTCCCTGGAATTACTTAGAAAAACTGCCCTGGAGAAAAATGCCATATCAAAATTAGCTTGTCACTTAGACCCAGAAGAAGAAAGTAAAAATTATCTGAACAAAGGAACACATGATGTTTTCAAAGCAAAAATTAAACCAATGAGAGGGAGTTGTTAGGGAAAGGGGAGATAGCTTTTAATTTTAAGTCACTTTAATACTTCAGCACAATAAAATAAAACGTGACTGTGTTTTCTCTGTACATAAATTTAAATAAATGTAAGATTCTTTCTCTGGAGAAACAGATATTGATGATATTATCTCCTTCAACTTTTGAAAGAAATGCAGATTCTTATAAGTGATAATCTGCTCAAGATAGGCAGATGTAGTTGAAAAACAAACCAACAAAAAAAGTTAACTTCTCTTACGGAGCTCAGTGAGACATGGTACATTTTTTGACAACAAACTTGCATATAAGAAGCTTGGTAAAGGTTCTATAATGTTGTGCTGTGCCTGACATATTGCAGGCACAAAATAAGTTTCTTGAGTAAACATAGGCATATGTATACAGCCGACTAGGAACCAACTCATTCTACTAAGGTTAACCTTTTTATTGAATGGCAATCTAAGACGAAGATACGAATGTTTCCCGAAAAGCATACTGGAGTAAAATAAAACACATCTATACCGAATGGATGTGTTTTGAAGTGCTAGTTATTGGTTTTCATTCAAGTACCTTCTTAAAGGAAAATCTCAATGACTCTGATGATATTACTTGTGTGTTCTACTTGTATTTTTAGGTAGACTTTTGCTGAGTGATGAAATAAATTCTCCAAAGCAGTTTTGATTCAGTTCAATTTTACTCTTTTTTTCTTTTTTCTCAGCACCAGAAGCACTGCTGATGTAATCAGTATTCCTTAGCTAGTGTTACTTGGAACTTCAGGCAATGCGACTTGGCATTTGAAACTCCAGAGACAGATAATTTAAAAAGTTATGTCTCATGCTTTCCAAATATCTAATGGTTCCTATTTCATCTATATTAATTAGATTTCAGAAAGTAAGCCTTTGATGACACTGAACAAAATGAAATGAAGATTTGGTACACATGGTTAAAACAGATAGCCAAAGACATCAGCTTTGCAATCTGGGTAACACCTGATTAACTAGATGTTTACTGTCTCAGCTTCTTAATCTGGGGAACACGAATTTGAGTGAGAAAAGAAATTGCATCCTTATTTTCACCAATCTCTATCAGAATGTATTTCTTTCAATAATGAATACAGTCAACCAGCCACAGTAATAATAACAATTGGGACTCTGTCACCAAACAAAATCACAGATTTTTTAATGTTACAATTGTTGCACATATCTCAAATTATTGTGAATCATAACCTCTACTCCAAAATTACCATAATTATAAATTTACTGTTTATTTTAGTTTTCAACCTCAAGAAGTAGGAAGGTTCTTAAGCTAACCTGGTTTAAAAAGTAAACTTATTATTTAGTAATGAAATTTTAATTTCTTATAATGACCCCATAAAGTTTAGTTTTTCTACTTCTTTCTCTTCATTTTAGTGAGATATATTTCATGTATAATCATATATTTCAGCAATGTAGGTAGCCATCTTTATTGGGAGGAAGCTAGACTAAGTCATCTAAAGTTTGCAAAGGGGTTCTGTTCTCTTTACCCACTAAAGCTTTCATTTTTTTTAGTTTAGGCATGAAATAAGCAACATTAAAAGCAAAATAGAGAAGGGGGACCAAGATGGTGGAGTAAGAGGATGTGGAGCTCACCTCCCTCCACTAAAACACATCAAAAATACCTCTGGGGACGAGGCAAGATGGCGGAAGAGTAAGACGCGGAGATCACCTTCCTTCCCACAGATACAGTAGAAATACATCTACACGTGGAACTGCTCCTACAGAACACCCACTGAACGCTGGCAGAAGACGTCAGACCTCCCAAAAGGCAAGAAAATCCCCACGTACTTGGGTAGGGCAAAAGAAAAAATAAATAACAGAGACAAAAGAATAGGGACGGGACCTGCACGAGTGGGAGGGAGCCGTGAAGGAGAAAAGGTTTCCACACACTAGGAAGCCCCTTCGTGGGCAGAGACTGCGGGTGGCAGAGGGGGGAAGCTTCGGAGCCACAGAGGAGAGCACAGCCACAGGGGTGCGGAGGGCAAAGCGGAGAGATTCCCACACGGAGGATCGGTGCCGAGCAGCATTCACCAGCCCGAGAGGCTTGTCTGCTCAGCCGCCGGGGCGGGCGGGCCTGGGAGCTGAGGCTTGGGCTTCGGTACTAGCTGGGAGGGAGTCCGGGAAAAAGTCTGCAGCTGCCGAAGAGGCAAGAGACTTTTTCTTGCCTCTTTGTTTCGCGGCGCGCAAGGAGAGGGGATTCAGAGTGCCACCTAAACGAACTCCAGAGACGGGCGCGAGCCGCGGCTATCAGCGCGGACCCCAGAGGTGGGCGCAAGCCGCGGCTATCAGCGTGGACCCAGAGACAGGCAGGAGACGCTAAGGCTGCTGCTGCTGCCACCAAGAAGCCTGTGTGCAAGCACAGGTCACTCTCCACACCGCCCCTCCCGGGAGCTGGTGCAGCCCGCCACTGCCAGGCTCCCGTGATCCGGGGACAACTTCCCTGGGAGAACGCACAGCACGCCTCAGGCTGAGGCAACGTCACGCCGGCCTCTGCCACCGCAGGCTTGTTCTGCATCCATACCCCTCTCTCCCACCGTCCTGAGTGAGCCAGAGCCCCCAAAGCAGCTGCTCCTTTAACCCCATTCTGTCTGGGCGGGGAACGGATGCCCTCAGGCGACCTACATGCAGAGGCAGGTCCAAATCCAAAGCTGAACCCCGGGAGCTGTGCGAACAAAGAAGAGAAAGGGAAATCTCTCCCAGCAGCCTCAGAAGCAGCGGATTAAAGCTCCACAAACAACTTGATGTGCCTGCAACTGCTGAATACCTGAATAGACAACGAATCAGCCCAAATTCAGGAGGTGGACTTTGGGAGCAGGATATATTAATTTTTCCCCTTTTCCGTTTTTTGTGAGTGTATATGTGTATGCTTCTGGGTGAGATTTTGTCTGTATAGCTTTGCTTTCACCATTAGTCCTAGGGTTAGGTCCGTCCGTTTTATTTTCTTAATATTTTTTTCCTTATTTCCTATTTTTAGAAATTAAAAAACTTTTTAAAATAAGTTTTTTCATATTTTTTATTTTTAAAAATTAAAAACTTTTTTCTTAAATTTTTTCTTAATTTTTTTCTTAATTTTTATTATAAAAAATTAATAAATCTATTTTTAAAAATTAAAAAAAGTTTTTCTTAATAGATTTATTCTTAATTTTTTTCTTATTTTTTATTATAATAGTTTTATTTTATTTTATCCTCTTTCTTTCTTTCTTTCTATTTTTTTCTCCCTTTTATTCTGAGCCGTGTGGATGAAAGGCTCTTGGTGCTCCAGCCAGGCATCAGGGCTGTGCCTCTGAGGTGGGAGAGCCAACTTCAGAACACTGGTCCACAAGAGACCTCCCAGCTCCACGTAATACCAAACGGCGAAAATCTCAGAGATCTCCATCTCAACATCAAGACCCAGCTTCATTCAACGACCAGCAAGCTACAGTGCTGGACACCCTATGCCAAACAACTAGCAAGAAAGGAACACAGCCCCATCCATTAGCAGAGAGGCTGCCTAAAATCATAATAAGGCCACAGACACCCCAAAACACACCACCAGACGTGGGCGTGCCCACCAGAAAGACAAGAGCCAACCTCATCCACCAGAACACAGGCACTAGTCCCCTCCACCAGGAAGCCTACACAACCCACTGAACAAACCTTAGCCACTGGGGACAGATACCAAAAACAACGGGAACTACGAACCTGCAGCCTATGAAAAGGAGACCCCAAACACAGTAAGATAAGCAAAATGAGAAGACAAAAAACCACACAGAAGGTGAAGGAGCAGGGTCAAAACACACCAGACTTAACAAATGAAGAGGAAATAGGCAGTCTACCTGAAAAAGAATTCAGAATAATGATAGTAAAGATGATCCAAAATCTTGGAAACAGACTAGACAAAATGCAAGAAACATTTAACAAGGATGTAGAAGAAATAAAGAGGAACCAAGCAACGATGAAAAACACAATAAATGAAATTAAAAATACTCTAGATGGAATCAATAGCAGAATAACTGAGGCAGAAGAACGGATAAGTGACCTGGAAGATAAAATAGTGGAAATAACTACTGCAGAGCAGAATAAAGAAAAAAGAATGAAAAGAACTGAGGACAGTCTCAGAGACCTCTGGGACAACATTAAACGCACCAACATTTGAATTATAGGGGTACCAGAAGAAGAAGAGAAAAAGTAAGGGACTGAGAAAATATTTGAAGAGATTATAGTTGAAAACTTCCCTAATATGGGAAAGGAAATAGTTAATCAAGTCCTGGAAGCACAGAGAGTCCTATACAGGATAAATCCAAGGAGAAACACGCCAAGACACATATTAATCAAACTATCAAAAATTAAATATAAAGAAACATATTAAAAGCAGCAAGGGAAAAACAACAAATAACACACAAGGGAATCCCCATAAGGTTAACAGCTGATCTTTCAGCAGAAACTCTGCAAGCCAGAAGGGAGTGGCAGGATATACTTAAAGTGAGGAAGGAGAAAAACCTACAACCAAGGTTACTCTACCCAGCAAGGATCTCATTCAGATTTGATGGAGAAATTAAAACCTTTACAGACAAGCAAAAGCTGAGAGAGTTCAGCACCACCAAACCAGCTTTACAACAAATGCTAAAGGAACTTCTCTAGGCAAGAAACACAAGAGAAGGAAAACACCTACAATAACAAACCCAAAATATTTAAGAAAATGGGAATAGGAACATACATATCGATAATTACCTTAAATGTAAATGGATTAAATGCTCCCACCAAAAGACACAGACTGGCTGAATGGATACAAAAACAAGACCCATATATATGCTGTCTACAAGAGACCTACTTCAGACCTAGAGACACATACAGACTGAAAGTGAGGGGATGGAAAAAGATATTCCATGCAAATGGAAATCAAAAGAAAGCTGGAGTAGCAATTCTCATATCAGACAAAATAGACTTTAAAATAAAGACTATTACAAGAGACAAAGAAGGACACTATATAATGATCAAGGGATCGATCCAAGAGGAAGGTATAACAATTGTAAATATTTATGCACCCAACATAGGAGCGCCTCAATACATAAGGCAAATACTAACAGCCATAAAAGGGGAAATCGACAGTAACACAATCATAGTAGGGGACTTTAACACCCCACTTTCACCAATGGACAGATCATCCAAAATGAACATAAATAAGGAAGCACAAGCTTTAAATGATACATTAAACAAGATGGACTTAATTGATATTTATAGGACATTCCACCCAAAAACAACAGAATACACATTTTTCTCAAGTGCTCATGGAACATTCTCCAGGATAGATCATATCTTGGGTCACAAATCAAGCCTTGGTAAATTTAAGAAAATTGAAATCGTATCAAGTATCTTTTCCGACCACAACGCTATGAGACTAGATATCAATTACAGGAAAAGATTTGTAAAAAATACAAACACATGGAGGCTACACAATACACTACTTAATAACGAAGTGATCACTGAAGAAATCAAAGGGGAAATCAAAAAATACCTAGAGACAAATGACAATGGAGACACGACGACCCAAAACCTATGGGATGCAGCAAAAGCAGTTCTAAGAGGGAAGTTTATAGCAATACAAGCCTACATCAAGAAACAGGAAACATCTCGAATAAACAACCTAACCTTGCACCTAAAGCAATTAGAGAAAGAAGAGCAAAAAAACCCCAAAGCTAGCAGAAGGAAAGAAATCATAAAGATCAGATCAGAAATAAATGAAAAAGAAATGAAGGAAACAATAGCAAAAATCAATGAAGCTAAAAGCTGGTTCTTTGAGAAGATAAACAAAATTGATAAACCATTAGCCAGACTCATCAAGAGAAAAAGGGAGAAGACTCAAATCAATAGAATTAGAAATGAAAAAGGAGAAGTAACCACTGACACTGCAGAAACACAAATGATCATGAGAGAGTACTACAAGCAACTCTATGCCAATAAAATGGACAACCTGGAAGAAATGGACAGATTCTTAGAAATGCACAATCTGCCGAGACTGAACCAGGAAGAAATAGAAAATATGAACAGACCAATCACAAGCACTGAAATTGAAACTGTGATTAAAAATCTTCCAACAAACAAAAGCCCAGGACCAGATGGCTTCACAGGCGAATTCTATCAAACATTTAGAGAAGAGCTAACACCTATCCTTCTCAAACTCTTCCAAAATATTGCAGAGGGAGGAACACTTCCCAACTCATTCTACGAGGCCACCATCACCCTGATACCAAAACCAGACAAAGATGTCACAAAGAAAGAAAACTACAGGCCAATATCACTGATGAACATAGATGCAAAAATCCTCAACAAAATACTAGCAAACAGAATCCAACAGCACATTAAAAGGATTATACACCATGATCAAGTGGGGTTTATTCCAGGAATGCAAGGATTCTTCAATATACGCAAATCAATCAACGTGATACACCATATTAACAAATTGAAGGAGAAAAACCATATGATCATCTCAATAGATGCAGAGAAAGCTTTCGACAAAATTCAACACCCATTTATGATAAAAGCCCTGCAGAAAGTAGGCACAGAGGGAACTTTCCTCAACATAATAAAGGCCATATATGACAAACCCACAGCCAACATTGTCCTCAATGGTGAAAAACTGAAACCATTTCCACTAAGATCAGGAACAAGACAAGGTTGCCCATTCTCACCACTATTATTCAACATAGTTTTGGAAGTGTTAGCCACAGCAATCAGAGAAGACAAAGAAATAAAAGGAATCCAAATCGGAAAAGAAGAAGTAAAGCTGTCACTGTTTGCAGATGACATGATACTATACATAGAGAATCCTAAAGATGCTACCAGAAAACTCCTAGAGCTAATCAATGAATTTGGTAAAGTAGCAGGATACAAAAGTAATGCACAGAAATCTCTTGCATTCCTATACACTAATGATGAAATATCTGAAAGTGAAATTAAGAAAACACTCCCGTTTACCACTGCAACTAAAAGAATAAAATATCTAGGAATAAACCTACCTAAGGAGACAAAAGACCTGTATGCAGAAAATTATAGGACACTGATGAAAGAAATTAAAGATGATACAAATAGATGGAGAGATATACCATGTTCTTGGATTGGAAGAATCAACATTGTGAAAATGACTCTACTACCCAAAGCAATCTACAGATTCAATGAAATCCCTATCAAAGTACCACTGGCATTTTTCACAGAACTAGAACAAAAAATTTGACAATTTGTATGGAGACACAAAAGACCCCGAATAGCCAAAGCAATCTTGAGAATGAAAAATGGAGCTGGAGGAATCAGGCTTCCTGACTTCAGACTATATTACAAAGCTACAGTAATCAAGACAGTTTGGTACTGGCACAAAAACAGAAATATAGATCAATGGAACAGGATAGAAAGCTCAGAGATAAACCCACGCACATATGGTCACCTTATCTTTGATAAAGGAGGCAAGCATATACAGTGGAGAAAAGACAGCCTCTTCAATAAGTGGTGCTGGGAAAATTGGACAGGTACATGTAAAAGTATGAAATTAGAACACTCCCTGACACCATACACAAAAATAAACTCAAAATGGATTAAAGACCTAAGTGTAAGGCCAGACACTATCAAACTCTTAGAGGAAAACATAGGCAGAACACTCTATGAGATAAATCACAGCAAGATCCTTTTTGACCCAGCCCCTAGAGAAATGGAAATAAAAACACAAATAAACAAATGGGACTTAATGAAACTTAAAAGCTTTTGCACAGCAAAGGAAACCATAAACAAGACCAAAAGACAACCCTCAGAATGGGAGAAAATATTTGCAAATGAAGCAACTGACAAAGGATTAATCTCCAAGATTTACAAGCAGCTCATGCAGCTCAATAACAAAAAAACAAACAACCCAATCCAAAAATGGGCAGAAGACCTAAATAGACATTTCTCCAAAGAAGATATACAGATGGCCAACAGACACATGAAAGAATGCTCAACATCATTAATCATTAGAGAAATGCAAATCAAAACTACAATGAGGTATCATCTCACACTGGTCAGAATGGCCATCATCAAAAAATCTACAAACAATAAATGCTGGAGAGGGTGTGGAGAAAAGGGAACCCTCTTGCACTGTTGGTGGGAATGTAAATTGATACAGCCACTCTGGAGAACAGTATGGAGGTTCCTTAAAAAACTAAAAATAGAACTACCATATGACCCAGCAATCCCACTACTGGGCATATACCCTGAGAAAACCATAATTCAAAAAGAGTCATGTACCAAAATGTTCATTGCAGCTCTATTTACAATAGCCAGGACCTGGAAGCAACCTAAGTGTCCATCATCGGATGAATGGATAAAGAAGATGTGGCACATATATACAATGGAATATTACTCAGCCATAAAAAGAAATGAAATGGAGGTATTTGTAATGAGGTGGATGGAGTTAGAGTCTGTCACACAGAGTGAAGTAAGTCAGAAAGAGAAAAACAAATACAGTATGCTAACACATATATATGGAATCTAAGGAAAAAAAAAAAAGGTCACGAAGAAACTAGTGGCAAGACGGGAATAAAGACACAGACCTACTAGAGAATGGACTTGAGGATATGGGGAGGGGGAGGGGTGAGATGTGACAGGGTGAGAGAATGTCATGGACATATATACACTACCAAATGTAAAATAGATAGCTAGTGGGAAACAGCCGCATAGCACAGGGAGATCAGCTCGGTGCTTTGTGACCACCTAGAGGGGTGGGATGGGGAGGGTGGGAGGGAGGGAGATGCAAGAGGGAAGAGATATGGGAACATATGTATATGTAGAGCTGATTCACTTTGTTATAAAGCAGAAACTAACACACCATTGTAAAGCAATTATACTCCAATAAAGATGTTTAAAAAAAAAAAAAACCTCTATATGTAGAACAATTCTCATGCAAAACTAACTGGAAACTGGCAGAAAAACTCCTATACAACCAAGGCTGCAAGAAAGATACTTACGTAATTGGGTAGAATGGGAAGAAAAACATTGAAGAAAAACCTGTGCCCCTGGGAGGGGACTAAGAGGAAAATGGAGATTACACAGGCAGATGCTCACCTTTGGGAGTAAGATGGAAGCGCCACGACTGGGCATCCCAATCCTGGGGTCCTACATGGAGGAGACAAGCCCCCTTGGCTGCTTGGAGAAATGCTAGGATGGATAGAAAAGCTGGAGAAGCCTAGACTCCACTCGTGAGGAGTGCACAGGGGCTGGCTTGCCAACAGACAGAGCTAAGAGAGGTCTGCCTTAGTAGTTGCTATCTCATCACACTCCCCAGTCCAAGCTGAGTGATTGGGGAGTGTGGTGAGGTAGCATCCACTCCACAACACAGCTTGGCACTGGATCTAGGGCAGCCAGTTCCTGGGAAAAGACTCAACCTAGGGATGCAGAGGTGAACTGGGGGGCATGGGATGAGGTCCAGGTGGTGCAGCAGCAGCTGTTGTTGGTGCTGACTCAAACAGCACCCCAGAAGCCCAGACTTCTGACAGCAGTGCAGCTGCTAGAATTCCTGTGACCAACACACCATGATCCCCACTCAAGCTGAGCAAATGCTCTGACACTGCCCACACCATGCCACAACATAGCACTAGATCTGGGACTACCACAACAGGGGAAAAGATGCACCCTTGGGCTGTGTCTGAGCAGAGCCAGAGACACCTACACAGGTAGTGCATTGTACCTCCGTAAGTACATAAGCCCCACTTATTTCAGCACTCCCCTCCTTTGGGGCAAAGGCCCCAGTGGAGGGAGAAGGAAAAACACAACATTTAAGGAGAACAGAACCAGCTCAGACCCAACCCTTAGGGCTTCTGCTCTAACAACTTGGGAGCAGACCCTGCCCGTGACAGGGCACTGATGGCCAATGACCAGAGAGGAAGTTCCGCCTCACACCCTGCACAGACTCTAGTTCCTTCAACACCAGCCACACGCCCTACCAAGCTGATAGTGACCAGCACACCCTGAGGAAAGATGTGACTGGTGTCCACAACAAAGACACTGGGCACACACAGTCTATTTAGGGACACTCCCACATAAAAACGCCCCTTCAAGACCATAATATATAAATGTTCCACCAAAATTCATAGAGACAGAGATAGCTAAGTGAAATGGAAGAGGAACTACACTCAATTGAAAAAGCCCTGAAAAAATAATGAAACAGAGATAATCAGTCTACCAGACAATGAGTTGAAAACATTGGTAATAAAAATGATAACTGAATTAGGAAAGAGAATTGATCTAAGCACAGATAATTTTAACGAGGAATTAGAAACTATAAAGAAGACCCAATCAAAAATCCAATCAAAAATAAATAACTATCTGTTTAGATTTTTGCCTAGTTTTGATAAAGCACTCTAGAAGCACTGAATCTCAGACTAAATGACACAAGAACGCATAAGTGACCTGGAAGATAGAGTAATAGAAATCACCCAGTCAGAACAGCAGACAGAAAGACAAATGAAAAAAAACAAAGCAACACACAAGATCTATGGGATAACATAAAAAGTGCCAACATTCACATTACAGAGGTTCCAGAAGGAGAAGAGAGAGAGAAGGGGATCAAAAACATATTTAAAGAAATTATTGCTGAAAACTTCCCAAACCTAAAGAAGGAAACAGATATCCTTGTACAGGAATCACAAAGGGTCCCAAACAAGAAGAACCCCAACAGACTCACACCAAGACATAAATAAAATGGCAAAAGTTAAAGGGAGAATTCTAAAGGCAGCAAGAGAAAAACAGAGTCATATACAAGGGAACACCGATAAGGCTATCAGCTGATTTCTCTGCAGAAACTTTGTAGGCCAGAAGGGAGGAAGGGAGTGGCATGATACATTCAAAGCCCTGAAAGAGGAAAAACCTACAACCTAGGATTCTCTACCCAGCAAGATTATCATTTAGAATAGGAGAGATGAAGAACTTCTCAGACAAGCAGAAACTAAAAGAATTCAGCAATACTAAACCCACCTTAAATGAAATGTGAAGGGTCTACTCTAAATGGAAAAGAAGTAAGAATATATAGGAAAATCCCAATAAGAAAGGCAAATATATAATAAGGATCGAAGATCACTTGAATAAGTCAGTATGTAGATTAAAAACTAAAACGTTGGGGGAGGAGGAACCAAGATGGCAGAGTAGAAGGATGTGCTCTCACTCCCTCTTGCGAGAACACCAGAATCACAACTACCTGCTGGACAATCATCGACAGGAAGACACTGGAACTCACCAAAAAAGATACCCAACATGCAAAGACAAAGGAGAAGCCACAATGAGACGGTAGGAGGGGCGCAATCACAGTAAAATCAAATCCCATAAATGGTGAGTGGGTGACTCACAGACTGGCGAACACTTATACCACAGAAGTCCACCCACTGGAGTGAAGGTTCTGAGCCCCACGTTAGGCTTCCCAACCTGGGCGTCCGGCAACGGGAGGAGGAATTCCTAGAGAATCAGACTTTGAAGTTAGTAGGAATTGATTGTAGAACTTCGACAGGACAGGGGGAAACAGAGACTCCACTCTTGGAAGACACACACAAAGTAGTGTGCACATCAGGACCCAGGGGAAGGAGCAGTGACCCCGGGGGAGACTGAACCAGACCTACCTGCTAGTGTTGGAGGGTCTCCTGCAGAGGCGGGGGGGTGGCTCTGTTTCACTGTGGGGACAAGGACACTGGCAGCAGAAGTTCTGGGAAGTACTCCTTGGCGTGAGCCCTCCCAGAATATGTCATTAGCCCCACCAAAGAGCCCAGGTAGGCTCCAGTGTTGGGTTGCCTCAGGCCAAACAACCAACAGGGAGGGAACCCAGTGCCACCCATCAACAGTCAAGTGGATTAAAGCTTTTCTGAGCTCTGCCCACCAGAGCAACAGTCAGCTCTACCCACAACCAGTCCCTCCCATCAAGCCTCTTAGATAGCCTCATCCACCAGAGGGCAGACAGCAGAAGCAAGAAGAACTACAATCCTGTAGCCTGTGGAACAAAAACCACATTCACAGAAAGATAGACAAGATGAAAAGGCAGAGGGCTATGTACCAGATGAAGGAACAAGATAAAACCCCAGCAAAACAACTAATGAAGTGAAGATAGGCAAGCTTCCAGAAAAAGAATTCAGAATAATGATAGTGAAGATGATCCAGGACTTCGGAAAAACAATGGAGGCAAAGATTGAGAAGATGCAAGAAATGTTTAACAAAGACCTAGAAGAATTAAAGAACAAACAAACACAGATGAACAAAACAGTAACTGAAATGAAAACTACACTAGAAAAAATCAGTAGCAGAATAACTGAGGCAGAAGAATGGATAAGTGACCTGGAAGACAGAATGGTGGAATTCACTGCTGCAGAACAGAATAACAAAAAAAGAATGAAAAGAAATGAAGACAGCCTAAGAGACCTCTGGGACAGCATTAAACGCAACAACATTCGCCTTATAGGGGTCCCAGAAGGAGAAGAGAGAGAGAAAGGACCAGAGAAAATATTTCAGGAGATTATAGTTGAAAACTTCCCTAACATGGGAAAGGAAATAGCCACCCAAGTCCTGGAAGTGCAGAGAGTCCCATACAGGATAAACCGAAGGAGAAACACGCCAAGACACATAGTAATCAAATTGGCAAAAATTAAAGACCAAGAAAAATTAGTGAAAGCACCAAGGGAAAAATGACAAATAACATACAAGGGAACTCCCATAAGGTTAACAGCTGATTTCTCAGCAGAAACTCTACAAGCCAGAAGGGAGTGGCATGATATACTTAAAGTGATGAAAGGGAAGAACCTACAACCAAGATTACTCTACCCAGCAAGGATCTCATTCAGATTCAATGGAGAAATCAAAAGCTTTACAGACGAGCAAAAGCTAAGAGAATTCAGCACCACCAAACCAGCTCTACAACAAATGCTAAAGGAACTTCTCTAAGTGGGAAACACAAGGGAAGAAAAGAACCTACAAAAACAAACCAAAAACAATTAAGAAAATGGTCATAGGAACATACATATCAATAATTACCTTAAACGTGAATGGATTAAATGCTCCAACCAAAAGACACAGGCTTGCTGAATGGATACAAAAACAAGACCCATATATATGCTGTCTGCAAGAGACCCACTTCAGACCTAGGGACACATACAGACTGAAAGTGAGGGGATGGAAAAAGATATTCCATGCAAAAGGAAATCAAAAGAAAGCTGGAGTAGCTATACCCATATCAAATACACTTTAAAATAAAGAATGTTACAAGAAACAAGGAAGGACGCTACAAATGATAAAGGGATCAATCCAAGAAGAAGCTGTAACAATTATAAATATATATGCACCCAACATAGGAACACCTCAATACATAAGGCAACTGCTAACAGCTATAAAAGAGGAAATCGACAGTAACACAATAATAGTGGGGGACTTTAACACCTCACTTACACCAATGGACAGATCATCCAAAATGAAAATAAATAAGTAAACAGAAGCTTTAAATGACACAATAGACCAGATAGATTTAATTGATATTTATAGGACATTCCATCCCAAAACAGCAGATTACACTTTCTTCTCAAGTGCACATGGAACATTTTCCAGGATAGATCACATCTTGGGTCACAAATCAAGCCTCAGTAAATTTAAGAAAATTGAACTCATATCAAGCATCTTTTCTGACCACAACACTATGAGATTAGAAATGAATTACAGGGGGAAAAAACGTAAAAAACACAAACACATGGAGGCTAAACAATACGTTACTAAATAAACAAGAGATCACTGAAGAAATCAAAGAGGAAATCAAAAAATACCTAGAGACAAATGACAATGAAAACACGACGATTCAAAACCTGTGGGATGCAGCAAAAGCAGTTCTAAGAGGGACATTTATAGCTATACAAGCCTATCTCATGAAACAAGAAAAATCGCAAATAAACAATCTAACCTTACACCTCAAGGAACCAGAGAAAGAAGAACAAACAAAACCCAAAGTTAGCAGAAGGAAAGAAATCATAAAGATCAGAGCAGAAATAAAGGAAATAGAAACAAAGAAAACAATAGCAAAGATCAATAAAACTAAAAGCTGGTTCTTTGAGAAGATAAACAAAATTGATAAACCGTTAGCCAGACTCACCAAGAAAAAGAGGGAGAGGACTCAAATCAATAAAGTTAGAAATGAAAAAGGAGAAGTTACAATGGACACCACAGAAATACAAAGCATCCTAAGAGACTACTATAAGCAACTCTATGCCAATAAAATGAACAACCTGGAAGAAATGGACAAATTCTTAGAAAGGTGTAACCTTCCAAGACTGAACCAGGAAGAAACAGAAAATATGAACAGACCAATCACAAGCAATGAAATTGAAACTGTGATTAAAAATCTTCCAACAAATAAAAGTCCAGGACCAGGTGGCTTCACAGGTGAATCCTATCAAACATTTAGAGAAGGGCTAACACCCATCCTTCTCAAACTCTTCCAAAACATTGCAGAGGAAGGAACACTCCCAAACTCATTTTATTAGGCCACCTTCACCCTGATACCAAAACCAGACAAAGATACTACAAATAAGAAAATTACAGACCAATATCACTGATGGATATAGATGTAAAAATCCTCAACAAAATACTAGCAAACAGAATCCAACAACACATTAAAAGGATCATACATCACGATCAAGTGGGATTTATCCCAAGAATGCAAGGATTCTTCAATATACACAAATCAATCAATGTGATACACCATATTAACAAATTGAAGAATAAAAACCATATGATCATCTCAATAGATGCAGAAAAAGCTTTTGACAAAATTCAACACCCATTTATGATAAAAACTCTCCAGAAATTGGGCATAGAGGGAACCTACCTTAACGTAATAAAGGCCATATATGACAAACCCACAGCAAACATCATTCTCAATGGTGAAAAACTGAAAGCATTTCCTCTAAGATCAGGAACGAGACAAGGATGTCCACTCTCACCACTATTATTCAACATAGTTTTGGAAGTGTTAGCCACAGCAATCAGAGAAGAAAAAGAAATAAAAGGAATACAAATTGGAAAAGAAAAAGTAAAACTGTCACTGTTTGCAGATGACATGATACTATACATAGAGAATACTAAAGATGCCACCAGAAAACTACTAGAGCTAATCAATGAATTTGGTAAAGCTGCAGGATACAAAATTAATGCACAGAAATCTCTTGCATTCCTATACACTAATGATGAAAAATCTAAAAGAGAAATTATGGAAACACTCCCATTTACCACTGCAACAAAAAGAATAAAATACCTAGGAATAAACCTACCTAGGGAGACAAAAGAGCTGTATGCAGAAAACTATAAGACACTGATGAAAGAAATTAAAGATGATACCAACAGATGGAGAGATATACAATGTTCTTGGATTGGAAGAATCAATATTGTGAAAATGACTATACTACCCAAAGCAATCTACAGATTCAATGCAATCCCTATCAAATTACCAATGGCATTTTTTATGGAACTAGAACAAATCATCTTAAAATATGTACGGAGACAGAAAAGACCCCGAATAGCCAAAGCAGTCTTGAGGGAAAAAAACGGAGCTGGAGGAATCAGACTCCCTGACTTCAGACTATACTACAAAGCTACAGTCATCAAGACAATATGGTACTGGCACAAAAACAGAAACATAGATCAATGGAACAAGATGGAAAGCCCAGAGATAAACCCACGCACCTATGGTCAAGTAATCTATGACAAAGGAGGCAAAGATATACAATGGAGAAGACAGTCTCTTCAATAAGTGGTGCTGGGAAAACTGGACAGCTACATGTAAAAGAATGAAATTAGAACACTCCCTAACACCATACACAAAATAAACTCAAAATGGATTCGAGACCTAAATGTAAGACCGGACACTATAAAACTCTTAGAGGAAAACATAGGAAGAACACTCTTTGACATAAATCACAGCAAGATCGTTTTTGATCCACCTCCTAGAGTAATGGAAATAAAAACAAAAATAAACAAATGGGATCTAATGAAAGTTCAAAGCTTTTGCACAGCAAAGGAAACCATAAACAAGATGAAAAGACAACCCTCAGAATGGGAGAAAATATTTGCAAACAAATCAACAACAAAGGATTAATCTCCAAAATATATAAACAGCTCATGCAGCACAATATTAAAGAAACAAACAACCCAATCCAAAAATGAGCAGAAGACCTAAATAGACATTTCTCCAAAGAAGACATACAGATGGCCAAGAGGCACATGAAAAACTGCTCAACATCACTAATTATTAGAGAAATGCAAATCAAAACTACAGTGAGGTATCACCTCACACCAGTTAGAATGGGCTTCATCAGAAAATCTACAAACAACAAATGCTGGAGAGGGTGTGGAGAAAATGGAACACTCTTGCACTGTTGGTGGGAAGGTAAATTGATACAGCCACTATGGAGAACAGTATGGAGGTTCCTTAAAAAACTAAAAATAAAATTACCATATGATCCAGCAATCCCACTACTGGGCATATACCCAGAGAAAACCATAATTCAAAAAGACACATGCACCCCAATGTTCATTGCAGCACTATTTACAATAGCCAGGTCACGGAAGCAACCTAAATGCCCATCGACAGATGAATGGATAAAGAAGTTGTGGTACATATATATAATGGAATATTACTCAGCCATAAAAAGGAACGAAATTGGGTCATTTGTTGAGACGTGGATGGATCTAGAGACTGTCATACAGAGTGAAGTAAGTTAGAAAGAGAAAAACAAATATCGTATATTAACGCATGTATGTGGAACCTAGAATAATGATACAGATGAACCGGTTTGCAGGGCAGAAGTTGAGACACAGATGTAGAGAACAAACGTATGGACACCAACGGGGGAAAACCACAGTGGGGTGGGGATGGTGGTGTGCTGAATTGGGCGATTGGGATTGACATGTATACACTGATGTGTATAAAACTGATGACTAATACGAACCTGCACTATAAAAAAACAAACAAATAAACTAATACTAAACTTTCTTTGGGTTATTTGTATGGAAATATGTTAATATAAATGTTTCAGACATTACATGAAATTTCTAAAAATCTTATATGTTCTGGTATAATGTTATAAGTCATAATTCTAGTTATTACTTTAAAATGTATATCTCAGAAATAACTAAATTTCCTTGTCAATTGCATTATTATGAACTTTCATCAAATCTTTAACTGTGGTCATTTTTAAGTCTTTTGTCATTTACAGACAGTTCTGGGTGTACTCTGATGCTTTTGCAAAAATGTTCCTATAAAAGGGTTTCATCTTCAAGGAATTCATGGAAAAGACTCTGACAAGTACAGGTTTCTGGTAACTGACTATACTGCTGAACTGAATGAATAAGCATTTTCAGAACTCTAATGGAAAACTGATGAATTCATAAAAGTGCTAACAAAAGATCAAGATGAAAAAAAAATTAATTACATGGGACTGAGTGAACTGATGAGGATGATTATAATTTTTGTGACTTTCTGTTTGAATAAAAAAAAAAATCCCACAAGGACTCAGAGGCAAAAAATATACAAAACAATTTTCACTGCAAAGTAAAGGAGCTGTTACAGTGAAGGATTACTGGACTGAATGTCAATATTATGACATAGTATGAGTGTGCCTAGTGTTTGGTAATTGCAATCTTTGTTGCTTTTGTTGTGGTCATCCATTTACAATGCTTGGTGTCAGTTTATTTATCTCTTGTAAAAATAAAATACAGTGTGTGTGTTTTAAAAAAAAACTAAAAATTTGTAAAGGCAATTATAACTATAATAAACAGTAAAGGGATAAGCATGAAGATGTAAAATATGGCTTCAAAAACACAAAATGTGGGAGAGGGGAGTAAAAAATGTAGATCTTTTAGAATGTGTTTGAACTTAAATGACTATCAGTTTAAAGTAAGTAGATATAATTATGAGTCAACATAAATGAACCCATAGTACCCACAAATCAAAAACCTACCAAAGATACACAAAAACCAAACACAAAGGAACTTAAGCACACTACAAAAGAAAATTATCAAACCACAATGGAAGAAACGAAATGAACAGAGAAGAACTACAAAAACAACTAGAAAAAAGTAATAAAATGTCCATAAGTACATACCTATCAATAATTACTTTAAATGTCAATGGACTAAATGCTCTGATCAAAATACACAGGGTGGTGAATGAATAAAAAATAAGACCTTTCTATATGCTGCCTACAAGAGACTCACTTCAGGGTGAAACACACACACATACTCAAAGTGAGGGAATGAAAAAAGATATTTCATGCAAACAGAAATGACAAGAAAGCAGGGGGAACAATACTCATACCAGACAAAACAGACTTTAAAACAAAGCTATACCAAAAGATCATGAAGGGCATTATATAATGATAAAGGGATCAATACAGAAAGAGGATATTACATTCATTGACATATATGTACCCATTATAGGAGCACCTAAATATATAAAGTAAATACTAACAGACATAAAGGGAGAAATTAACAGTAACACAAGAATAGTAGGAGATTTTAATACCTCACTGACATCAATAAACAGATCATCCAGACAGAAAATCAACAAGGCAACAGAGGTCTTAAATGACACAATAGACTGTTGCACTTAATTGATATCTACAGGACATTACATCTGAAGAAAGTAGAACACACATTCTTTTCAAGTGCACATGGAAC
Organism: Balaenoptera acutorostrata; assembly: GCF_949987535.1. Classification (NCBI taxonomy): domain Eukaryota; kingdom Metazoa; phylum Chordata; class Mammalia; order Artiodactyla; family Balaenopteridae; genus Balaenoptera; species Balaenoptera acutorostrata. Next base: position 54,697,320 of record NC_080069.1, on the reverse strand, counting down.
AGTCCCCAGGATGGATCACATACTACATCACAAAACAAGCTTTAACAAATTTAAGAGGATAAAAATTATATCAAGCATTTTTTCTGACCACAACACTATGAAACTAAAAATTAACTACAGAAAGAAAAATGAGAAAAGAACAAAGATGTGGAGACTAAACAACATGCTACTAAAAAACCAATGGGTCAATAATGAAATCAAAGAGGAAATCAGAAAATACTTTGAGACAAACATAAATGAAAACACAACTTTACAAAATCTATGGGATGCAGGAAAAGTAGATCTCAGAGGGAAGTTCATAACAATACAGGCCTTCCTCGAGAACTAAGGAAAATCTCAAATATACAACCAAACCTGCCACCTAAAAGAATTAGAAAAAGAAGAACAAAGCCTAAAGTCAACAGAAGGAAGGAAATAATAAAGATCAGAGACGAAATAAATAAAATAGAGGTTAAAAAAAAATAATAGAAAAGATCAATTAAACCAAGAGCTGGTTTTCTGAAAAGATAAACAAAATTAATAAACCTTTAAGCCAGGCTCACCAAGAAGAAAAGACAGAGGACCCAATAAACAAAATAAAAAATGAAAGAGGAGAAATAACAGCCCATATCACAGAGATACAAAAAAAATCATTAGAGAATACTATGAACAGTTATATGCCAACAAATTGGACAACCTAGGAGAAATGGACAAATTTCTAAAAACATACAGCCTGCCAAGACTGAGTCAAGAATAAACAGATAATTTGACAGACCTATCACTAGAAGTGAAATTGGATCTGTAATAAAAAACCTCCCAGCAAACAAAAGTACAGGACCAGACCGCTTCCCAGGGGAATTTTACCAAACACATAAAGAAGAATTAATACTGCTCTTTCTCAAACTATTCCAAAAAATTGAAGAGGAGGGAACACTCTCAAATTCATTCTATGAGGCCACCATTACCTTGATATCAAAACCAAAGACACTACAAAAAGAAAGAGAGAAAGTTATAGGCCAATACATTTGATGAAAATAGATGCAAAAATCCTCAACAAAGCATTAGCAAACCAAATCCAACAATACCTAAAAAGAAACATATACCATGATCAAGTTGGATTATTCTAGGGTCATAAGGATGTTTCAACATATGCAAATCAATCAATGTGACACACCATATTAAAAAAGAGGAAAGATAAAAATCACATGATCATCTCAATAGACATAGAAAAAGCATTTGACAAAATTCAACAACCATTCATGATACAAACTCTCACCGAAGTGGGTACAGAGGAAACATATCTCAGCATAGTAAAGGCCATTTACAAGAAACCCACAGCCAGTGTAATACTCAATGGTGAAAAGCTGAAAGTATTCCTTTTAAACTCAGGAACAAGAAAAGGATGCCCACTCTCATTGCTTCTATTTAACATAGTATTGGAATTCCTAGCCACAGCAATCAGACAAGAAAAAGAAATAAAAAGCATCCAAATTGTAAAGAAAGAAGTAAAACTGTCACTATTTATAGATGACATGATACTATATACATAGAAAACCCTGAAGTCTCCACCAAAAAACTGTTAGAATAAATGAATTCAGTAAAGTTGCAGGATACAAGATTAATATACAAAAAGCTGTTGCTTTTCTATACACCAATAATGAACCATGAGAAAGAGAGAGCAAAAAAATAATCCTGTTTAAAATCACATCAAAAAGAAAGGGCTTCCCTGGTGGCGCAGTGGTTGAGAGTCTGCCTGTCAATGCAGGGGACACGGGTTCGAGCCCTGGTCTGGGAGGATCCCACATGCCACGGAGCAGCTGGGCCCGTGGGCCACAATTACTGAGCCTGTGCGTCTGGAGCCTGTGCTCCGCAACAAGAGAGGCCGCGATGCTGAGAGGCCCGCGCACCGCGATGAGGAGCGGCTCCTGCTTGCCACAACTAGAGAAAGCCCTCGCACAGAAACGAAGACCCAACATAGCCATAAATAAATAAAAATAAATAAATTTAAAAAAACAAAAACAAAACACAGAGGCCCCCCATCACCGCTCATGAAACCATTAAAAAAAAAAAAAGAAAAACACCTAGGAATAAATTTAACCAAGGAGGTGAAAGACCTATGCTCTGAAAACTATAAAACATTGATGAAGGAAAATGAAGATGATACAAAGAAATACAAAGATATCCTGTGCTCTCACATTAGAAGAATTAATATTGTTAAAATGGCCATACTACCAAAAGCAATCTACAGATTTAATGAAATCCTTATCAAAATACCCATAACATTTTTCACGCAACTAGAACAAATAATCCTAAAATTAATATGGAACCAGAAAAGACCCCGAATTGCCAAAGCAATATTGAGGAAAAAGAACAAAGCTGGAGGTATCACCCCACAGGACTTCAGACTATACTACAAAGCTACAATAATCAAAACATCATGGTACTGGCACATAAAAGACACATAGATCAATGGACAGAACAGAGAGCCCAGATATAAACCCATGCAGTTATGGTCAATTAATCTATGACAAAGGAGGCAAGAATATACAGTGGAGAAAAGACAGTCTCTTTACTAAGTGGTGCTGGAGAAAATGGACAGCTACATGTAAAACAATGAGATTAGAACATTTCCTCACACCATTACAAAAATAAGCTCAAAATGGATTAAAGACCTAAACGTAAGACTGGAAACTATAAAACTCCTAGAAGAAAACATAGGTGGAACACTCTTTGACATAAATCAGCAATATTTTTGCTTTCTCCTAAAGCAAAGAAAACAAAAGCAAAAATAAACAAATGGGACCTAATTAAACTTAAAAGCTTTTGCACAGGAAAGGAAACCATCAACAAAATGAAAAGACAACCTACTGAATGGGAGGAAATATTTGCAAATGATGTGACTGACAAGGGGTCAATATCCAAAATATACAAACAGCTCATACAACTCAACATCCCAAAAAACAATCCAATCAAAAAACTGGCAGGACTTGAATAGAGGTTTTTCTTTTTTTTTTTTTTTTTTTTGAGGTTTTTCTGAAGAGACGTACAGATGACTAACAGGCACATGAAAAGATGCTCAACATCACTAATTATTAGAGAAATGCAAATCAAAACCACAATGAGACATCACCTCACACCAGTCAGAATGGCCATCTTCAAAAAGTCTACAAATAACAAATGCTGGCGAGGATGTGGAGAAAAGGGAACCCTCGAACACTATTAGTAGGAATGCAAATTGGTGCAGCCACTATAGAAAAGAGTATGGAGGTTCCTTAGAAAAATTAAAAATAGAACTACCACATGACCCAGCAATTCCACTCTTGTGTATATATCCAGAAAAAACGAACACACTAATTCGAAAAAATACATGCACCCCAATGTTCATAGCAGGCAGCACTATTTACAATAGTCAAGACATGGAAGCAACCCAAATGCCCATCAACAGATGATTAAGAAGATGCACTATACATATAAAATGGACAATTACTTAACCATAAAAGAATGAAATTCTACCACTTGCAGCAACGTGGATGGACCTGGAGAATATTATACTTACTGAAGTAAGTCAGACAGAGAAAAACAAACACTATGATATCACTTATATGTGGAATCTAACAAATAATACAAATGAATGTATATGCAAAACAGAAATAGACTAACAGACACAGAAAACAAACTTGTGGTTACCAAAGAGGAGAGGGATGGAGGAAGGGACAAATTAAGGGTATGGGATTAACAGATACAAACTACTATGTATAAAATAGTTAAGCAACAAGGATATACTCTATTGCACAGGGAATTATACCCATTATCTTATAACAACCTATAATGGCGTATAATCTGCAAAAATACTGAATCACTATGCTGTACACTTGAACTAACATAATATTGTAAGTCAACTATACTTCAATAAAAACAAAAGCAAAATAAAATGTACAGCTTCTTAAAAGGATAATTTTAATACTTATTTTAAAATTCCAAATATATTAACTTTATAAAGATATCAACTACCTTTATTAATACTCAATTGTTTCTTTTCATATGTTTTATTTAGTGGGAATAAGATTATCCATCTTTTATAATTACATTTCCATTACCTGGTTCTTACTGTCACAAAATATTTAGTACCCTTTTTATATAGTTATTGGATAATAAGATTCTATAATTCTCTCAAGAAAAGTGAATGATATACTGAAGGTACAGAAATTATTCTATTAGTCAATTATTCACATATATTTTAGAACTTCAAAGAATGGAGCATTTTTCAAAAGTATAAGTGATGACATATATGATTTATAGCAATTAGCAATAATAATTCAGTAATAAATAATCTGAAGCATCACTGGTTCTCAATTTTCTTGCCTTATTTAAATGATTTACTATATTTTTGTACCTTTTATCTCCTTTAAGGTATGTATATGGCTTGATTAGATTTTTTAAAAAAGGAATATGGGGCATTATTTGTGAAAACGAAGGTCTATTCTGTTTTCCTCAGGGTCCTCTTTTAAGCCATCAAAGTCTAAATAACTTGTGTAATATTAACAAATACTCTTTCAGGGTTTGGAAAAATGTTTCATTTTCTAAGTGTGTCTAATGTTTAAGGTGGGTGTTAACTCTGGGGACAGTGACATCTGTCTATAAAATAGGTTATTCTAGAAAAATACAGAACATATTACACATCACTCCCCTCCCACAGATCAGTTGCTACTTGGGAACTCAGAAGTGAAAAGAAATATATGTAAATAGATGTAATTTAGGTTAGCAACTTTGGTTTCTTAGTTTAACACAATCTACTCCAGTTAAAATCTTATTTCTCATTAACCTTACAGGAAAATAATCAGGCTTCACACAATATAAACTTATCCTGTGTAAAATTCACAGCTTTGGTGAAACAGGTCGTGAAGAGTATACACACTAAAAACAACATGTGAGAAACACAGACTGCTGTATATGTCAAGAGTTTTGGGGAGGAGAGCAATTATTGCATGTCATGGATTTTTATGAAATACTAGGTATTTTTCCACCTGTGTTGTGTTTACTGCAGCTGAATCCACAGCCTCTCCTTTCTTATGTCACATCAGAGTGCCGTGCTTCACATTTTCTTCTTTTTAATGGGAAAGACTCTGAGGATGTCTCTTCTTTCTGAGTAAAGATGACTATAGGTAAAATACATACCTGATGTGGAGAAAGAAATGGCAAAAATTAAGACTGATTAACCATCTCTGTGGAAAGAACCATGGTTTTGAAATATAGAGTGCTGCCTGGAGTCCAGGGAGAAGACACTTGCAAAGGAGACTCAAAGAAGGAATACTTAAAGAGTCCAGATTTTCTGCAGAAGGGGAAGTAAAGCAAACTCCTCCATCTTACTGTTCTGTTTATTGCAGGGAAGGAACTTTTCTTTAGCTCTCTCCATTTCCCCTAAAGTTTTACATTTGTCTTCTCATGTGTTGTTCTTACATACCTGATAGTTGTTATCTTCTAGAGGTAATAATTATCTTAAGGATTTGTGAAGGTTAGAGCTGGAGAAACTAAAATTTAACAACAGAAGTCTGTTTCCCAATTTCCTGGACAAATTAATTAATTGATTAGATTTTCTCAACTGTAAGTTTTTGTCCTATATATTTTTCTTGAGCCTTTAGCACCTACTCCCACTTGCCTGCTAGGAAATGCTAGCACATAAGGGCAAACAAACAGGAAACAAAACAGATATAAATGGGAAATCCAGAAATAGCCAAGTTGACTTAGTTTGACATCTAGATTTTCTTTGTAGATGCTTGTGTTTGTGGTGAAAACTTTTATATTTCATACACAAAGCAGTTACATTTTCTACTAGTAAAACTGTTCTTGTTCATACAGTGCAAACAGTGATATATTTGATCTCATGATGACCTGCAAAAAGCATTATAACTTCTAAATACTTTACTAACAAGGTCTAGTTCGTCATGTCAGCCTTCTTTTTCCATCTCTCCCATGTTTACAGACCTTTCTACTAAGGTAGATGGCAGCACAAACCAAAAAGCACAGAAAGAATACAAAAACAAAACAAAACAGAAAAGCCACTTACCTATAAAGAGCATCATGAGATATATTTTCAGCACATATGGGAAATAGATGGATAAGTCAAAGGGCAGCTTTGTGGAGTAAGTGCCAAATGATTCAAAATAAGGCAGTGACTGATAGATGGCAAATGCTGTTTAAAGAAAAAAGGAATCATGAAGGTTTCCCTCCTTAACTTGCTACAGGGATATGTATATATGTATGCATAGTTGAAGGATATTCCGAATTTGATAACGACCATTTTGTGATAATTGTTGAATCCTTTTGCCAAAGCTATAGTTTGATATAGAAATCCGCTGATCAGATTGGCAAGGCCATTATAGCAGTGTGATTTGTTGAATTTTGTCCATTTTTTACTTTATTATGCCTACACAAAAATAGTTTACAGTGTTTCTTTTTTTATTGAGGTATAGTTGATGTACAATATAAGCTTCCGGTGTACAACAGAGTGATTCACAATTTTTAAAGGCTATACTCCACTTATAGTTAATATAAAATATCTGCTACATTCCCTGTGCTGTATAATATATCCTTGTAGCTTATTTATTTTATACATAGTAGTTAGTACAGAAAATTGTATCTCAAAATACCTGTCCTCTTAGCCACAAGTAGGGGTTACAGACGAATGAACATGGAAAATGCTTCATATATTCTCCTCTTGGAGTTTCATAACACACATTGGTATAGCAGAGAGTCTGTCAAGTTCTGCAATAAAGAAACTGGTTTCACCCATTTCCTCAGCTTAACTGGTCTTGGGATAGCTCTTTATTCCTCCCCATCCCAGCAGTACTTAATACAAATTCTGAGGAATCGTGTGAGAAATGCTGGCCTAAATTATTTTGAGGGAGGAGGCTCATGTCAAATAAAAAGAGATGGACATTCTATGAAATTGTGTCCATGTATAGACTTTTTGTATAACATTTCATGGAATAAAATGATAATGTACTATGGTTATATAAGATGTTCTCATCAGGGTAAGCTGAGTGAAGGTACATGGGAACAATGCACTGTTTTTGCAACTTACTGTGAGTCTAAAATTATTATTTTTTATTTGCCTTTTTTAAAAAGACAGAGGAAAACTCAGGCGCCCACAGCTGTTAGAGCCAGAGAGTGGAATCGGCACAGAGTCTGCAACTGACAGACACTAAAGCATGCCATCTAAGATTTCCATGGGCAGCACCTAAGTCTCTGGCATTTTATTAGTATAGTTGATTTGATTATGAATATGAACTTGGTTTTTGTCTTATATTATCAGATGGGAAACTATAGTTATTAAAAGGTATTAGAATTATCAAAAGTCAAGCAGGTTTTCTTAACTACATGTTTTTATACTTTGGGACATTTGAAATATATAGAAATATATAAAGATAAAATTACTATGCTTGGGCTTCCCTGGTGGCGCAGTGGTTGAGAATCTGCCTGCCAATGCAGGGGACACGGGTTCGAGCCCTGGTCTGGGAAGATCCCACATGCCGCGGAGCAACTGGGCCCGTGAGCCACAACTACTGAGCCTGAGCGTCTGGAGCCTCTGCTCCGCAACAAGAGAGGCCGCGATAGTGACAGGCCCGCGCACCGCGATGAAGAGTGGCCCCCACTCGCCGCAACTGGAGAAAGCCCTCGCACAGAAACGAAGACCCAACACGGCCAAAAATAAACATAATAAATAAATAATAAATAAAAATTAAAAAAAAAAAATTACTATGCTCTACCACCCAGAATTAATCATTATTGATATTTTGTTATATGTGCTTTCAAAATTTTTCTGGATATACTTTGTTTTTTAATTGCAAGAATAAGTTTATGAATCTAATTTTAATAAAAGAATATGCATTTTATGGCAACTATATATAAACATGGCTTTCCTAAGAAAGGAGAATGCTTACAATTATAGAATAAAAAAAAAAGTTTCCTATATATTTATTCATCCCTATTTTTAGGAAAATATTAGTCATATTTCTACTTTATTCCTTTATATATTCTTTATAGTATTTTTCATATTATCTAACAAATGAATGTACTTAATAAATAAACGTTTCAATGAGTGATGGATTTTGTTCTCAAATAAATGGCCAATGCATTTTTTATGGTTTTCAAGAAGATTATTCCCTAGATTCTTTTGGCATAGTCTGTTTGGAAACAAAACAGATCTTTAAATTATATCTAATGTGATTTACTATAATATAAGCTCCTTTTCTCTGCTCACTGATAGATAGACAACGTGTGGTTATATCATATATACTTTATAATTATTGCCAAAGTCACCATCATTTTCTGTTAAATATTTCTGTATGTTTTCCCTTAGTTACTTAACATGTGCTCTCTTAATTTCTTTATGCCTTCGGTTTTCAAAAACTTTTATCATGTCTGTTTCAGAGTTCCCTACCAGTCTGCTAAATCCATTACAGAGGGAAGCAAATATTCCCCAAATATCCTCAAGCTCTTTGCAAACTGATGCTTTTAATTATTTGATTTTAAGCTTTAGGTTTACATTTTGGCTAAGTAATTAGCCTACTTCACATTGTATTTAATGATTAATTGTTTATTGAGCATGTATACTGGGTGCATAAGACAAAGGAAGAAAGAAACAAAGACAACTCCAGATCCCCATGGAGCTTAGAGGCTAGACAGGGAAATAGACATTAATCAAAGAATCACACAAATGTCTAATTACAACTAAGATAGGTCTTACAAAAGAGATTCATTGGGGGAATTAATGCTGATGAGGAAATTGAGGAACGCTTCCCTCAATTTAGAAACTAATGACTCGTCTAAAGGTAGAGTTAACTGTCACTGGCAGAGAGTAGGCAGCATGGTAGATGGTAAGTGGGAAGGCTAGTCCAGCCAAGGGGGAACTGAATTTCTATGCATTACAAATAATCACTGAGTCACTAAATGTTAAATCCCCTTTGGATGAGTAAACAGACTTAGAGAGGTTAAATGATTTACCCAAACTCAGCAAGTTAATGAAGTTAAAGGCCCTCAGATGTCCTCATTCCTCATCCAATATTTTGTCTACTGTGCAGAGCTGCTTCCCCCGTAACTTTACTTTTTAATGTTTTGCTTCTTTGCATCAAGGGAAGTATGCCAGGAAAGATAACACTGAGTCAGCTGAACAGTAGCAAAAATAGTAACTTAATCATCAAAAAGTTTTGTGAATCATTATAACAGGATTGCTTTTGTCAGTAAGCAGTACAGAAAAGTCACTCTTTTCTTACCTTCAGCGAGAACACACAAAGGATAAATCGGCATCCATAGTGTTTGACTGAGCCATGTCAAGACAGCATAGGATATTCCAATGACTGATAACATGCTGTAAGTGTACCTGAAAGGAGACAAGTTTGTTCATAAACATCATTTGCTGCTGATGTCTGGGAAATAGCAGGAGAAGAAAATACCTTACTGTGTAATTGAATACACAGATAAAACTGGAGAGTACGCAAATTCCTTACTTTATTTCCTGTAATGTAAGCAGGAGAAGAGGTAAAAAATGGAGAGAGAAGAACCATGTCAGTCTGGCTTGTCTTATGGGGTGGATCATGGATAATTATAGAGGGAAGAAAGAAAAATGTAACTCTTATCTCCCAGCAAATTACAGTTACAAGTTTCCTCAAATAGTGACTTCAATTTCACTCAGAAGCCAAGCCCATTTTATACAGAGGCTAAGTTTTTAAGACAGACAGACTTGTAAATATCTAGGTAATGAATTTAAAAAATAAAAAAAAATATGTACCATCTTGTGTGAATAATTAAAGAACTGACCTTAGGAGCTTGTTTTGGGTATAGGAGGCGGTTTTAAACCTGCCTTTATGATGTAATAGATGAAGGAGTCAAAATCTTTTCATTTCTCAAGCTTAAGCATACATCAGAATCACTCAGAGGGCTTGCTAAAGCACAAATTGTTAGGCCCTATCTCCAGAGTGTCTGATTCAGAGGACCTGAGAATTTGTATTACAAACAAGTTCCAGGTGACGCTGATACCACTGGTCCAAGGACCATACTTAGAACTACTGGAAAAGGCAGTGCATACATATGGCAAAACAAAATTCAAAACCTTGAAAACATGAATGCAGAAAAGTAAATCTTTCTCTCATTCCAGGACCCTAATTCCACTCCTCAGAGTCAATGACCAATGCCAATTTCTCATATATTCTTTCCAAAATATTTTTGCATATACTTAGCTATGTGTATATATACTATATATAATATACATCAGCAGTGCAAGCACTCACCAAACATAGCATGTTATCAAACTTTTTGTTCTTTACCAATATAAGGGAAAAATGGTATCTCACTACTTTGATTTTTTTTCTCTTATTACAAGAGTAGGTAAGAATCTTTTCATATGTTTAAAAATCACTTCTGATGAAGTCCAATGTGTCTCTTTTTTTTTTTTTTTTAAGTTAGGTTTTCTTTTTTTTTTTTAATTTTTATTTATTCATTTATTTATTTATTCATTCATTTATGGCTGTGTTGGGTCTTCGTTTCTGTGCGAGGGCTTTCTCTAGTTGTGACAAGTGGGGGCCACTCTTCATCACGGTGCGCGGGCCTCTCACTGTAGCGGCCTCTCTTGTTGCGGAGCACAGGCTCCAGACGCGCAGGCTCAGTAATTGTGGCTCACGGGCGTAGTTGCTCCGCAGCATGTGGGATCTTCCCAGACCAGGGCTCGAACCCGTGTCCCCTGCATTAGCAGGCAGATTCTCAACCACTGCGCCACCAGGGAAGCCCCAATGTGTCTCTTTTTGTTGTTGTTGTTGCTTGTGTTTTTGGTATTAAATCTAAAAATCCATTGTCAAATCCAAGATCAAAAACATTTACCCCTATGTTTCTTCTAAGAGTTTTATAGTTTTAGCTCTTCCATTTAGGTTTTCAATCCATTTAGTTAATTTTTGTATGGTGCAAAGTAAAGGACCAAATTCATTCTTTTGCATGTGGATATCCAGCTGTCCCAGCACCATTTGACCAAAAGACTATTTTTCCCCATTTAATGACCTTGGCATCCTGTCAAAAATCAATTGACCATAAATTTGAGAGTTTATATCTGGACTGTCAATTCTATTCCACGATATATCCTTATGTCCGTTATCACACTCTTGATGTGTGCAACTTTGGTTGCTTTGTAATAAGTTTTGAAATTGGGAAGTGTGAATCTTCCAACTATGTTCTTCTTTTTTGAGATTGTTTTGGCTACTCTGGGTTCCTTGGGTTTCCATATGAGTTTTAGAATCAGCTTCTCAACTCCTGCAAAGAAGCCAGCTGGGATTCTGATAGGCATTGCATTGAATCTGTAGATCAACTTGAGGAGTGTTCCATCTTAAAAACATTGTCTTCAACCTATAAACACGGAATATCTTTCCATTTATTTAGATCTTAATTTCTCTGCACAATGTTTTATAGTTTTTAGTGTACAAGTTCTGCCCATCTTTTGCTAAATTTATGTCTAAGTACTTTATTTTTTGATGTTTTGTTTTCTTAATTTTATTTTAGGATAGGCCATTGCAAATGTGCAGAATACAATTAATTTTTGTACAGCTGACCCTTGAACAACACAGGTTTGAACTAAGCGGGTTCACTTATATGCAGATTTTTTTCAATAGTAAATACTACAGTACTACACTATCTGGGGTTGGTTGAATCCAGATGCAGAACCTAAGATACAGAGGAACCCTGTATACAAAGGGCCAACTATAAGTTATATGTGGATTTTCAACTGTGCGGAGGGTCAGCACCCCAACCCTTACGTTGTTCAAGGGTCAACTGTATATTAATTTTGTATTCTACAACTTTGCTGAACTAGCTTATTCTAATATTTTTTAGTGAATTCCTTATGATTTTTTATATACAAGATCATGTGTTCTGCCAGTAGAGATAATTTTACTGCTTCCTTTCCAATGTGGATGCTTTTACATCATTTTTTTGCCTAACTGCCATGCCTGGAACTTCCAGTACAATGTTGAGTAGAAGAGGCAAGAGTAGACATTGTTGTCTTGTTCCTGATCTTTGCAAGAAAGATCAGTCTTTCATCATTAACCATCATGTTAGCTGTGGAGTTTTCACAGATGCTTTTATCAGGTTGAGGAAGTTGCTTTTCAAAAAGTCATTCTAGGGTTAATTGGGAAGATAATTCTGCCCCCATTTTACAGAGGAAAAAAATGAGTTTTAAAAAGGTTCAGTACTTAGGAATTTCACTCCTAAGTTAAGAGAAATGAAAACATATGTGCACACAAAAGCTTGTACATGGATGTTCACAGCAGCATTCCTCCTGACCAAAAAGTAGAAACAACCCAAATGTCCATCAACTGATAAATGAATAAATAAAAATTGGTATATCAATATAATGGAATATTATTCAGCCATAAAAAGAAATAAAATACTGATACCTGTTAAAACATGGACAAACCTTGAAAACGTTATGCTAAGCGAAAGAACCCAGTCACAAAAGGCACACATTATATGATTCCATTTATATGAAATGTCCAGAATAGGCAAATCCATACAGACAGTATGTTAGTGGTTGCCAGGGCTGGGAGGAAAAGGGAATTAGGTGAGACTGCTAATGGATTTGGGGCTTCTTTTGGGGGTGATGAAAATGTTCTCAAGTTAGATAGTGGTGATGGTTACACATGTCTTTGAATACACTAAAATCGACAAATTTTATACTTTAAAAGGGTAAATATTAAGGTCCATGAATTATCGCATTGCTGTTATTTTTAAGGTTGTGTGATTTGCCCAAGATCATACAGCAGGTAAGCAGTGGAGGTGAGGTTCATCCTGAGATCTTCCACTTCTATGTCCAAAAGTCTTTCCATCACATCACAATACCACTCTCAATGCCAAAACCACTTTGTTCTTTAATGGGTCTACTGAGCTTATCTGAGACTGAATCGACACTGAAAGAGCTGGGCATACCAGAGAATGAAACATCAGAAAGCGACAGTCCCAGGTGAGGCCCCATGCCTCATAAACAGAAAGTCATGGGCTACAAAACTCCCTGAAGTTTGCCCCAAGTCCACAAATCTTTCAGTTAAAAGTGAGAAATAACTAAGTTGTATATAACAAAGAATTATAGTCACTTTAATTCAACAAAATATTTCATTAAATTCATTCTACTTAGAATATCTTAACTAGCCAAGTTATTGACAATATAATAAAGAATTTATATAACCTCAGCTAAAATGCTAGGGTTCTTTTGTTACCCATCCACATCCAGCTTTTTCAAGCAGGAGGGACAGTTCTCATTTGTGAGAGCTTGAAGTAGCAGTTAGGAGCCTCTCCAAAGTGAGCCACTGGGCAAAGGGCTCAGCAATTTTACACCATTGCTAGCAGAGATAACACACAAAGTTTTAGAATTAGAAGGAAACATAACACCATCTGGAGCAAGGGTTCTTAACCTGAGGTCCAAGGATTCCCAGTGAGTCCATGAAAGAACTTCAGTTATTTGAACCCGCTGGAATTGTATACAAATATGTTTGTGGAGGTGTGTTTTTTCCCCAGAGAGATAAGGCCCTATATTGAAAATATTCTTGAATTCTAAGAAACCAACTTTGTAAATTGTGACTATGATAGAATAAAAGTCTTGCTTTGCTTATTAAAGTAACACATACCAGAGCAATTGCAAAGAACGCCTTTCATTAGCAACAGCTGCAAGGTTTATTCCAAATTGGTGTATGCCAAGTCTTCTGCTGGGAACCTGATGCAATGATTTGTTCTTGATACCATGGTAGGTTTCCATTATCTTTGAAATGCCCATTACGGAAAGCACTAAAAATACATTTCCATATCAAGATAAAATAATATGAAAAGGGGTTTTGTATTTCTCTCTCATTCAGAGTAACCAAATGTAAGCAGCTATTACTGGCTTCACTGTAGAAAGCAATTTGGCTTTGTTTTAAGAGATTATTTTGCCTCCTTACCTAACCATATCCAATAGATTCCAAAAGATGAATAAAACACACACCACGTATTTCTCTTGGACTTCCTCTTGACTGGTGATCACCACAAAGAGGATGATTATTCTCTCAGTGAGCTAATAAAGAAATAGCAAAGTCAAGAATTAGGATCATCTGTTAAGCAGGTAGGTAATTTTCTAATTTTAAAAACCAGAGTTCCTCTTAAAAGTATACTTTAACTATAAATATATATACTACACAGTTAACATGATCTCTGAGGGAGCAGGGTTACAGATGAATGTCATTTCCTCCTATTTGTTTTTCTGCATTCTCCAAATTATATGTAATGAATAAAAAGATAACATATTTCATCTGAATCAGGGCATGTCCCTTCTTGTGATACATGCACACATGGTTTTTACTCACTTTGACAAGCTTTTATTGAGTGTCCACTATGTATCAGATGCTAAGACTACATATATAATGAAAGTATGGTCCTTGCTACACAGGGTAGCAATGGTAGGAGAATGTGGGGCAGTAACTATAACACAGTGTGAATAATGCTGTCATTTAAAGGGCTATATATGGGAGCACAGGGGAGGGAGATACCTGTCTGAGAAAAAGATGCAGAGAGATTTATGGAGGCAACATTTCAGTTGGATCTTGAGGAATGGACAGGGGTTTGTCAGGTAGACTGGATAGGAGAATGGGCATCCTAGGCCAAGGGAGCAGCCTGAGCAAAGAGGCAGAGGTGTGAAAACACACGGTGTGCTGGGGAGTAAGGAGAACCCCTGGGGGCTAGAGAGGATGTGCACAGAAGGGAATCCTAGGAGATAAAATTGAAAATGTGTTGGGGGCTGGGATGTGAAGAGTTTTGAATGACAAGCTGAGAAATTTCCATTTCATCCAACAGGGAAGCCCCCGTAGTTTTGGAGGTTTTGGGGGGGTTTGCTTTGTTTTTTGGTTTTTTTGCTGGGGGTGGGTGGAAGGTGGGAGAAAGCGGAAGCGAAATAATATAATCCTAACCCACATAAGCTAGTGGAAAATGAAAAGCATTCAACAAATTCATATTTTTCCAAGTCAGTAAGCATCTATAAATCATTAAGAATGCACACACTTATGGCTCAGCTCCAGTTACTGACCTCAAAATACACATTCCTCTTTCCAATCTAAATATAATGTGCCTTCTTATGCCATATTAATATACTTTGTACACTCTGCATTTTTTGTTTGTTTTTAATAGAACATTTTACTTTCCTCACAATGGTCGAAGGAAAATATACCTGAGATTGAGGGAGCATATTAGTGATAAAAGAAAGACGAGGGCTGCTTTGTATTTTTCAATAGCTGTCTTTATTTTTAAAGTGGATCAAGGACTAAAGACTGGGATAACCTATGACTTAGAATCATAGTGTTAGTCCTGGAAAATCACCTAGTGCAGAGAAATCCAGTATTTGCCAACACTGGGCCACATGATCAGAAATCCACATGTAGAAGCTGTATCAGTGTGTTTATAACCACATTGGTGAGTCAAGAGGGCCCTTGCTTGGCTAAGGAAATTAGATATGATTCAAACCTTAGTCAATCAATGGAAGCTACCTACATGGCTGTTTTTCTTCTGTCAGTCTTTCTTTACAATGCCCTAGTTTCTTGATTTAACCATATTTATATAAAGAATTAGACTTAACTGCAATGATAATTACTGAATGATCCAAGCTTGCCGCTATGACACCCGGCAGCCTTCGGATACAAGATCTTAGCAGCAAACAAGTATTTAGGCACTGCCTAATCCTACATTTGATCAGTGCCTGCTAATTAGGAAAACTGTCTAATTTTTGACAAAAATCTCAGGAGATACACACATGAATGCATACACACATATTTCTAATTACATGGCTGACTAATGAAAGAGAGAACATAAGCTACCTTTTGATAAGATGGCTCTCTAAGGGCCCTGCTAGATACTTGTCCAACCCCACCTTTTTACAAATAAGGAAACTGGGAACCAGAGAAATTAAGTGATGTGCCCAAACTAGTGGCAGACCTGGAAACATATATATCCCAAGTCTCCTGGTTTCCAGAGTTGTAGGCAATCCCTGATGTCAGGCTGCCCCTCAACTGATGAGTAGGGAGGGAAAACTCTCCTAAAAGAGAGAGACTGGAGCTGCACAAAGAAACTCACTCTGTTTAAAATCATCACGTGAGGGACTGTGGCATGTTAGTGACGGTAACCTGATTGCAGAGAAATCAGCAATCAGCATACGCCCCAAAACACAACCACATACATACAGGAAGGTATGTGAAGGCCCTCCCCCCATACGATGTCAGTCTAATTAACAAATTATCTGATGGTTATTTAACTCTAACTTGACCATTCAATGGCAATACAATGGGAGAATTTAGGAGGCGATATTCTTAAATTGGTAAAAAGCCAATATTTATTAGTTACTTTGTGCCAGGTTCCAAACACACATCATCTCATTTAATCTCCATAACGACCCTAAGAAGTGCTATTGTTATTATCTGCCTTTTACAAAGGACACGGCATTTTACAAAGTGAAAGTGACTTGCCTATAGATATGGAATCAAAGTCTAGACAATGTCATTCTAAATTCCTTGTTCTGAAACACTAAGACATTTTCGCCTTTGTTATTTTATGGGCTACACCCTCGCGTAATGTCTATGTTATAGTCTATTCTCAAAAAAAAAAAAGCCTCTCCTGAAAAGTTAAACCTTAAAACAAGAACTTACTTGATTTTCTAAATCAACGCCAAAATAATTTTGAAGAATAGACTTTTAAAATTTATTACTTTTCTTTACATATAATAGTTTGCCCAGTTATTTGGAGCTTTACACTTGGGAAAACTTAGCACTTTGTCATTTTAAACAAATCCTATGAGACATGACCATTACTAATGAATGGTCTTGTAATGTTTAGTGCAACTCTAACAGGCAGAATAAAAGCACAGTAAAAACACTGTAACTTAGGCCAAATTAAACATAGTGGTAATGCGGTTAACTCAAAAATTTGGTAACTACAAAATAAAAATATTTTGCATTTTTATGTTCTATTTGGGAATCCTGAACTCCAGATTAAGCAATGACTAAAACTGTTACTTTATAAATGGCATCTAGCAAATTAGTTATAAACTACTGAAGGAGTAAAAAATCATACTGCAACTATAGAGAGAATTTCTACAATCTTAAAAATAAATTAGTTTTACCCTCAAAGACTATTATATTACTAAAAGGATAACCCAAACTATTTTAAATCCTGTAAACTTTTGTTGAGAACTTCAGAAACATACTCTTAAATATTCAAATCACCACATTCTTCTGTAAGACAAAAGCATCTAAATACTATTTATATATTTTTACTTATTCATCAATCAATAGATATTTATTGAGTGCACTATTCTGAATTCCGGGGTGTATAACACCCTGAACAAGACCAAGTCCCAACCCTCATGGTATTTATGTCCTAGTTTGTGAGATAGACACTGTAAACAAATGTAGCATAATAGTTGAGTGTTCAGGAAAACTAGCCCAAATCCAAATTTTTGCTCCACCATTTACAGTTTATGTGAACGTGGATAAGTTATTTAACTTTTGTGTTAAGTAATTATGCTGGAGATAAAAATAAGCATAATTTAATGTAGTGATTAGTATATTTACAGGAAAATACATTTTTCTATATAATCAAGACTATCAGTGAATAAAAAAGTTAATCTCAGCATCTTTAAAATTATACTGTAAATATTGCTTTATAACTATCACACCAAAGAACTCCACTGATCAAATGCAAAAAATACCAGAAAAATCGAAAATCTTACGTACAGAGTGAATTGTACGTAATAATTCATTATGTACAGAGTGAATAACTCATTCTCAGGAAGCATCAAAGTTTTGGGAATCTCATAGCACAATACTATCCACAGTACAGTTTTATCTCTAACAATATAAACCTGTTCCCAGCTCAAAACTGGAGAGAAAATCTATATGACTTTATGGAAAAAAAATAATTAAATCTAGCAATGCAAAGAAGCACCTGTGTCATGGATTAAAAGAAATTAGGGTGAAACTCTGCTGTTTTCCTAAAATGGTTTATTTTAAGACACTCTCCTTGGGTATATCCTTCATATTTGTTCTTATGAATCTGTGACTGTGAAATCTTTGGAATGATTTTTGGCAAGCAGACCCCTGCTTGTCCTTATCAGAAATAGGATGTGATATCGGTAAAAATAAAAATTGTTCTGGCAATTTGGGCTCACAAATGGAAGTTCTGTAGGCATGATAATTTGGGGGTAATAACTCCCAGTGTTTTGATTTATAGATTTAAAAAATTGTGTAAAATGAAGACATGTGCAGCGATGTTTATTGGGATGCAAAGGTAAGGAGGCAGAATTTAGCCATTTTAATTCAGTTATGTATGAAGTCTTTGCATTTCAAGCATTTCTCAAAAGGTAAAGGAGTAAAGTGGATAACTCTGAGGGTTTCCTAAAGGCACATCAGCCTAATGTCATAATACAAAGGTTAGTTTTGTGGATATTCTCCCCTCTCCTTGAGTTGAAACATACTAAAGCTATATCAATAAAACCCTTTCTCGGGCTTCTGCACAAGCGAAGCCAGAAGAAAGCCCTTCAAAATCAGTATTTCAGGGTTGGTGGTATTTCCGCTCCATAAAAGCAAGTTGTTTTGATTAAATATACTAAAATAGTTTCCCAATTCAACTTTTTTTAAAAAATCAAGCGAATAAAATACGCAAGCTCATTTGGGAGCAAGGTGTTAGAGAGGAGAGATGCCGAGTTTTCACCTATCACTTTTAATTATAGTTATATTCTACTTTTGGACCTTTTTTACTTTCCCATTTTATAAATCAAAAAATACCAAAAGTTTACTTTATTTCCTGATATAATTTTAATTGGCATGTAATTGTTTCCAAAAATGGATGTATATAAACAACTATTTATGTTATCGTTTTGCCCTTCTTCTCTAAATTGTATCTTTAAAAAATACATAAACTATACATCTCTGTGTTAACTTATTATAGTCTTGTCAGTGGGTCCCCCCCCTTTCTTTTAGCAATTGTAATATTAGAAAATCAAGTGGCTTTTCCCTGTCAAAATAAAGATGTGTATAAAACATTTAAAAATGTACAGAAGAAAACACAGAAAACAAACATACCCTCCTAAACACACACCACCGTCATTTGATACATGTGATTCTAATTGCTCAACTAGCTAAGAGTTCCTACTGCTTTTGGGAATTACTTATCTTGATATTTTGGAAGACCAGTTCCCAAAAAAGAGAATTCCGTTGTGACTTAGCAATCTCACAAAGGTAATGTCAAAATAACATCACAAATGAGCGGACTTGTTTTTCAACCTACTTGAAAGCAGCTAGACACCATGCATTTTTCCAGATACTATATGCAATCAGCTATGATTAGCCACATTCTTAACTAGTTTCTTCACTTAAAAGTGGGGAAACAGGAAAACCAAGAATAATTACACAACTTTAGACTTGTTTGGTTATTTTGAAGTCAGGGGCCTCAGAGTCATCTCATAATGAGGGAATTCTTCTAATTATCTGCAGAATTCTAATAAAAGAAGGGGGCAGAAAATGAAACTTTGGACCTGATGCTGTGTTCTTGAAGCTTTTTACAATACTATGTCCATTCTGAAAACCATAGAAAAGATAGTAAATGAATAAAAGAAACAGAGGACAGGTAAAATCTCAAAGAGATAAAAAGAGGAAGCCAAACACCACAACAAAAATTAACAATAATCAGCCCAGGATGAGAATGGTAATTGTCTTCACTGTTATGATGATCCCTGATTGCTCCTGACAACACAAACTTAAAAATCATTTGAGCCCCATCAACAGTAGACTTTGCCACCTCACCTTTAAATAAAAAGTGTCAGTGTATACTTGTCATTATTTTTTAATTACCAAACCAGGATATATTCTGATTACAGTGATCATACTTCCATAAGCCACTACAGTTTCAATTAATAGTGATTAAAATCACACTTAAATATTCTGGAATTTCTAGGACTGCAAGAAATCAGATTTCTAAGTTGTGTAATACTTTCTATTTTTGGATAAGCCTACATACTTTCAGAAAGCATAAAATATATGCATATTTCCTAGACATATTCAAGATGCTCTTCTTTCTTACAAATTTAACTGTCCTGTTTCTCACTTGCATTTCCTTCTTTGGAAATAACTAAAATAACACTACTGTTAACTTTGAAACTGCTGTTTTACCATAAAATTAATATTATCCAATTTAGCCTAAAAAAGTACAAAATCCAAAAAAGTATGCCAAAAGAAAACATGACTTAGATTCAGATAAATTTGATCATACTCCAAGCAAAATAATTCCATATGACAGAATACAACT
The DNA here is from genome assembly GCF_949987535.1 of Balaenoptera acutorostrata. Classification (NCBI taxonomy): domain Eukaryota; kingdom Metazoa; phylum Chordata; class Mammalia; order Artiodactyla; family Balaenopteridae; genus Balaenoptera; species Balaenoptera acutorostrata. The sequence continues at coordinate 54,676,992 of NC_080069.1, read as the reverse complement.
TTCATTTAACCTGGGTTGTTAATTCTGTTCTCTAAAATTAGCATTAGACGATGCTATATGCATCTTAGTTGTTAACAAATAATAAATACCAATAAATCTTTTCCTAAATAATATGTTGCTACTGGAACAGATGTGTACCCCTTTTTATTTTGTAAGGAAATACATTTAAGGCATTTCCATCTAGGTCTTGGCTAGCTGACTACTCTGTTACTAGTTTGTACTCTAAATATTGCCCCAATTTTTATTTTACATTTGATATGTCAACACTGAAAATGTCTTCATCCTAATGAATACTATTTCTCTACTTTTACTGAATAAGCAAAATTTAAAATCTCCCATGAACTTGCAATGCTGAGTTCTTGATAGGCTCCTCAAGTTTATACTCCAATTTTCATCTTTTAAACTTTCATGGTATTTTAAGCAAATTTTAATACAAGGATCTATGCCACTCCTTCAATCAACAAAATTTAAGGTGTATGTTTCTGTTATAAGCACTTTGCTAGGTGCTGGCAATACAATCAGATTCTGATATTTCAAATATTTTTACAATGCAAATTGGTCACATTTTGTTATCCATTTTTCCAATTTATTTTGCAAATAGTTAAAATTAAACTCATGCAAATACCTTTTCTGTAAATTTTAAACATATGCTCATATAGTCACTTAACCCTTATCTCTCCTTATGGAAAATACCACTTTTTTGTTTTTCTTGCCTTAATTCAGCAATGATTTCGTATACTAAATATCTACCAGTGACTTTCCCACCTTCCTTCAACCTGCCTTTAAAAGGAACAATGGTCATCTAGGGCTAGAGACAAATGATACCTAAAATAACAGCAATAGCAACCAGGTATTGTATTCTTTTTTTTTTTTTTAACATCTTTATTGGAGTATAATTGCTTTACAATGGTGTGTTAGTTTCTGCTTTATAACAAAGTGAATCAGTTATACATATACTTATGTCCCCATATCTCTTCCCTCGTGTCTCCCCCTCTCCCACCCTCCCTATCCCACCCCTCTAGGTGGTCACAAAGCACCAGCTGATCTCCCTGTGCTATGCGGCTGTTTCCCACTAGCTATCTATTTTACGTTTGGTAGTGTATATATGTCCATGCCACTCTCTCACTTTGTCCCAGCTTACCATTCCCCCTCCCCGTATCCTCAAGTCCGTTCTCTAGTAGGTCTGCGTCTTTATTCCCGTCTTGCCCCTAGGTTCTTCATGACCTTTTTTTTTTTTTAGATTCCATATACATGTGTTAGCATACGGTATTTGTCTTTCTCTTTCTGACTTACTTCACTATGTATGACAGACTCTAGGTCCATTCACCTCACTACAAATAACTCAATTTCGTTTCTTCTTATGGCTGAGTAATATTCCATTGTATATATGTGCCACATCTTCTTTATCCATTCATCTGTTGATGGACACTTAGGTTGCTTCCATGTCCTGGCTATTGTAAAGAGAGCTGCAATAAACATTTTGGTACATGACTCTTTTTGAATTATGGTTTTCTCAGGGTATATGCCCAGAAGGGGGATTGCTGGGTCATATGGTAGTTCTATTTTTAGTTTTTTAAGGAACCTCTACACTGTTCTCCAAAGTGGCTGTATCAATTTACATTCCCACCAACAGTGCAAGAGGGTTCCCTTTTCTTCACACCCTCTCCAGCATTTATTGTTTGTAGATTTTTTGATGATGGCCATTCTGACCTGTGTGAGATGATATCTCATTGTAGTTTTGATTTGCATTTCTCTAATGATTAATGATGTTGAGCATCCTTTCATGTCTTTCTTGGCAATCTGTATATCTTCTTTGGAGAAATGTCTATTTAGGTCTTCTACCCATTTTTGGATTGCGTTGTTTGTTTTTTTGATATTGAGCTGCATGAGCTGCTTGTAAATTTTGGAGATTAATCCTTTGTCAGTTGCTTCATTTGTAAATATTTTCTCCCATTCTAAGGGTTGTCTTTTCATCTTGTTTATGGTTTCCTTTGCTGTGCAAAAGCTTTTAAGTTTCATTAGGTCCCATTTGTTTATTTCTATTTTTATTTCCATTTCTCTAGGAGGTGGGTCAAAAAGGATCTTGCTGTGATCTATGTCATAAGAGTGTTCTGCCTATGTTTTCCTCTAAGAGTTTGATAGTGTCTGGCCTTAAATTTAGGTCTTTAATCCATTTTGAGTTTATCTTTGGGTATGGTGATAGGGAGGGTTCTAATTTCATTCTTTTACATGTAGCTGTCCAGTTTTCCCAGCAGCACTTACTGAAGAGGCTGTCTTTTCTCCACTGTATATTATTGCCTCCTTTATCAAAAATAAGGTGACCATATGTGCATGGGTTTATCTCTGGACTTCCTATCCTGTTCCATTGACCTATATTTCTGTTTTTGTGCCAGTACCATACTGTCTTGATTACTGTAGCTTTGTAGTATAGTCTGAAGTCAGGGAGCCTGATTCCTCCAGCTCCATTTTTCTTTCTCACGATTGCTTTGGCTATTTGGGGTCTTTTGTGTATCCACACGTATTGTGAAATTTTTTGTTCTAGTTCTGTGGAAAATGCCACTGGTAGTTTGATAGGGATTGCATTGAATCTGTAGATTGCTTTGGGTAGTATAGTCATTTTCACAATGTTGATTCTTCCAATCCAAGAACATGGTATATCTCTCCAACTGTTTGTATCATCCTTAATTTCTTTCATCAGTTTCTTATAGTTTTCTACATACAGGTCTTTTGTCGCCTTAGGTAGGCTTATTCCTAGGTATTTTATTCTTTTTGTTGCAGTGGTAAATGGGAGTGCTCCCTTAATTTCTCTTTCAGATTTTTCATCATTAGTGTATAGGAATGCAAGAGATTTCTGTGCACTAATTTTGTATCCTGCTACTTTACCAAATTCATTGATTAGCTTTAGTAGTTTTCTGGTGGCATCTTTAGGATTCTCTATGCATAGTATCATGTCATCTGCAAACAGTAACTGTTTTACTTCTTCTTTTCCAATTTGGATTCCTTTTATTTCTTTTTCTTCTCTGTCTGCCATGGTTAGGACTTCCAAAACTATGTTGAATAATAGTGGTGAGAGTGGACATCCTTGTCTTGTTCCTGATCTTAGAGGAAATGGTTTCAGTTTTTCACCATTGGGGCATTGTATTCTTAACTAAGTCCTAGAAACTTATCCAACCCATTTTCTCAGTTATTCCAGAAGATACGTGTTATTTTTACATCACATGAGAAAATGAGATTCAGAACAATTACATGACTTGTTTAAATTCATACAGCTATTAAGAGGTAGAACTGGAATTTAAATCCAGGTCTGTAGAATCCCCAGGTCTATATGATTAGATACTACACTACATAAACATGAATGATCTCTCCTTTCCAATTGTATTCAGTAAAAGTGGCAGAATGAACAAGAAATGGCTGGGGAGTATTCTAATCTCTGGACATGGATGAAGGGGACTTTTTTTTGGAAAATCTATTATTTTCCAGGCAATGTGTGTGGTGTCCTTTTCCCTACACAGCCCGATGATTGTGGCTAATATGACCCCACAGTGGGAGGCAGAGGAGCCAGGCACCAAACCCAAGTCTGAATGGCTCCAATCCTATGCCTCTCTGTCCTATACTGCTCAGGGCTGTGGCATAGTGAGAGTGGGAAGTGGATGTGAAATCTCGTCCCAGCAGAGGATCACTGCAGTGTTGCACAGAGCGACAAGCATCATTTCCCTGAATGTTTTCCAACTGGCTATTCTGTGTGTGCAATGTTTTAGGATGAGGTAAGTTTTTTATGGAATTCTCCTTGTTAGTGATGTGGGTTGCACATTAGCAAAGGTTGGCTTTTTCACTGCCATAAAGTCAACAGAGGCTATAAATAGAACAAAGTATGCAACAAATTCTATAATACAAATAATGCAATTAAAACCTACCTGCAGAAGCCTAGGCAGAAGATGGTCTGATTCAATGCCAACATATATGTGCAGCAACTCCAAGAGGGAAACAGATTGGCAAAGTCGCATGACAAGTCCAATTGCATAAAAAGTGTCAACCACTGAATCTGTGTCCAGTGAATTAAAAATACAGACATGGTAAGTAAAACATAGATCACAACCCAAACCTATAAAGCACTTTGAAATACAGTTGAGACTCCTTACTTCCTTTTTCATAGTACATGTGAGAAATTTCCTAAATAGATTACTAAATTACAAAGACTATGTAACCAAAGAAAGCACTTTATATCATTGTACATTTTAATTGCTCCTCTTCCAGAACGGATTTAAAACTTGAAAAAGAAGGCTCCATGGCCAAAGCTAAAGCATTTATTCCCCATTTATGAGATCCTAAAGCAATCCCAGCATAAAAGTAAACAGCTAGACTCTAGACTACACCAGTGAAAACAGGCTGGAGGTGAGTTTATTAAAGAAGCTGCGGTGCCCACACCTTGTCCATTGACAAGAAAATGACAGAGATGAGAAAATACGATTTCAGAGAAGCTTTATGGAAATGAGATTAATGATGCCATGATATCAAATAACATCTTACATGTATCTAGCATTTATGGCTCATACATATGTAGTTAGTGCTTTCTGGACTTCTGTGAGTTTTAAACACTGGAACTTGGGCCCATTGCAGAGGGCCCAAAAGAAATACTGCATTTGGAGAGAGCTGAAATGGAAGGCAAACAAATGTTCCTCTAAATAGGATAAATGTGCTGGTTTAAATTTTAAAATGAAATCCCGCCACGTTAAGAATCTTCTAGGGAAGTCTTTGTTGTCTTCACTCCCTAGTGATCATTCACATGATAATACTTTATCAAACACAAAGGGTGTCTCTTCTCAGCAGCTATATGAGGTAGACATTATTATCATCCCCATTTCGTGATGATTCCTGAGGCACAGACAGTCCATGCTCTTATCCATGGCCCTGCACTTGCTATAAGAGAATTATCAGTCACACAGCTCCTTGAAGGAAGAAAGTAGCAGACGTTACTAGCCCAGGTGCTTGAGTGCTGTTGAGCTACTTAATTTATACATTGACTCAGGAACTGTACTGAATCCCACATAGTTCTTTTCAGTCTGCCTTCCATATGAATGGGTTGTGTTTCTTTAATTAATACGTAGCTTCTATAATTATAACGGCAGGATAACAATTAAGAAATAAGTACACTGCTGACTAAGGCATTTTTCCTACTGGAAAGGCCAGGCAGCATAAGAAAGAGTTCATGCCTTGTTACTCATGTTGTGAATGACCTATAATATGCCCTCAATGCCACAGCTAACTTCCAAGGTCTAGAAGTGATGTTTTTTCCTAAAAATATAAGGGAAGTTTTCCTAAGCCCTGTGTTTTCCTCTGCTTGAGGACTCCCAACACTCATAGTTGAAATTCAAGCCTCAGGCTGTATCTTTGGAGGTTCTTAACAAAGGCAAGAATTTATCTGTAGATTTGCAGTAAGAAAAAGCAACATAAAATGGTTTATGGTGCCACAGAAGTAGATTAATTTTCTTATTATACAGAAGTCTGAATTGATGAGCACAGCATGACTTTTCCCAGATATATCCTAGATGTTTGTTTTTAGCTGAAACCAGCAGTTGCTCAAATTGTCAAGTCATGCAACAGTTGTAAACTGTGATGACACTTACCCATGTGGGGATGGAACGTGAAAAGAATGTTATTTTGACAGTCAGAATGTTAAATGACAGTGATTCATTTTTTGGAAAACTGAAATGCATTTAAAATCTTTACTTTTTAGGAAAGTGGAGGAAGCTTATGACTGAAACCATTAATGCTAACTCCCATATAGGTGATGAGTCATCTACAAAGTGTGTCATTTTCTTATGGACACATTGCCCTTTAAAGGGACCAAATAGAAGCCTGGGGAATATAAAGTTTGTCTTTCATTTGTTAGTATTTTCCAGTTATCTGAAACCTGGGGAATAAAAAACAAGAGAAGAGGGGGCTTCCCTGGTGGCGCAGTGGTTGAGAGTCTGCCTGCCAATGCAGGGGACACGGGTTCGGGCCCTGGTCTGGGAAGATCCCACATGCCACGGAGCAACTGGGCCCGTGAGCCACAATTGCTGAGCCTGCGCGTCTGGAGCCTGTGCTCCGCAGCAAGAGAGGCCGCGATGGTGAGAGGCCCGCACACCGCGATGAAGAGTGGTCCCCACTTGCCGCAACTGGAGAAAGCCCTCGCACAGAAACGAAGACTCAGCACAGTCATGAATAAATAAATAAATAAATAAAATAAAAGAACGTGAATTAAAAAAAAAAAAACAAAAAACAAGAGAAGCATTGGTTAATTCCTGATTTCTCTGCAAAAAATGTTTTACTGGAACGTACAGATTTCCACAACACACACCGAATCTACTAAGGTTTGGTGCAGAACCAAAAAGGAAGAGTGAAATGGCACCACCCCAATGCCACGTCTATGTTTTCAGGGCAAATGCCTACTCGGGGGGAAGCCACATACCTTTCCCTCATCTTACCTCCCCCCCTCCTCCAAAAAGGTTTTGGTTTTTGCAGTAAGAACAAAGCATGCTTACTGAAAAATACGGTCACTACATTTTAGAGAAGTGAAGGCTATTAGGTGCAGTTCATAGAAGTTAAAAAAATTATTATAACCAGGACTAGATGAAAACGAGGATGAAAAGTTAAAAATCCAAAACTGTTTTGGGCTTTTACCTTTTCCAAATGAAAAGAATCTGACTGTCATATTTGTGACTATCCATGAGTGGCCACAGAACTGGATTAAGTAGTAGATGAAAAGATAGGCATTCTTCCTATACCTACAATAAATACAGGAAAATACTTCATTTAAACATATTAAACACTTCCTTTATAATCACCCTTTCAGCATTATACACATCTTTTCACTAACTTACTGGCCAATCTGAGCAAGCAAGAGACAACTATTCCATATCAGAGTCTTTTATTTGGTTTCCCCTCTAAACCCCATCAGATTTTGAAAGCACACACTATCTGTTAAAGTGACCATCCTGAGTTTGTTTAAAGACAAATATGGTTCTATTTCAAAATCCACTTTCATCTTTGATAAACCTCTAACCTTGCTGCTCCCCAAGGGATAAAAGTAAGCATTGCAAAGTAGGCTTTGAATATTTTTGAAAAGAAAATATGGACGGAGAGGGGCTGATGTGGTCGATACGTGTCCCTGCTAAGTGCAGAACTTGAACTTGATAACTAGTTTATAGTTACAAGAGGGGAGTAGCAATGGTGGCATTCCCAGGTGGTGGATAATTCCGTCATTGGACACACCTGCCTTCTGAATGCATTATGTGATAGGGGACAGTGTCTCACCACTGCCTATTATATTTTGCAAGAGCAGATAGCTTCCTTCACCAGACACACAGAGAAAGCAGTTTAGTCACTTGGGCCTGATATGGGAAGTCAAGCTGGCTTTTAAAATGGGTTGCTGGGGAGATGACTAAGAGAAAATTGACAGATACACGTTTGAGGGAGCTAGAGAAAGCACCGTTTGAAGCGTTGCCACTGGTTCGGAAAAGCGGTGGGAGTGGCCCTGCCCAGGGTAGACAAGATTTTTCTCCTAGTTGGAGATGTGAAACCTCTGGGAAATAAGGCAAATTAGTTAGGAAGCAGATACAGTGTAGCTTGATGATTTTACTTGGGCACCCCTACAGATGACTCAAGTACTACTAAATGAGTGGGAAAGAGGAATTCCTCCCTCAAACCTACAGCAGAATCACATGGCGCGTGGGTTAAACATACACATCCCAGGCTCTACCCTCATACCACTGAATCAGTTTTTCTGGAACTGGGTCCTGAAATCTACACAGGTGATTGGTGTTTCTGCAGCAGGTAGAGAAAGTCAAGGGAAGGGCTCCAGGTCGGCGGAGGGGGAAGAAAGAAAGAGAAAGACGGCAAGAGAGCGCACAAAAGGAAGGGTGGCCACGCAGCCCGTCCTTCCCATTTCCTCAGCTATAAAATGGGGGAAATAACAGTTACTCCTAGGGCTGTCGAGACAACTGAATTAGCTAATACCTGTCCAGAGCCCCAGGGAGTGTGGGGCGTAAGTTTGCTCGGGCGCTGGCCGGTGCTCCCCCAGCTCATCCGTATCGGCACCACCCACCGCCCCGTTCCCCACCCTCAACCCCGGCGGCCCCTCCTCCCGCACCCCCTCCTCTCCCTCCTCTGCCGAGCGCCCTACCTGGGCTGCAGCCAGGCGGGCAGCTCCACGGGTCCCATGGGCCGCCGTCTCCAGGCCCTCCACGCCGACCAACACCCGCCGGGAGCGCGGTAGGGGCGGCCGGGCGGCCTGGCGCGGAAGGGCGGGGCCTCTCCTCACGCAGCAATTTACCAAAAAAAAAAGTTCCTGAAGTTCCTGCGGCGGCGGGAGCCAGCGGCACCACCACTGGCACGCCGAGGCGCGGCAGGTGCCCGAGGCTGGGCCGGCCTGGCGGGGGCCCTAACACACCCCAGTCCCAAGTAAGGTGCACCAGGCTGCTTACCCGGCTTCCTAATCTTTGGGTTGAGACTCCGTTGCAGCCTTGTAGAAACGAACGGACCCTGACCCCTGACCCCGGAAGCGTGCAGTCAAGCCATCCCAAAGCCTCCTGGGATGCGTGAGCCCCAGGTGGCGCCTCTCATTACCCTCACCTGTGAGAGCGGTTAGGCTAGGACGATTGTGAGCACGCCTTCTCTAACACCTTTTCGGCCAAGAGGCCTGATTCCGTCAGTATCAGACATCCTTGCCCTCTCATTTCTCCTGGGTCCTCACTGATGCTTGCAAATCCTTTTTTTCACGTTGTGTTCATCTCCCTATCCTTTGCCCAACCCTCAGAAACCTCCTGATCACTCAGGCCTATGGCATCACTCTCTCCTTCATGCTCTGGTGACCCACTTCCTACTTTGCTGATAAGATCCAGACCATCTTCCAGCTTCTCTGCCCTCTAAGGGAAATATCCCCAAATAAATTTAAAACAAAACAAACAAAAAGCCAAGAAAGCACTTGCAAGTAAGCAGGACCATATACCCGATTTGGGGAGTTGGAAGGTAGTATCCCCATTTTAGCTAAAGGGAGTTGAACCTTTAAAAAATATGTTAAGGTGCTTGCCACAGGTCACATGACTGATAAATGGCAGTATTAGAACCTCAAGGTTTTTGCTTTTGTTTTTCCATTAGGCTAGCTATAGTTTCCTTCCTCCTGGTCCATTCTGACCTGGTACCTCATCTCTCCATTTCTCTGCACCTTCCCTCACCCCCTGCCCTGGGTCGGAAGTTCACCACTCTCCTGCATTCACCAGTCCCTTCTCAAAGTCATTCCATCAGTTATTACCCACAGCTGCTTCTTGCATCGCCATCCTGTCCTTTCCACTGTCTTTCACCACAGTTTAGGAACATCTTCAAATCTCTCCCACCCTAGAATTAAACATTTTATTCTTTCTGTTTCTCTCTGGATGTAGTTTTCTCTCTCCTTTTTCTCATAACTCCCTGCCCGCTCTCATAATCAGATGCTTCTTTATTTCTTACCATCTTCCTCATCCATAACACCTTACTGTTTAACTTTCCTTCCCAACACTCTCCAGAAACTGTTCTCTCAGGGAGGCTGCCTTGATTTCTTCCCTGAGTCCCCATTCTGCACTCAGTGTGTAGATGACCCCACACAGTTCTTGCTCTTGGGGAGCATTTGATGTATAGAGGAAACTGATTTACAAGCAAACACTGGTGGCTAAGCAGTCATCAATGTCATCAGTGCCCAGGCCAAGCAGCAAGAGAAGAATAAAGTCCTGGATGGCCTGGAATGGGGCGAGAGGAGAAGGCAGAAAGCGACCCTTTATCATAAAACACAGACCCTGCATCTACATCCTCCCCCCTCCTCTCCTTCCACGAGTCTACTGCATTTACCAGCTTCACCTCTCCTCCCTGTGCCTCTGCATCTCTGCATGGTAGACTTTTCTCGCCTTCTGTCCTTTCTCTCTCTCTAGTTGGCTCCTCTTCTCCAGCTCTATTTCCTCTCAGGTCTGCCCTGGGCCATCTTTTCCCTTTGCCACCATGTTATTCCTCAGCACAGACATCTCCCCACACGGCTTTATCTCCACGCAGATAATGGCTGACTCTATTATCTTCAGCCTCTGTTGTTTTTTTTTAATGAACATTAGCTCTGGCCTTTCAACAGCTTCTGGATATTTCTGCATGAAAATCCCATTGTAACTTCCAATTGAATCTATTTATAATAAGCATATTGTCTTTCTTCCCATATCATTATCTAATTTCCTGCAGGGAGACCACGGTTTTCCTAGTCATTCGGGTTTAAAATTTAGGAGTCATCATTAAGTCTCCCCATCCAATCTAATTCTATTGATAGAATTATTCTGTTGAGATCACTAGCATTCCACTTCTGTTCCTTATACCCAGAACCCGGGTAAAGGAGACACAAAAAGAGCTCCTTTTTACTTGCCAAAGAACAAACCCAGAAACAAACAAAAAACCTTTCAAATCAAGAAGTTAGGGAATTCTACCTTGTTTTCCAAGGAATCAGTGCAGAGGGAGCTTATGAGAGAACATTTTGAGTAGGAAGTGCATTTCTCCCTTTTCCTTGGCAGGGCCTTAGGGCAGGTCCTCTTCAGGTTCTGCCAGCATTACCAAGGCAGACTTCACCAGCCTCCCTGCCCCCAGTTTCTCCTCCTTCTACCCAGACTACCATACATTAGTTGAAGCCTGCTGGAAGTTTTTTTTTTTTTTTAATTTTATTTATTTATTTATTTATGGCTGTGTTGGGTCTTCGTTTCTGTGCGAGGGGTTTCTCTAGTTGCGGCAAGCGGGGGCCACTCTTCATCGCGGTGCCTGGGCCTCTCACTGTCGCGGCCTCTCTTGTTGCGGAGCACAGGCTCCAGACGCTTAGGCTCAGTAATTGTGACTCATGGGCCTAGTTGCTCCGCGGCATGTGGGATCTTCCCAGACCAGGGCTCGAACCCGTGTCCCCTGCATTGGCAGGCAGATTCTCAACCACTGCGCCACCAGGGAAGCCCCTGGAAGTATTTCTTAAAACACAGTCCTGATCCAGCCATTTTTTTCTGGTCAAAATTCTTTGTGGTTCTCTGTTGCCTGCTACAGTCATATCTCATCTTGCCTCTAAGCCGATCATACGCTGACATCTCATACCACCCTATCCCCCACCAATTACAGCAACTCACCATTCCATGACCACACCAGGCATTTTCTGATCATCATGTGTACCTATGTGAAACTTTTCTCCTCCTTTGAATTTCTCTTCTACTTCTTCCCCTTCAGCCCAAAGTTCTACTCATTCTTTAAAGCCCTTCCCAGAGCTTCTTCTGGGAGATACACTGGTCTAATGGATGTCTATGATGGCACTTACTTACCTTAAGATATTTTTACTGGGGTTCCTGCCTACTCAACTAAATTGTGAATTCCCAGAGGGCGCTACCTCTTACTTACAGTAAGAATTTGACATACTTTAACTTCTATGAACAAAGTCTCTTTTGCCAAAACTACATGATTCTTGGGAGCATTGAATAGGAAAATGTATAGATGAGAATGTATAAAAGTACTTAGTACAGTGCTTGACATGATAGGTATCCAAAAATGTCAATTATCTACTTGTACAGGAAAAGTCAGAGGTCGGGATAGTTCAAGTAACTCAAAATTAACATGTTCTTGCCTTTAGAAGGAACTTTAACACTATTTGAATATGTCAGTGTTGTTTTCCTTGGGAAAATGTTTAAATTTGTTTTCATCCCTAGGAACACCATTTGGGAAACTAAAGCCTTGAAATATATTTCATGGCAGTAGCAGATTAGCTCAAGATTTTTTTTAAACCATACATAAAATGTAATAAGCTACACTATTTCACAATGATCTTCAGAGAAATTAAATCCAGTGGTTGAATATCCTGAGTTTGGACATTTAACCATCCATCTATCCATCATCCTGTTCCTGCATTTTTTCCCTCCCATTCCTTGGCAATCTCATTTTTGAATGCCAATACTTCATGTGATATTCACTGAGAGCAGAGATTCTGGAAAAGTGCCCCATTGCCCCCTTCTTCTTCCATTACCTACAAAGGGCACTATAAGGAAACAGTTATACTCTGATAACTTTCAATTCTAGATTTCCTTTTTATTTCAACCACCTGGAATTTTCAGGGATCACAACCTCTCTTTCTTCCCACTCCCAATCCCATAGCACAGTTTGGAAATTACACAAGCTGCTAGATCCATACATAACCCTAGCGATTATGTAGTCCAATCTTATTGTTTCACAGGCACCAAAACTCTAGTTAAAGCTAGGCTGAGATCTCTTTCCACAGCATTGTGCAAAATTTCAGCTGTATTTGCCCAGTTATCTTATCTTACTTGGGCATTAATCATAAATAGTCATGTATTGTAATCTTTGCCTGGACACGCTCTCAGCCTCTATTACCACTCTTTTCCAGCTGATCCAAAGCATTGCTTTTACTTCTCTGCTAGAACTTTAACTATTCATCCTTTAAATGTCTTCCCCCTTTGCGACTCCATTTAGAAGACCAAACCCTGGACTTCTTGGTCATCATTATTCCCCAATCTATCCTCTGTCTTATTGCAAGACAAATGTGTTTAAGTGTGTAATTGGTTCATTCAGCCATGCAGGCGCCATTATAAAATCTCTTAGTTCACATGATTATATTATTGATTATAAGCTATATGTGTTTTACAGTGCTTTCTATGAGTTCTCTCACTTAATCCTCAGAGCAACCATATGAGGTGGGTGGGAACTGTCTTTTTTTTTTTTTTTTTAAAGGGAGGAGATATGGGGATATATGTATACATTTAATGCAAATTAAAACCACAATGAGATATCATTACACACCTATGAGAATGGCCAAAATTAAAGAGACCCACCATATCAAGGCTGAGAGGGAACTCAATCCATCCCTTTGCAGCCTTCCTACAACCAGCCCAAATCTCCTAAGCCAAAAGGATGCCTCTAGCAGGCTAGGAGGAAAGTGACATACAAAGAAATGCAAAAGAGAAAGTCACATTAGTATAATTCCAAACTGTTATTCCTGTTATATACAGTTAAGGTTTTATTTAAATTCACATACAATTTTCATTTCTATTTATTCTTGTTCCATGCCATTGTCTATGATTACTGAAAACTGCTTTTCTTAGAATAATTCATTTTACAAACTACTTAGAGGAGTCACCCACAGAAAAACAACTTAATATGGTAATTTTTGAGATCAGATTTAGTTTTATAATGATGGAAACATTATTTGGGTCACAAATATAAATACTTTCAAGATCATTTTTATATTGATCTCTTTAGATAAAATTATTTTTGTTTCCATTATATCCAAATCACTTTAAAGGCAGGGTTGCTTTTTGATAGTCTAAGGTAAGAGATTTTAAAAATGAATTAGGCTTTAAAAATTTAAGACTTTTTGACTGTATCATATGTACACAGAGTCAAGAAACAAAACGGCAACATCTTTTGTCATCATTTTTTGAATAAAGAAATTACAAAACAGGGCTTCCCTGGTGGCGCAGTGGTTGAGAATCTGCCTGCTAATGCAGGAGACACGGGTTCGAGCCCTGGTCTGGGAAGATCCCATATGCCACGGAGCAGCTGGGCCCGTGAGCCACAACTACTGAGCCTGCGCGTCTGGAGCCTGTGCCCCGCAACGGGAGGGGCCGCGATAGTGAAAGGCCCGCGCACCGCGATGAAGAGTGGCCCCCACTTGCCGCAACTAGAGAAAGCCCTCGCACGAACCGAAGACCCAACACAGCCAAAAATAAAAATAAATAAATAAATAAATAAAGTAGCTATTAAAAAAAAAAAAAAGCTTAAAAAAAATTTAAAAAAAGAAATTACAAAACAAAAGAGATAAAGTCAAAATAAACAATCTAAACACTTATTAATTCATCTAAAAATTATTGAATTTTACTGGATGCCTAAGTAGATGAGCATAGGTCATATTGTGCATTTATGTAGCTTAATAATGGTAGGAAATGCTGATTCCAAAGGAAAACTGACCAGAAAGATTCCTTCCTTGAAAAATGAATTTCGGAAAAACAAAGGTCTTTCTTCTCAGATTATTTTATTCCATATTGCCTTCTCAATGTTGGCTATTCTGTTAGTTGAGGGGGATTAGATAAGAAGATCATAGAGATCTCCATGATCTGGTTCTGATATTCTATAAACTCACAATTTATTCTGTATCTCAAATACATATTTTCTATAAATGCTGTCCCTAGAAAAGCCATCAGCTGTAAGTGATGTCAATGTTCGTACTTCTTTATTCATGCATTGGTTTGATACTTTCATTTTGCTGCTTGTGTATACTTTCCACAGAATTAGTGTTTGTTTATCAAAATATATTGTGCTTGACCTTGTGCTGTGTGAGCTCTTATTGGCTGTTTGGGAGACTGGATGAATTTAAAGACAAAAAGACACATTCTCCATCCTGAAGGTGTTTCTAAACCTCAAGGTATTTTAAAAAAAAATTTTTTATTGAAATATAGTTGATTTACAATGTTGTGTTAACTTCTGCTGTACAGCAGTGACTCAGATATACACATTCTTTTTTATATTCTTTTCCATTATGGTTTATCCCAATATATTGAATATAGTTCCCTGTGCTATACAATAGAACCTTGTTGTTTATCCATGTTACGTGTAATAGTTTGCATCTGCTAATCCCAAACTCCCTCAAGGTGTTTTTAAATGGCTGGTGTTTTTGTTGTTGTTGTTGTTGTTTTAACTATGCTCAGAAACAGAAAGAAACAGTTTCAGGGAGCAAGGAATTTTCAGTCAGAAGACCCGGGTTCAAGTCTCGATTTCACTTCTGTGTGATGAAGAGACAAAAGATGAGGAAGAGGATCAGACTCTTGTGAACCCGGACGCGTATACCTCGGATCTCCATTTTCAGGTGAGCAAAGACCGCTATGGAGGGCAGCCACTTTTCTCAGAGAAGTTCCCCACGCTTTGGTCTGGGGCAAGAAGTACTTATGGAGTGACAAAGGGGAAAGTCTGCTTTGAGGTCAAGGTAACCCAGAATCTCCCAATGCAAGAAGGCTGCACAGAGGTTTCTCTCCTTCGAGTTGGATGGTCTGTTGATTTTTCCCATCCACAGCTTGGTGAGGATGGATTCTCTTACGGTTTCAATGGACGAGGACTCAAGGCAGAGAATGGGCAGTTTGAGGAATTTGGCCAGACTTTTGGGGAGAATGATGTCATTGGCTGCTTTGCTAATTTTGAGGCTGAAGAAGTAGAACTTTCCTTTTCCAAGAATGGAGAAGACCTTGGTGTGGCATTCCGTATCAACAAGGAATCCCTGGCTGACCGGCCCCTCCTACCCCATGTCTTCTGCAAAAATTGTGTTGTAGAATTAAATTTTGGTTAGAAGGAGGAGCCCTTCTTCCCACCGCCGGAAGAGTTTGTGTTCATCCATGCCGTGCCTGTGCAGGAGCGCGTGCGCACTGCAGTCCCCCCCAAGACCATAGACGAGTGTGAGGTGATTCTGATGGTGGGACTGCCTGCATCTGGAAAGACCCAGGGGGACTGAAATACGCAAAAGAAAACCCTGAGAAAAGATACAGTATCCTGGGAGCTGAGACTGTGCTCAATCAAATGAGGATGAAGGGGCTCGAGGAGCCACAGATGGACCCCAAAAGCCGAGACCTTTTAGTTCAGCAAGCCTCCCAGTGCCTTAGTAAGCTGTTCCAGATTGCTTCCCGGACAAAGAAGAACTTCATTCTTGATCAGTGTAACGTGTACAGCTCTGGCCAATGGCGGAAGCTATTGCCGTTCAAGACTTTCTCTCGGAAAGTGGTGGTGGTCGTCCCTGGAAAAAGAGGCTGCAGCTGAGGAAGGAAGTGGAGGGAGATGATGTGCCTGAGTCTATAATGCTGGAGATGAAAGGTGGGCTAAACTCTACAAGTTAGGGGTCCTGTCCTTGGTCCATGCACACCTCACTAGAGCCTCTTAGCACCTGGAGGATTCTCCACATGTAAAGTGTAAATCTGTGGAATAAATTAATGGGTGTGATCACTTGAAGATTAATGAATGAGCAGAGTGAATGGTTAAAAAAAAAAAAAACTACCAAGAGATGTTTCTGAGGACACATACAGCTTTTGATGTATACACAGGAGAGATGTGAACTCTTCATTTAGCAACAGAACTTTTGAAAGGTGGAAGCGCTAAGAGATCACAAAAACCAAATGGCTACTCCCAGGGGTACCATTTCTGAGGAGTGAACTTTTCTGAGAAGCTCTTTCTCTCTTCACTCAACAGGATCAGTAAGATGCATTGGCTCTCTTAGCGTAGTGAGAGAGATGAACAAAGAGAAAACTGATTGTGGGAATAGGGGAGACCACAGACTGTGGGAGAAGTTCACAATTGAAGGGAGGCCACCACTGGCCATGAGATGATCTGAGTCAGTGTGTGGTCACTGAGCCATGAGAACCAAGGTGACTGTATTCCTTTCCTAGGGCCGTAACAAAGTACCACAAACTAGGTGACTTAAAACAACAGAAATGTTTTGTCTCACAGTTCTGGGGGCTAGAAATCCAGAATCGAAGTGTTGGCAGGACCATGATCTATCTGAAGACTGTAGAGAAGGCTCCTTCCTTACCTCCTCCTAACTTCTGGTGGCTCCTGGCAATCCTTGCCTTGTAGGTACATCGCTCCACTCTCTGCCTCCACCTTCACATGGCCTGCTTCTCTGTGTGTCTGTGTCCAAATTTCCCTGAATAAAGTGATATTGAGAATGTGGCCCCAAGCCTCACATAGACTTGAAGACAACACTGAATGAATACACATCAGTGATTTATTATTTATCATTGCTGGGCTTAGGTGGAGAGCAGGAAGTCTAAGAAGGGGGAGGACTTTCTGTACCTGTCAGTGTGTCAGGTCTGGTAGGAGTGCATCTCAGGAAGTCCTGCCCCACCTTTCTCCCTTTCCCTCACTTCTCCTTATCTGCCATCATCTTTATCCCAATGCTTTCCTTTGTTCTCCTTCTCCCATGAAATCACGTGTAATGTCCAGAATAGACGGAAGGCATGCTCAGGATTGGGATGATGGCTAGGGTGGAAGGTGTGTTCCTGTCCCAGATTAAGTTTAGGACTTATTGAGAACAGAAATTGCCAATTTTGTCATCATGGTCACAATCTTCTTTTATCAGCTGATAGCCCTACTATCAGCTTCCTTCTGCATTGTGAGGTTATCATAAAGATCATTTAAGATAACTATTTTCTCTGTCAAATGAAGCAGTTGGAAGATTACCCTTTGAAGAAAGTTATAAAAATACTAAATTTGGGGAGACCTTCAAGGTGGTGGAGGAGTAAGACGTGGAGATCACCTTCCTCCCCACAAATACATCAGAAATATATCTACATGTGGAACAACTCCTACAGAACACCTATTCCTACAGAACGCTGGCAGAAGACCTCAGACTTCCCAAAAGGCAAGAAACTCCCCCACGTACCTGGGTAGGGCAAAAGAAAAAAGAAAAAACAGAGACAAAACAATAGGGACGGGACCTGTACCTCTGGGACGGAGCTGTGAAGGAGGAAAAGTTTCCACGCACTAGGAAGCCCCTTGACTGGCGGACACAGTGGGTGGCGGAGGGGGAAAGCTTCAGAGCCACGGAGGAGAGCACAGCCACAGGCGTGCAGAGGGCAAAGCGGAGAGGTTCCCGCACAGAGGCTCGGCGCCGAGCAGCACTCACCAGCCCGAGAGGCTTGTCTGCTCACCCGCCGGGGCGGGCGGGGCTGGGAGCTGAGGCTCGGGCTTCGCTCGGATCCCAGGGAGAGGACTGGGGCTGGCAGCGTGAATACAGCCTGAAGGGGTTAGCGCACCACAGCTAGCCGGGAGGGAGTCCGGGAAAAAGTATGGAGCTGCCGAAGAGGCAAGAGACAATTGTTTTGGGGTGCCCGAGGAGAGGGGATTCAGAGCACCGCCTAAATGAGCTCCAGAGACGGGCGCGAGCCACGGCTATCAGCGCGGACCCCAGAGACGGGCATGAGACGCTAAGGCTGTTGCTGCCACCACCAAGAAGCCTGTGTGCGAGCACAGGTCACTATCCACACCTCCCCTCCCAGGAACCTGTGCAGCCCGCCACTGCCAGCGTCCTGTGATCCGGGGACAACTTCGCCGGGAGAACGCACGGTGCGCCTCAGGCTGCTGCAACGTCACGCCGGCCTCTGCCGCCGCAGGCTCGCCCCGCCTCCTCCGTACCGCTCCCTCCCCCCGCCTGAGTGAGCCAGAGCCCCCGAAGCAGCTGCTCCTTTAACCGCGTCCTGTCTGGGTAAAGAACAGACGCCCTCAGGTGACCTACACGCAGAGGCAGGGCCAAATCCAAAGCTGAACCCCGGGAGCTGTGCGAACAAAGAAGAGAAAGGGAAATTTCTCTCAGGAGCAGCAGATTAAATCTCCACAATCAACTTGATGTACCTGCATCTGTGGAATACCTGAATAGACAACAAATCATTCCAAAATCGAGGCAGTGGACTTTGTATGATTTTGTCTGTGTAGATTTTCTTTTACCATTTGTCCTAGTGTTCTATCTGTCCGTTTTTTTTTTCTTCTTAGTATAGTTTTTAGCGCTTCTTATCATTGGTGGATTTGTTTTTTGCTTTGGTTGCTCTCTTCTTTCTTTCTTTTCTTTTTACTTTTTACTTTTTTATTTTTAATAATTTAAAAAAATTTTTAATAACTTTATTTTCTTTCCTTCCTTTCTTTCTTCCTTCCTTCCTTCCTTCTTTCCTTCCTTCCTTGCTTCCTTCCTTCCTAGACATGGACAGATAAAATAATTTGCAAGGCTGAAAATTCAGGGGTAGTGATTTGCAATCAAACTTCTAATTGTGGTCTTGGGGACATACGAAGGTTCATCTTTACGGAAGAGGAGCCCAAGTGAGTGAGATGGCCATATCTTTCAAGTGGTTGTAAGAGGCCACAAATGTAAACAGAAAACCTTTATCTCAAATACAAAATGACATCAGGATCCTAAACTAAGCAGTCCTAACTACAGGGCAAGTCAGCACCTGCTTCACCATGAATGAAAGGGGAACTTCCATCTCTTTGTATTTTTACTGTCTACCCTCCACAGTAATGTGGTACGTGTGCCTGCCTTTGCTTAGCTAGCAGTGGAAAACCACTTCCCCTCTCTGTGGCCTTGAAAATGACGACCACATGTTGTTCCAGTCTTTTCTCTCCGTTTTTTTTTCAGGTCTTAACTCATGATTGCCTTCTGGGTTTCCGTGATGGTGAGGGAATGTTTTCAATTGAAACAAGAGTTCCTGCCAAAACGAAAGAACATGAAAACATGATTCTTCATCACATATTTGGTAAATCCCCTGCTCTCCATTTGAAAATCAGAATTTGGGGGTTAAATTACAAGAGCACTTTCAAGTGCTGCTTTTTAAAAAAAACTGTCTATCTAAAATCACAGGCAATCTTTGTATGAGCGTGAGTATTAAGACTGTTTAAATGCGATTTATTGAGGAATACTTTTGAATGGAACCATTTCTTTCTCCATTAAAGAATGTACTGAAATAAACACTGTAATTAAATCATCGTTAAACTATTATGAAATGAGCTGATTTCATTAGAGCATTCTAAGTTGTGGTTGCTGGTACACATTTTAAAACAAATCCTTTTTACTAATGATAAGAAAAGATGACTCTCAAGTTCTTACGTGTTAAGGATTCCTTTGATGGTACCAGGAAATTCTAATCTTAGAATAACTTATTTTTTCCATCAATTCCTTCATTCCTGCTTATCATCAACATGAAAGTCGGCTTGTATTTAACATAATGGAGACATGTGTGCTAATGAAAACTTTAGCTTTCCTCTTTTCAGTCTTATGTATTTTCTTTTTACTAAGGCTTAATCTGTGTTTGAGTAGAGGTGAGTAGCCGATGTAGCCAATGGTAACAATAGCTAACATTTGTCTGGCACTTCCTGTGTATAAGGAATTGTGCTAGGGACTTACATATAATATCTCATACCTTAAATCTTAGAGATAGATCATTTCATTAGCCCATTTTTAATTTATTTTTTTAATTGAAGCATAGTTGATTTATAATGTTGTATTAGTTTCTGGTGTACAGCAAAGTGATGCAGCTATACACATTTATATACATATTCTTTTTCATATTCTTTTCCATTATGGTTTATTACAGGATATTGAATATAGTTCCCTGTGCTATTCAGTAGGACCTTGTTGTTTATCTATCTTATATATAGTAGCTTGTATCTGCTAATCCCAAACTCCTCATTTATCCCTCTCCCCGCTTTCCCCTTTGATAACCACAAGTTTGTTTTCTATGTCTGTGACTCTGTTTCTGTTTCATAAAGAAGTTCATTTGTCTCATATTTTAGACTCCACATATAAGTGATATCATATCATTAGCCCATTTTTAAATTGATGAAGCTGAACCTCAGAGAGATTAAGAAATTTGTCCAAAGTCACATAATTTATGTGCTGACATAAATATAAGGATTGCTATATAGATATCCTTATATTTGTTTTAATCCAGACTTTTTGCTTTAAACCTATTAAAAAACAGCACGAAAAGTCCTTTACATTCAATTATAATTTTAAAGAGAGGTGGAAACCAGGTAAAATGGGAAATCTTTGAGTGATAGAACTAAAATTCATAGGCTCAAGCGGCTTCTGTTTGCTTCACCAGATAGGGAACCTAGTCATGGGTGTCAAGAAGGACTCATCTCCATTCTCTGCACTTCAGCCACTCTCTCATAGCTCTGTGACTACTGTTATTATCTTGCCTTCTAGCTGTCTTCTCCAATGAGACTGAGCTCCCCAAGGGCAGGCACGGTGTCTTGAATGTCTTGCATATGACAAGCTGTCCAATTCACATGTATAGAATGAATAGTGAATAAAGAAATGTGCAGGAAGTTAAGGATGCTCAGTTGTCCCTCATAAGAATGTGTACTAAATACAGTCCCCATCTCCCTGTTAAGAAATGAAGAATTACTAAATAAAACCATTGTCTGAGCCTATTAAAGTTTTGCATATCTTTGAATCTTGCCTCTGCTACTTATTAACGCCTTGACTTAGAGTAAACTATTAAAGTTTTTAGTACTCAGATCTCTAATCTACTCTTTGGAGAGCCTATTTTTTGGAATTAAAATGCTGTATTGAGAAAGATGTGATATATGTAGAAGGTATTAAAACTAGATGGTTAGTTATTTTGGCCAGGAGGGAAATAATATTACAATTAGTTAAGGATCATTGTTTTGGAGCACCTGCAAACTTTGATACTGCATGATCAGACCTGGGGAAAAATCTACGAAAATATATTTTCTCCTATTTTGGTCAGTTAATGGTGGGCAAGGTTACTGATAGGCCATCCTCTATTGGAGGCAAAATGTGTTTCACACACAACCAGGTAGGTTACCACTTAGTGTCACAGCCAGGTGCATTTGGACAATGGGTTCCACCGGGGCAGTGTTCTCCAAGTTGATCAATGACAGCAGTTTATTAAGATCAACAAATCAGAGTTGCAAATTGTTCTCCCACTGCTTCCCTCCACTACTATTTTCTCTGAGTTATTACCATTTATCACTTTCAGCAAACCAAAAGGAAAAAGAAAGGAAGAAGAAAAAATCAGGAGAGTTTTTAGACTTGTTGATGAAAAATGTGTTACCGATGAGTGAGATGATGTCTCCTTGGAAGTTATCACAGCTTAATAGTCCATCGCACTTGCTCAGAACCTTCAAAAGACTTTTTGGTACTGTCTCAGTGTCTCTCAATCACTCAGCCTGTGGGCTGCCTGTGTTTTTCTATTCCCAAGTGATGATCAGAAGAGGGAAGACAGGTTCATTAGGAACTGGTAACAGCGCTCTGTGACAAGACATCTAAAAATGGAATGCTGTCCCTGTCATCTTTTTCATTGTGGTGTTTATTTGCTTGAGCTACCAGGGAATGGGAAGTGAGAGTCAGCCTAAAAGTCCAGTGTGGGGCACCAAACCTAAAATGATTTCCAGTGGGAGGCTGGGTTCAGGCAACAATGTCTGTGAAATTGTATGATGAAAGACAGAAACTTTATTGCACGTGGAGTCAGAATATGACGTGTCCAGTCCATTTTTTTCTTTCTAAAAATACATTTGAGATGTGGCTTCACGCTAAGTTCTGTCTTTTTGGCCAACCAAACATGCTGTTGTTTTTACTGACATAGAAGAGAGTAATTGAGCTATCTGGGATTTTGTGCAAATTTTATGAAATTCTACCTTGGCATAAAGATTGCGGTGCTTTGTAATAAAGGCTCCCATATTTCAGCAAGGGAAGACAGATGGTAATTGTCTGTAAAGAGAAAAAAAAAAACCTTCCATATTTAAGCTCTTACTTGTGCCCAAAAAGTCCTACACAGATAGCGACGCAGAATGAAATTGTCCACCACCACCCCTTCACACATGCCTCCCCAAGACAACTGACCCTGGGGTGAAACCAAGGGTTTAGGATGAAGCAATTTAAAAATGGAAACTTCTTTGTTGATCATCATAGAAAGCATTATAATGAAGCCCAGAGAGGCTGAGCACTCTTGGCTTAATAAGTCCAATGTTATTAGGCCCTAAGAAGTAAGAACAAAGTTAAGTAAATAGAAAGAAAACGAATCTCTCATGCAGACCACATTTATCATTTCAGGGGTAGGGTGTACAGTAGAAAATTAATCCATGGGATTCAACTATGTTGGATTTTAGGAGAGCTCAAGTTGCAGCCCAGGGGAAGAAGCTAATATTGAATATTATCTCCCTCCCCGAGTGTGTCTCCCCTTCCTCAACAGATGCTAAGATCCACACAGAGTCCAATTGGTCTGAGGCCTATTCCCCAAATATATTCTTGTCTTTTAAACTATTTATAAAGTTTACAACAAATATGATGGAAGGGATGGTTTTAACAGACTATGAAGATCTTTATGGCATTTTTAGTTGACTGGTTTTCATCTTGGCTTCATAGCAGTATTTCAAGGAAAGTTGAAGTTGTCTGTGCCCCTGTCTACTGCAGCTGGGGGAAGCTGAGGTGGGAGAGGGGACCCTCTTTCATGGCAAAACCTGACAGAAAAGTCGATAAACTTCCACCCCACACAAAGAAGTACCTAGGGGAGAAGACAAGGAGGTATTTCATCTTCCCCTATATGATGTTATGAAATATGTCCCTCCCCAATTTAAATGCTGAAGTCTTAACCCCCAATACCTGAGAATGTGAACTTATTTGGAAATAGGGTTGTTGCAGATATAATTAGCTAAGTTGGAATGAAGTCATTTACTGGAATAAGGTGGGGCCCCTAATCCAATAAGACTAATTGTCCTTATAAAAAGTGAAAATTTGGTTACAGACATGCACACAGATTTCTCAGCATATAGAGATGAAGACCGAGATCAGGATGATGCAGCAGAAGTCCAGGAATGCCAAAGATTCCTACAAACCACGAGAAGTTAGGAGACAGGCACAGGGCAGATTCTCTTTCACAGCCCTCAGAAGGAACAGACCCTGCCAACACCTTGATTTCCAACCTCTAGCCTCCAGACTGAGAAAGTAAATTTCTGTTGTTCTAAGCCACCCAATTTGTGGTACTTTGTACAGCAGCTTTAGCAAACGAATACAACCTGCCACCAAAGTCTGAATTTCTCCAGGGTTAAGAGATAGCCATCTGCAGGTGAGAGAGGGGACATTGAATAAAACTGTTACAGCCTCACTAGATGAGCCAGAGAGCAGGGTACATGACCTACCCCATTAGTTGAAAGCTTGGCAATACCTGCCACTGAATGGGAAAGGCTTCTCGGTGCTCCTAGGAAAAGCAATTGAAATGCAATCAGACAGGAACAATACTCTGTCTTGTATAGAAATAGATTTATACCTTGCATGTATATAGAGGATGTTAATCTCTTCAGATGACTTCTTGTGCCCAACCTGTCATCCATAGCCCCTGCTTTAGAGACCCCTCATTAGATTTATGGTGAGCTGAGAAGAGGTTCTAGGGTTATAGGGGTGTTTTATTAATAACACCAACTGTTGTTTCTCAGTCTGATTAAGAATTATAATTTCATTCATTTCAAAAATTAATCCCTGTGATGATGGCAACATTGGAATGAAGTTGTGAATATGAAGAGAAAAGAGCATATTAAGGCTGAGAGGATTATGCAGAACTGAATTCCCATCTTATGTGTCTATAAACTGACCTCTTCTCAGTCCTAGTTCAGGCCCACCATCCCCTCGTGCTCAGACTCTCAGTAGCCTCTTGACCTCCATCCCCAACCTGCTCTAATCCACCCCTTCCAGCTGTGACAGAGTCTCCTGTCTTAAAGAGATCTGACCAGGCCACTCCTCTCCTTAAATACCCGACTCTCCAGGCCCTCAGCATCTATCCCAACTTAAATTCCAGCTTCATTTCCTTCTCACTCTTACCCAATACCTGTTACACTGTCCTTCATGACATTCCCTGAACAGGCCACGTGTTTTCATGACTCTTCTTTTGTTCAGATCGCTCTTTTCTGAAATGTTCTCTCTCCCATTCTTTTCATTTTTAAATGTTACAATCTCTTCAAATCCAAGTTCAAATATTTTCTATGTGAAGGCTGCTCAAATCATCAGACAGACAAATCTGGGCTTCTATAGGAAACTGCTCATTATGTTAAAATGACATTTATCATCATGCTATCATTTTTCGTCATAGACTTATCTGTTTCTTTCCTTGAAAATGAGCTTCTTGAGGATAACATTTGTACCTTGTTTCTCGATGTAAGCCCAGTGCTTAGCAGTGTCTGGTGTGGTGAGGTTGTAGGAGGGTTCATAAATCACTGACCTTGGTTAGTGTGTAAACAGCAGCTCACACAGGAAGAACAAGGAAAAAAGCAGTCAGGTAAGTACCTCTCCTCACGTCTAAGGATGGGCAGACCTACCTGCAGACCTTCACGAAAGTTAGCGTGAAGGAATGTGTACATGGGTTACTTTCAAAGGCAGGAGAGGTCAGTGAGGGAGTGGGTGGGTTTCTAGTTTATTTTCCAGTCCCCTATAACCCTATTTCAAGGCTCAGATAACAAACACTTTAGAAGTTCACCTGGCTTCAGGCATGGCTGAAACAATATATTCAGGGATGTGTCTTCATCTATCTTTCCCTTCTGCTGTCCTTTCTGGCTTTATTCCTCAGCATTTCTTCCAGTGTGGGACATGTCAGCCTCTCCAGAGAAGAGCACCATCTAAAGGTATGCAGAACATAAGCTGTGCAGCCGGCCGTGGCAGTCCTGGTTCCAAGCTTACACTGAACCAGGCGCCTGCTACCACAGACAGAGACTCCTTTTTCCTCAGCGTTCCAGCCGGAGTTCTGCTTGTCACTCTCATGGCCTCTGCTTGTGTCACTCAGCTCGTCCTGACCAGTCACTGTGGCCATGGAGATGCCAGTGCTCTCAGTGGCTCAGCTTGGGTCAGAGGCCCATTCGCAGAGCTGGGCACGGCCCCAATGCCACAGCTGTCAGCAGTGGGCCTAGATGCGAAGCAGGCCACAACAGATGTCCAGTGTAACATATAAACAGCAGGGCACAGTTCAGGCCCATCACAGGAGATGGACAAAGACTGACTCTTCTTCCTGTTCACCCTTTCCTACAATCTGTTTTACCCATCTTTTTTTTTTTTTTAATTATTTATTTATTTATTTATTTATTTTTGGCTGTGTTGGGTCTTCGTTTCTGTGCGAGGGCTTTCTCCAGTTGCGGCAAGCGGGGGCCACTCTTATCGCGGTGCGCAGGCCTCTCACTATCGTGGCCTCTCTTGTTGCGGAGCACAGGCTCCAGACGCACAGGCTCAGTAGTTGTGGCTCACGGGCCTAGTTGCTCCGCGGCATGTGGAATCTTCCCAGACCAGGGCTTGAACCCGTGTCCCCTGCATCGGCAGGCAGATTCTCAACCACTGCGCCACCAGGGAAGCCCCCATCTTTTTTCTTGACATTTCAAAGATTTGTAAAACAATTGGTCTTGTTTCTTAAATAACCTTGCAGAGGCCACGTATAGAATGTTGAAGTTGGAATTTTAGAAGTGTCTTATTTACAGTTTGTAATCAGAGATGCTGAATATTCTTTTCCAATATCTGTCAATATGACTTCGGTAAAAATGACACTCATTTATATCCCAAAGGACTTGCTTTTTTTTTTTTTTTTTTTTTAATTAATTTATTTATTTATTTTATTTTTGGCTGTGTTGGGTCTTCGTTTCTGTGCGAGGGCTTTCTCCAGTTGTGGCGAGCGGGGGCCACTCTTTATCGCGGTGCGCGGGCCTCTCGCTGTCGCGGCCTCTCTTGCTGGGGAGCATAGGCTCCAGACGCGCAGGCTCAGTAATTGTGGCGCACGGGCCCCGCCGCTCCGCGGCATGTGGGATCTTCCCAGACCAGGGCTCGAACCCGTGTCCCCTGCATTGGCAGGCAGATTCCCAACCACTGCGCCACCAGGGAAGCCCAGGACTTGCTTTTTATATGAGATTTTGGGAAGGGTGCTCCTTAAGCTCACTTAATTTTATGTAAGCAATTTCTACAATTTTTACTCACGTTTAATTAAGTTATACATTGGGCATCTTCCACAGGCAAGGCCCTGTGCTAAACTAAGTCATACATTCTGGACATTTATTTCTCAAGAGTTTGAGGTATGATTATCTCCAGTTTGCATAACTTGCCCAAGATCATACAGCTAGAAAGTGTCAGAACCCTCATTAGCTCTCAGGTTTATAAAACTCCATGTCCTGTGCTTTTTCCACTACAGCAAACTTTTTTTTTTTTTTTTTAATATTTGGACTTTTAAATTCACAGATTTCCACTTCTTGCATTTCTGGATTAGTAAGTCATTTTCTGCTTTGAAAACTGTTTGTTTTACCTCTGGGTTTTCATAAAAAAGAAAAGGAGCCAAGAAATTAAAAAGTGAAAGGAAAGAGAAATTTGTTGTGTATTTCCATTAAACAACACAGGCCAAAGAGGGAAGAGATATGGGAACATATGTATATGTATAACTGATTCACTTTGTTATAAAGCAGAAACTAACACAGCATTGTAAAGCAATTGTACTCCAATAAAGATGTTAAAAAAAAAAACCAAAAATAACACAGGCCATTTTTTGTGACATTCCTATGAGATAACGAAAGCAGCTGGTGTAAGACTATAAATGGAAACTGCATACAGGACTTTCTTGCTGGTACAAGGATAAAAACATAGTGGTCGAGAGAAGGAAATGCAGCCCTGCCAGGGAAAACTATGACTCACGGTTCAGACAATTGCCTCCTAAAACCTGAAGAGAAAATAGTCTCTGTAGAGTCTGGCGAGGGAGCAGATGGGAATTTCCTACTAATCTCCCTAGAGCAAGGGAGAGGAAGTCCTTTTATGAAAGGGTGGGGATGGAAGGGAAACAAACTTCTTGAGGGAAGAGAGCAGCCCCTTCTGCAGAAGGTCCTCATAGGCATTTGGAGCAAAGCCAGGAGCTAGAGCCACTGGGCCATAGAGCTCTTCGTGCTCTCTTTAAACCACAAGATCAGTGCTATGTTGTTGGATAAAAATAACAGTTTGACAGGTAGTAGATGATTACAGGTAGTTGAGAGTATGGTGTCGGGTTCCAAATATGTCTCTGTACTTACCAACTGTGGACTTGGGCAAGTTACTTAACCTTACTGAGCCTTGGTTTTCTTACGTGTAGAAAGAATACAGTAATACTTTCCTCCTAGGGAAGAATCCTCTCAGAAGGATTAAATAAGATGGTATATATTTATAACACGTTTAGCAGAGTCCCTTGCAGAATGTATGTCCTTAAGAAATGTAGCTATTATTGTTGTGTTTGCATTATGCTATTATAGCAGATGTTTGCATCTTAAAGACACAACTTAAATATAGTTACCTTGATGATTCCTCAAAAATTAAATATGGAATTACCATATGATCCAGCAATTCCACTTCTGGTTAAACTCGTGTCTTTATGTAAATTACCCCCATGCCACTTTGCTCCTGAGGTCTAAAAGGTAACTAATGCAACAAATTCAGGTTACCATGTTCAATTAGAGATTTAGAAAAAAATACAAATACCTGGGAGTCAAACAGGTATTTGTACACCCATGTTCAAAGCAGTATTAATCAAAATAACCAAAAGGTGGAAGCAACTCAGATGTCCATCAATGGAGGAATGGATAAACAAAATGTGGTATATACATACAATGGAATATTGTTCATCCATAAAAAGGAAGGAAATTTTGACACATGCTACAACATGGCTGAAACTTGAAGACAGTATACTAAGTGAAATAAGTCAGTCACAAATGAATAAATACTGTATGAGTCCACTTATATGAGGTACCTAGAGTAGTCAAATTCATAGAGACAGAAAATAGAATGGTGAAAAAAAAAGAAAATAGAATGGTGATTACCAGGGGTAGGGGTAGGGAGAAATGGGGAACTAGTGTTTAATGGGTACAGAGTTTCAGTTGGAGAAGATAACAAAGTTCTGGAGTTGAATTGTGGTGATGGTTGCCCAACTATGTGAATGTACTACTGCTACAAAAATGTACACTTAGAAATGGTTAAAATGGTAAATTTTATACTATTTATAAAGTGCTCTGGGCTTTTTTTTTCAGAGTTTTAGCATGAGAGGATATTGACCAACTTCTTGGGCAACCTTTTAAAATATGAAAGACTATTGCAGTGTGACATAAAAGCCTCTTACAATCTGACTGTTGACAATGTTGAACTTAGACTGTAAGATAATTTTTCCTTTCTGAGGGCCTATTGATTTAATCTTATCTTGGACTCTTATTAAGAGATCTTAAGCCATCAAACAAAGTATGTTGATTCTGACAAAGGGACACATGATGCCTTGGCTCCATTTTACTTTTTATTTGTTTTCTTATATATTTTTAAGAACTTAATGAAGCATAACTGACATCCAATAAACTGCATATTTAAAGTGAACACTTTGATTGGTTTTGACATATATGTACACTCCTGAAACCATCGACAACAACACAGAGAACATATCCATGTCCCCCCAAAAGTATCCTCATGTCCCTTTGTAGTTTCTCCCTCCATCTTGTTCCTCACTCCCACCACCCCCATCCTCAGGTAACCATTGATCTGCTTTCTGTCATTATAAACTAGTTTTCCCTTCTAGAATTTTGTATGAATGGGACAATACAGAATGTACTCCTTTTTTTGGTCTGTCTTCTTATACTCAGCATAATTTTGAGATTTATCCATGCCATTGTGTTTATCAAGGATTCATCCCTTTTTATTGCTAAATAGTATTCCATTATCTGGATATACTACAATCATTTTTTAATCATTCATTTGTGATGGGCATTTGAGTTGTTTCTTATTTGGGTATATTACAAGTAAAGCTCCTACAAACATTCATATACAAGTCTATGCATAGAAACATGCTTTCCTTTCTCTTTGGTAAATAACTGAGTGGAATGGCTGGGTCGTATGGTAGGTGTATGTTTACCTTTTTTAGAAACTGCAGAATGATTTTCCAAAGTGACTGTACAGTGTTTTATTTCCACCAGCAGTGTGTGAGAGTTCCAGTTGCTCTACATCCTTACCAATTATTGATAGGGTCAGTCTTTAGCCATTCTGGTAAGTATGCAGTGGTGTCTCATTGCGGCTTTAATTTGCATTTCCTTAATGCCTAATGATGTTGATCATCTTTTCCTGTCCTATTAGCCATCTGTGTATCTTCTTTGGTGAAATGTATTCAAGTCTTTTACTGGGTTGTTTTACCATTTTTGAGTTTTGAGAGTTCTTTATGCATAGATGTTAAGTTCTTTATCATACATGTGACTTACAAATATATTCTCCCAGTCTAACAGGTCTTTTAATTTTCTTAAGAAGGTCTTTTGAAGGGAACTCCATTTTTTTCTTATTCCTAGGCTAATTGTTGGGGGATATAATTTAAATAATGCATTTTGAGTTTCCTAAGAACACCCTACACAGGGAATTATAAAGTAAAGCAAAAATTTTGAAACAGAATGCCAACTGAAGCCAAATTTACTGATTTGGTGATAATTGTTTGATGGGAACAAGTTTTTGGAGTACTATCCATCAAGTCAATTAAATTAAGTGATTAACGTAGTCCTGCTAAATTAAGAGTACATTTCTGTGCTGGCAGTTCTAGTCCAATCTCAGAGTCTGATTGTTTTAAACTAACTATTCTAAGAGATTTTAGACAATTAAACTGATATTTATAAAGCAACAATTAACGTTGAGAAAAAAAAGGATAAATTCATAAAACAATTTCTTTTTCAGGCTCAATAAGCATCGGTACAACAGATTTAGAGAAAATGTTTGCAATTAGCAAGACCTGGTTCTGGGTGCCCTTCACCTTCCGACTCCACTACCAGCTGTTGACTCTCTGTCTCATAACTAGACTAGTCGACCCAGAAGTCCGTATCAGTGAGGGCCTTGCCTTCTCTGCTGGACAGACCTCAAGTGTGTCACATACAGAATTGGACCAGGATGGCTGCTGGACATTCCTCAGGAAGGGTAGTGGCTATGGTAGGTCCTCATGTAATCAAATAGGCTCCTGTGTAATTAAAAACCATTTCACATTGATTATCTGATCTAAACCACACACAAGCACACACAAAAAAACCTATGAAGAAGGCTTGCATGTTTCCAGGTACTGATTTACTATTGAACTATCTCTTTGGTACAGTATTCATTCAAATATATCACCCATTTTTATTGGGTTATTTTCTTATTGTTG
Organism: Balaenoptera acutorostrata; assembly: GCF_949987535.1. Lineage (NCBI taxonomy): Eukaryota > Metazoa > Chordata > Mammalia > Artiodactyla > Balaenopteridae > Balaenoptera > Balaenoptera acutorostrata. Next base: position 54,646,291 of record NC_080069.1, on the reverse strand, counting down.
AGTTTTGAGAGTATTTTTTAATATATTCTAGACACAAGTCCTTTATCAGATATGTGATTTGTAAATAGTTTCTCCCAGACTGTGGCATGTTCTTTTCATTTTCTTAAGAGCATTTTATAAACAAGTTCCTTCATCAGATATATCTCAGGACCTAAAAGTGCCTAATGACACCCAAAATTCCTAAATACCAGCTTTGTTAAGTGCAAAAAATACCATAGAAATGTACACTGATATTACCCTGTATCTACATGTCCATATGGTTAGGCAATAGTTACGTAATATTTATGTTAACCAAGATGTTCGCCAGGACCTTCAAACTGCTTAAGAGTAGATAAAACTGCTCGACCCCCTAATCCATGTCCTCTCCACGATTTCCTTGGGAGGTAGTTGGGTGGAGGTGGGAAGTGGCTCTGTTGTCATGGCTCTGCCTTCTGTCCCCACTGATGGTGGTTCACGTATGGACGTCTAGCCACTGTCTGCTTGTTTCCCCATATCATTTCAACCCTGGACACGCTATGATTTCTGCACACATGGGGACTTTGTGTGGGTAGCCACCTCTACTGAAGGTTTGAAGAAGACGGAGGACAGGATTTCATCACATCAGTGCACATAGTTTCAAGTCGCCTGTGAGACATCCTTGTTCTTAAAAGTCCTTTGTTTGCCCTCATCAGAAATTTTTCACTGCTGCCTTATTCCAGGGAGCATCAGAGCTCCAAGACCATCGGCTGTGTTTCTCTCTCTTTCCTCCTTAAAAACAGACACACAAAAACATGCTATTGATGTTGTGCTGTCTTTTGTGTTGCCATGCCCACAACCTCAAGATCTCACCTTGTATCTCAAGAGGCCCATTTGATATTTTTCTAAACAAGTGCTTTCCTACGGAGGTATTCTGGTGCCAGCTCAAATAATCACTTCACTCCTCATATGTAGCTATCTATGAAGATATGCTGCCTTATATGTGGCATAGTTGTTTAACATATGCAAATACTCAAACATGCGGTTTTAGGTTAACCTCTGTCATTCTTATTAGAATTAATATTAATTGTCATTTATCCTATACCATGATGAACATACTTTTGATATTCTGGATGGACCAGAATGCTCAGCAGTGGCACAGTTATTCACAATTCTGCAGAAGAAGCCTCTCCTCTGTCCTCTGGTCCCCTGGACACACACAGAGGAGGCCTTTCTAGGGCTGCCCCAGCCTCTCGCTTTCTCGGCCAGTTTAGCTGTTCGGCCCGGGTGAACTTCTTTTTTAATTCTTAAATTTTTTTACTTTTTATTTTTTTTAACATCTTTATTGGAGTATAATTGCTTTACAATGGTGTGTTAGTTTCTGCTGTATAACAAAGTGAATCAGCTATACATATACATATATCCCCATATCCCCTCCCTCTTGCATCTCCCTCCCACCCCTCTAGGTGGTCACAAAGCACCGAGCTGATCTCCCTGTGCTATGCGGCTGCTTCCCACTAGCTATTTTACATTTGGTAGTACATATATGTCAATGCTACTCTCTCACTTCGTCCCAGCTTACCCTTCCCCCTCCCAGTGTCCTCAAGTCCATTCTCTACGTCTGCGTCTTTATTCCTGTCCTGCCCCTAGGTTCATTAGAACAATTTTTTTTTTTAGATTCCATATATACGTGTTAGCGTACGGTATTTGTTTGTCTCCTTCTGACTTACTTCACTCTGTATGACAGACTCTAGGTCCATTCACCTCACTACAGATAACTCAATTTCGTTTCTTTTTATGGCTGAGTAATATTCCATTGTATATATGTGCCACATCTTCTTTATCCATTCATCTGTCAATGGACACTTAGGTGGCTTCCATGTCCTGGCTATTGTAAATAGAGCTGCCATGAACATTGTGGTACATGACTCTTTGAATTATGGTTTTCTCAGGATATATGCCCAGAAGTGGGATTGCTGGGATGTATGGTAGTTCTATTTTTAGTTTTTTAAGGAACCTCCATACTGTTCTCCATAGTGGCTGTATCAATTTACATTCCCACCAACAGTGCAAGAGGGTTCCCTTTTCTCCACACCCTCTCCAGCATTTATTGTGTGTAGATTTTTTGATGATGGCCATTCTGACTGGTGTGAGGTGATACCTCATTGTGGTTTTGATTTGCATTTCTCTAATGATTAGTGATGTTGAGCATCCTTTCATGTGTTTGTTGGCAATCTGTATATCTTTGGAGAAATATCTATTTAGGTCTTCTGCCCAGTTTTGGATTGGGTTGTTTGTTCTTTTGATATGGAGCTGCATGAGCTGCTTGTATATTTTGGAGATTAACCCTTTGTCAATTGCTTCATTTGCAAATATTTTCTCCCATTCTGAGGGTTGTCTTTTCGTCTTGTTTATGGTTTCCTTTGCTGTGCAAAAGCTTTTAAGTTTCATTAGGTCCCATTTGTTTATTTTTGTTTTTATTTCCCTTTCTCTAGGAGGTGGGTCAAAAGGGATCTTGCTGTGATTTATGTCATAGAGTGTTCTGCCTATGTTTTCCTCTAAGAGTTTTATAGTGTCTGGCCTTACATTTAGGTCTCTGATCCATCTTGAGTTTATTTTTGTGTAAGGTGTTAAGAAGTGTTCTAACTTCATTCTTTTACATGTAGCTGTCCAGTTTTCCCAGCACCACTTATTGAAGAGGGTATCTTTTCTCCATTGTATATTCTTGCCTCCTTTATCAAAGATAAGGTGACCATATGTGCGTGGGTTTATCTCTGGGTTTTCTATCCTGTTGATAGGATAGAAAACCCAAATATATCCATTGATCTATATTTCTGTTTTTGTGTCAGTACCACAGTGTCTTGATTACTGTACCTTTGTAGTATAGTCTGAAGTCAGGGAGCCTGATTCCTCCAGCCCCATTTTTCTTTCTCAAGATTGCTTTGGCTATTTGGGGTCTTTTGTGTTTCCATACAAATTGTGAAATTTTTTGTTCTAGTTCTGTGAAAAATGCCATTGGTAGTTTGATAGGGATTGCACTGAATCTGTAAATTGCTTTGAGTAGTATAGTCATTTTCACAATGGAGACCGGGCAAACTTCTTTAGCATCCTCTTGGCTGCTCTAGGCATGCCTTTCACTCTGCATTTTGATGTACTGATCTTGTTTTTGACTCCTAGGCAAAAGGAAGCACGGCTGTGGAAGGGCTTTTGGCAGAACTGGGGTGTGGAGTCTCAGACTGTGGGGAGTTGGGGAGAGAGGGAAAGCTATCATTTTACAGGACCTTGCCTGGCTTGGGAGGACAACAACAGCAGCAGACTCACCAGCATGGCACTTCTCTGTCCCACAGCTGGTGTTTTATCCAACTTGAGTCAGAAGGGGGAGCCCCGAGTTCATTGTCTGCACGATAGTGTCTGCTCTGAAACTTTTGACTAACATTTCTTCTCAAAGCTGAATCCCTTAAAGGGAACACAGACTTCTGTGCTGCTCTAGGAGAAAACTCTTAGATACAAATAATGTTGTATGTGATTCTTCCCTTTGTAATTCTTTTTTAACCTCCACTCACTAGCTATATGAGTGGGGGCAGTTACTAAACCCCTTGGAGACTTAGTTTTCTGTAAAAAGCAATAATGGAATTGTGCCTACCTGAGGGGTGCTTGTGAAGAGGACTAAATCCAGTTACATAGGTAGGAGCTCAGCTCAGTGCCTGGATGGTAGCTGCTAATGACAGGAACAATCAAAAATTCAGATTCCCAAAGGGTTCACTACAAAGACAGAAACCCAGCCACACTGGCCAGGTTCCAAAGAGCTCCTAGGGAAAATTTATTTTCTCAGGGTAAGCCCTGGAGTAAGTGAGTGCCCCCTCTCTCCCACCTGAATTTCCCTTTCTCCCATGCTTCCTGGTTTTTCACTTGGCCTAAAACAACTTAATCTGCTGCACCTGTCTTGGATTTGACTTTAGAGAGTATGTAGCTTCAGAGATGCAGAGCGGCGGAAAAAACAGATAGGATAGTCCTGGAATTCTGTATGAACAGGGAAGGGGGAACCAGGAGCAGACTTGCTTTTCTGGAAAAAAAAAATGGGGAGAAAACCTAGCCAGACAGCAGGGGTATCAGGCAGAGTTCTTTCTCCCTCTGGTGTCTGTACCCTGGAAGCCGACAGAGACCCCAGCTCTCCTAAGACACCCATACATCTTGGCTGTACCATGAAGAGTAAAATAAAGGGACTGCTACTTAACAGTGTCACAGAAGTGCCTGGGACTTCTCACTCTTAGGCTTGGCCAGAGGAGGGGGATGGGCACGTAAATATTTTAAAATCCTGTGGGGCATGGGGAGGGAAGCAGAGCATCCCACAGATAATAGGGATGAGTTTAGGACAAACACAAGAGCCGAAATATTCCCCTGGTTACCGTGACAGCCAGTCAAATTCTAACTTTAGGGCCAAAGAGCCTGGGGTACTGTGTAGAAGCAGTAGCACCCCTGCTTCTAGTTCCACAGTCACTTACCTGGCTCTCCCATTTTAATTCTGTAGAGGCTCAGGCCACATTTCTTCTCCTAAAATCCCATCCCCTTATCATCTTTTACCTTGTATATTCCACGTGGCTTCCTTGTATTTCAAATTCCTTAAAGGCAGGGCTCAGAAATTCTACTATTCTGCAGGCTCATTTTACAAAGAACATCTCCTAGGTGCTCTGCAATTTTTAATATGATGGTTACAGAAATCAAATTGAAATGAAAGCTGCCATGTTGACTTTTGTTTCATAAAAAGTTTATTTCCCATGGTAAAAGTTTAAATAAATAAATAATGTATAAATTAATTTTTAAAAAGCTTAAAGTCTTTAACTGTCCTTTCAAATCCAGTGCATTGCCTGTCAGTTACTTAAAGAACCTCCGCTGGTTGAAGAGCTTGACATCATTGGAAGCATTGTCCGTTCCCAGAGCCACAGGGGGGAGATCTTCAGTTGTGGAGGTAATCTGTAAGGCGGTTAAGGAAGGAAAAGTTCCTGAGGATTTCCACTTGCACTACTGTCCAGGCACAGTTGCTGTACTCCTTGGACTTCAGGTACTGCATGATCTGCAAGTAATATTTCTTCAGGTGAAGAATGGTCATGTATACCCCGGTGAAGTTTTCCTTCTCCATTATTTCCTCCAGGATTGTCTCCAGACGATCCATCTGCCCATAGACTTCCACAAGGAGGTTCTCAGTGATGGTCTCAGTCCAGCCGGTGCTAGAGAAATTTCTTCTGAGAATACCAAAGATCTGCTGGAGCATCTCATAGATGACCAATACAGCGTCTTCCTTCTGGAACTGCTGTGGTTGCTTAATCTCCTCAGGGACCTCGAAGTCCATCCTGTCCTCGAGGCAATGTTGAGGCGTTCCAGGTAACTGCCGCAGGAGTTTCTGACATGCCAAATTGCTGCTCCTTTGTTGGAATCGAAGCAATCTGTAGCTCATGGAAAGAGCTGTGGTGGAGAAACACAACAGGAGAGCAATTTGGAGGATGCACCTGTGGGTCATGATGAGAACAGGAACAGCGTTACCTGGTCTACTACTAGATGCTGAAGCCAAGTCTTCAAGAGTTTGCAGTGTGAATGTCCTTTCTCCATGAGTGTGGACTACTTATACAGGACGGCCCTCCACTCTTTCTGTTGGAGAGGAATTTCCCACTTTCAGTTCTCCCTTTCAGTTTTCCTATGTCACTTAACTTATTAGTTGCCTCTAAAATTCTTTTTCTTTAAGCTCCTTGTTATTTTCTTTTATATATATTAGGGGGGAAAATATATACAAACAGTGAGGATTTCTAATGTTTTGTAAAGTTTCAGTGAATTGCTAAATGCTAAAGAAAAAAATAAGCCAAATCATTTTGAACTTGACTATTACAGGGTTCTTTCATTTGGAAAGGATTTTCTTTTTCTTTTTGCATATTTTGAGATTTGGGAGGCGGTCTTTGTAAGAGAGTTTTCTTTTTCCTAAGAATTAGGTTTAATTCCCAGTACACTATTACAAATCAATAAATACATGCAGTTTACTATTTTTAAAAAGACACCTATTTTTCTTCTATCTAAAATAGAATGATGTCAGACTAAGTTGATCTGAATTTTATTTGTAGGGCCTTAACCATAAGCAGTGAGACATCACATAACTTTTTCAGCCTTAATTTATTGCTTTATCTGGCAATCTCAGCTATCCAGAATATAACTGAAAACTAGAAATTAAGTAATATCTCTAAGCAGGCAAAATGAATGTTACATGGGCCATGCATAAAAGTCCATGGTTCCTCTTTAGGGGGCCTTTGTGACCATTATTGAGGGCCAATGTATTTTTTGTACATACTTCTAACAATCTAAATGTCTGATTTTCTATTTGCATGCAAATATGTACCTCATATTAAAAGGAGGTCCAGAAGGAAAATAGAGGAAAACAATCAAGTAATCAGGGGATTTTACTATTGAGACAAGTTGTTCTAGCTCAATATTTCTGAGACCTTTTTGAATTCGAGTTTAGTAACTGATTTTGATAAGAGAGGACTCAGTAAAAAGAATCAAATTATGATTTTTTTGTCCTGCTTATATAGACAGGGAGATGTAGAGTACATTTTTAAAGATTTCAAGACAAAAATAAGTTATAATAATTATGATATTTAAAGTAATAACTTCCAGTTTTCAGGAAACCTTGCATTATCTTTCAGCCTGAATTTACTAAATCCACACTGTGGGCAACTGTAGCATGAGCTGCTGCAGATTGTAATCCTCACTCTCATGGATCATACAGTTAAGCAGCGGACAAGAACATTTATCAAAGAAATACACAAAACTAAAAATGCAATGGTAACAAGTGTTACAGAGGAGGGGTAAGTGATATTGTGGGTACCTATGATATAAGGGGACCTATGATATAAGGACATAATGTAGTAGAAGAAATCAGAGAAGACTGCCCTGAGGTAATGACACTGGAGCTAAAATCAGAAGGAAGGTCAGATGGGACTGCATGTGCAAAGGCCCTGTGGTGGGAGGATGCATGGTAAGGTAAAGGACTAGACTGAAGGCCACTGTGATATTCAAGTCAGAGAGTGGTCAGAGAATGTTTGTACCTGGATTTTTCCCCATGATAAGAAGATAGCTGGGAGAACAAAAAAATAAACTCAAAATGGATTAAAGACCTAAATGTAAGGCCAGACACTATAAAACTCTTAGAGGAAAACATAGGCAGAACACTCTATGACATAAATCACAGCAAGATCCCTTTTGACCCACCTCCTAGAGAAAGGGAAATAAAAACAAAAATAAACAAATGGGACCTAATGAAACTTAAAAGCTTTTGCACAGCAAAGGAAACCATAAACAAGACGAAAAGACAACCCTCAGAATGGGAGAAAATATTTGCAAACAAATTAACAGACAAAGGATTAATCTCCAAAATATACAAGCAGCTCATGCAGCTCCATATCAAAAGAACAAACAACCCAATCCAAAACTGGGCAGAAGACCTAAATAGACATTTCTCCAAAGATATACAGATTGCCAACAAACACATGAAAGGATGCTCAACATCACTAATCATTAGAGAAATGCAAATCAAAACCACAATGAGGTATCACCTCACACCAGTCAGAATGGCCATCATCAAAAAATCTACACACAATAAATGCTGGAGAGGGTGTGGAGAAAAGGGAACCCTCTTGCACTGTTGGTGGGAATGTAAACTGATACAGCCACTATGGAGAACAGTATGGAGGTTCCTTAAAAAACTAAAAATAGAACTATCATACATCCCAGCAATCCCACTTCTGGGCATATACCCTGAGAAAACCATAATTCAAAGAGTCATGTACCACAATGTTCATGGCAGCTCTATTTACAATAGCCAGGACATGGAAGCCACCTAAGTGTCCATCAACAGATGAATGGATAAAGAAGATGTGGCACATATATACAATGGAATATTAGCCATAAAAAGGAACAAAATTGAGTTATTTGTAGTGAGGTGAATGGACCTAGAGTCTGTCATACAGAGTGAAGTAAGTCAGAAGGAGACAAACAAATACCGTACGCTAACACGTATATATGGAATCTAAAAAAAAAATTGTTCTAATGAACCTAGGGGCAGGACAGGAATAAAGATGCAGACATAGAGAATGGACTTGAGGACACTGGGAGGGGGAAGGATAAGCTGGGACGAAGTGAGAGAGTAGCATTGACATATATATACTACCAAATGTAAAATAGCTAGTGGGAAGCAGCCGCATAGCACAGGGAGATCAGCTCGGTGCTTTGTGACCACCTAGAGGGGTGGGAGAGGGAGGGTGGGAGTTAGATGCAAGAGGGAGGAGATATGGTGGTATATGTGTAGCACAGGGAGATCAGCTCGGTGCTTTGTGACCACCTAGAGGGGTGGGAGAGGGAGGGTGGGAGTTAGATGCAAGAGGGAGGAGATATGGTGGTATATGTGTATGTAGAGCTGATTCACTTTGTAATAAAGCAGAAACTAACACAGCATTTTAAAGCAATTATACTCCAATAAAGATGTTTAAAAAAAAAGATAGCTGGGAGATAGGATTATTACACATTTTCAAAATTTAGTGCACTTTATTTGTTTGAAAGAATTTAATTAAGGTTACTAAATTTTTAGACTTTCTTTTGTTTTATTCACGTCTAAATTTTTTTCTATAATGACCATATGTTACGTGTGCCATTAGAAGACAAAAAGCACCTAGTTATATTCAAAAGCAGGACACAAAATTTTACATACTATGCAACTATGTGGAAGTATGTAGAGAAAAAAATTAATAAAAGGAAATATACCAATATTTTAATAGTGATTATGTTTGATTTGTGAAACTAATGGGTGATTTTTTTTTTTGCGTGGTTTTTCAATTTTCCACAGTGAATGTATTCTTTCATTATTGATTAATCTACAGTAAAGAAACCATAAACCCAGCATTTCTGGTTACTCTGCATCTTATGTGATTCTCTCTGGCCTTTTGATCTTTGCATGCCAGCTCTGAACAGAATGTCAGCCATCTCATGAGTTCTGCACAATGGATTTTGGAAAAAGCAACATCATCTCTCAGCTGTTCCACTTTTTGTTTTTTTAATTTATTTATTTTTGGCTGTGTTGGGTCTTCGTTGCTGTGAGCAGGCTTTCTCTAGTTGCAGTGAGCGGGGGCTACTCTTCATTGCGGTCTGCGGGCTTCTCATTGTCGTGGCTTCTCTTGTTGCGGAGCACGGGCTCTAGGCGTGCAGGCTTCAGTAGTTGTGGCACGTGGGCTCAGTAGTTGTGGCTTGCGGGCTCTAGAGCTCAGTCTCAGTAGTTGTGGCGCACGGGCTTAGTTGCTCCACGGCATGTGGGATATTACCGGGCCAGGGCTCGAACCCGTGTCCCCTGCATTGGCAGGCGGATTCTTAACCACTGTGCCACCAGGGAAGCCCCCATATATGCAATTTAAAATTTTCTAGTAGCCACATCAAAAGAGTAAAAAGAAACAAGTGAAGTTAATTTTAACTGTATATTTTATTTATCACCATATATCCAAATATTTTCATTTCAACATGTACCAATATAAAATTATTAATGAGATAGTTACATTCTTCTTTTTCACACTGCCTTTAAAATACTTTTACAATCATAGTACAGCTCAGTTGGGACTAGTCAAGTGCTCAGTTGGCCGCATGTGGTCGATGGCTACCATGGTGGACAGCACAGCTGAAGACAGAGGGAGCAGCACGAACAGAGCCAGGAGAATGGACGAGTTTGCAGGGAGCACATAGAAGGAGCTTCAAATTGTGGACAAGCTCTGTGCTAAGAGTCAAGGGGATTGAGGGTGGAAAAATCAGCTCGAGATGTATTGTGGAGGCTCTTGAATACCAGAGTGCGGTGTTTGTACTTAATTCAAGAGGTCTTCGGGCAGAGAGGGCACTATGTTTTGCTCTGGGCAGAAGAACAGGCAGAAATGTTGGAGGTGAACTGAAGCAGGGAAAAGTCCCACCCAGGGGATCTCATGGCTGTAGAGGCTGAAAATAAAGATGATAGCTAAGGAACTGGAAGAATGGGGGTGGATACAGAATTATAAAAAAAGAATTCTTTTTTCTGGTTTCTTCCCTTTGTCTTCTTTCCAATTTCTGCTGTTGTGTTCATGAGGTGCTTCCTAATACTTCTCTTCCAATTACCTTTTTGAAGTTTCTCCTGAGGATCGGATGATACTCACTGCAGAAGTCCACTTATGAATGGGTTAAACTCTGTTCCTTTGGAAGACACCATCTTTCTGTTTGTGTGTTTGTTTCATTTCCCCTAATTTATTTGAGTTTTATCAAAATAACCAGGAAAATTCATATAGCCTTATCTATGTCAGGAAGATCTATTTTTTAGACTGGCCTAATATATACCTGCATTGCAAGAATGAATGTGCTGGCCCTTTTCTTTCATCTTGTCCTCTGTTGTTGGAAGCCATTTTTCACTTCCTCCCTCTGTGGAGACTTTTCTCTGTGCATTCTCTCCTACCAGCTTTCTGCGGTCCAGAGAACTACTTCCGGTCCCTGTATCAGTTTCTTCTGGTTAATGAGGTTTTTCAGAGAGGCAGAGTGACATTTAGAAAGTAAAACTTGAATGATGTTTCTAGCCATTTGACATCTTTTGAATTTGGAACTGCTTTGCTATAAACCTCAGAGACAGAAAGAGTTTCTTTCTCTTTTTTGATACAATTATCTATGGAGGAAAACTATGTCTCTAGAAATCAACATTACAGGTGTCTTCTCTCTTCCTCATCTCTTCAAGTACTTTTTCAACAAAAAAGGCCCTATAAAAAATGATAAATTAGACAAGATGAAGAGTTAGCGAGAAGTTCGTGAGCAGTGGCAAAACAGAAATTAAGGCAAAAAACAATCTTTCAGGGATATCTTGGAAGGGGCAACAACGTGTATATTAAGAGAGTGTTTTGATACGTAAGGGGAGAATTCCCCATTCCTCCTTCTGAAAAACAAAAAGGTTTACATAATATACATAGAAAGTCATGCACAAATGTCAAGTATACAATCAACAAATCATAAAATATAAACTTCTGCACACCTTTGAAACCACAAACTAAGTGAAGACATAAACACTACCAACAGACATAAACACTACCTGGCCCTTTTCCCATCCCCCATCACATTGCAGTGCCCCTCTCTCCTCCCCCATCACATTGCGGTGCCCCTCTCTCCTCCCCCATCACATTGCGGTGCCCCTCTCTCCTCCCCCATCACTAAGCTCCTCCCCCAGCATCACTACTGCCTTTTAACAGCCTAGATTCTGCCTGTTTTTGAACTTTGTATGAACGACTTCTTTCACTCAGTAGTATGTCTGTGAGATTCATCTATGTTTTTGTGTGCCGTTATAGTTCATTAATTTGCAGGATTGTGTCATATCCATGTAGAAATGCCACAGTGTTTTATCTTTTCCACTACTGATAAACATTTGGAATTTTTTCCTCCTGATTTTGTCATTATAATTAATTTTGCTGTGAAAAACCTTGTTTGTATCTTTCGGTGCACATTTGTACAGCCTTCTGTTGGCTATATACCTAAGATGAAGTAAACGGGTCATAGAATATGCATATGTTCAGATTTAGCAGTTAATAACAAACATATTTTCCAAATGTTTGTACCAATATATATTCTCACTATCAATGTATGGGATGTCAGTTGCATTACACTCTTGCCAACACTTGGTATTGCCAGTCTGCTTAATTTTAGCCATTCTAGTTATGCATAGTGATATCGCATTACAGTTTTAATTCGTATTCCCTGATTATTAACAAGGTTCAGCACATCTTCATATGCTTATTGATCATTTGGCTATTTTCTTCCTTAAGGGCCTATTCAAATCTCTTGCTGACTGTCTCAGATATTTTTTTCATTATCTACAGATGATGTAATTGTGTACATACAAACTACAAAAGAATACATAAACTATTAGAATTTTAAAATGAATTAAGCAATGTCATTGAAAATAAGATCAATATTAAAAATCAATCACCTCTTTTCATACTAGCAATAAAAAATTGGAAAATGACATTGAAAAATGATACCATTGACGGGACTTTACTGGTGGCACAGTGGTTAAGAATCCGCCTGGCAATGCAGGGGACACGGGTTCGAGCCCTGGTCCGGGAAGATCCCACATGCCGTGGAGCAACTAAGCCTGTGCACCACAACTACTGAGATTTTGTTCTAGGGCCCGCGAGCCACGACTTCTAAGCCCACCTGCCACAACTACTGAAGCCCGTGCACCTAGAGCCCATGCTACGCAACAATAGAAGCCACCACAATGAGAAGCCCATGCACTGCAACGAAGAGTAGCCCTGCTCGCCACAACTAGAGAAAGCCCGCATGCAGCAACGAAGACCCAACACAGCCATAAATAAATAAATAAATAAATATTTAAACATAAAAAATAAAATAAAAATAATACCATTGACAATAACATAAAATGTCTACTACTGAGAAACTGTCATAGCCAGGAGGAGCCTAAGGAGACATAGTAATTAAAGGTAATGTGGCATATTCTAAATGACATCCCAGAACAGAAAAAGAACATTAGGTAAAAACTAAGGAGATCTGAATAAAGTGTGGACTTTAATTTTTTAAAAAACTAGCATTGGCAGGGCAAGTTATCTTCACCTTGGGCCTCTAAGTACAAGTCTATAGTTGAATTTTTGATTCAAATAAGATGGCCAGAAACCAGTGAAAAATATAACATTTTTTTTCTCTTACACTGAGGTTGTGTTCTTTTTTTCACCTTGACCATCAATGAGGATTAAGCAACTTCTCCAATTTATTCTTTTTGTAAGTGAGCAACGGACATGTAAGCCCGTGATGAGGCGGTGAGCATCAGTGAGAAGGGAAATCAGAGTCTGCAATAGGAGACTGCTAAGGCCAGCCTCCTCCTGAAAGACACACATTCATTTAGTGAACAAATATTTATTTAGCAAACATTTCTTAACCACTTCAGAAAGAAATAAAAGCAAATATTGCTATTTCATTGGACTATTTTAAAAATGTCTCTCAGTAAAGTTTTGTTGCTGGCTTGATTATATATCTTGCACAGTCTTTCTGAGGTTTATTTCAACATATTTATGCTTTATTATTGTTGCAAGTATGAATGAAATGATTTTTTCATTACATTTTCTAATTTTTAATGGACTAATGTTTCGTTACATTTTCATACACACACACACACACACACACACACACACATGAAAATAACTAATTTTGGTTTTTTATCCAGCCAACTTTGCAAACACTATGTCTAAATGTTTTTGGTTGATTTTTCAAATTTTTAGATAAACAAATACATTGCCTGCAAGTAAAAACATTAAAGGACTGAAAATCTCAAGTGTGATGACCATATGGAGCAACTGCTGTTTGGTGTGTAAATTTGTACAACTACTTAAAAAACATTATCTAGCAAAGTTGAAAATATGCATGGCCTATGACCCAGTAAGTCGACTCTTAGCACTTACCCTGGAAAAAAATCATGTAAATATGCATCAGGGTATAAGTAAAGAATATTCATAGCAACATTATTCATAATAGTCCCAAACTAGAAACAGCCCAAATATCCCTTAAAATTGTATGGATAAATATGTTGTTATCTGTGCTTATAAGAGGGTTGTTAATAACAATGAAAAGTAAGAACCACAACTGTATGGACAAATAGGGATAAATCTCACAAACACAGTGGTGAGTGAAAGAAACTCAACTCCAAAGCATACATATTCCATTTATATAAAATTTTAAAATAGGCAAAAGTAGACTGTATTTTAGGGTAAAATTATAAAGAAAAGTGAGGAAGTGATTACCATAAAATTCAGGATAGTGGTCACCTTTAATGAGGAGGGTAGGAGTTATGTTCACGAAGGGGTGCACAGGATTGTGATCGGTGGTGAGGCTTCCAGAATGTTGCAAAATCTGAGTGTTTTTATTGGTTGGTAGTTACATGAGTATTTGCTTTAATTATTCTAAAATTTGTGCTACTGTTCTGTGCACTTTTGTGTATGATTGTTATACTTAATAATAAAAGAGGTTAGTAAACAAGAATCAAAACTGTGCACGTATACTTACTCTTATCTAAATCATTTAGCTGATAATCCTGAACAATAGCAACCACAAGAGTATAATGTCTTCCCATACTTCTTACTTGTCTAAATTATAATGAAAATAAGCAGCATTGGACAATAGGAAGAAGACGAACAGAAATTCAAACTCACTCTGAGCAGTAAGTATCCTTTCAATCTGGTATGATAAATGTATATGAGTGGCTCTCAAAGTGTGGTCTAAGGACCCCAGGGGTTCCCAGATACTCTTTCTGGGGTCTTCAAGATCATCCATTTTCCAACTGCATGTCTGTGTGAGACTGGATTTCCTTCAAAGACTTGAATCAGAGCGATGCATCACAACAGATTGAATGCAGTGCAGATATGAGAACCCAGCTGTCTTCTATTAAGCCAGGCATTAAAGAGATTTGCAAAACTTTAAGACTTTTTTGTTAATTTTTTTTTATTTTGGAAACTGTAGTTATTTTTCATAAAAGTGTGTTTTTATGTTAAGATATAATGGGTTTTTGTTATTTTTAAAAGAATAAATATTTAAAACATTCTCAGTTTTAATTTCTAACATGGTAAATACCAATGAATATAACCTGTATAAATACAATCTCTTTAAGGTCTCAATAATTTTCAGAGTATCAGTGGGTCTTGAGACCAAAACATTTGCAAACTGCTGATGTTGATAATATTTACAAGTACCTATTTGGGTGGTTAACTAAAGATGAGTATTATGGGTTTACAATAACATTCGTCTTTTTCTTAATTGGTTGTTGTATTCAAATCGCAGGATAACAAATGTGACACTTTTTCCTGACCTTGGGTAGCAACTGTGGTGTGAAATTACATTTGGAGTAAAGTCCATTGAAAAAGGCTGAGGCTGGGAGGTAATGAGGACACAGAAGAGGAGGAAGAGCTTGGTTCCAAAACAATACTCTCCACGCTCATCAGCGGTAATCTCACCAAGTCCTAATTTCACTGGAGAAATTTTGCTCAGCGGCCTAGAGCGTTCCTGTGAAACTTAGGGACCACGATGGAGAAGTCCATATCCAGCCTGAGGGAAGAGTCTGTCTTCCCAGTCTTCCACCTGTGGCCTCGCTTTCACCCTCACTCAGCACCTGAGGCTGATTCTGCCCAAGCTGGGGCTTCCCTGTACCCACAGCCAACAGCTAGCGAGGCACAGACCTCTACCTTCAGGCCTCCGACCTGGTGTGAAGAGGTTGAATATGCAGATAAGATCTAAGTGCCGCTGGTTTCAGCCTCTTCTCTCTTCCCCTTTCTCACACCCTGGATGTCTTGTCACAGGCCTTTGACTAGACTCATTCCACAGTTTTTGTCCTGCTCACTTCAGCATGCAGCTGGGACTAGGCCACTTGTCTCGGGGCCCTGCCTAGTTCTAGCGAACTCCCCCAGCACATGCACAACCAGAGGATCTTACACTCTGCACCCCGTCACCCTCAGAATGCTCCCATCAAAAGGTTGATGGCCCAGGGACATGCGGGAGCTGCCCATCCCGTGTCTCTCACTGTTTGCTGCCAGGACCCCGCTGCTGCTGGACACTCCAGATTGGCCCTCTCTGAACATGCCCCCATCTGCATCAAGCCTGGGTTTACTTTTCCCTTCAAATACCAGGCCATTCTCTGAGCTGGACTTACTTAATTCTTACAGTCACTCTCAGGGGTGGATTGAGCCAGGCCAGCCTAAGGTTGAGAAGAGAATTAAATGGGCAACACATTTCCAGCAGCTGCTGAACAAGCATCAGCTGCCTTCCCTCTGCTAACACGTGGGCACGTCTTACTGTATGTATTCTGTGTGAGTTTCCTGTCTCTGAAGCAGTTTCTGAATCTTCTTTAAAGTGAAACAGAGGAAAGCAAAACCCTCTACGTAGTTCAAACTTACAAGTAACTTTAGCTTTCTTTCATCATCAGGGATTGTGTAATGAACCGGGGAATGCAAAAATAGCAACGAACTTGAGGCAACAAGGAAACTAAATGCAAGTTGCCAAATTGGATTTGGAGATTGAGGCTGGGATTCCCCTCTGGCCTGGCGTCTTGGCTGAGTTGATTGCACAGAGCAGAGGATTCCTCTGACTGCCTGCAAGATGCCTGTGTCATTCTGGTGGAAACTTTTAGCTCCTAAACTCAAGGGATAAGCAAGAAACCAGTGGGGGAAGGGGTGTCCTTGTAGACAGCTGGCGTGTGAGCCAAGTATGTATGCTTCTGTCTGGAACTCTGGGATGTTTGTTGCAACACGCTTGGCCCAGTCATCCCAGTGAATGGCTATTTCTCCTCTCCCTTGTGCAGTGGTTGAGCTGGCACTAAAATGCCTCCTGGACAGCTCTCTTGGAACTGCCTCATCTTCCTGACCACAGACCCAGAACATCAGGAACTAATCTTCTAACCAGATTCCATTAGAAGAGCTAATAAGTAAGGACCACTTAGTAACTGCCTGGTACCATTCTGAGCACCTTACATAAATTAAAGCAATTAATCCTCACCACAGTTTTATGAAGTGGTTTTATGATGATCTCAGTTTAACAGCTAAGGAAACTGGGCCCAGTTCTCCCTCCCTCTGGTACGAAATTTAACAATAGCATCCTGGTCTCCAAGTCTCAGCAGGAACATTCAAGGCCTGGTGTAACTTTCCCATCTCTCATTTCAAGATCCCTGGTAGGGAGGAAAACTTGGTCTTGTTCCTAGCCCTTATTTCTTATTTTTTAAAGATGTCCAATTTTGTCAACCCTTTGATTTAGCTCTTGCTTCCAAATGGCCTGCACAGTGTCTCTGGCCCTTTTCTCATTGTCCAGTTCTTTAAGTGTCTTTCTATATCCATCTATCAGTCCTAAAGTACCCATTCTTTGATAATGTCTCTCCATTTTACAACACGGCTCCAGGCCTATGCGTTTGCCCTGCAAATACGGTGCTTCCATTAGAACACTTATCATTCTGTTGCATAACTGATAGCTAATTTTTGTCTCCTCCAGCAGATTAGACTTTTAAGTCTGAATTTCGTATGCCCAGTCATTAGCACAGCGCCCAGCCCATGGTAGGAACTTAAGTATTGTTGATTGAATAAATGCCATGCTAGGAATATGTGCTTTGATGAGCTTCTGACTATCAAATTGCAAAGGGTTGTCTCAGCACTGTTTGCTGAGGGTCCATTTCATAAGTTCTCCTGACAAGAATTCAAGCACCTGATATATTCCTGAGCACATTGCTAGGCAATGTAAACAAAGGGAGAAAAATAAAAATCAAAATAGAATACAGATTGGGATTGACATATATACCCTAATATGTATAAAATAGATAACTAATAAGAACCTGCTGTATAAAAAATAAATAAAATAAAATTCAAGAAAGAAATAGAATACAATTTGTTTTGATAAAACTTAGATACTGTTTTAGACAAGTTTAGCTCCAATGCATGAGGATCTTCTTAGACTCTTTTCAGCATGGTGTGCCGTCCAAAAGAAATAGAAATTCATTATCAAAAGTCTTTAAAGAGCAATATAGGTTCTCACTGAAGTGTCTTGAAGAGAGAGCAAAGTGGGAAATTATGTCATAAAACTATTCAGTACAACATGTTTAGTTCCTATTTTAATAGGACATGGAAAAGATGGAAAGTTAATCAATTCACTTTACAAGACTATTATAACCTGGTTAACAAAATCAGAGGAGAAAATCATAGGACATAGTTACTTATAAACAAGAAGATAAAAATACCATGTTAAATACTAGCAAATCAAACCCAAATGTATGTTATAAGCAAACAACTGGAATTTATCCAGGACATTAATGATAAATTCGAGACAAGAAAATCTGTTCACATAATTCACTACATTAGCATGTAACAAAGAGAAAAAAGCAAAACAAATCTCTATAGGTGCACCCAAACCCCTGCATTAATTAAAAAGCTATACCTTAGCCTACTGAGGCTTGAAGAAAGAGGTTAAATCTGATCAATGTTATTGTATCTATTAGAAAGGCTTTCTGTTGTAAGTAACAGGCAACTCAGATAATAGAGACTAAAATAATGAAGGCAGGTACTTATCTCAGTGTGGAAGTCTGTAGGGTAATGATTGCAGGGTTAGATCAGCACATCAAAGATGTGAGGGTGCTGGACTTGCATCTCTGTGACTCTCTTGATCTTTTTGTGATCATGGTCACAGGATGGGTACAGTGGTCCCAAACATCAAACAAGATGTCATTACAAACAAGATGTCATTTACAAGAGCTTCCCTGGCAGAAAGAGAAGAATAAGTTGAAATCCTTTCTAGAAGTCTCCAGCAGACTTCCCCCAAATCTCATTATTTAGGCCTGTGTCACGTGACTATATCTAGCTTACATTTGTCTCTCCCTCTCCACTTTTGATTATAGACTGAGACCCAAAGCAGCAAGGAGAACCTGTAAGGTTGTGACAGAGAGATTATGCTATTTTTCAAATGGCTTAGCTAATTTCCCCAACACTCACTTATCCCACTGGTTTAAAATGCCACTTTTATTATGTGCAAAGTTTCACTCAGTTTAATCACCTTATCTTCAACATCTATTCTGTTTTCTTGATCAAAATGTCTATTCTTACAATACTACCACTGGTTTTGATTTCTATAGCCTTAGAGAATCATTTGATAGTTCATAAGGTTATCTGTATCTTTCTTCCTTTCTTAGATTTCCTTAGATTTTCCTGTAAATGATTTCTTCTTGATAAATTTTACAGTCAGCATGTCAAGTTCCATCTAAAAATCTTGTTGAGGGATGGGTTAGGAATGCATTGAATTTATACATTAATACCCAATACAGCAATTTAAAACTTTGTGATCTATTTTTATGTACTAATAAAGAAAAATCTCTAAGATCTATTAGCAACTAAAAATAAATAAGTTAGATACTGATGTATATGAAATAATAATATTTATGTAATAGACACTAAATATTTCTGTATGTATAGATTTACTAAATACATGGGGAAATGTCTAGGAGGATACACATTAAATTATTAACCATATGGGATTGGGGTGGATCCTCCAAGAGGTCAAGGGTAGGCTTTTATTTGTATGAATTGTTTGAAAATTTAACAATGACAATATACTCATGTGTATTTTGTAAATATAAATAAGCTTAAGAATTCCTCTTTAGTTCTTTAGAGTCACACAGCTACTTGTTCTCACATCTCTCTTAGCTGTCTCTCTGCAAACCCCTGCCTGCCTTGCTCTTCTTGCCTCCCTTTGAGCAGTTTATTAAGACTCTTTTCTCCTATGAGTAACTTCAGTTGTACCTCTTCATCCATAACCCCAGTGAACCCAACACTGACCAGTAAGAAATCCAAATAGGTCATCTCCTTTACAGGGACTAAAGAAGGAACCAAGAGTACTTATACTTGAATATTTTTCTTCCTGTTATATAGATTTTGAAAATGAAATATTCATTAACAGTAGAAGGCAATGCCTGATACATGTTTTATGAAAGAAGCTACAATAATTTAGAGCAAGGAGAAAATGATGACAGCTCATAATCTGAGAAGTTTCCGTGAGGCCCTTGGTTAGATATTCTTCCTGCATTTATCTGTGATGAAATAACTTCCTTAATACTGCCTTCATTTTTCTCACTACTGAATAGGGCTCAGTCTACCACTAATTCATCACTCACATTACCCTCTTCATGATCACCAAGGACCTGGTTGACAAGTTCAGTAGACTTTTCTCAATTTTAATAACAGCAATAAGAATGATCTGTTTTGGGGGCCAAGTATTGCTCTGTACTGCATGCATTATCTCATTTAATCAATTCAACAATTCTGCAAGGAAGGTATTATCATTCCCATTTTGTAGAGAATAAAACTGAGGCTGCTCCGAAAGGTTAAGTATATTTCCCAAAGTCACACAGTTAATCAGTGGGAAGCCAAAATTTAAACACTGGTTGAGACTCTGAACAAATCTCATACCCTTACCCACAATGATATAATTCTTGGGGTCTATTCAACACTTTAAAAAAATTTTTTTTAACTTAAATTGTGGTAAAATGCACAGGCATAAATTTACCATCTTAACCATTTTTAAGTGTATAGTTCAAAAAAGTGTATTTACATTGTTGTACAACCAATACCCCAACTATTTTCATCTTACAAAACGGAAACCCTATACCATTAAATAACAACTCCCCATTGTACCCTCCCCCAATCCATGCCAAGCACCACTGCACTTTCTGTATCTATGAATCTGGCTACTCTGGGTACCTAATATATTTGAAATTATACAGGATTTGTCTTTTTGTGACTGGCTTATTTTATTTAGCATAATGTCCTCAAGGTTCATCCATGTTGTAGCATGTATTAGATTTCCTTCCTTTTTAAAGCTGAATAATATTCCATTTTTATGGATATATCACATTTTGCTTATCAATTCACCTATCAGTAGACACTTGGGTCCTACCTTTTGTCTATTTTGAGTAATGAGTGTACAAATGCACAAAATGAACATGAGTATACAAATATCTCCTCGAGACCCTGCTTTCACTTCTTTTTGGCTATATACCTAGAAGTGGAATTGTTGGATCATATGGTAATTCCATTAAATTTTTTGAGGAACTGCCATACCTTTTTCCACGACTGCTGCATTTTACATTCTCACCAATGGCACACAAGGGTTTCAATTTCTCCGCATCCCTGCCAACAGTTTTTTTTTACATAGTAGCCATCCTAATGAGATGCATCATAATATACCTCATTGTGGTTTTGTTTTACATTCCCCTAATGATTACTTTGGTTGAGTATCTTTTCATGTCCTTGTTGGCCATTTGTATATCTTCTTTGGAGGAATGCCTGTTCAAGTTTGTTGCCCATTTTTTTTTAATTAGGTTGGATTATTTTGTTGTTGTTGTTATCTATGCAAGACTTTTAACACACTTTTATCCCCCCAAAGTCTTGTCCTTTGACTTCTGAGGCACTGTAAGTTCCCAGTTAGCTTCTCTGTTTGACCAGTTCTTTCTCCCCAGCTCCTGAAATGTAGATGCATTAACCAAAGATCAAGAGGCATCTGAATTTTTTTCTATAATGACTGCAACAAACTCAGAGGTGAATAATTAACAACAGTAACAAATCTCTTACCTTTAGTGACTCCTACATGCCAGGTATTTTGCACCCATTACTTATTTACTCTCATAAATCTCTGAGGTAAGTATTATTATTAACCCCATAATATAGCTGTGAAAATTGAGCAATAGAAAGTTCAGGCAACTTGCCCAAGGACCAGCAGTAAACAGTGGGAAAGGCTAAGAAGGGTTCCTGTTAGCAAGAAACCTGTGTCCATAGAAGAAAAACTAGCATGCTAGAGAAAATCAGAAATAATGCAGTATTCATAAAAACGTTAATTGCTATGTCAACACAACTACTATTTATATGGATTTACTTTTTCACTTTTATTAACAACCTTTAGGACCTCCCTGTACTGCCCTGCAAACAGGATAAGACATTATGAGAAGGGAAGTCATGATCACTGCTCTAATAGATCAGTTACTCAGCATCATTAAAATATTCCTCTGCTCAAAGTTCTGGACTAGGTGATTTGGGTTAAAAGGATCTGGTATTTCCTTGCCCGTAAGGAACTTACCATCTTTTGGGAAGACATGAACATGGGAAATGATTAGAGTAATGAATGATCATCCAGATCAGCTAACCATTTTAGAATGTACAATTCAGTGGTATTTAGCACTTTCACGATGTTGTGCAACCATCACCACTATCTAGGACTTTTCATCACCCCAAACAAAAACTTCATACACACTGAGCAGTTGTCACTCCCCATTCCCCCCTCCCACTCAGCCCCTGGCAACCACAATCTGCTTTGTGCATCTATGGATCTACCTATTCTGGATATTTCGTATGAGTGGAATCAGATGATCAGTGATATTTTGTGCCTGGCTAACACTTTGCATAATGTTTTCAAGGTTCATTCCTATTGCATGTATCAGTACTTCCTTCCATTTTATGGCTGAACAATATTCCACCATATGAATATACCACAATTTGTTGATCCATTCATCCATCAACAGGCATTAGGGTTGTTTCTACTTTTGGGTACTGTGAATAGTGTAGTTGAGAAATTTTGTGTACAAGTTTTTTTTTTGAATATGCGTTTTCAATTCTTCTGTGGTATATGTTTAGAAGTGAAATTGCTGGATCATATGGTAATTTTATGCTTAACTTTTTGAAGAACCACCAAACTGTTTTCCACAGACGCTGAAACATTTTAAGATTCCACCAACAATGTATGAGGGTTCTAATTTCTCCACAACCTCACCAACACTTGTTATTTTCTGTTTATTTGATTATAATCATCTTAGTGTATGTGAAGTGGCATCTCCTTGTGGTTTTGATTTGCATTTCCTTAATGACTAATTATATTGAGCATCTTTTCATGTTCTTGTTGGCCATTTGTGTATCTATCTTCTTTGGAAAAATGTCTATCCAAGTCCTCTGTCCATTGTTTAATTAGCTTGTTTGCCTTTTTATGGTTGAATTGTAAGACTTCTTTATATATTAGACCCTTCTTAGATATATGATCTTCAAATATTTTCTCCTATTCTGTAGACTGCTTTTTCACTTTCTTTATAGTGTTCTTTTTCTTAATTTTTGTCCGTGCTGCACAGCTTGCAGGATCCTAGTTCCCCAACTAGGCATTAAACCCAGGCCACAGCAGTGAAAGCATGGAGTCTTAACAACTGGACCGCCAGGGAATTCCTTATTGTATTCTTGATAAACAAAAGTTTTTATATTTTATGAAGTCCAATCTATCTATTTTTCTCTTTTGTTGCTTATGCTTTTAATGTCTTATCTAAGAATCCTTTGGCAAATCTAAGGTGATGGAGATACATCCCTATATTTTCTTCTAGGAGTTTTATAAATTTAGCTTTCACATTTAGACATTTGACCCACTCCGGATTTTTTTCTTCTATGGTGTGAGGTTGGGATCCAACGTAAATTTTTTGCAATGTGAATATCCAGTTGTCCCAGTACCTTTTGTTGAAGAGACTATTCTTTCCCCATTGAATGGTCTTGGTACCCTTGTCAAAAATCAATTGACCATTGATATATGGGTTTAATTCTGGATTCCCACTTCTATTCCATTGGTCTATATGTCTACTTTTATGCCAGTATCACACTGTTTTGATGACTGTAGTTTAGAGTATGTTTTGAAGTCAGTAATATGAGCCTTCCAAATTTGCTCTTAGTTTTCAAGATTGTTTTAGGTATTCGCAGTCCCTTGAAATTCCATATGAATTTTAGGATTGCAAAACTGGCCATTGGAATTTAGATAGAAATTGCATTGAATCTGTAAATCACTTGGGGCAGTTTTGCCATCTAAACAATCTTAAATCTTCCAATCCATGAATAAGGGATGTCCTTCCATTTATTTAGGTCTTTGTTATGGACTGAATTGTGTCAGCTTAAAATTTATAAGTTGAAACCCTAACCCCCAATGTGACTGTATTTGGAGATAGGGCCCTTAAGGAGGTTATTAAGGTTAAATGAAGTTGTAAGGGTGGGGCCCTAATCTAATAGGTTTGGTGTCCTCAGAAGAGGAGAGATGCCAGAGATTTCTCCATATGTGCTCACAGAGGAAAGGCTACATGAGGACACAACAAGAAGATGGCTCTCTACAAGCCAGGAAGAGAGGCATCACCAGAAACCAACCCCAATGGCACCGTGATCTTGGACTTCCAGCTCTCAGACTGTGAGAAAATAGTTTCTGTTGTTTAAGCCACTCAATCTGAGATATATGGTTATGGCAGCCTTAGCTGATTAATACCACATTCTTTAACTTATTTCAGCAATGTGTTGTCATTTCCAGTATACAACTTTGTACCTCCTTGGTCAAATTTATTGCTTAGAATTTGATTATTTTTGATGTTATTGTAAATGGAGTATTTTCCCTTAATTTCCTTTTTGGATTGTTCATTGCTAGTATATAGAAATACAACTAATTTTTCCATGTTTATCTTGTATCTTGCAAACTTGCTGAACTTGCTTATTAGCTCTAATAATTTTTGTGGGTAGCTTCTTTAGATTTTTTAATAATAAGATCATGGCATCTGTGATATAGAATTTTATTTCTTCCTTGCCATATTGGATATCTTGTGTCATTCACTTTTATAGGGTAGTCATCTTCAGTTAACTGAATTAGGAGTTACCAACCCCTATCCTTGAATCCTTTGGTATTCCCTCACATTCCCTGGTGAATGGTAGTTTGTTTCCTACTATCTTCTCCAACTAATCAGGAATTGATTGTAAAATTAGGCCATATACTAATAAGAATCCGTTTTCAAATTGAATACTAGTGATTCTGAGTCCAAGAGGTGCTGATGTCTCCTCATTCTCTTTATTTTTCAGAGGTATACCACCTGAAAACCTCACCTTTCTTCTCCTCGGGCCAGCTGTCTAGAGACTATAAACAACGTGAATGCAGGAGTAAAATCTTATTCAACTTCGTGCTCTAGCACCTGGTGTCACAACTAATATAAAGTACAATGTAGCAGTTCAAACAATATTTGTTAAGTGAATAAGAATAGTGATGATAAAAAGTATTACAAGTAGCAGGGGGACCTTCAAGATGGGGGAGGAGTAAGACGTGGAGATCACCTTCCTCCCCCAAAATACATCAAAAATAATACATGTATATGTGGAACAACTCCTACAGAACTGCTACTGAACACTGGCAGAAGACCTCAGACTTCCTAAAAAGCAAGAAAATCCCCACATATCTGGGTAGGTCAAAAGAAAAAAGAAAAAACAGAGACAAAACAATAGGGATGGGACCTGCACCTCTGGGATGGAGCTATGAAGGAGAAAGAGTTTCCACACACTAAGAAGCCACTTTACTGGGGAAGACGGGGGGTGGGCCAGAGGGAATCTTTGGAGCCACGGAGGAGAGTGCAGCAACAGGGTTGCAGAGGGCAAAGCGGAAAGATTCCCACACAGAGGATTGGTGCAGACCAGCACTCACCAGTATGAGAGACTTGTCTGCTCACCAGCTGGGGCAGGTGGGGACTGGGAGCTGAGGCTCAGGCTTCAAAGGTCAGATTCAGGGAGAGGACTGGGGCTGGCTGTGTGAACACAGCCTGAAGGTGGCTAGTGCACCACAGCTGGCTGGGAGGTAGTCCACGAAAAAGTCTGGACCTGCCAAAGAAGCAAGAGACCATAGTTTTGGGGCACACGAGGAGAGGCAATTCCTTCCCTGTGTGCCCGCAGAAGGCAGAGCACCGCGTAAGCAAGATCCAGAGATGGGCACGAGCTGCGGCCATCAACTTGGACCCCAGAGATGGGCATGAAATGCTAACGCTGCTGCTGCTGCCACCAAGAATCCTGTGTGCAAGCGCAGGTCACTATCCACCCCCCCACCCCCCAGGGAGTCTGTGCAGCCAGCCACTGCCAGGGTCCTGTGATCCAGGGACAACTTCCCTGGAAGAACACACGGCATGCCTCAGGCTGTTGCAATGTCACGCCAGCCTCTGCTGCTGCAGGCTAGCCCCGCATTCCAATTATAACTACCGTACCCCTCCCTTCCCCTGGCCTGAGTGAGCAAGAGCACCCTAATCAGCCATGGCTTTAACCCCCTCTGTCTGGGCAGGGCGCAGATGCCTGAGGGCAGTCTACATGAAGAGATGGGGCCAAAACCAAAGCTGAACCCCAGGAGCTGTGTGAACAAAGAAGAGAAAGGGAAATTTCTCCACGCAGCCTCAGGAGCAGTGGATTAAATCCCCACAATCAACTTGATGTACCCTGCATCTGTGGATACCTGAATGGACAACGAATCATCCCAAAATTGAGGCGGTGGACTTTGCGAGACTGTAGGCTTGGGGTTTGCTGTCTGTGACTGATTAGTTTCTGATTTTTATGTTTACCTTAGTTTAGTTTTTAGTGCTTTTTATCACTGGGGGATTTGTTTATTGGATTGGTTGCTCTCTTCTTTTATTTAATTATTATTTTTTAATTCTAATAATTTTTAAAATTTTATTTATTAAAAAAATTTTTTTTTCTTTCTTCTTTTCTCCCTTTTTTTCTGAGCCGTGTGGCTGACAGGTTCTTTGTGCTCCGGCCTGGTGTCAGGCCTGAGCCTCTGAGGTGGGGGAGCCGAGTTCAGGACATTGGACCACCAGAGACCTCCCAGCCCCATGTAATATCAATCGGTGAGACCTCTCCCAGATCTCCGTCTCAACACTAAGACCCAGCTCCACCCAACGGCCAGCAAGCTCCAGTACTGGATGTCCCATGCCAAACAACTAGCAAGACAGGAACACATCCACACCCATTAGCTGAGAGGCTGCCTAAAATCATACTGAGTTCACAGACACCCCAAAACACACTGCCAGACGTGGCCCTACCCACCAGAAAGACAAGATCCAGCCCCACCCACCAGAACACAGGCACCAATCACCTCCACCAGGAAGCCTACACAAGCCACTGAACCAACCTCACCCACTGGGGGCAGACAGCAAAAAGAATGGGAACCATGAACCTGCAGCCCGTGAAAAGGAGACCCCAAACACAGTAAGTTAAGCAATATGAGAAGACAGAAAAACACACAGCAGGTGAAGGAGCAAGGTAAAAACCCACCAGACCAAACAAATGAAGAGGAAATAGGCAGTCTACCTGAAAAAGAATTCAGAGTAATGATAGTAAAGATGATTCAAAATCATGGAAATAGAATGGAGAAAATACGAGAAACGTTTAACAAGAACCTAGAAACTAAAGAGCAAACAAAAAATGATGAACAGCACAATATATGAAATTAAAAATTCTCTAGAAGAGATCAATAGCAGAATAACTGAGGCAGAAGAACAAATAAGTGACCTGGAAGATAAAATAGTGGAAATAACTACCGTAGAGCAGAACAAAGAAAAAAGAATGAAAAGAATAGAGGACAGTCTCAGAGACCTCTGGGACAACATTAAACACACCAACATTCGAACTATAGGGGTCCCAGAAGAAGAAGAGAAAAAGAAACGATCTGAGAAAATATTTGAAGAGGTTATAGTTGAAAACTTCTCTAACATGGGAAAGGAAATTGTCAATCAAATCCAAGAAGCACAGAGTCCCATACAGGATAAATCCAAGGAGAAACACGCCAAGACACATATTAATCAAACTATCAAAAATTAAATACAAAGAGAAAATATTAAAAGCAGCAAGGGAAAAGCAACAAATAACATACAAGGGAATCCCCATAAGGTTAACAGCTGATCTTTCAGCAGAAAATCTGCAAGCCAGAAGGGAGTGGCAGGACATATTTAAAGTGATGAATGGGAAAAACCTACAAACAAGATTATTCTTCCCAGCAAGGATCTCATTCAGATTCGATGGAGAAATTAAAACCTTTACAGACAAGCAAAAGTTAAGAGAATTCAGCACCACCAAACCAGCTTTACAACAAATGCTAAAGGAACTTCTCTAGGCAGGAAACACAAGACAAGGAAAAGACCTACAAAAATAAACCCAAAACAATTAATAAAATGGTACTAGGAACATACATATCAATAATTACCTTAAATGTAAATGGATTAAATGCTCCAAACAAAAGACATAGACTGACGGAATGGATACAAAAACAAGACCTGTATATATGCTGTCTACAAGAGACCCACTTCAGACCTAGGGACACAAACAGACTGAAAGTGAGGGGATGGAAAAAGATATTACATGCAAATGGAAATCAAAAGAAAGCTGGAGTAGCAATTTTCATATCAGACAAAATAGACTTTAAAATAAAGACTATTACAAGAGACAAAAAAGGACACCACATAATGATCAAGGGATCAATCCAAGAAGAAGACATAACAATTGTAACTATTTATACACCCAACATAGGAGCACCTCAATACATAAGGCAAATGCTAAGAGCCATGAAAGGGGAAATTGACAGTACACCATCAGAGTAAGGGACTTTAACATCCCACTTTCACCAATGGACAGATCATCCAAAGTGAAAATAAACAAGGAAACACAAGCTTTAAATGACCCGTTAGACAAGATGGACTTAATTGATATTTATAGGACATTTGATCTAAAAACAACAGAATACACTTTCTTCACAAGTGCACGTGGAACATTCTCCAGGATAGATCATATCTTGCGTCACAAATCAAGCCTTGATAAATTTAAGAAAATTGAAATCGTATCAAGTATCTTTTCTGACCACCACGCTATGAGACTAGATATCAATTACAGGAAAAAAATCTGTAAAAAATACCAACACATGGAACCTAAGCAATACACTACTAAATAACCTGAAGAAATCAAAGAGGAAATCAAAAAATACCTAGAAACAAATGACAATGAAAACACAATGACCCAAAACCTATGGGATGCAGCAAAAGCAGTTCTAAGAGGGAAGTTTATAGCAATACAATCCTACCTCAAGAAACAAGAAAAATCTCAAACAATCTAACCTTACACCTAAAGGAACTAGAGAAAGAAGAACAAACAAAACCCAAAGTTAGTAGAAGGAAAGAAATCATAAAGATCAGAGCAGAAATAAATGAAATAGAAACAAAGAAAATTATAGCAAAGATCAATAAAACTAAAAGCTGGTTCTTTGAGAAGATAAACAAAATTGATAAACCTTTAGCCAGACTCATCATGAAAAAGACGGAGAGGATTCAAATCAATAAAATTAGAAATGAAAAAGGAGAAGTTACAATGGACACTGCAGAAATACCAAGCATCATAAAAGACTACTACAAGCAATTCTATGCCAATAAAATGGACAACCGGGAAGAAATGGACAAATTCTTAGAAAGGTATAACCTTCCAAGACTGAACCAAGAAGAAATAGAAAATATGAACAGACCAATCACAAGGAATGAAATTGAAACTGTGATTAAAAATATTCCAAAAAGCAAAAGTCCAGGACCAGATGACTTCACAGGTGAATTCTATCAAACATGTAGAGAAAAGATAACACCCATCCTTCTCAAACTCTTCCAAAACATTTCAGAGGAAGGAACACTCCCAAACTCATTCTTTGAGGCCACCATCACCCTGATACCAAAAGCAGACAAAGATACTACAAAAAACAGAAAATTACAGGCCAATATCACTGATTAATATAGATGCAAAAATCCTCAACAAAATACTAGCAAACAGAATCCAACAACACATTAAAAGGATCATACACCATGATCAAGTGGGATTTATCCCAGGGATGCAAGGATTCTTCAATATACGTACATCAGTCAATGTGATACACCACATTAACAAATTGAAGCATAAAAACCATATGATCATCTGAATAGATGCAGAAACAGTTTTGACAAAGTTCAACACCCATTTATGATGAAAACTCTCCAGAAAGTGGGCATAGAGGGAACCTACCTCAACATAATAAAGGCCATATATGACAAACCCACAGCCAACATCATTCTCAATGGTGAAAAACTGAAAGCATTTTCTCTAAGATCAGGAACAAGACAAAGATGTCCACTCTCACCACTCTTATTCAACATAGTTTTGGAAGTCCTAGCCTCGGCAATCAGAGAAGAAAAAGATAGAAAAGGAATACAAATTGGAAAAGAAGAAGTAAAACTGTCACTGTTTGCAGATGACATGATACTATACGTAGAGAATCCTAAAGCTGCCACCAGAAAACTACTAGAGCTAATCAATGAATTTGATAAAGTTGCAGGATACAAAATTAATGCACAGAAATCTCTTGCATTCTTATACACTAACAATGAAAGATCAGAAAGAGAAATTAAGGAAACAATCCCATTCATCATTGCAACAAAAAGAACAAAATACCTAGGAATAAACTTACCTAAGGAGGTAAAAGACCTGTACCCAAAAAACTATAAGACACTGATGAAAGAAATTGAAGATGACACAAACAGATGGAGAGAGATACCATGTTCTTGGATTGGAAGAATCAACATTGTGAAAATGACTATACTATCCAAAGCAATCTACAGATTCAGCGCAATCCCTATCAAATGACCAGTGGCATTTTTTTACAGAACTAGAACAAAAAATCTTAAAATTTGTATGGAAACACAAACGACCCCAAATAGCCAAAGCAATACTGAGGGCAAAAAATGAAGCTGGAGGAATCAGACTCCCTGACTTCAGACTATACTACCAAGCTACAGTAATCAAGACAATATGGTACTGGCACAAAAACAGAAATATAGATCAATGGAACAGGTTAGAAAGCCCAGAGATAAACCCACGTACCTATGGTCAACTAATCTATGGCAAAGGAGGCAAAGATATACAGTGGAGAAATACAGTCTCTTAAATAAGTGGTCCTGGAAAACTGGACAGCTACATGTAGAAGAATGAAATTAGAACACTCCCTAACACCATACACAAAGATAAACTCAAAATGGATTAAAGACCTAAATGTAAGATCAGACACTATAAAACTCTTAGAGGATTGGGCTTCCCTGGTGGCGCAGTGGTTGAGAATCTGCCTGCTAATGCAGGGGACACAGGTTCGAGCCCTGGTCTGGGAGGATCCCACATGCCGCGGAGCAACTAGGCCTGTGAGCCACAGCTGCTGAGCCTGCGCGTCTGGAGCCTGTGCTCCACAACAAGAGAAGCCACGATAGTGAGAGGCCCGCGCACCGCGATGAAGAGTGGCCCCCGCTTGCCACGGCTGGTGAAGGCCCTGGCACAGAAACGAAGACCCAACACAGCCAAATAAATAAATAAATAAATAAATAAATAAATAATAATTAAAGGTGCTAATAATTTAAAAAAAAAAAAACCTCTTAGAGGAAAACATAGGAAGAACACTCTTTGACATAAATCACAGCAAGATCTTTTTTGACCTACCTCCTAGAGTAATGGAAATAAAAACATAAATAAACAAATGGGACCTAATTAAACTTAAAAGCTTTTGCACAGCAAAGGAAACTATAAACAAGATGAAAAGACAACCCTCAGAATGGGAGAAAATATTTGCAAACGAATCAATGGACAAAGGATTAATCTCCAAAATATATAAACAGTTCATGCAGCTCAATATTAAAAAAACAAACAACCCAATCAAAAAATGGGATAAATAGACATTTCTCCAAAGAAGACATACAGATGGCCAAGAGTCACGTGAAAAGCTGCTCAACATCACGAATTAT
Organism: Balaenoptera acutorostrata; assembly: GCF_949987535.1. Lineage (NCBI taxonomy): Eukaryota > Metazoa > Chordata > Mammalia > Artiodactyla > Balaenopteridae > Balaenoptera > Balaenoptera acutorostrata. The sequence continues at coordinate 54,615,138 of NC_080069.1, read as the reverse complement.
TAGAGAAATGCAAATCAAAACTACAACGAGGTATCACCTCACACCGTTTAGAATGGGCATCATCAGAAAATCTACCAACAACAAATGCCGGAGAGGGTGTGGAGAAAAGGGAACCCTCTTGCACTGTTGGTGGGAATGTAAATTGATACAGCCACTATGGAGCACAGTATGGAGCTTCCTTAAAAAACTAAAAAATAGAATTACCATATGACCCAGCAATCCCAATACTGGGCATATACCCAGAGAAAACCATAATTGAAACAGACATATGCACCCCAAGGTTCACTGCAGCACTATTTACAATAGCCAGCTCATGGAAGCAACCTAAATGCCCATCAGCAGACGAGTGCATAAAGACAATGTGGTACATAAAAACTCGGAGAACCTGAATAAAGTATAGACTCCATGTGATAATAAATATATCAATATTTGTTCCTTATTTGTGACAAATGTCCCTTACTAAGTGTAAAATGTTAATAATAGGGGGAAATGGAGGTGAGTTATATGAAAAGTCTCTGTACTATCTTTATAATTTTTCTATAAATATAAACTATTCTAAAATTAAAAGTTTATTAAATAATTTAAATTTTCTAATAAAGAAAATATACCATTTTAAAAATGAAAAGGTAACTTGTAATTTGGGAGAAAATACTTACAATAAACATACCTAACAAAGGATTTTTATACAGGATATAGAAAGGCCACCTACAAATCTGTTTATTAAAACAACTCATCAATGGCTATGAAAGTGTATTGAACATCACTGGTCACTGCGAAATGCAAATGAAAACCACAATGAGATACCATATTACACTAGCCAGAATGCCTAAATTTAAAAGACTGACAATGTTTAACAAGGATGTAGAGGAAGTGGCGTTCGTTTTCTGCTGGAATGTAAAAAGTTATAAACTCTTTGGAAAACTTTATTAAAAAGTTACACATATATCTCAGATATTCCGCTTCTTGGCATTTAGCTGTGAGAATGAAAACATGTCTACCAAGAGATCTTTTTTACAAGAATATCCATGACAGTTATGTTCATAGTAGCTGAAAAGTGCAAACAATCCAAAAGGTCATCAACATGAAATGCGTAAATATCATTTCTTTGCATGTAAATTTTATGTAAACGTAGAAGGTACAAGAAAGCAGGGTTTATCTTTGCTTCCTCACCTCTGTTTCCTGAGGGCAAGCACACAAACTGGCATGTGGATGCTCACTTTTACGTCTTAAAATGAATAAAGTATTTGTCATTCTAATCTTCATCTTCTGTCTTAAAAACCTAGATTGATTGGGTTTTCATTATAAACGTTCAAAAGAAAATTTTGCTTCTAGAAAAATTTAATAGCTAAAAAGAGAATTAACAAAAGATTAAGATGAACATGTTGTTAAGCATGTAAAGGTAAGCATGTTGTCTTATAGAAATATTTTAAATACCACAGAATGACAGTATAGATGGATTGAGACAATCAATGCATAAATAAAAGAGTAAGTAAATAAATGTAGCATGCTTATCAAAAGAATTATTCCTTTAGTCTGGATTTATTTTTTTCATGTACAGTTGTGATAATACTAAAAAATCATCTATCAAATTTAAGGCAGTGTATTTCACACTGAAAGCAGTCTTTGAAGGGAGTAAACTTTCTTTGTTTTTTTCAGTGAAAGTTCTGGGCTCTTTCCTTACCTGTTTTTAAAAAGGAAATTACCTAAAGGCATAATTTTAATTAGGGTTCACTCTTTGTGTTGTACATTCCATGGGTTTTGACAATGCATCATGACATGTATCTGCCATTATAGTATCATAGCAAAAATGTGGTCCACCTGCTCATCCTCTCCCCGCACCCGAAGCCTTGGCAGCCACTGTCTTCATAGGTTTGCCCTTTTCTAGAATGTCATATTGTTGAATCATTTAGTATGTATCCTTTTCGGATTGGTATCTTTCACTTAGTAATATTTATTTAAGGTTCCTTCATATCTTTTTCATGGTTTGATAGCTCATCTCTTTTAGTGCTGAATAATATTTCATTGTCTGGATGCCTCACAGTTTATTGATCCATTCACCTGCGGGAGGACATCTTGGTTGTTTCCAAGTTTTGGCGATTATGAATAAAGCTGTTATAAATATCTGTGTGCAGGGTTTTGTGTGGACATAAATTTTCAACTCATTTGGGTAAGTCCCAAGGAGCAAAATTGCTAGATTATATGGTAAGAGTATGTTTGGTTTTGTCAGAAACTGCCAAACTGTCTTCCAAAGAGGCTGTACCATTTGGTATTCCCACCAACAATGAACGGTCCTCTTGCTACCCATCCTCACCAGCATTTGGTGTTGTCAGTGTTCTGGGTTTTAGCCATTCTAATAGAAGTGTAGTTCTATCTTATTGTTTTAATTTGCATTTCCCTAATGATTTATGATGTTGAACAACAGTTATATGCTTACTTTCCATCCACATATCATCTTTGGTGAAGTGTCTGGATATTTTGCCCATTTTTAATTGGTTTTTTTGGTTTTCTTCTTGTTAAGTTTTAAGACTTTTTGTACATTTTGCATAATAGTCCTTTGTAAGATACGAGTCTTTATGAGGCTGTGGCTTGTCTTATTCTCTTGACAGTGTCTTTCACAGAGCAGAAGTTTTAATATTAATGAAGTCCAGCTTAATCAATTTTTCTTTAATAGATCATGTCTTTGGTGCATCTAAAAAGTCATTGCCAAATCCAAAGTCAAGTATACTTTTGCTAATTTTTTAAAAACAAGATTAATGATGAAGACAATAGCTCTTGATTTCCACTCTGACAAGTCTACTACAAAGTAATATTATTTACAACAATGATAAACTACTACTGTAGCCTAATAATGACTTAAAATAAATCAAATATTTTAAATGTTCATGTTTTCTGCCATTTCATACATTCTTCAAAAATAATTCTCAGGGCTTCCCTGGTGGCGCAGTGGTTGGGAGTCCGCCTGCCAATGCAGGGGACACGGGTTCGTGCCCCGCTCCGGGAAGATCCCACATGCCGCGGAGCGGCTAGGCCCGTGAGCCACAACTACTGAGCCTGCGCGTCTGGAGTCTGTGCTCCGCAACAGGAGAGGCCACGATAGTGAGAGGCCCGCGCACCGCGATGAAGAGTGGCCCCCACTCGCCGCAACTGGAGAAAGCCCGTGCACAGAAACGAAGACCCAACACAGCCAAAAATAAATAAATAAATAAATTTATTAAAAAAAAAAATAATTCTCAGAAAACATATTGTGAAAACATATTGCAAAATCATAGAAAAATGCACAGAGATATTAAGCCACACTTTCCTCAAAGTACCAGCTTATTTCTCTCCTCCACTCACAAAAAGTTCCCAAAATAGTTGTCTGTACACAGTACCCCTAAATCCCCTTCTTGTGCTTCCTCTTCACTTACTCCCTTGTGGTTTCTGCCCCATTAATTCTACTAAACCAGATCCTGCTAAAGTCACCAGTGGCATCTGTTTTCAGGTCCTCTGGGACAGGTCAGTCCTCACCTGCCCTGTAAGCACCGCTCTGTCTCTTAAACACACTTCTTCCCTTCAGTTTTCTCTCCCCTATTCACCCCTGTGTCCTACTAACTGCACTGCAACTCTGTCTCAGTGCATGTTGTAGACTCTCCTCTGCTTGACCTTTAATGGTGAGGGTCTGCAGGATTAGGTTTAGGTCCTCTTCTCATTGTCCATTCTATTTATAAGTGATCACATCCATCCCCATGTACTCACTACCAGATACACAGTAAAGAATTTCAATTTAATACTTGCACCCATGGCATTTGTTGTTTATTGTAGACACACTTGCCCAACAGCCAGTAAAGGCTTCTATAGTTACATACCTCCCAGGCATCATAGAAAGGATATCTATCTTTTTTCCCCTAAAAATTATCTGTATCTAAGTCTTCTGATGTGAGAACATAATTTCCCCTTACTTCTTTTTGTATTTTTTAATATAATTGAAAATTGTAAAAAATATATTTATATTATTTTTATGTCTCTTTCTCTATGACCGAAAGTTTCAACACAGAAGCTACCACATTAGATTTATTCACCTGTGTTTCTTAAAGGCAATTCTACAGTCTGCCACTTTGATACTCGATTAATACATAAGACATGAACTAAATGAATGAATGAGTAGCTAAGTATTACGATCCATTCCTCATTTTTTTTTTTAGGAAACCAGGGATTGGATTTAGGTGTAAAGAATAAGCAGACTCAAGTTTTCTTTTGTAAAAATTTAATAAATAAAAAATGCAGGGCTTCCCTGGTGGCTCAGTGGTTGAGAATCTGCCTGCTAATGCAGGAGACACGGGTTCGAGCCCTGGTCTGGGAAGATCCCACATGCCACGGAGCAGCTGGGCCCGTGAGCCACAGCTGCTGAGCCTGCGCGTCTGGAGCCTGTGCCCCACAACGGGAGGGGCCGCGATAGTGAGAGGCCCGCGCACCGCGATGAAGAGTGGCCCCCACTTGCCACAACTAGAGAAAGCCCTCGCATGAACCGAAGACCCAGCACAGCCAAAAATAAATAAATAAATAAATAAAATTTTTAAAAAATAAATAAATAAAAGGCTGCTAGTAAAAAAAAAAATTGTTTAAAAAAAATGCAAATTTAATAAAATGGAAAGGTGAACATATTTTCTAAATCTTAATACAATGTAAAGACAAATATCTTTTATATGAAAATATAAATATGATAATATACAAGAATAAACCTAAATAGATAAATAAACAATAAATAAATAAATAACATCAGGGCTGTCATCCCTTAGGGACTAATGACCCTGGAGCTGAACTTTTTAACATATCCTTGCTTAATACTACTGACAAAAAATTTGCTTAATTAATTCAATAAATTTTGTGGCTAAAGCAGAAATAAGAGCCTCTTGAAGTGATCAAAGGCATATGTGCATGGGTGATATGGCATCTCAGCCAATGAGAATCATTTCAAAGTGACCCCAGGTCACCATCCATAATTCTCTCTTTTTTTTAGATTTATTTATTATTTACTTATTTATTTTATTTATTTTTGGCTGTGTTGGGTCTTAGTTGCGCCATGCAGGATCTTCATTGAGGCATGCAGGATCTTTTGTTGCTGTGCGCAGGCTTCTCTCTAGTTGTGGCATGTGGATTTTCGCTCTCTAGTTGTGTTGCACAGACTCCAGGGTACGTGGCTCTGCTATTGTGGCGAGTCGGTTCCAGAGTGCATGGACTCTGTAGTTTGTGGCACGCAAGCTCTCTAGTTGAGACGCGCGAGCTCAGTAGTTGTGGCACACGGGCTTAGTTGCCCCACAGCATGTGGGATCTTAGTTCCCTGACCAGGGATCGAACCCACGTCCCCTGCATTGGAAGGTGGATTCTTTATCACTGGACCACCAGGGAAGTCCCTCCATCCATAATTCTTAACTTTTCTTGCAAGTTGGTCGATGAAGAGAAGGATCTCATGATTCCCACTCTGACAATTTTCCAGGCACAATCACTGTATTTCTTCTCTTCAAGGTAGAGATGGATTCCCTGGAAGTACCTCCTCACGGCCAGTGTAGGGCCCGTCACTCCCAGGGCAGTTTCTTCATCTCCCATCACCTGCACCAAGCAGGCGTCCAGGTCCTCCAGCTGCTGATGGAGTCCAGTGCGGAGTTTGCCCAGGAGGGAGGTGTCCCAGGCAGCAGAGGAGCGCTCTGTGTGGAAGGGGCGGAAGATCTGCTGGAGCATCTCGTGGAGGACAGAGGTGGCCTGGGCCTTCGGGAGCTGGCTGCCATCCACCGTGTCCTGGGGGAAACCGAAGTCTTTTCTATCCTTCAGACAGAAGTGAGGGGAGATTCTCCTCATCTGGCCCAGAAGCATGAAGTTCTTCCTGCTAATCCACACATGGTTCTGAGACAGGTTGCAGCCCAGAGATCCACCAGGGCCATAGCTGAACATCACCAGGGCGGTCAGTAGAGAGAGCACGAAGGCCATGAGGCAAATGAGGCTGCAGCTGGCCTGGCTGAGACGGGCGTCTGGAGGAAACTTGCGGGTAGGTTCTCTGATGACATTCTTTCTAAGCAAGGCCATTAAACAAGGAACATTTCTCTACACTGTTTTTGGTTTCATTTATGTATTCTCCATATGGTCTAAGACGATGTCCTCACTCTAAAACATTCATTTTGTAATAGAAGTTTAATTTTCCCAGTAAACTTCAGATATGTCTATCCAAATGGGTATTTATCCATCAAATAAGAAATATCTTTGTCTTAAAGTCAGAAGTGATGTAGGTATGTAAATACATCTCCTCTCTCTCTCTCTCTCTCTCTCTGTGTCTCCTTTTCATGCATAAATATTGCTCTTCTCTGTTCCAGGAACAAATTTTTAACCTTGATCTTAGGCTCCATTTTTACCCTCTTACTTTACATCGGAAGGCAGGCTTCCTCAGTCCTTATGGTTTCTGTAGTTGCTTAGGGATTTACCAGACCACCTCTGGCAACTAAGCTTTTTGAAACAAAAAAAAACTTATTTACTGTTTGAGTCACAGCAGAAGCTGATGATTATAAGTGAATAATCTTTTCTGATGTTTCTCTTCCTTCTAGAATGCGTTTGTGCAGGTGCATGTGGTTATGCTGCAGGGGACCACAAGGCCAGGACTATTACAGACATCACCCTTTCTTTCCATCATTTTCTTACTGGTGACCTATAGTCCTCCACAGGCTGGGCCAGTACCCCCACCAGGAATCCTGGCTCTTTTCAGAGAATATGGGTGTGGAGATCCTAACTCCAAGACAATTGTATTTCCCCAGCAGCACCTCACTCACAAGGGAGAGATCACATCTAGTCACACCCTCTCCTCTAGAGTGACAGAGTCCCCTTCCTAACATCCTAGACTCCCTCCCTGAGGGCAGGCTCACCACATCCCGAGGACTTTAAAATCTCTTTTCTGTGGAGGGGCTTGTTTATTTGTTGGGAAAATAATTCATCTTCCAGGACCCTCACCCTTGCCCCTGGAGTGTTTGTGTGAAGGACCCTAGTCCTCAATGGTGACCTTCTCTTCTCCTGACCCATGTCCCCAGGTATCAAAAATGTCAGCAGCCCTCAGAAGCTGAGAGCAAAAGTATGTTTCCTCTAAGCAGGTAGAAGAATTATCCATTTCTAATTATTTCATCTTGAGCAGACACATAATTGTAATTTTGCCAAGTATAAATTTTATTATTGAATGCTTTTACTTAAACTGTTGAACACTTGTGATGCTCAGAGTTTCTGAGCTGGGGACAGGAGATTCAACGATGAAGTTTTCTTTCATTAGACGCTTATGTCACAGAAACCAGTGACCTTCAGTTGTTTAATCAGTTGATGCCACTGGGCTTCTCTGTTCCCCTCTGTCTCCCTCTGAGAATGCAGGGCAGTGAGGCCCAGGCTATTATGTCGGAGAGAAATAACCTTCCTTCCTTTATTTGTGTGTAATTTTTCATTTAAAATTTTGTAACTTCTTTTCCATTAGTGGCTAATTGGACAAGATTTGTCTTGCTGCTCCTGCATTTAGTTAGTTCTAATTCATGATGAGGCAAGAACAATAAAGGGGAAAAAAAAAAAGAACAATAAAGGAAAATAAAGAAAGGCAAAGGGGCTCCGGTCTCTATCATTTTCAAACTTCAGATATTTTGTTTCTCATTGCAACTTTCTCTAGAAAGTAAAATTTGAGAGTTGCTTTGTGGGTAAAAAGAAAACAAATATAAGTCTGACTGTCACAATAGTAAAAGGAGGGAAGTGATTTTCTGCTGACACAATGGCGTATTCTAACTTAGGAAACTTCAGTGCAGCACAGTTGGGGATGAGGCTATGGCAGAGGGCAAGGATGAGGCCAATATGAATAACAGGCAGGAACATGGCTACTTCTGCCAGAAACTCAAAGAAGACCAAGTCTTGGGTCAATTGACTGCCTTCAGCTTTGCAAAACCAGCCGCCTGATTTTTCTTTCATTTAATCCATATGTGATCAGTTCTGAGGAGAGAGGGAAGAAGTCACACTCACAAGAGACTGACAACTGGAACCCCAGTTGTGAGAACACTAACCATCTCTGGCAGGATCGTGGAGATCACAATCTTGCTGAGCATCTGTCTAGGTGATAAATCCACTCAGGCAATGAGAAGAGTGCTTTGAGAAAACTTGAATTAAAAGAAGGGAATTAGATGATTCCAAAAGTTCCTGATCTTAATTTAGATACAGTGATCATGACATTAAAAAATAATAAGTGAATTGTATTGTATGATTATGGACTAGTCACTTTCTAAGTTTCTTAAAATATTAACTCAATCTTCTCAATAACCCTATTTGGATTCCATTCACTTACGTGGGATGAAATGTCAATCTGGACGGATGAACTCTTTCAAATGTACCAAAGATCCAAGGGCAAACATTAGGGAGAGTCTTTATAATGACTTGTCTGGAAGAGCCCAGTAAAGAAAGGGAAGGATAGAAATGGAGGTGGAATTTAGGAACCAACGAGAGGCCATTGCATGAAATCAGTAGAGGGAGGAGAGTGAGATGACAAAGGATCCTTGATTCCGCTTCAGATGCCAAAGGATTGCTGTCTGTTGTTTTGTAGGGCAACATAAGGTGTGGTCTGAGTCAACTGAGAGGACTTCTAAATTCTGAGGAAAAATACACAAAATCCCTATTAAATGGTTGGAAGGGGGTAGATTTTTTTGCCAATTGAAAAAAGAAGTCTAAGATTTTATGAGTGATTAACTTTTGAGTTTTCTTGTGACTTTAAGAACCAAGAAAAAGCACCTAAGAATCTCCAGCCATATGAGCTCTGACTTTTCTCCTTTAGGACCTCACTCTTCCCAGGAGACCACTTCAGGTCAGCCTCCTGTTCTCATTCTCAATGAAGACACAGCCATTTATCACCTCCAGCCCAGATGGGACATCCTGTTGTCTACTGATAGCATCCAGTGAAGAAGCTCTTCTCTTTATTGTTCCAGCCATTGGTTCAGATGTGGGTACTGAGGAGACCTTATGTATGACCAAGACAGAAGAACATATGCCCTTCCTAGACAGAAACAGTGAATGTTTTTAAAGAGTTCCTTAGCAGGGAGAGTCTGGCTTGATCTCCAAAGTCAACTACACTGCCTTGTATATTTGTTTTTATTTATTTTTCTAGCCTCAACCTATTAAAAATCATAAAACAAAACTGTAGGGTAGGAATTAAAATATTATTAAAAACAGCATTAATTAATAAAATGAAATTTTAACAGTAATATAGGAGTGTTATTTGCTTATTTTTTGGACCCTAATTCTCAGGAATGTTTCCAAATCTTTAAATGTACCTACTCAATGCAGTTTGCACCAACTGGAAGGAGAAGAAAGATAGTTGATTCATGAATGTCCTCTTTGCAAAATGCCTAAGTTAAATAATTTTTCACAAAAATCTTTGTTTCTTTTAGAAATTGTAATAAGTGTGCACATTATTGATGTACATCCTGCTGGGAAGCCTCTACCCCACTGGTTGCTGAATGTATTAAAATCCCTGCCTCTGTCCCTTCTGTTTAAGTAATATTTTATTTTATTTTTTTTGTTGTTTTTCAAAGAGACTATATCAGGATTCATTTCAAGAGGTCCTTGGATTGCATTGTCCCCAGGAATATCTTTCCCTGCTCTGTGATAACTTGCTGGGTCCTAAGGAGGAAACAAGTTTGCAGCTGGCCATGAGTAACCTTTGTCCCTTCCAAGACTCCACAGGCTGCTGTGGTATCAGCGTCACCCATGCTGGGGACACTGCTAGTGGCCAGGCATTTTTGCAATAACCCTGTGCTCTCAGCATCCACTTCATGTTTTCATTCTCTGAAAAGGAGAAACCCTTGCCTCAATGCAGCTCATCTGTATTGTTCCATGTCCTGAGGACCTGCTGCTGTTCCAGTGAACGCTTTCAACATCTCTGCTGCTGACTTTCCACTCCACGTTTTCTGTACTTTGGGCTTTTTGAGCAAATGAGATCCTGAACAAGGTAAGCTCCTCCTAGTGCAATCAGCACATGGAAGTGTCCAAATAGAGGCACAGATGAGCTCCCGGATTCTCTACCAGTTCAGTGTTGGGCAGGGTTCCCTCTATTTACTGTGTTTCTCTGAGAGGCTGGACAGTCTGGACCTGCATTCCTTGGCAGCTGAAGAGGGTAGAGTCGTGGCTACCTTCACAGCCTCACTCCCTGTGCTCACAGGATCCAGCTGTTTCAAGCTGGCGCTGCACTGAGATCGCCTGTCACAGCTCCAGGGGACCATGGATCCTTGTGCCCCTTCTCCAGTCACACTGCCGAGGGACCTCTGTGTGCTGTGTTAAGCCCTCCCTAAGTGCAAGATACTCTGCTAAGTGCTTTCAAATTTTGTAGTTCATTTAATACTCACAATAACAACTGTAAGAATACTTTTACCTTACTTTATATTTGAGGAAACTGAGGTTCAGGGAAGTTATGTGGTTTCCTCAGGATCTCACTGATGTCCTGGCAGAATCCTTTATCATATATTATAAATAATTAAGTTTCATCTTGTGCGGTTCTCAAAACCTTTGCTTTCTTCTTCAATGCTTTCTGAAGATCCTTTTTCCCTGGTTCACGCCTAACTGCATTAGCCACTCCATCTCTGTGCCCTTTGCAGGCTCCCCTTCTCTTTCTCAGCCTTAAAAGTTGAAGGTCCTCCCTCATAAGCGTCAGGTTATCTCATTCTACACCCTTCTCTTAAGGAACGACATGACATACGTTACCATACCCTGATTTACACAGTAATATCTCCAAGATGTACACTGTTGCAGATTCCAGAACCACATATGCATCTATGAATGGGAACTGTTTTTAGATGTTTGTCAGACACTTTATAGACTGCATCTGCTTTTCCCCTTCTTGACAGTCCTCACTCAAGCTTCTGGTGAGAGAATCCCTTGTCCTCTATTTCTCATTGTAACATGAAACATAACTGAAATTCATTAAGTGTGATTAGTGTTTCTATATCTTTCTTTTCCAGACTGAAAGCTCCAAGAAAGTTCCAAGGCTTTGTATTTGCTTTTTTTTTAACCTCTGTATTCTCAGAACTATCACCAAATCTGACAGAGAAATATGCCGTTTTAAAATATAACCAATTGGAAAAAAAAAAATGAATGAGTGGCTTGAATTCATCATCCATTTTTCAATATGGGTTGCAAATTTAGCTATTTCTTTTTGCAAGAATAGACATCCAAGATGTCTTCTGAGGAATTATTTCATAAATTAAACAAAAAATAATTTGATATAAGATAAAGGTGAACAGGGACTTCCCCGGTGGTCCAGTGGGTAAGACTCCACACTCCCAGTGCAGGAGGCCCGTGTTCTATCCCTGGTCAGGGAACTAGATCCCACGTGCATGCTGCAACTAAGAGTGCACATACTGCAACTAAGAAGTCCGCATGCTGCAACAAAGTTTCCCACATGCGGAAATGAAGATCCTGCCTGCCGCAACTAAGACCCAGCACAGACAAAATAAATAAATACATATTTTTTAAAAAAAGATAAAGGTGAACATATTTTGTTATTATTGAATATATTATAAAGTTGAACACGATATTATATGAACAAAACAATTTTAAATACCACACATAGTATTACTGAGATAAAGTAGATGAATGAACATCTGAATACATTACAGACCTTAGCACATTAATTAGTGTTATTTTAAACTCCTGGTCTGAAAATTCCAAAATCTCTATTATTACTGGCTCTAGCTCTAATGCTTGCTCTGTCTCTTGCAGCTGTGTTTCTCATATTTTAGTATGACTTGCAAGTTTCTGTTGAAAGTTGAACATGATGTACCGGGTAAAACGAACTGAAGTACATTGGCCTTTAGGGTGAGGATTTACACTTACCTTGCTAGGATTTGGACTGTGTTTATGGTTTGCCATAGCTGTAGGTGTTAGAGGCTAAAATTTCCTCTTGTGTCCATGCTTTTCTCTCCCCTGTTGTCTTTGGGTTTCCCTAGAGGCTTCTTCTTAAAGTCTGACCCTGCAGTTCTCTTCTGTTGTAATCCCCTGTTATACAGGAACCCTGTTGATGTGATGGTAAGTATGGGGGAGGGGGAGCGCTCTATAATCCTATGATTATGTATCAGTTTTTGGTGAGTCTGTGCCTCTGGGCTGTGACCTTCACAAGTGTTTCTCAGATTTTTACCACCCTATTTGGTGAGGCAAGGAAGTTAGAGGGATTTGGAGTTAAAGGTATTTCCCTTCCCTCAGGTGGTTTAGGCTCTGGTAAAATAGTTTCCCTTGAGGTCAGATCTTTGTTAAAGAGAATACACTACTCAGAGTATTTCAAGATGACTACTTTTCTCTCCTTCTGCTAGAAAAAACCAGGAGATATTTCTCTGATTTTCACAGTGAGAACCTGGTGGGATTCCTACAGGTAAAACTCACAAAAGTGTGGGGCTCCACTAATTCTGGACTCCTGGGGTTTTGAACTCTCAAGCTCATCCACTAGGATCCTCCAGCAATTCTTCAATTACAGTTTAAGTGCTCCTACCAAAACTCGTTCCACCTGCAGCCTTCTGCCCCAGGTAACCTGGGATTCTCTGAATCTTCCTTTCTCTCAAGCTTTCAGGGAGTTGTTTGCCCTGTGACCTCAATTTTTGATGGATTTAAGAAGAGTTGTTGTTTTTCAATACATTCTGCATTTTGTTGTTGTGAGGTCAAGAGTGATGACTTCCAGGTGGGTTACATGTTGAACCAGAAACCAAAAGTTCCCCCAATATGTGAATACATTCACAACATCAGTATAGCTCTCTCTTTAAGAGTAATGCCCATAGAGACATACATTTTAACAATAATTTTGAACAATTTAACTCAATGCATTTCATGACTAAAACAGAAATAAGAGTCCTGAAAAGGACTGAACATATGGGTATATGACTTAGTGTATAAGGTACAGAGAATCATTTCCAGGTCCCTTTCCTTACTTATTTTCTTTCAATTTTTTTTTTTATAAATATATTTACTTATTTATTTATTTTTATTTTTGGCTGCATTGGCTCTTGGTTGCTGGGCGCGGGCTTTCTCTAGTTGTGGTGAGCGGGAGCTACTCTTTGTTGCGGTGCGCAGGCTTCTCATTTTGGTGTCTTCTCTTGTTGCAGAACACAGGCTCTAGGCACACGTGCTTCAGTAGTTGTGGCACGTGGGCTCAGTGGTTGTGGCTGGTGGGCTCTAGAGCGCAGGCTCAGTAGTTGTGGCGCACAGGCTTAGTTGCTCCACGTCATGCGGGGTCTTCCCGGACTGGGGCTCGAACCCGTGTCCCCTGCATTAGCAGGCGGATTCTTAACCATTGTGACACCAAGGAAGCCCTTCTTTCAAATTTTTGATGAAAAGAACGATCTCATGATTTCTACTCTGACAACTTCCCAGAGTCAGAGTTCCTCTATTTCTTCTCTTCAGATTCAGAGGGATTCCCTGGAAGTAAATTGTTCATGGCCAGCGTAGGGCCCTCCATTTCCAAGACAGTCTTCCTCCCCCATCACCTGTACCAAACTGGTGTCCAAGTCTTCCAGCTGCCGATAGAGTCCAGTGGGAGTTTGTGCAGGAGGGTCGTGTTTCAGGAGCGCTGTGTGTGGAAGAGGTTGAAGATCAGCTGGGACATCTTGTGAAACTTGCCGCCATCTGCCATCTCCCAGAGGAGATGTCCTTCAGTCGGAATAACAGGGAAATCCTTCTCACTTGACTCAGGAGCAGCAGGTCTTCCTGTGAACCAGTCCATGGCTCTGAGGCAGATCCCAACCCAGCCCAGGGGTCAGATCCTGATGCAGCTAACAACCAGGAGGGCCAGCACAGGTAGTGGGCATTAGAAGCCTTGGGGATGTTAGCAGCCTGAATGAGGTGTGTGTCTGTGTGAGTTTCTCTGAGGGGTTTTCTATATAAGTCTCTCAAATTCAGAATTCAGTAGTTATCACTTTCGGAATGTTCCTGTACACTTTTTATCTTTATTTTCCTTCACGTATGCTCTAGACTAGAAGACATCGATAATTTATATCATTCTTTCGTTTTTCTTAGTTTACATTGAATTTGCCCTAAGAAACTTCAGATGTTTCAGTATAAGTGGATTCAAATCTTTCCAAAGACGAAAGTCTTTTTGTTAAACTCAAACTTATGTCTACAGTGCTTTCTTGATAACAACAGCACTTCACCTCTGGTCCTGGGCTCTGTTTCTGCCCTCTTTATTTTGCATGTCAGCCAAGCTGCCTTGTTCTTCTGGATTGGTCTTCTTGAAAATGGATTTATTAGGCCTGTTTGACAAGTAACATCTTGTCTACATCTTGTGCACCATCGTATCGTTAGCACAGAGTTCATAATAATGTCTCAAGATAATTAGTAACAAATAATATTCTCGTTTTTTCCATCAGACTTCACATCAGAAGCTTCTATTAACCTCCCATCAGAACCTTATATTAAAGCGATTAATAAGCATCATTAGATCATTCAGTACATTTTTACTGAGCCTCTTGATTCACCATTCCCATGTCACAGTGAAGATGCAGGGTGGTGAAGATGTAAGGCATATGATGCTAGAGAAAAGTTTCCTTCTTTTCACTGCTGATTTCAGAGTCTTAATTTTATATGTTCTTTTTTCAGTCAGTATTGTTCTGGGCAAGTGTTGTCTTGCTGCTTCTGAATTACTTTCTGTCTCATTTTGAAATAGGAACCAAAACAGAGAAGTAAAAATGGAAACATAAAGGGGTCCATACCACTATTTTCCATAATTTTCAATATGTCATTGTTTTCTTTCTCTATTCACCTTTCTTAGAAAGCTGTCATTGGCTTTGGATGCACTGAGGTAAATGGAAAACAAATGCAAAACTGACTATGATGAGAGTGAAAGAAGTAAAGTGACTCCCCAGGTGAAAAAATGACAGTGGGATTTCCTCTCTTCTCTTATTACCCTCCACTGACTCCAATATGGTTCCGGCTGATTTATTCCACCAAATCAGCTCTCACTAAAGTCAGTTCCATCTGTTTCCCAGGTAGTGGATGACTTCAATCTACAGAGCAGCTTACTGAAAATCAACATAACAATCAAGATGATGATAAATTTTCCTTGTAATTACATATGTCATGATTTAAACTAAATAAAATTTTAAACATGAATATGAGTTGTCAATACATCAAATCTATGTGACCTCTTCAGAGGCAAAAATGTTTCAAAAAAGGACAACCACGCAGAGAATAAAATGATCTACCTTCTACTCTAGGTCCCACCCTATGTCTCTCCTCCAGTTCAGATGGCAAATATCTCAAACCTATTTTCTATATATATTGTCATTATCTTCTCTTATTCATCCTTCCACCCTCTCCACAATGGTTTCTGCTGATTAATTCTCCCAAACATGCTCTCACTGAGGTGGCCAATACTGTCTCTTTTCCCAAGTAGGGGGTAGTTTCTGTCTACAATTTAAATGAATGCATTGAGTCTTCTAAGCAGTTTCAGCCTTTTACACATGGTCTTCTTACCGTTCTCTCTCGTCCTGTTAATATATGGCCATTCCACTCCGCTTTCCTTTGCTGCTCTCTTCCCTCCTGTTTAAGGTTAAGGTCATAGGACTCAACTTCAAGTCCTTTTCTCATTGTATTCTCTCTTCCATTTGAACACTTCTGTTCCCATGCTTTACACTTCATGGAATTACTTGTAAATTGCCAAGTGCAATATCCAGTGGACATTTGCAGTTAGATACCTACCAGTGAATGGTAGAGAACATCTACGACTTTTGTTTTTATATCCTCACATGGCTTGATCCACCTTCGGCTGAGAGAATTTCATTTTTCACCCTTCTTCTCACTATAGCATTAAACCTAACTTATATTAATTTATAATATTAGTTAGTATTAGTTTAAACATAATTAATATTTAATTTTCAATTAACTGATTATTGTTTTTAGGTTCCTTTCCCTACAAAAATCGAGAGACAAAAAAGCAGGATTGGATTCATTATGGTCACCACTATATCCTGAGGGCAACATACAACCTGGCTTAGACGAAGTTTATATTTACTTCTAACTAGAGTATCATAATGACTCTAACTAGCGTATCATATCATTTACATAATGATGTAAATGAATTGCACCATTCTTTAATCAGGTTGCACATTCAGGCTCAGTGTTTCTTTTTTAAGAATAAACAAATATAAAAAGTTTTCTATGGAGAAAATTTATTTAATGCATAAAGCAAAATATAAATAGACTAAATACAAAGAACGTGTTTTTTCTCTTAACCACAATTTAAAGGTGCACATAATATTATACAAACAAAAAATAAGTTAAAACTTTATAAATAGTTAAATAAATAAATTTTTAAATAGATAAATAAATCATCTGTAAGGAACTAGTGTCTGCGGAGTTGAACATGATGTTGCTTAATATTCCTGAAAACACTTGACAGATTGATTCAATTCAGGGCATGACGAGAACAGAAATGAGAGTCTTTGACATGGCAGCACAGGTGGAAGTGTGGTCTTGTTAGGCAGTGAGAATCCTTTCCGTGTTGAAGCAGGTGTGTGTCATTCCTTCCTCCTGAGTCTTTCTTGCAAGTTTGTTGAGGAAGGGAAGGATCTCATGACTTCTGCTCTGACAATCTCCCAGGCACAAGGGCTGTAGTTCTTCTCTTGCAGATAGACAGTGATTCTGTGGAAGTATTTCCTCACAGCCAGGATGGAGTCCTCCTTCAGCAGGGGAGTCCCTTCCAGCCCCGCCTCCTGCATCAGACAGGCTTGCAGGTCAGTGAGCTGCTGAGAAAGTGCAGTGCAGAACTTGTCCAGGAGGGTCTCATCCCAAGCGGCAGCCGAGCCCTCCGTGCTGAAGAGCCGGAAGGTCTGCTGGATCGTCTCATGGACGACAGCGATGGCTTGAGCCTTCTGGAACTGGTTGCCACCAAACGCCTCCTGGGGGAATCCAAAGTCATTTCTGTCCTTCAGGCAGGAGAAGGGGGAGATTCTCCTCATTTGTTGCAGGAGCATCAGGGCCCTCGTGTTAGCCAGGCTGTGGGTCTGAGGCAGGTCGCAGCCCAGAGAGCAGCTGGAGTTGCAGCTGAACAGCACCAGGGCCAGGAGTAAGGACAAGGTTGGGGCCATCGGGGACCTTGTAGATGCTGCCGGCCTGGCTGAGGTGGGGACTCTGTGAACCCTGCTCTCTAGGTTCTCTGAAGACCTTCCTTCAGGCCTGGGTCTTAAATGGGAATGAATTTGTTTCCATTTTCTGAATGTTCCCTCTTACTTTCTACTTCTGTTTTTGCTTTTCATTTTGCACTCTCCAGATAGGTTAGGGCAGCGTTTCTCAACCACTGTTTTTCCTCCTTGCCTCCCCTTCTCCTGCCCACAGAGCCTTTTTAGATATTATTTTTCCATATGGCCCCCCTATGAAATTTTGATACACACATATACTGTGTCCATCGATATGTACTCCATGCATATCTTTACTTTATAAATAGAAAAAGAAAGTGAAAAGTTTATTCTTTTTATTCGATGCAGGGGTGAGTATGACAAAAAAAATTCAGGCTAAAGATTAACTGTAAAAGCTACTGCAATTAATTTAACATTTTGGTTAATTGTGCAGAATGACTTTTAAGGCAATACATTTACTTAATAAATAGGAATGTATCAAATTACATATTCAATAAAAATTTATACAAATACTTCCTAAGAATACCAATGTATAGATATATTTAAAAATCTATCAAAACTGCTAAAACCATTGAAAATTTAAATGATTTTCTTAACATTTATTTTTAGGTAATTATTACTTTTGATTCATATCATAAAATGATTTCTAACTTCACTAGCTGCTAGATATTCATCTAGATATTGTCAACAACTTTTTCTCTTTAGGACTAGACATAATTATTGATCTCCTAGGTAACTTTTTTAGAATTAAGTAATAAAATACAACCTATTTGTGTTTAATTCCCGATGCCCACATCACAGTGAGGCTCAAACGTAAGCAAAATCCACAAGAGAGACAAGGACAGCTCGTAAGTAAGCAAAGGCCACCTCTCACATTATGACTTTGAGTTCAAGCATATGATGGAGAGAAAGTCCTCTAATGAAACATCAAGCCACCAGAGCTTGTAGCACTGATCCTGCATATTGTGTATCTTCCATGTACTCAATGTCAATGCCTCTCATCTCATACACAAGAAAACCCAAAGAGAACAATGAATACAAAGGAATGAGATTTTGCTGGATAGGGTTGAGCCTTGGAGTGCCACCCACCATTGTAGTAGCTGAGATTTGTTCGCACCCCTAAGAACTAACGTTTGCACCCATGGGAGCAATCTGCTCCCCAATGAGAATGCATGATCTAGGAATCATCATCAATTTGAATCTTTCTCTGTATTTTTGCACTGAATTTCAGATTCCCCAAAGGACTGTCTAAGGTTCCAATCCAAGCCTATTCTTTTCAAACAAAAGAAAACCATCTTTGTAATTAATTGAGAACTGGATAAATATTGATTGGTATCATGGAAAGAATTAACTTTCAACTCTGATCATGAATTCTTTTATTTTGCAGTGGATGTTCTGTGGCCTCAGCCCTCTGCAATTCTGATCTTTCAATAAATAATAGGTATGTGACCATCTTTGGCAAATCAGCTCTGTAGCAACTGGGCTCTGTCGTATTCTCTGTGGTATCCTCGGCACCAGGCCCAGTGTAATCACGCCACAAGTCATTTTAACCAAAGCAGCTTCTCAGATGTTTTCCCTCTAATGGAAGGCAGTTACGAAAGACCAACTTATTTTCATTTATCACGGTCATATTTGCCATGATTATAATAGACAGTGGATAGTAGTTCCACTCTATTCCTACTGGTATCAGTCATGCCTACTGAGTTTGTTGCTAAAACCACTAGGATTCTCTTCCCTTTAAGGTGCATATGGCCCTGGGGATTCAAGTTGTAAGAGCAGCACAATTTTCAGCCTTTGCCCGGCACTCTATTAAACTCAGGAGGATGGCCTCATCGCTAATTTGTCCTCTACTAGGTCCTGGCAGAATATAACCAGCTTGGTGTCACATACAGAGCCACGTATCTGAAGTCAGACTCTCCCTGATTCACACAGGTCACAGCAACCAGACAATTAACCGCGTTACTCTTCGGTGGATCTTTACAGATGTGGCAATGACTACCTATATACTGAGATTCTTTGGAGACTCCTCACAAAGACTGATGAACGATCATTTTCATCCTGTGTCTTCATTCCCTTCCAAGGGACGATGGGGTCCATTTCAGTTTGATTTCCAAATTTTGACACATAATAATTAAAGCATTACTGCAGGTTGAAAATCAAGAGTTTGGATTCTGAGTCCTCGGTCTGTTCTTTTGGCCTGATGAATTGCTCATTCTTCTTTATTTACATGAATATATTGTCTCTTCTGGATGCCAAGACATGTAGCCTTCAATGCCCTTTCTGCTCTGAATGTTTCGGTCCCCACAAAATTCGTATTTGGAAGTGCTAACCCCCAAAGTGATGGTATCAGGTGGCGGGCCCTTTAGGACTTGATTAGGGTGTGAAGATGGAGGCCTCACGAATGGAATTAGTGCCCTTATCAAAGAGGTCAGAGATAAATGCCTCCCTCTCCTGCTGTATGATGATACAAGGAGAACTCTGCAGTGTGAGACGTGAAGCAGGCTCTCACCAGAACTGGACCACGCTGACAGCCAGATCTTGGATTTCCAGACTCTGGAGCTGTGAGCAATACATTTCTGCTCTTTCCAAACTACCCAGTCTATGCTCTTTTGTTGAAGAAGCCCAAATAGTAAGACATGACCTGACTTACTGTGTCCTCAGAATACGTCCCAGGAGTCTGTAAAATACCTAAAGCGAGAGACACCATCTTACCCAACCCCGTTTCCTAGACAGCTAGTCCAGTCCCTATCATTTCCAGAGCTCAATCCATACTCATGAAGGGACCAGTGATGATAGTAATAGGAGAAGGAACAATACCAACATATATTAGATAGATATGATATGAGAGGACGATAATCTACAGAGACTTTGTAAATTCTTCATGGTTCTACAAGGGAAGTGATAATGGAATATTGCGTGAGATATTTTTTTTAAAGATCATTTGCAGGAATATTTTCTTCTTCAAGTTTGCATTTTCAATACTTAGAAGAGCAGGATGAGAATCACGGGCCTGGACACAAATGGAAGAGTCTCTCTCCCCTTTTTCTTCAGTCATCCTCAAGTACTTGCAAGGAGCTGCCTGATCGTACTTTTCTTGTCTCCCTCAGGCAATAAGGAAACAACTTGTGTCTACATTCGTGGATATTTTCCTCCTAGGCTATGCCTTTGGGCATCAACTTGAATGCTTCTTTCAAACAGTCTATGATACTGTGAACTCTGAGTGACATCCGTGTCATCTTCCCCAAGCTGAACTTGTGGAATAAGAATTTGGCTCTGATTGTGGGTGTGTTGTTTTTTTAGTTTTCTTTATTTCAGCAAATGAACAATAAAAATACATGAAATCATAATACCACTGAGTCTGAGAATAAACATCCAAACTTGACTGTTTTCTTTCTTTTAAGGCAGAACTAGAGGATGAGAGTTTTTTTAACTTTTTATTTCATACTGGAGTATATCTGATTAACAATGCTGTGCTAGCCTCAGGTGTACAGCAAAGTGATTCAGCCACACGCATACATGCATCCATTCTTTCTCAAACTCCCCTCCCATCTAGGTTGCCACATAATACTGAGCAGAGTTCCCTGTGCTACACAGTAGGTCCCTGTTGGCCATCCATCCCAAATATAGCAGTGTGTTTATGTCAATCCCAAACTCCCCAACTTTCCCTCCCCCACACCCTTCCCCCCGGTAACCATGAGTTTGTTCTGTTAGTCCGTTTCTGTTTTGTAAATAAGTTCATTTGTATCATTTTTTTAGATTCCACATATAAACGATATTTCTCTTTCTCTGTGGGTCAGATTGTTTTTTAACGAAGTAAGTGTGTGCAAGCAAGAACATTAGTTGTTCCTCTCCACACACACCCAGAACTTCATTAGGACAATTGTGTAAAGATGAAAAGTGGTCTTATGCACTGAACTTGTCTCCTCGTCCATTAATCATCCAATAATTCCCCATCGTCTTTGCAGTGAGATTTCCACAAGGATAAATCCAGGCCATGCAATGTGAGCAGAAGTGCTCTTGCCCTGTATATTCCTGGCCCTTGAAAACCTCCCATGTGATGCACCAGACTATTTTCCCTTTACCACTGAGTGGAATAGACTCAAGTACTGCAGAAAAATTTGGAGTCACCTGTTGATGATGGAAAAATCCACAAAACAGGGGGTACCCATGTCCCCGAATCACTCTTTGGAGAGCAACTTAGAACATCCATCTGATCAGGAATGCCTGCCTTGTGTTCTTATACCAGGGAAAGATAAGACTCTATTATGATCAAATTCCTGACAGCATTCTGTTTACCTGTTACAGCAGTCAGCATTAAGTTAACTGACAAATATCTCTTAACACCACACTATCCAAAAAACCTTTCTATACTTCATATGTTGGAAATAGCAAATACCCCTCCCAAAACTTAAAGTGATCTTTTAAATTATGTTATAAAATTATTGATACAAGAAAAGAGATTGGGGCTTCCCTGGTGGCGCAGTGGTTGAGAATCTGCCTGCTAATGCAGGTGACAGGGGTTCGAGCCCTGGTCTGGGAAGATCCCACATGCCGCGGAGAAACTAGGCCCCGTGAGCCACAATTGCTGAGCCTGCGCGTCTGGAGCCTGTGCTCCGCAGCGGGAGAGGCCGCGATAATGAGAGGCCTGCGCACCGCGATGAAGAGTGGCCCCCACGTGCCACAACTAGAGAGAAAGCCCTCGCACAGAAACGAAGACCCAACACAGCCATAAATAAATAAATTATTTAATTAAATAAATATTTAAAAAAGAAAAAAAGAAAAGAGATTGTGTTCTGCTGTCAAAACCTTTTTTAAAATCATGATTTTCATTTCAGACATTTTTCAGCCTGTGAGGAAACACAAGTCGAGGTTGCTTTGGACTTGAACACTAGTGTAATTGAATGAAAAGTGTCACGAGTATAAAAAATATTCTGTATTTGTTGACATTTCTTTGAGGATTCTTACATAAGGGAAAGGCACCCTTCAATTTCCACTCTGACAACCTCCCAGGCACAGGGGCTGTATTCCTTTGCCTTCAGGTAGACATGGATTCCGTGGAAATACTCCCGGGCAGCAAGTCCCAAATCTCGACAATCTAGATTGTCTTTTTTCAGCTGCTCCAGTCGGTGCAGCCTCAGATGAAGGCTGGAGAGAAGTTTATCGAGGAGGGTGTTGTTCCAGGCAGCACGGCTGTTCTCCGTGGCGAAGAGGTTGAAGATCTGCTGGAGCATCAGATGGTGGTGACAGGTGCCTTGAGTCATCTGGATTGGGGTGATATTCTCTCTTTTCCAAGGACATTTGAAGTCGGTTCTGTCCTTTAGGCACCACTGAGAGGGGATCCTTTGCATCTGTTCCAAATGTTGGAAGACTTCCTTGTTTTCCTGGCTATGGCTTCTTGGCAAGTTCCAGCCAAGAGAGCAAGCAGGGATGGAGCAGAGCATCACTCCTGCCACTAGCAAATAGATCTGGGCCATTGAGAATGAGTGATTCACTAGCTGGCCGCCAGGGGGCGCGCGGGCACCGCCAAACAATTAGTGGGAAGCTTCCTTCCCTGGAACTGTGGACAGCGTCCTTCCCTAGGCGGCCGGTAGAGGGCGCAGGGTTTGTTTGGGAAACGCCGACTTCTGAGTTTGCAGTCTGCGGTTGTCTCCTGCGGTTCGAGCGACGGGGCGAAACGTAGTCTCTGAGGCTGCTTTAATAGTCAGCATAGCGCGCGAAACACCTTCTTTTACTCGGTGCTGAGTGTTGAAGAGGAAGCCTTGTCGCGGCCTGGCCAGCGACATTTTTGTCTGGTTGGGAACCGGAACCTTGCATTTTCGGGGCTTCCCCTGAGTTTTGCGCTTTATTTTCTCACAGAAACTTGAGCGAGGCAATTTTGGGGAAAGAAGCCTTTTTCTGAGCGGTCTGAGGTGGGGAATCAGAGCGATTCCCAGCCTCAGAGAAAGGGGAGCCGAGTTTACAGATTCGGGCTCGTTTCTGGCGCGAGGCAGCGAAGGCTCAGAGAAAAGGGAACGCGGCGGCGGCGATGGGACGACAGGACGATGTTGGGGCCGCCCTGCGGGTGAGTCGGAGCGCGGCCACCACCGGGGCCGAGGACGCGGGAGCTGAGCGCCCCTGTAGATGCTCTGGGACTTCATGGTGTCTTTCAAGGATACAGCGTTAAAGTGAGGGAGAAAGTACTGAATATCTGAAAAGTAGGAATATTAAAACACTCACAGCATTTTATTTGTTATATTTTAAAATTAATTTTATATTTAACTTAATTCATATCATATTTAAATTAAATATTTTAAATGTTTCATATTTTTATAATAAATTGATGTTAAAATATTTTCAATATTAAACATAGAATATTAAAATATATTTTCATATTAAAATAGAGCATTGTATTAAACTTTATTTAAACTATTGTCTTTATACTAAAGTATTTAATATAATTAATTATTTGTTTATTTTAGGCTGGGTTTATTTTAGGCTGGGTTTATTTATTTATTTATTTATTTTTTTTTTTGCTGATAATTTTTTTTTATTTCTCTTGAAAACAGAGTACGGATTAAATAAGGGTATTGGGTTTGTCAGTTTCAGACACTTGGGACTTTTTTTTTCCTGGAGAATGGAGGGAAGGGGGGTTGGGGGAAGGGGCTCTTTTAATATGTAGGTGCTTCAGGGAGAAGCAAACCATTTTATCTGTTATTTCCACTGGAACTGATGCTTGGAGTGGGGGAAGGAGATGAGATCAGTGGATCAGTCACCAGCACTGTCATCAGCGTTGCCAGAGAGGTCAAGGGCGGACATCATGGAATCAGACAGCTTGCTGGCGAGCTTATCTGTACGCTTCTGGAGCTTCTTCTTATTCTTCAGGGCAGATGCCAGAGCCTGGCCCTGCTGCAGTGGGTCTGTCTCCATGATCCTCTGTAGCATCGGGCGGCGGTCCACTGGGCAGACATCCACTGAGCTATTGTTCCTGGGGTGAAGATCCACGTTGCGCTTAGCCCACCCCATCTGATGACGGTTTGGATTGGTGCAATACCCAGTGAGATCTCCAATCTTATACACCGTGGTTTTATTTTCCATGGCATCTGCTATTTTCACCATCGGAGAATGGAGCCACTTGATCTCCATTTCGAGCGGGTCCATGTCACCCAACAGCTCATCAGATTCTCCAGTGGCCAAGCATTCCATGGTGTCCTCATTGGCCTGCTCGGTATCCTCAATGTCGAAGACCTCAGTCATCTCCTTAACAATCTCAGCACTGAGATGGGCAGGCAGAGTGTGAGTGGAGGGTGGGAGTGTATAGAAGCTGATCTTCCCGCTCACCCAGTCAGCCAGGACAGCTTTGGCTGCCTGCTCCTGACTGTATATGCCCCCCTTCTTCTTCTTCCCCAAGCGGTGGGCCACTGCAGTCAGAAAGTGCTCAGTGGTCTGGAACCCAGAGACACCGTAATAGCTGGAAATCTCCTCCAGGTTGCAGCGCTGCAGAATGGTCTCCACTGGGGTCACAGGATCCGCCAGCTTCTGCACACGAATGCAGTTGCACAGGATGGTGCCCACCTCCGAGTTGGGTCCTGGGACAATGCCCGGGGCATCCAGCAGCCTGATGAATTTGTCCAGGTAGACCTCCTGCATGAACTTGGTGACCCCAGGAACGGCTCCCACACTGCACGCACGGCTGCGCTTCAGGCTATTGATCAGGCTGCTCTTCCCAACATTGGGAAGGCCCACAACACCCACACGGATATGGGTGCGTACTTCACCCAGGCGGCAATAGTTCCCCAGAACCCTCATGAGATTTTCAGCTCCAAAGCAGGCTTTGCTTTTCAGCAGTGACTCAGAGGCTTGATCCACTGGCACACTGCAGCGATTCAGGTTTTTGACCTGATGCTGGGTGCTGGCCTTGAAAGCTACGACTGGCAGCTCATTCCGAAGGTATTCCAGCCACTTCTCCACAACCTCCTTGGGGACCAGGTCAATCTTGTTCAAGATCAGGACCAGCTTCTTGTTGCCTTCTGCCTGCAGGACAGTCTCCTCCATTTGGAAGCAGCGGCAGCCCAATGGGTCCCTGGCATCCAGGACTTCTAGAATCACATCAGAGTATTCCACCACCTTACGGAACTCCTTGTAATAAGCCTTCCTTGTGGCCTCATCATCCAACTGAGGAAACATATTTAATTCCTCCAAAACTTCCTCCTTGCGCTCAAACTCCTTCTGGCGTCGCAGGACATCCTGACAATAGCTTTCAATGGTCCTGCGTCGGTGTCTCTCTTGCTCCCGGGCAGCCTGCTGCTTCTCCCGCATGTCCTCAACCCTCTTCTTCTTTAATTCAGCCTCCCGACTGGCATGATCATTGGAGTGAACAAACTGGGGAGCGGAGGCCACTTTGGTGGCTGCTTTCTTCCCATTCTGCTTTGCAGGCTGAGTGTGGAACCAACTTATCTTCTTGCGGCCTTTGGAACTTTTACCTGGCTTTTTATTTTTGTGTCTAAGTTTCATCATGATGACTAGCTTGAAAGCAGGTAGATTCAAATCTGCAGGCTTTTTTTTTCCTCCACTTCCGGCGGAGATCTGAGAAGAGAAGATGGCAGAACACTCGGTTTATCTATTTTAGGCTGGGTTCAGTCTTTGTTGCGGTGCGCGGGCTTCTCATTGCGGTGGCTTCTCTTGTTGCGAGCACGGGCTCTGGGCGCGCAGGCTCAGTATTTGCGGCTCGCGGGCTCCAGAGCACAGGCTCAGTAGCAGCAGCACATGGACTTAGTTGCTCCAAGGCATGTGGGACCTTCCTAGACCAGGGATCAAACCCGTGTGCCCTGCGTAGGCAGGTGGATTCTTAACCGCTGCGCCACCAGGGAAATCCCAAGTGTTTAATGCAGTTTTACTTTTCTACCTTTAATGGAAGCCAACTCATTAATACTTTCAAGATTACTTTTCCACTTGTTTTTAATTGAGGGAATTACCATGTTTGACAATTTCTAATGACCCCGTGATAGTCTTAACTGATTTTTAACTCAAGTTCCTGAAATGTCTTTCCCAGGACCTCACCTTGACTATATGGTTAGAAAGAAGGGTTGGTGTGTACAAGCAACTGAGGACGTTTAGCAGGTCAGACTTTTTCATTTTTCTTTAGTAAGAATTTTATACACTAAGTGGAATTTGCCCAAATTTCATTTACATCATGAAGGCTTACTTTGTAAGACTGTCAGGGCCATGCAAATGGAGGTCAACTTCATTTCTTTACTTAAAATTTTTATATTTTGTTCCTCGTGCATATTTTGGTATTAATTTTCATTTTAAAATATTGCATTAAAACATCCTTTATCTTGATGACTTAGATTTGGTGTCTTCTTACCATTCATGCCTAAGAGAAGTACTAGCTTAACATTGCCCTAATGCTAACCCAGGAAATAGCTTTTGAATTAGAGTATTGTGCTGTTCCATGGCTGAAAATCTAGGAATGCTTTACTTCTCATCACTCTCTCCCCCATATATATATTTCTAACCATTTTCCTGGTCTCTACAACATTATTTTAATGTCTTTTTTTTTTAAGGAAGAAAAAACCCTTTTGACTGCCTTCATCTGATTTTCTCAACTCACACCCCCTTGGCTATGGTAACCAGAAATCTGATCTCTTTTTCTCTGAGGTTATGTGTTTGTTTTGAAAGTATAATTTAATCTGTGTCTTAAAAATTAACACCAGAGGTGGTCTGAAACAAAATAAGGTGAGGAAAAGGACTATTTATTTCATTTACACTAGTCACAGAGCAGCCTTTTTTTTTTTTTTTGTGGGGAGGAGGTCAAAACACTTTCTTAGACGCTGCAAAGAGCTTCAGATGCCGTAGGAGTTCTCCTTAATGTACCGGGCCCTGCTCTAAGGGTAGAGACTAGGTCTCTACTCCTTCGCAGGCCGACAGGCAATCCCTCTCCTAGAGTTTGCATTTGGGGGCCTCACCATGCAGACCCCTGAGTGTTAAGGAACCTGTAGTCAGAGCTTCTCTTGGCTGGGCTGAGGGTGGACTGTACAGGTTACCATTTGTTACATTAATACAAAAGGCTGCTATCATTCACTCTGTTCAAATTCTCAGCCTATACTTGGCAAACTTTATTTTATTTGATCTAGGCAATGTCTTGTGTGACCACAACTAAAGTTGTCTCCATTTTTTAAAAGAGGAAATGAAAATCTGATGTCATTTAAATTCAGGAGCCCCAGATTTTGGTCAGAGTGGAGCTTTCTGCTGCTCCCAGGCTCTCCTCTTCATCAGCTCTGAGCACTGGCCCTCAGCTGCACTGAGCACGTGGTGCTGCCTTCATCCTAATCCTGCCTCTGAAGTCTGTCCTCCCTGCTCCCTGTCCTCCCTGGTCCCTGGAGGGTAGTCACCATCCCTGCTTTACTTTCCTGGAATCCACATTGCCAAGCGCATTGTCACATATATGTGTAGTCAGAACATTTCTGGTGACAGAATGAAGAGAACTGCATGAATTTACCCTTGCTGTTCATTTTTAGGTCACCATTATCTGTAAACTGTCAGAAAATGTGAGCTATGGTCCTGTAAAGACATGTGGAAGAATTTAAATCTAATGTATCAGTCCCTTTAGAGGAAAATGCAGAGAGGTGAGGCTAGTTGTATTTTGGTGCAATTTAAGAAGTGGCAAAATAGAGTACAGCGTCAAACCTCTAAGTATTCTTACCAGAATTGAAAAAGAGATATATTGAGACTCAGGTTTTTATTTCAACCTTGGGTCTCATTTAGATGAATACATCCTATTGGACTGATACTCTTTCATGTTCCAGGAGTGTGTTTAATTTCCAGTGTAATAAAAGAAGAATTGAAGTTGTGACATTCTATGTTGCCCATAAATGGAAGACACATTGCAAAAACGTGGAAACAATACTGGGATAAGTAGAGAAATGACAATCCTGGCCTATTTAAGAATCTCATTTGCAGGCAGGTACTCAGAGCAGCTGGATACAGGCTCCCACAGCCAGACACCTGCATCACCAGGCTCAGCGGGGCCTGCCACCCTCCTCACTGATGACACCCAGGATGATGTTCTCCAGCCCTGTCTGCACCCTTAGCTGTGCCCGGCCCCGAACCACGGCCTGCCAAAGCAGGAGACCCTCCCAGTCCTGCCCCTAACAGGGAGAATCTTCTTTGTTTTCCTGCCTGAAGGACAAGAAGGTTTTCAGGTTGCATCAGCACCAGCTGGCTGACAGCCAGTTCCAAAACACTCAGGCCGCCTCATTCTCCATGAGACGATACAGCACTTCTCCTTCGTCTTCAGCACAAACAGCTGAAATTGCTCACTGGGCTTGATCAACAGTGGGAAGATCGGGAGACTCGTTTGGTGCAGGAGATGGGGAGGAAAAGACCGTCCTGGTCAATGAGGACTCCAGCCTGACTTTGAAGAACTCCTTCCAAAGGACCAGGCTCGATCTGAAAAGCAAGTCCATAGCTGCT
The DNA here is from genome assembly GCF_949987535.1 of Balaenoptera acutorostrata. NCBI lineage: Eukaryota > Metazoa > Chordata > Mammalia > Artiodactyla > Balaenopteridae > Balaenoptera > Balaenoptera acutorostrata. The sequence continues at coordinate 54,586,546 of NC_080069.1, read as the reverse complement.
GTGCCCAGGACAATATGAGAGTGGAAGTTAAGGCGTGAAAATCAGAGTGTGCTTTCCCTGTATGTTCAACCTCAGAGAACCCAGGAGTGGGAAAAGGAGACCTGGACCCAGTCTTCTACAATGGAGTCTTCTCTGCTTAGAGGTGGCCTCAAGCGCGTCAATATTTGCTCAGTTCAATGACTTTTCTTTTGATTCAGTTGTAAATGCATTGAGTCATCTCAGCACATTGTTTTTCAATAGTAAGTGGAAACAATACTTTTGAATGGAGAGAAAATTTATTTTTAATTTGTAATAATTAGAATTTATTTCTCTATGATGATTGTTATATTTACCAAATTTATTCTTCATTTATGATATGGTCAGCTTTGTGTCTTTTTTTCCGTTGCTTTGGGGGTGCAAAAGGTATATTTTAAGTGTTAGGTTTAACTCATACTCTTAAAGAAAATCAGAGTGTCCTTAAACCTTTAATCTGCCTTAAAATCCAAAGGGAACATAAATAGTTTTATTCATTTCATTGGTTCTTAAAATATTTTGAAGTATCTCTGCTTTCAGGATTTTACTTGTATTTTTTAATATATTGGTAGATAAAACAAAGATATTACTTTCTTTTTTTTTTTTTTTTTTTTTTTTTATTTATTTTATTTATTTATTTTTGGCTGTGTTGGGTCTTCGTTGCTGTGTGCGGGCTTTCTCTAGTTGCGGCGAGCGGGGGCTACTCTTCATTGCGGTGCGCAGGCTTCTCATTGCGGTGGCTTCTCTTATTGTGGAGCACGGGCTCTAGGCGCATGGGCTTCAGTAGTTGTGGCACTTGGGCTCAGTAGTTGTGGCTCACAGGCTCTAGAGCGCAGGCTCAGTAGTTGTGGCGCACGAGCTTAGTTGCTCCGCGGCATGTGGGATCCTCCCGGACCAGGGCTCGAACCCGTGTCCCCTGCACTGGCAGGCGGACTCCCAACCACTGCGCCACCAGGGAAGCCCAAAGATATTACTTTCTTAATGGAGCACTCTGTCAGAGAAGACAGGCCTTAAAGAGTAAAAAATTAGCTTGAAACCCTTTCTAGGATGTGAAGGAGATGCACAAGTCATTATGACAGGTTATAGCAGCTGGAGCTATTCTCTTTTACTTGTTCTTTCTCGGAGAAAGCATGTCTAATGGTTGCTGATTCAGTTTCAGCAGTTGCATGATCAATAAACTGTGAAATATATTATGGAATCATGGAATTTAAACTTCAACAAAGAAGTGTGAATATCCCTTGTATTGTTGGCACCGTGATGGGTGCCAAGTACAATGAAAATAGTGGACACATTGCCTGGTGTCACAGAGCTTGCAGTCTGGTGGAGCTATGGGTAACTAGGTGTTCAATTAAAGGAATGCTAATGCTGTGACAGGGAAAGTACAGGTTCTTGGGAGCATGTGGGCTTGCATGGATCAGGGAAAGCTTCTGCAAGAGCAGTTGGTAAGCTGGCATCCCAGGGGTCTGCAGGAGTTTGCCAGGTAATTGCATGATGGTCAGTTTTGGCCATGTATGGAGATTATCTAGGGTAGCAGGTAAATATGAGGGTTTGGAGCTAATGACAGTTGTTTGGAGATGTGAACCTGGGTAAAGACATGCATATGGAAGTCAACAGTCATAGAGATGATGTTTGGAACTATTTGGGAGGTTGAGACTATATGTGCAGAGAGGATGAAGGGTGGGACTAGCATAGATCTTTGAGGAACACCAATTCCCTAAGGTGAGAGTGTGGAGTCAACAAAGAAAGGAGAGGAGGAGGAGCAGAAAAGCAGACGATGGTGGTGACACAGAGACCAGATGAAGGTCAGACTTTAAAATGGCCGGTGTAATAACAAGTATCTGATGCTTCGGACCTGTCAGCCAAGGCTGCTTCACATTGATCTCTAACCTCAGTAAGATGTAGCTTATTGGCAATATCTTATGACCTAGTAAGTATTTTAAGAAATTAATCTCAATTTTCAATATATTTTTTTCCTCTCATTTGTTTTAAGCAAGGGTCTTAGAAGACCCTTAAGGCTTAATAGACCCTTAAGGCTTAATAGATTAAGCATTCAGCTTTATATATATAATCAGGGTTTTTCATTGGAGAGTTTTATTCACTTCTTCAAAATGTCATTTTATATGGATAAGTTGCATAAAAATTTGTACTCTGTTTGCATCAAAATGCTTTTAATTTCAGCCTGATGTAAATTTAAACTTAATATATTACTTTCTACTTAATATTGATAAATATGTCTGTGCCAATGCACTGATTGCATTTTGTATTGATGCCCACTAGAGATCCATAGGTATTTGTAATCTAGTGTTTGGTACATCCGTGAGAAAATTTCATTTGCTAGTAGAATTTAAAAATTTATGTGTATGCTTTGTACAATACTTAAAAAGATGATCCTATTTTAATTCACAGAGGTAGAATTTTTGCATAACAAAATGATGAGCTCAGTAAGGCACAAATATGGCATTATATCAATATCTTTCGGGGACTTCCCTGGCGGTCCAGTGGTTAAGACTTTGCCTTCCAATGCAGGGGGTGTGGGTTCGATCCCTCGTTGGGGAGCTAAGATCCCACATGCCTCAGGGCCAAAAAACCAAAACATAAAACAAACAGAAGCAATACTGTAACAAATTCAATACAGACTTTAAAAATGATCCACATCAAAAAAAATCTTAAAAAAATATGTATCTTTTGAGTGGACATGAAATAATGGCTTTTACTCCTTTGTGCATACCTGTCACAATAACGACTATCATTGCTATGTTTAATATGTCCCTGGTGCTTTAAATAATCTGCTCACTTAAGATAACTTTATGACTTATTATATTCTCATTATATAGAGCACATAACATGCGATGGTATGTTGAATGGAATATAGTAGTCTCATTATCCCTATTCTAAAGCTGAGAAAACTGTACTATAGGAAAAAGAAAACAATTGCCCTAAATCATGCATGAAGTTGAAGGAAGACTAAGGAGATGCTGAGCTAAGAAATGTACTGGTCACCTGAGAAGACAAGAGTAACCCACAAGAGAAGATGCAGCAAGACTGTCATTTTCAGACAGTTTTACTGGCATAAGTATGTTCAGCTTATTACATTTATCCCTTTTATTAACAACTCTGAGGACCAATGATGTCCCTAACAGTGTGCAGGATACTGGGTGGGAATACGAAGTGTAGCTGGAGAGTGAGCTGAGTACGGTACCTGATGCAGATGGAGATCCCTTTCCTAAGCCTGGTAAGACTATGCTGTTCCACTCCCAGGTTTGCTAAGACCCTATACTGCTCTGCCTCCCCTTTGGCCTCCTCTTGTCCCTGCTTGCTCAACCACAAACATGGCCAGGAATTGTGCGTCCCTGCTGCTCCAGAGCCTGTCCCATGAGAAAGGAAAGGCGAAAAGTCCTCAGTTGTACACTTTCATGAAGTCTAAATTGAGAAGTGGGGAGCTGAGCTGCTTTGCCCAGCTTTCATCAGGATGCAAGAAGGCCTTGGAGTTAGATAAAAGTTATTCTCCATCAGAATATTTGGGGTCCTCTGGTTTGTTCCATTTCTTTCTGAACTTGAGACCTCAGGAATGCCAAATTCCAGTGCTGTTTTGGGGAGTGTGTGAAGTTTCTTGTCTCTGTTCCTAGAGGCTGATTGGGACATTTGGGAATCTATGTGCCTGTGTAACCCCAAACATTCCAACCCATGGCTGTTTACAGATCAATATCATGATGGAGAAGGGGAAGGACTGGGAAGTCCTGTTCCTGAGACTCGTTCTTTAATGGATTTTCTCAATTTGTAAAGCCCCTCAGTATTTGTCAAGTTCCTATGCTTTTGTATTTGCTTTTTTGAAGGGCTGTATTCATCCTGACACAAATGAAGGCAGCTGAGATGGTAGAGGGTGTGCAAGGCCACTGTCAGACTCCCTCCCTAACCTTCCTCTGCCTCAAACACTCAAAGTCAGCTCTCAATCAGAACTGGAGAACCTCTTCTTTTCTCTAAACCCAGTTCCAGGACTACTGCATCCTTTCCCCCAATGCAGCAGAGACAAAAGAAAACACTCTTTTTTAGAAGAAACAATTTACTTGTGAAGAATGAACTTTGCTGTTTTTGAGAGAGACCATTTTGTTTCCAGAAGATGCCTTACCCCAAGGCTTCCTTCCATATTCTGTTCCCAATGGGACTCCCTCGTGTCAGCCTCTTGCTGGACTAGGACCCTGGAATTCCACAGGGCCAGCTAGCAAGAGGGATGCCTGAGATGACAGAAGATATGAATCACCTTTCTGAAGAGAGGGTGGGGCTGGTGTCACGTGAGTGCCTTTCAGGTGAGCTCTGCAAACCAAAAATAGGAGCCTGGGTGTGTCCAGCGAGAGTGGAAGCAAAGAGAGAGTGGAACATGCTGAGTAGACTGTTCCATTGGGAAGAGATTCTTTCAAGATTAATGCCCAGGAACTAGAATTCGAGGTCGGAGGTTCAGTGACACTAATAGTAAGGTCCATGTGTGTAGAGCGGTGTCATTTTAAAGCTCTTTCACACACATTGCCCCAGGCAATCATCACAACAATCCTGGGACTCTCCCAGACACAGACTATGAAACTTAGGGAGGTTAACTTGTCCGAGTCATTACCCCAAATTTTGCCACCAAAACAGTCATTGTTCCACCACGTCTCACATTGTCACTTGGTGGGTAAGTGCCATGGCCCAGCTTTCACATGGATGAGCAGAGCGTGGGTTAGAAGTGTCCCAGGTCCTGACTTCTTTGCTTTCTTGCTCTGAGTGTCTCCTCTGGGGGGGCCATTATTTTCTGAGAGTACAGGCTGTAGGAGGTGACATTGCCAGCAATTATAGACCTGGGACTGTATGGAAAAGAGAACTAAGATCAAACCCGGGAAGGCCCAGGATTAGAGAGCAGAACCTTACCTTTCATAGCTCCTGCTTTTTTCTTCCTGCTTCTGTGTTGCTGCTGAAAGACCAAAAAATGAAAGAGTTCAGGAGCTATTTTGTGCGTTTCTCATACTAAAGAAGCAACAAACATTATTAATGAAAAACGTTTGTGACTTTTTGCATTATTTGAGGTCTCTGTTATTTCCATATTATTCATTGTTAAAATAGATCCAAGTATTTTCTACTGATCCTTCTTTCTCAAAGAATTTTTACTAATTCGCAGAAAATCTTTCAGAAGTATAATACACAAGGACTTCCCTGGTGGCAGAGTGGTTAAGAATCCGCCTGCCAATGTAGGGGACACGGGTTCAAGCCCTGGTCTGGGAAGATCTCACATGCCGTGGAGCAACTAAGCCCGTGTGCCACAACTACTGAGCCTGCGCTCTAGAGCCCGCGAGCCACAACGACTGAAGCCTGCATGCCTAAAGTCCATGCTTCGTGACAAGAGAAGCCACTGCAATGAGAGGCCACTTCACACCACAAGGAAGAGTAGCCCCCGCTCGCCGCAACGAAGACCCAATGCAGCCAAAAATAAAATGTAAATAAACAAATAAATTTATTCTTTAAAAAAGAAGTATAATACACAGAAATTGCAAGTATCTTCAACATACAGCACAGGGAAATTTCACACACTGAATACATTGGGAAACTAGCACCCAAGTTAAAAGTAATAGATTTTGCCCAGGACGTAGCACGTTTCTTATGTTGCCTTCCAGTTGCTACCTCAGAGCAGCTCTCCTTCTCCTCCCCGAGGGTAGCCACTCTGTGACTCTAACAGTCCTGCTTATTTCTGACAGGCACACTTTTATGCCTCTTGTGTATATTTACTCATTGAATCCTGAGAATAATCCTATGAAAAAATACTACTATTGTCCCCATATTAAAGATGAGGAAACTAGGGAGCTTAGTGTTTGTGTTATTTGTCAAGGTCACACTGCTATTAATAGCAGAGCTGGGATCCAGTGCCATGAACCCTGGCTCCTTCTCACAGAGGTTTTGAAAATCCTAGAACTCTCCTTTCACTTGTGCTCTCTTCCTATGGCTTTCACTCTAACAGAAACCTTGAAGCTGGAAACGTGCACAGAACCAGAGCAGCTGTGTGGCTGGTCAGTGAGCTGGAGGGACTGAAGGTATGTATAAGGGAAGAATGGGTCAGTAAAGCAGGACTGGGGAGAAGGCGGGAGGAAGGTGCCAGGATCGGCAGTCAACACCATATGTCACCAGCTTCCCTCGAGGAGATGACTCCTTCCCACAGGTATTTGCCCCGACCACTCTTTCCTGGTGGGTATAAATCAGTTACACCTATGACATCAGGACTAACCATTCTCCATAATTTCCAGGACTTCCCTCAATTCCATGGAATTCCACCTTTTGACAAGCATTTCCTGCAATGAAAGTGGTAGGACTGTTCCAAAGGACAAAATGGACAAATACTAGTCTGAAATAAATTTACATAGAAAAAAATAAGAATGTAGGTTTCAGAACTTAAAAATCTCAAGAAGTTTTCTCTCATAAGAATTTAATAAATAAAACAATGCAAATTTAATGAAATGGAAAGATGAATATTTTCTAAATTTTAAGACAGTGTTAAGTATAAATATATATGAAAATATAAAAATAAGATACAGAAATAAATAAATAAATAAACAAATAAACAAAATAAATAAATAACAGGGTAGTCATTGCTTAGGGGCTGATGCCCCTGAAGCTGAATAATTTTAACATATACTTGCTTATTACTACTGACAGAGTATTAGCTGAATTAATACAATGAATTCTGTGATTAAAATTGAAATAAGAGCCTTCTGAAATGACCAAACACATATGTGCAAGGGTGATATGGCATCTTAGTCAATGAGAATCATTTCAAGGTGACCCCAGGTCTCTATCCATAATTCTTATCCTTTCTTGCAAGTTGGTTGATGAAGACAAGGATCTCATGATTTCCACTCTGACAATTTCCCAGGCACAGTCACTGTATTTCTTCTCTTTCAGGTAGAGATGGATTCCATGGAAGTATCTCTTCACGGCCAGTGTAGGGCCCGTCACTCCCAGGGCAGTTTCTTCATCTCCCATCACCTGCACCAAACAGGCGTCCAGGTCCTCCAGCTGCTGATGGAGTCCAGCGTGGAGTTTGTCCAGGAGGGAGGTGTCCCAGGCGGCAGAGGAGCGCTCTGTGTGGAAGAGGCGGAAGATCTGCTGGAGCATCTCGTGGAGGACAGAGGTGGCCTGGGCCTTCGGGAGCTGGCTGCCATCCACCGTGTCCTGGGGGAAACCGAAGTCTTTTCTATCCTTCAGACAGAAGTAAGGGGGGATTCTCCTCATTTGGCCCAGAAGCATGAAGTTCTTCCTGCTAATCCGCACGTGGTTCTGAGACAGGTCGCAGCCCAGAGATCCACCAGGGCCGTAGCTGAACATCACCAGGGCAGTCAGTAGAGAGAGCATGAAGGCCATGGGGCAAATGAGGCTGCTGCTGGCCTGGCTGAGACGAGCGTCTGGAGGAAACTTGCGGGTAGGTTCTCTGATGACATTCTTTCTAAGCAAGGCCATTAAATAGGGAACACAATAATTTTCATTTTCTAAACATTTCTATACACTTTTACTTCCTTTTTTGATTTTCACTTATGTATTCTCAATATGGTCTACGATGATGTCATCATTCTAAACTGTTAATTTTGCAAGAAGTTTAATTTTCCTGTAATTTCAGGTGTGCCCATCCAAATGGATATTTATTAATCAAATGAGAAATGTTTTTGTCTTAAAGTCAGAAGTGATGTAGGTTTCTAAATACACACATTCTATATCTCTTTCATGCATAAATGTTGGTCTTCTCTGTTCCAGGAACAAATTTTTAGCCCTGATCTTAGGTTCCATTTTTACCTCTTACTTTACATAGGAAGGTAGGCTCTCTCAGCCGTATGGTTTCTGTATTTGCTTAGGGATTTACCAGATCACTCTGGCATAAGCTCTTTGAAACAAAAGATGGGTTTTGTTTAGTGTTTGACTTAGAGAGGAAGCTGATTATTATGAGTCCATGAGCTTCTCCCATGTTTCCTTTCCTTCTAGAACATGTTCCTTCATGTCCATGTGGTCATGCTTCAGGGGACCACGAGGACTATTATAGATATTGTCCTTTCTTTCCACCATTTTCTTACTGGAGACCTATAGTCCTCCACAGGCTGGGCCAATACCCCCACCATGAATCCTGGTTCTTTTCAGGAGAATATGGGTGTGGAGGTCCTAATTCCAAGAGAATTGTATTTCCCCAGCAGCACCTCACTCACAAGGGAGAGATCACATCTAGTCACACCCTCTCCTCTAGAGTGACAGAGTCCCCTTCCTAACATCCTAGACTCCCTCCCTGAGGGCAGGCTCACCACATCCCGAGGACTGTAAAAATCTGTTTGCTGTGGAGGGGCTTGTTTATTTGTTGGGAAAATAATTCATCTTCCAGGACCCTCACCCTTGCCCCTGGAGTGTTTGTGTGAAGGACCCTAGTCCTCAGTGGTGACCTCCTCCCCTCCTGACCCGTCTCCTCCAGTATCAGAAGTGTCAGCAGCCCTCAGATGCTGAGAGCAAAAGTGTGTTTTCTCTAAGGAGGTGGAGGAATTATCCAATTCTAATCATTTCACCCTGAGTAGACACATAATGTTTATTTTGCCAAATACAAATTTTATTATTCAACTATTTTACTAAAACTAGTCAACACTTGTTATGCTCAAAGTTTCTGAGCTGGGGGCAGAGAATTCAGCGATGGTGTTGTCTCTCATTAAAGTTTATGTCACAGAAACCAGTGAGGTTCAGTTGTTCATTCAGTCAGTTGATGCCACTGGGCTTCTCCCTTCCTCTGTCTCTGTCTCCCTCTGAGAATGCAGGGCAGCGAGGCCCAGGATTAGGTCAGAGAGAAATCGCCTTCTTTCCTTTACTTGTGTGTAATTTTTCATTTAAAGTTTTTGTAACTTATATTCACTTAGCGACTTACTGGACAAGATTTGTCTTGCTGCTCCTGCATCAGTTCTAATTCATGATGAGGTAAGAACAATAAAGGGAGGTAAAGAAAGGCAAAGGGGCTCCAGTCTCTATCATTTTCAAACTTTAGATTTTTTGTTTATCACTGCAACTGTCCTAGAAAGTAAAATTCGACAGCTGGCTTGTGGGCAAAAAGAAAACAAATGTGAGTCTGAATGTCATGAATGAGAAAGAAGGGAAGTGATTTTCCCCTGACACAATGACAGATTCTAGGTTAGCAAACTTCAGGGCAGCACAGTTGGGGACGAGGCTATGTCAGAGGAAAAGGATGAGGCCAATGTGCAAAACAGAAAGGCAGGAACATGCTTGCTTCTGCCAGAAGCTCAGAAAAGACCAAGTCCTGGGTCAGTGGACTGCCTTCAGCTTCGCAAGACCAGCTCCCTCATTTTTCTTTCATTTAATCCATGTATGATCAGTTTTGAGGAGAGAGGGAAGAAGTCACACCCACCAGCTCACAAGTGACTGGCAACCAGAACCCCAGTTGCTAGAACACTAACCCTGTCTGGGAGGATGAGCAAGATCAGTCTTGCTGAGCATCCGTCTGGGTGATAGATCCACTCAGGCAATGAGAAGGGTACTTTAAGAAAACTAGAATTAAAGGAAGGGAATTAGATGATTCCAAAAGATCCTGATCTTATCTGGTTAATAGTAATCGTGATATTAAAAAGTAATAACTGAATTTTATTGCTTGCTACTAATGGACTAGCCACTTTCTAAGTTCTTTAAAATTTAGGGACTTCCCTGGCAGTCCGGTAGTTAAGACACCGAGCTTCCACTTCAGGGGGCACGGGTTCGATCCCTGGTCGGGGAACTAAGATCTCGCATGCTCCGTGGCGCAGCCAAAAAGCAGAAAAAAAAAATTAACTCAACCCTCTCAATAACCCTATTTGGATCAAACTCACTTATACAACTGGAGAGAAATATAAATCTGGACCAATGAACTGTTCCAAATGTACCAAAGATACAAGGGCAAACCTTAGGGTGTTTACAATGATTTTTCTGAAAGCGCCCATTAAAGAAAGTGAAGGCTGCACATGAACATGATATTTAGGAACCAACGAAATAAGCAGACAGAGGACAGTGAGATAACAAAGGACCCTTATTCCACTTCAGGTGCCACAGGGTTACTGTCTATGGTTTTGTAGGGCTACATGGGGTATGGTCTGATTCAACTGAACTCACTTTATGTTTTAATCAAAATAGACAAAATCACTATTAAGTAGTTAGAAGGGAATAGATTTTTCTGCCTATTGGAAAAAAAAAAATAGCAAGTTTCCTACTGGCCTAGTGGTTAAGATCCGGCACTCTCACTACTGTGGCCCAGATTCAATCCCCGGTGGGGGAACTGAGATCACACAAGCCACGCAGCGCCAAGTCTAAGATTTCGTGAGTGATTTCTTCCATGACATATAGTAAAGTAACTTTATTAACCCTAGAAGAGCTGACCCCTGGAATCTATGTATTTTTAACGCTTGAGTTTTCTTGTGAGTTTAAGAAAAAAAAAAAAAGCACCTAACAATTTCTAGCCATGTGAGCTCTGACGTTTCTCCTTCAGGATGACAACTAAAAAGTCACTCACCATCTGGTTCTACAAGAATAAAGTCATTAGCCACAGCAGTCCCTGACCCCAACACGCCCTGACAGGAGTTCAGGGTGGAGATCAGGAATGGGGCACTGTCTGCTCTGGGAAAACTGACAGAACAGGCCTGCAGAGAGTTAGATAATTTCCTGAGAAAATTCTGTGAATCCAATTTTTTGCAACTTCTCATACTTAGAAAAGCACTAAAATCATGAATAGTGACAAATGCGCCTCATGACTAGCAGCAACCTACCAAGATGTGCCTTGATTGCACGTATCCCCTTCACCACAATCACGTATATACTGATGTCCCCATTATGTCCTTGGAGCAGTTCGTCAGAGCTGACTGAGAGGCTGTCCTCCAGGCTATAGTCCTCAGTAAGTCCTCCCAAAAAACTGAACTCCCAGCTCTTATGTTGTCATTTGTTTCCAGTCAACAAGGACCTCACTGATTTCCCAGAAGATCTCCTCAGGTCAGCCTGCTGTTCTCATTCTCAATGAAGACACCTCCATTTCTCACCTACAGTCCAGACTGGACATCCTTTTGTTTACTGATAGAGTCCAAATAAGAATCTCTACTCCTTATTGTTCCAACTGTTGGTTAAGATCTGGGTACCGAAGAGGCCTTATGTATGACCAAGACGGAAGAGCATACATGCTTCCTAGACAGAAGCAGTGAAGGTTTTTAATGGGCTCCTTAGCAGGGAGAGTCTGGCTTAAACTCCAGAGTCACCCTCATGGCCTTGTATAGTTGTCTTTATTTAAATTTCTAGCCTCAGCCCATGAAAACATCATAAGATAATACTGAAGAATTGAAATAAAACTATTATTTAAAAAATCATTTGTTAATAAAATGATATTTTTAGCAGTAATATAGGAATGGTTTCTGCTTGTTTTAGGACCCTAATCTTTAGGAAGGTTTCCAAACCTCTAAATGTACTTTAAATGTCCTTCTGACTTTAAAATACCTACTCAGTGCTGTATGCACCAACTGGAAAGAACAGAAAGATGATTGATCCATCAGTGCCCTCTTTCCAAATTGCCTAAATTAAATAAATGAATTTCCACTTAGCTCTGTGTTGCTTTTAGAAATTGTGACCTTGCAGTGTGCATGTTGCTGATACCTGCCCTGCTGGAAAGGCTCTACCCCAGTTGTTGCTAAATATATTAAAATCCCTGCCTGTGTCCCTTCTATTCAAGCATGTTTTATTTTGTTTGTCTTTCAAAGGGGCAAAGACATCATGATGGAATGTATGAAATTCCTTGGATTGCATTGTCCCCAGGAATATCCTTCCCTGCTCTGTGATAACTTGCTGGTTCCTAAGGAAAAAACAAGTTTGCAGCTGGCACTGAGGTAACCCTCGTCCCTTCCAAGACTCTGCAGGCTGCTGTGGTATCAGTGCTGGGGACACTGCTAGTGGCCACGTCCTTCTGGGAGAACTCTGTGCTATCGCACGCACCTCAATCTTTTCTTCTCTGAAAAGGAATGTTCTGGAGAAACACTTGCCTCAGTGCAGCTCATCTGTGTCCTTCCGTGTCCTGAGGACCTGCCGCTGTTCCAGTGAACGCTTTCAACATCTCTGTTCTCCTTCCAAGATCTCAAGCTGCTGCTGCCTTTCAACTCCATGTTTCCTGCGCTTTGGGCTTTTTGAACAAATAAGAGTCCTGAAGCAGGTGAGTTCCTCCTAGTGCAGTCAGCACGTGGAAGTGCGCAAATAGAGGCACAGGTGAGCTCCTGGATTCTCCACCACTGTTCATTGATGGGCAGGGTGCCATGTATTCGCTGTGTTTCTCTGGGAGCCTGGACAGTCTGGACCTGCAGTGCTTGGCAGGCGGAGAGGGTGGAGCCATATGAGGGTTTCTGACAAACCTAGAACTTTCACTCAGCTTCTGCTTTCCATTGGTGGCTTTGTAGTCTTAAGGGGAAATTGACAGCCAGAAACCCTAATGGAGAAGGAAACAGCTGTATGAATGGGCAGTACAGGTTAATGCAGAGTGAATGGGGAAAGTACACTATGGATTTCTACGCTGGGAGGAACTGAATGCTTGTGATATTTTAGTGAAAGAATGGGATCCAGGAAAACAGAGAGGAAGGGGAATTGTGCCATGTATCAGAATCAGCAGATAGATGTATGGTATATTATATATGGTATATTTTATATGTAGCATATTTTATACTATGTATTCCTATATCTGTACCATATATGTATATTATTATATATAAAGTTACATACAATTGATGACACACTTTCTCCCAGTTCTGTTTTTTAGGCTGTCATTGTTTTGCAGTCAGTGACAGAGAGAGGGGGAGGAGAATTCATTATTCCCATTTAGACCTATATGAAAAATATAGGAAACAACACACTACCTGTTTAGCCCTCACTCTGTGGATGATACTCTGCTAAGTGTTCTTAAATATCCTGGTTGGTCTAATATTCAATACAACTCTAGGAATATTTTCCCTACTTTATATTTGAGGAAACTGAGGCTCAGGGAAGTTAAGTGATTCCCCAGCATCATACATGTGTCCTGGCAGAATCTAGACTCAATGCAGAAACCCATATCACATATACATAATTATTTAACTTCCATCCTCTGTAATTCTCAAGCCCTTTGTTTTCTTCTTGGGTGCTTTCTGAAGATCATTTTTCCCTGGTTGACTCCTAAGTGCACTGGCTACTCCACCTTTGTGCCCTCTGCAGACTCTCCTTCTCTTTCTCCCTCTTAAAAGTTGAAGGTCCTCATGAACTTTCGGTCATCATCTCGTTCTACGCTCTACTCCTAAGGAACGACATCCACATATGCTGCTACCAGTGGGAAGTCTGTCTTTAGATGTTTCTTGGCCACTTTATAGAGTCCATCTGCTTTCTCCCCTTCTTGAGATGCCTCATTCCACATTCTGGTGAGAGAATCCCCTTTTCACTATCTCTCATTGTAATAGGAAACTTAATTGAAATAATTTAGCATGATTACTGTTTTTATATCTTTTATCTCTTCCAAACTGAACTCTCCAGAAGAATAGGTTTGGCATTTTCTTCTTTCACCTCTGTATTCTCAGAACTATCACATATCCGATATAGAAATATGAAGTTTTAAAATATAACCTGGGACTTCCCTGCTGGTGCAGTGGTTAAGAATCCGCCTGCCATCGCAGGGGACACGGGTTCGATCCCTGGTCTGGGAAGATCCCATATGCCGCGGAGCAACTAAGCCCATGGGCCACAACTACTGAGCCCGTGCGCCACAACTACTGAAGCCCGCGTGAACTAGAGCCCATGTGCCACAACTACTGAGCCCACGTGCTGCAACTACTGAAACCCGTGAACCTGGAGCCTGTGCTGCACATCAAAAGAAGCCATCGCAATGAGAAGCCCTCGCATCACAACGAAGAGTAGTCCCTGCTCGCCACAGCTAGAGAAAGCCTGCGCACAGCAACAAAGACCCAGCATGGTGAAAAATAAATAAAATTTAAAAAAATAAAGTAAAATATAAACCACTAAAATAAATGAATGATGAGAATGATGAGTAGAATTTATCATCCATGTTTCAGTATGCCTTGCAAATTAAAGCTACTTCTTTTTGCAAGAATAAAAAAATTCCAGATGTCATCTGGGGGAGAGTTTCATAAATTAAACAAGAAAATAATTTGAAACAATATAGAGGTAAGCATATTTTATTATATTGAATACACTCTAAAGTTGAACATGATATTATATGAACAAAACTATTTTAAATACCATATATAGTATGACTGAGATAAAGTAGAAGAATAAATAGGTGACTACATTAGAGCCCTTTGCACTTTAATCACTATCATTTGGACTCAGGGTCTGATCATTTCTAAATCTCTACTGTATATGAGTCTAGTTCCGACACTTGCTCTGTCTCTTCACACTGTGTTTTTCACCTTTTAGTATGGTAAGTTTCTGTTGAAAGTTGAACATGATGTATGGGGTAAAAAGAACTGAGGTAAATTGGCCTTTAGGGTGAGGATTTACATTTATCTTGCTAGGAGGTTGACTGTGTTTACTTCTAGTCCTGGGCTCTGTTTCTGCCCTCTTTATTTTCCATATCAGCCAAGCTGGCTTATCCTTTGGGATTGGTCTTCTTGAAAATAGATTTATTAGACCTGTTTGACAAGTAACCACCATAGGAGACAGGTCTATATCTTGTTCACCATTGTATCATCAGTACAGAGTTCATAATAATTACTCCAAATAATTATTAACAAAGAATATTCTTAGATTTTCCGTTAGACCTCCCAGCAGAAGCTTCTACTGACCTCGCATCAGAACCTTATATTGAAGTAATTATTAAGCATCATTAGATGATCCAGTACATTTCTACTGAGCCTCTTGGTTCATCCTTCTCCATCTCACAGTGAAGATGCAGGGTGGTGAAAATGTAGGGCATAGGATGCTAGATAAAATTAGCCTTCTCTGCTTTCCTGGTGTCAGAGTCTTTGTAATGTTTTACGTTCTTGTTCATTTAGTATTTTTCTGGGCAGGGGTTGTCTTGCTACTACTGAATTACTTTCTTTATCATCTTGAGTTGAGTAGCTTAAGAGGGAAGCAAAAATGGAAACATAAAGGACCCATACCATGATTTTCCATAATGTTCAATACATCATTGATTTGCTTCTCCATTCAACTTTCTTAGAAAGCTTTCCTTGCCTTTGATGTACTGAGGTAAAAGGAAAACAAATGCAAGTCTGACTATGATGAGAGTGAAAGAAGTAAAGTGACTCCCCAGGTGAAATAATGACAATGGAAGTTCTTCTCTTGTTATCCTTCCACTTGCTCCAGTATGGGTTCTGCTGATTAATTTCAGCAAATCAGCTCTCACTAAGGTCAGTCCTATCTGTTTCCCTTGTAGTGGATGGTTTCAAGTGCAGAGCAGCTTACTGACATTCAACATCATATTTATCAAGATAATGATACATTATCACTGTAAGTGATTAAATGTCAGGATTTAAAGTAAATCAAATCTTGAACATTGATATGAGTTTTCAATACATCAAATCCATGAAATCTCTTCAGAAGCAAAAAATATTTCAAAAAGGGAAAACAAGGCAGAGAAAAAAATAATCCACATCCATTCTAGGTTCCACCCTATGTCTCTCCTCCAATTCAGATGGCAAATATCTCAAACCTATTTTCTGTATATATTGTCATTCCCTTCTCTTATTCATCTGTCCACCTTCTCCACTATGGTTTCTGCTGATTAATTCTACCAAACAAGCTCTCACTAAATGGCCAATGCCATCTCTTTTCCCAGTGTAGGAGCACTTTCTATCTACGTTTTCACGAATGCATTGAATCTTCTAAGCAGTTTCAGTCTTTCAAACATGGTCTTCTCACCACTCTCTCTTGTCCTGTTAACATATGGCCATTCCCCTTGCTTTCCTTTGTGGCGTTCCCTCCCTTTCAAGGTTAAGGTCATAGGAGTCAATTTTCAGTCCTTTTCTCATTCGATACTGTCCTCCTATTTGATCACTTCTTCTGTTCCATGCTTTACGCTTCATGGAATTGCTTATAAATTGCCATCTCCAGTATCCAATGGACATTTGCACTGAAATGTGTACTAGTTGACTATAGGTAATATCTACTGCTTTAATTTCTATATCCTCGCATGACATGATCCACCTTCTGCTGGGGGAATTCCCTTTTCCCACCTTCTCACTGTAGCACCAAATTTAACTGATATTAATTTCTACTACAAATTAGTACTATTTTAAAAATAATTAAATGTAACTGTGAATTAACTGATTTTTAAAAAATATTTATTTATTTATTTGGCTGCGCCAGGTCTTAGTTGCGGCACACGGGATCTTCATTGCTGCGTGCAGGATCTTCATTGCGGCATTTGGGATCTTTGGTTGCAGCATTCAGGATCTTTTAGTTGCTTGCGGCATGTGGGCTCTTAGTTGCGGCATGCAGGATCTAGTTTCCTGACCAGGGATGGAAGCCGGGCCCCCTGTATTGGGAGAGCAGAGTCTTAACCACTGGACCACCAGTGAAGTCCCTGTATTAACTGATGATTGTTTTTAGGTTATTTTCCTTTAAAAAAAAAAAAAATCAAAGTTACCCGAAGCAGAATTGGATTAGTTATGTTCACCTCTACGTACTGAGGGCAACACACGACCTGCCTAGAGGAAGTCTATTTTTATTTCTAACGTGAAAATAGTAATGATGGGTTAAGGAATTGTAACATACATTCTTTAATCAAGTTGCACGTTCAGTTTTGGTGTTTCTTTTTTAAAGAGACAAAGCAAAACAGGAAGTTTTCTCTAGTAAGAATTTAATGAATGAAGAAAAATGATAAACTGACTAAATACAAAGTATGTATTTTTTCTCTTAACCACAATGTATACATGCACATAATATTATATGAACAAAAATAATTTAAATCTTTATAAATAGTGAAATAAGTATTAAACTTGATAAATAAATATTTAAGTAGATAAGTAAAGAGATAGATCAGCATGGGCATCTGTGATGGACTAGTGCCTGTAGAGTAGAACATCATGTTGCTTAATATTCCTGAAAACACTTGACAAATTAATTCAATTCAGGGCGTGATGAGATCAGAAATGAGAGTCTTTGACATGGCAGCACAGGTGGAAGTGTGGTCTTGTTAGGCAGTGAGAATCATTTCCGTGTTGAAGCAGGTGTGTGTCATTCCTTCCTCCTAAGTCTTTCTTGCAAGTTTGTTGAGGAAGAGAAGGATCTCATGACTTCTGCTCTGACAATCTCCCAGGCACAAGGGCTGTACTTCTTCTCTTGCAGATAGACAGTGATTCTGTGGAAGTATTTCCTCACAGCCAGGATGGAGTCCTCCTTCAGCAGGGGAGTCCCTTCCAGTCCCGCCTCCTGCATCAGACAGGCTTGCAGGTCAGTGAGCTGCTGAAAAAGTGCAGTGCAGAACTTGTCCAGGAGGGTCTCATCCCAAGCGGCAGCCGAGCCCTCCATGCTGAAGAGCTGGAAGGTCTGCTGGATCGTCTCATGGACGACAGCGATGGCTTGAGCCTTCTGGAACTGGTTGCCACCAAACGCCTCCTGGGGGAATCCAAAGTCATTTCTGTCCTTCAGGCAGGAGAAGGGGGAGATTCTCCTCATTTGTTGCAGGAGCATCAGGGCCCTCGTGTTAGCCAGGCTGTGGGTCTGAGGCAGGTCGCAGCCCAGAGAGCAGGTGGAGTTGCAGCTGAGCAGCAGCAGGGCCAGGAGGAAGGACAAGGTTGGGGCCATCAGGGACCTTGTAGATGCTGCTGGCCTGGCTGAGGTGGGGACTCTGTGAACCCTGCTCTCTAGGTTCTCTGAAGACCTTCCTTCAGGCCTGGGTCTTAAATGGGAATGAATTTGTTTCCATTTTCTGAATGTTCCCTCTTACTTTCTACTTCTGTTTTTGCTTTTCATTTTGCACTCTCCAGATAGGTTAGGGCAGCGTTTCTCAACCACTGTTTTTCATCCTTGCCTCCCCTTCTGCCCACAGAGCCTTTTTAGATATTATTCTTCCATATGGCCCCCCTATGAAATTTTGATACACACATATACTGTGTCCATTGATATGTACTCCATGCATATCTTTACTTTATAAATAGAAAAAGAAAATGAAAAATTTATTCTTTTTATTCGATGCAGGGCTGAGTATGCCAAGAAAATTATGCTAAAAATTAACTGTAAAAGCTACTGCAATTAATTTAACATTTGGGTTAATTGTGCAGAATGACTTTTAATGTAATACTTTTACTTAATAAATAGGAATGTATCAAATTACATATTCAATAAAAATTTATACAAATACTTCCTAAGAATACCAATGTATAGATATATTTAAAAATCTATCAAAACTGCTAAAACCATTGAAAATTTAAATGATTTTCTTAACATTTATTTTTAGGTAATTATTACTTTTGATTCATATCATAAAATGATTTCTAACTTCACTAGCTGCTAGATATTCATCTAGATATTGTCAACAACTTTTTCTCTTTAGGGCTAGACATAGTTATTGATCTCCTAGGTAACTTTTTTAGAATTAAGTAATAAAATACAACCTATTTGTGTTTAATTCCTGATGCCCACATCACCCTGAGGCTCAAACATAAGCAAAATCCACAAGACAGACAACGACAGCTCATAAGTAAGCAAAGGCCATCTCTCACATTGTGACTTTGAGTTCAAGCATATGATGGAGAGAAAGTCCTCTAATGAAACACCAAGCCACCATAGCTTGTAGCACTGAGCCTGCATACTGTGTATCTTCCATGCACAATGCCTCTCATCTCATACACCAGAAAACCCAAAGAGAACAATGAATACAAAGGAATGAGATTTTGCTGGATAGTGTTGAGCTTTGGAGTGCCACCCACCATTGTAGTGGCTAAGATTTGTTCGCACCCCTAAGAACTAATGTTTGCACCCATGGGAGCAATCTGCTCCCCAATGAGAATGCATGATCTAGGAATCATCATCAATTTGAATTTTTCTCTGTATTTTTGCACTGAATTTCAGATTCCCCAAAGGACTGTCCAAGGTTCCAATCCAAGCCTATTCCTTTCAAACAAAAGAAAACCATCTTTGTAATTAATTGAGAACTGGATAAGTATTGATTGATATCATGGAAAGAATTAACTTTCAACTCTGATCATGAATTCTTTTATTTTGCAGTGGATGTTCTGTGGCCTCAGTCCTCTCCAATTCCGATCTTTCAATAAATAATAGGTATGTGACCATCTTTGGCAAATCAGCTCTGTAGCAACTGGGCTCTGTCGTATTCTCTGTGGTATCCTCGGCACCAGGCCCAGTGTAATCACGCCACAAGTCATTTTAACCAAAGCAGTTTCTCAGATGTTTTCCTTCTAATGGAAGGCAGTTACGAATGACCAAGCTATTTTCATTTATCACGGTCATATTGGCCATGATTATAATAGACAGTGGATAGTAGTTCCACTCTATTCCTACTGGTATCAGTCATGCCTACTGAGTTTGTTGCTAAAACCACTAGGATTCTCTTCCCTTTAAGGTGCATATGGCCCTGCAGATTCAAGTTGTAAGAGCAGCACAATTTTCAGCCTTTGCCCGGCACTCTATTAAACTCAGGAGGATGGCCTCGTCGCTAATTTGTCCTCTACTAGGTCCTGACAGAATATAACCAGCTTGGTGTCACATACAGAGCCACGTATCTGAAGTCAGACTCTCCCTGATTCACACAGGTCACAGCAACCAGAAAATTAACCGCGTTACTCTTCGGTGGATCTTTACAGATGTGGCAATGACTACCTATATACTGAGATTCTTTGGAGACTCCTCACAAAGACTGATGAACGATCATTTTCATCCTGTGTCTTCATTCCCTTCCAAGGGACGATGGGGTCCATTTCAGTTTGATTTCCAAATTTTGACACATAATAATTAAAGCATTACTGCAGGTTGAAAATCAAGAGTTTGGATTCTGAGTCCTCGGTCTGCTCTTTTGGCCTGATAAATTGCTCATCTTCTTTATTTACATGAATATATTCTCTCTTCTGGATGCCTAGACATGTAGCCTTCAATGCCTTTTCTGGTCTGAATGTTTCTGTCCCCACAAAATTCGTATTTGGAAGTCCTAACCCCCAAAGTGATGGTATCAGGTGGCCGGCCCTTTAGGACTTGATTAGGGTGTGAAGATGGAGGCCTCACGAATGGAATTAGTGCCCTTATCAAGGAGATCAGAGATAAATGCCTCCCTCTCCTGCTGTATGATGATACAAGGAGAACTCTGCAGTGTGAGACGTGAAGCAGGCTCTCACCAGAACTGGACCACGCTGACAGCCAGATCTTGGATTTCCAGACTCTGGAGCTGTGAGCAATACATTTCTGCTCTTTCCAAACTACCCAGTCTATGCTCTTTTGTTGAAGAAGCCCAAATAGTAAGACATGACCTGACTTACTGTGTCCTCAGAATACGTCCCAGGAGTCTGTAAAATACCTAAAGCGAGAGACACCATCTTACCCAACCCCGTTTCCTAGACAGCTAGTCCAGTCCCTATCATTTCCAGAGCTCAATCCATACTCATGAAGGGACCAGTGATGATAGTAATATTAGAAGGAACAATACAACATATATTAGATAGATATGATATGAGAGGACGATAATCTACAGAGACTTTGTAAATTCTTCATGGTTCTACAAGGGAAGTGATAATGGAATATTGTGTGAGATATTTTTTTAAAGATCATTTGCAGGAATATTTTCTTCTTCAAGTTTGCATTTTCAATACTTAGAAGAGCAGGATGAGAATCACGGGCCTGGACACAAATGGAAGAGTCGCTCTCCCCTTTTTCTTCAGTCATCCTCAAGTACTTGCAAGGAACTGCCTGATCATACTTTTCTCATCTCCCTCAGGCAATAAGGAAACAACTTGTGTCTACGTTTGTGGATATTTTCCTCGTAGGCTATGCCTTTGGGCATCAACTTGAATGCTTCTTTCAAACAGTCTATGATGCTGTGAACTCTGAGTGACATCCGTGTCATCTTCCCCAAGCTGAACTTGTGGAATAAGAATTTGGCTCTGATTGTGGGTGTGTTGTTTTTTAGTGTTCTTTATTTCAGCAAATGAGCAATAAAAATACATGAAATCATAATACCACTGAGTCTGAGAAAAAACATCCAAACTTGACTGTTTTCTTTCTTTTAAGGCAGAACTAGAGGATGAGATTTTTTTTAACTTTTTATTTCATACTGGAGTATATCTGATTAACAATGCTGTGCTAGCCTCAGGTGTACAGCAAAGTGATTCAGCCATATGCATACATGCATCCATTCTTTCTCAAACTCCCCTCCCATCTAGGTTGCCACATAATACTGAGCAGAGTTCCCTGTGCTACACAGTAGGTCCCTGTTGGCCATCCATCCCAAATATAGCAGTGTGTTTATGTCAATCCCAAACTCCCCAACTTTCCCTCCCCCACACCCTTCCCCCCGGTAACCATGAGTTTGTTCTGTTAGTCTGTGAGTCCGTTTCTGTTTTGTAAATAAGTTCATTTGTATCATTTTTTTAGATTCCACATATAAACGATATTTCTCTTTCTCTGTGGGTCAGATTGTTTTTTAACGAAGTAAGTGTGTGCAAGCAAGAACATTAGTTGTTCCTCTCCACCCACACCCAGAACTTCATTAGGACAATTGTGTAAAGAGGAAAAGTGGTCTTATGCACTGAACTTGTCTCCTCGTCCATTAATCATCCAATAATTCCCCATCGTCTTTGCAGTGAGATTTCCACAAGGATAAATCCAGGCCATGCAATGTGAGCAGAAGTGCTCTTGCCCTGTATATTCCTGGCCCTTGAAAACCTCCCATGTGATGCACCAGACTATTTTCCCTTTACCACTGAGTGGAATAGACTCAAGTACTGCAGAAAAATTTGGAGTCACCTGTTGATGATGGAAAAATCCACAAAACAGGGGGTACCCATGTCCCCGAATCACTCTTTGGAGAGCAACTTAGAACATCCATCTGATCAGGAATGCCTGCCTTGTGTTCTTATACCAGGGAAAGATAAGACTCTATTATGATCAAATTCCTGACAGCATTCTGTTTACCTGTTACAGCAGTCAGCATTAAGTTAACTGGCAAATATCTCTTAACACCACACTATCCAAAAAACCTTTCTATACTTCATATGTTGGAAATAGCAAATACCTCTCCCAAAACTTAAAGTGATCTTTTAAATTACATTATAAAATTATTGATACAAGAAAAGAGATTGGGGCTTCCCTGGTGGCGCAGTGGTTGAGAATCTGCCTGCTAATGCAGGGGACATGGGTTCGAGCCCTGGTCTGGGAAGATCCCACATGCCGCGGAGAAACTAGGCCCGTGAGGCACAATTGCTGAGCCTGCGCGTCTGGAGCCTGTGCTCCGCAGCGGGAGAGGCCGCGATAATGAGAGGCCCGCTCACCGCGATGAAGAGTGGCCCCCACTTGCCACAACTAGAGAGAAAGCCCTCGCACAGAAACGAAGACCCAACACAGCCATAAATAAATAAATCAATTTAATTAAATAAATATTTTAAAAAGAAAAAAAGAAAAGAGATTGTGTTCTTCTGTCAAAACCTGTTTTAAGATCATGATTTTCATTTCAGACATTTTTCAGCCTGTGAGGAAACACAAGTCAAGGTTGCTTTGGACTTGAACACTAATGTAATTGAATGAAAAGTGTCACGAGTATAAAAAATATTCTGTATTTGTTGACATTTCTTTGAGAATTCTTACATAAGGGAAAGGCACCTTTCAATTTCCACTCTGACAACTTCCCAGGCACAGGGGCTGTATTCCTTTGCCTTCAGGTAGACATGGATTCCGTGGAAATACTCCCGGGCAGCAAGTCCCAAATCTCGACAATCTAGATTGTCTTTTTTCAGCTGCTCCAGTCGGTGCAGCCTCAGATGAAGGCTGGACAGAAGTTTATCGAGGAGGGTGTTGTTCCAGGCAGCATGGCTGTCCTCCGTGGCGAAGAGGTTGAAGATCTGCTGGAGCATCAGATGGTGGTGACAGGTGCCTTGAGTCATCTGGATTGGGGTGATATTCTCTCTTTTCCAAGGACATTTGAAGTCGGTTCTGTCCTTTAGGCACCACTGAGAGGGGATCCTTTGCATCTGTGCCAAATGTTGGAAGACTTCCTTGTTTTCCTGGCTATGGCTTCTAGGCAAGTTCCAGCCAAGAGAGCAAGCAGGGATGGAGCAGAGCATCACTCCTGCCACTAGCAAATAGATCTGGGCCATTGAGAATGAGTGATTCACTAGATGGCCGCCAGGGGGCGCGCGGGCACCGCCAAACAATTAGTGGGAAGCTTCCTTCCCTGGAACTGTGGACAGCTTCCTTCCCTAGGCGGCCGGTAGAGGGCGCAGGGTTTGTTTGGGAAACGCCGACTACTGCGTTTGCAGTCTGCGGCTGTCTCCTGCGGTTCGAGAGACAGGGCGAAACGTAGTCTCTGAGGCTGCTTTAATAGTCAGCATAGCGCGCGAAACACCTTCTTTTACTCGGTGCTGAGTGTTGAAGAGGAAGCCTTGTCGCGGCCTGGCCAGCGACATTTTTGTCTGGTTGGGAACCGGAACCTTGCATTTTCGGGGCTTCTCCTGAGTTTTGCGCTTTATTTTCTCACAGAAACTTGAGCGAGGCAATTTTGGGGAAAGAAGCCTTTTTCTGAGCGGTCTGAGGTGGGGAATCAGAGCGATTCCCAGCCTCAGAGAAAGGGGAGCCGAGTTTACAGATTCGGGCTCGTTTCTGGCGCGAGGCAGCGAAGGCTCAGAAAAAGGGAACGCGGCGGCGGCGATGGGACGACAGGACGATGTTGGGGCCGCCCTGCGGGTGAGTCGGAGCGCGGCCACCACCGGGGCCGAGGACGCGGGAGCTGAGCGCCCCTGTAGATGCTCTGGGACTTCATGGTGTCTTTCAAGGATACAGCGTTAAAGTGAGGGAGAAAGTACTGAATATCTGAAAAGAAGGAATATTAAAACACTCACAGCATTTTATTTTTTATATTTTAAAATTAATTTTATATTTAACTTAATTCATATCATATTTAAATTAACTATTTTAAATGTTTCATATTTTTATAATAAATTGATGTTTAAATATTTTCAATATTAAGCATAGAATATTAAAATATATTTTCATATTAAAATATATTTTCCTATTAAAATACAGCATTTTATTAAACTTTATTTAAACTATTGTCTTTATACTAAAGTATTTAATATAATTAATTATTTGTTTATTTATTTTAGGCTGGGTTTATATTTATTTTAGGCTGGGTTCAGTCTTCCTGGCGGTGCGCGGGCTTCTCATTGCGGTGGCTTCTCTTGTTGAGGAGCACGGGCTCTGGGCGCGCAAGCTCAGTAGTTGTGGCTTGCGGGCTCCAGAGCACAGGCTCAGTAGTAGCAACACATGGACTTAGTTGTTCCACGGCATGTGGGATCTTCCCAGACCAGGGATCAAAGCCGTATCCTCTGCGTAGGCAGGTGGATTTTTAACCACTGCGCCACTAGGGAAATCCCAAGTATTGAATGCAACTTTACTTTTCTACCTTTAATGGAAGCCAACTCATTAATATTTTCAAGATTACTTTTTCACTTGTTTTTAATTGAGGGAATTACCATGTTTGACAATTTCTAATGACCCCGTGATAGTCTTAACTGATGTTTTTTTTTATTATATTCCATTAATAATGAAGATTTGTGTAAAAATGGCAATTTGATCTTGACATAAAATGCTAGGACAGTTGTCTTTTTCTTCTCCTTTCCTTATCCCCTCAAATCTTCTTTTTTTTTTTTTTCCACACACACACACTGTATTTTATTTTTACAAGAGATAAATAGACTGACACCAAGCATTGTACATGGATGACCACAACAAAAGCAACAATGATTGCAATTACCAAACATGAAACACACTCATACTATGTCATAATATTGACATTCATTCCAGTAATCCTCCACTGTAACAGCTCCTTTACTTTGCAGTGAAAATTGATTTGTATATTCTTTGCCTCTGAGTCCTTGTGGGATTTTTTTTTAATTCAGACAGAAAGTCACAAAAATTATACTCATCCTCATCAGTTCACTCAGTCCCACGTAATTAATTTTTTTTTTCATCTTGATCTTTTGTTAGCACTTTTATGAGTTCATCAGTTTTTCATTAGAGTTCTGAAAATGCTTATTCATTCAGTTCAGCAGTACAGTCAGTTACCAGAAACCTGTACTTGTCAGAGTCTTTTCCATGAATTTCTTGAAGATGAAACCCTTTTATAGGAACATATTTGCAAAATCATCAGAGTACACCCAGAACTGTCTGTAAATGACAAAAGACTTAAAAATGACCACAGTTAAAGATTTGATGAAAGTTCATAATAATGCAGTTGACAAGAAAATTAGTTATTTCTGAGATATACATTTTAAAGTAATAACTAGGATTATTACTTATAACATTATACCAGAACATATAAGATTTTTAGAAGTTTCCTGTAATGTCTGAAACATTTATATTAACATATTTCCATACATATTTCCATACAAATACAAATATAAGATTTTTAGAAATTTCATGTAATGTCTGAAACATTTATATTAGCATATTTCCATACATATTTCCATACAAGTACAAATATAAGATTTTTAGAAATTTCATGTAATGTCTGAAACATTTATATTAACATATTTCCATACAAATAACCCAATGAAAGTTTAGTATTAGTTGTTTTGTTTGTTTTTTTATACTGCAGGTTCTTATTAGGCATCAGTTTTATACACATCAGTGTATACATGTCAATCCCAATCACCCAATTCAGCACACCACCATCCCCACCTTACCGCAGTTTTCCCCCCTTGGTGTCCATATGTCCATTCTCTACATCTGTGTCTCAACTTCTGCCCTGCAAACTGGGTCATCTGTACCATTTTTCTAGGTTCCACATACATGCATTAATATACGATATTTGTTTTTCTCTTTCTGACTTACTTCACTCTGTATGACAGTCTCTAGATCCATCCACGTCTCAACAAATGACTCAATTTCGTTCCTTTTTATGGCTGAGTAATATTCCATTGTATATATGTACCACAACTTCTTTATCCATTCGTCTGTTGATGGGCATTTAGGTTGCTTCCATGACCTGGCTATTGTAAATAGTGCTGCAATGAACATTCGGGTGCATGTGTCTTTTTGAATTACGGTTTTCTCTGGGTATATGCCCAGTAGTGGGATTGCTGGATCATATGGTAATTCTATTTTTAGTTTTTAAAGGAACCTCCATATTGTTCTCCATAGTGGCTGTATCAATTTACATTCCCACCAACAGTGCAAGAGGGTTCCCTTTTCTCCACACCCTCTCCAGCATTTGTTGTTTGTAGATTTTCTGATGATGCCCATTCTAACTGGTGTGAGGTGATACCTCATTGTAGTTTTGATTTGCATTTCTCTAATAATTCGTGATGTTGAGCATCTTTTCATGTGCTTCGTGGCCGTCTGTATGTCTTCTTTGGAGAAATGTCTATTTAGGTCTTCTGCCCATTTTTGGATTGGGGTGTTTGTTTCTTTGATATTGAGCTGAATGAGCTGTTTATATATTTTGGAGATTAATCCTTTGTCCGTTGATTCATTTGCAAATATTTTCTCCCATTCTGAGGGTTGTCTTTTCGTCTTGTTTATGGTTTCCTTTGCTGTGCAAAAGCTTTGAAGTTTCATTAGGTCCCACTTGTTTATTTTTGTTTTTATTTCCATTACTCTAGGAGGTGGATCAAAAAAGATCTTGCTGTGATTTATGTCAAAGAGTGTTCTTCCTATGTTTTCCTCTAAGAGTTTTATAGTGTCCAGTCTTATATTTAGGTCTCTAATCCATTTTGAGTTTATTTTTGTGTATGGTGTTAGGGAGTATTCTAATTTCATTCTTTTACATGTAGCTGTCCAGTTTTCCCAGCACCACTTATTGAAGAGACTGTCTTTTCTCCATTGTATATCTTTGCCTCCTTTGTCATAGATTAGTTGACCATAGGTGCGTGGGTTAATCTCTGGGCTTTCTATCTTGTTCCATTGATCTATGTTTCTGTTTTTGTGCCAGTACCATATTGTCTTGATTACTGTAGCTTTGTAGTATAGTCTGAAGTCAGGGAGTCTGATTCCTCCAGCTCCATTTTTTTGCCTCAAGACTGCTTTGGCTATTCGGGGTCTTTTGTCTCTCCATACAAATTTTAAGATGATTTGTTCTAGCTCTGTAAAAAATGCCATTGGTAATTTGATAGGGATTGCATTGAATCTGTAGATTGCTTTGGGTAGTATACTCATTTTCACAATGTTGATTCTTCCAATGCAAGAACATGGTAGATCTCTCCATCTGTTGGTATCATCTTTAATTTCTTTCATCAGTGTCTTACAGTTTTCTGCATACAGGTCTTTTGTCTCCCTAGGTAGGTTTATTCCTAGGTATTTTATTCTTTTTGTTGCAATGGTAAATGGGAGTGTTTCCATAATTTCTCTTTCAGATTTTTCATCATTAGTGTATAGGAATGCAAGAGATTTCTGTGCATTAATTTTGTAACCTGCAACTTTACCATATTCATTAATTAGCTCTAGCAGTTTTCTGGTGGCAGTTTTAGGATTCTCTATGTATAGTATCATGTCATCCGCAAACAGTGACAGTTTTATTTCTTCTTTTCCAATTTGTATTCCTTTTATTTCTTTTTCTTCTCTGATTGCCGTGGCTAGGACTTCCAGAACTATGTTGAATAATAGTGGTGAGAGTGGACATCCTTGTCTCGTTCCTGATCTTAGAGGAAATGCTTTCAGTTTTTCACCATTGAGAATGATGTTTGCTGTGGGTTTGTCATATATGGCCTTTATTATGTTGAGGTAGGTTCCCTCTATGCCCACTTTCTGGAGAGTTTTTATCAGAAATGGGTGTTGAATTTTGTCAAAAGCTTTTTCTGCATCTATTGAGATGATCATATGGTTTTTATTCTTCAATTTGTTAATATGGTGTATCACATTGATTGATTTGCGCATATTGAAGAATCCTTGCATCCCTGGGATAAATCCCACTTGATCGTGGTGTATGATCCTTTTAATGTGTTGTTGGATTCTGTTTGCTAGTATTTTGTTGAGGATTTTTTGCATCTATATTCATCAGTGATATTGGTCTGTAATTTTCTTTTTTTGTAGTGTCTTTGTCTGGTTTTGGTATCAGGGTGATGGTGGCCTCATAGAATGAGGTTGGGAGTGTTCCTTCCTCTGCAATTTTTTGGAAGAGTTTGAGAAGGATGGGTGTTAGCTCTTCTCTAAATGTTTGATAGAATTCACCTGTGAAGCCATCTGGTCCTGGACTTTTGTTTGTTGGAAGATTTTTAATCACAGTTTCAATTTCATTACTTGTGATTGGTCTGTTCATATTTTCTGTTTCTTCCTGATTCAGTCTTGGAAGGTTATACCTTTCTAAGAATTTGTCCATTTCTTCCAGGTTGTCCATTTTATTGGCATAAAGTTGCTTGTAGTAGTCTCTTAGGATGTTTTGTATTTCTGCGGTGTCTGTTGTAACTTCTCCTTTTTCATTTCTGATTTTATTGATTTGAGTCCTCTCCCTCTTTTTCTTGATGAGTCTGGCTAGTGGCTTATCAATTTTGTTTATCTTCTCAAAGAACCAACTTTTAGTTTTATTGATCTTTGCTATTGTTTTCTTTGTTTCTATTTCATTTATTTCTGCTCTGATCTTTATGATTTCTTTCCTTCTGCTAACTTTGGGTTTTGTTTGTTCTTCTTTCTCTAGTTTCTTTAGGTGTAAGGTTAGATTGTTTACTTGAGATTTTTCTTGTTTCTTTAGGTAGGCTTGTATAGCTATAAACTTCCCTCTTAGAACCGCTTTTGCTGCATCCCATAGGTTTTGGGTCGTCGTGTTTTCATTGTCATTTGTCTCTAGGTATTTTTTAATTTCCTGTTTGATTTCTTCAGTGATCTCTTGGTTATTTAGTAATGTATTGTTTAGCCTCCATGTGTTTGTCTTTTTTACGTTTTTTTCCCTGTAATTCATTTCTAATCTCATAGCGTTGTGGTCAGAAAAGATGCTTGATATGATTTCAATTTTCTTAAATTTACTGAGGCTTGATTTGTGACCCAAGATGTGATCTATCCTGGAGAATGTTCCGTGCGCACTTGAGAAGAACGTGTAATCTGCCGTTTTTGGATGGAATGTCCTATATATATCAATTAAATCTATCTGGTCTATTGTGTCATTTAAAGCTTCTGTTTCCTTATTTATTTTCATTTTGGATGATCTGGCCATTGGTGTAAGTGAGGTGTTAAAGTCCCCCACTATTATTGTGTTACTGTCGATTTCCTCTTTTATAGCTGTTAGCAGTTGCCTTATGTATTGAGGTGCTCCTATGTTGGGTGCATATATATTTATAATTGTTATATCTTCTTCTTGGATTGATCCCTGGATCATTGTGTAGTGTCCTTCCTTGTCTCTTGTAACATTCTTTATTTTAAAGTCTATTTTATCTGATATGAGTATAGCTACTCCAGCTTTCTTTTGATTTCCATTTGCATGGAATATCTTTTTCCATCCCCTCACTTTCAGTCTGTATGTGTCCCTAGGTCTGAAGTGGGTCTCTTGTAGACAGCATATGTATGGGTCTTATTTTTGTATCCATTCAGCCAGTCTATGTCTTTTGGTTGGGGCATTTAATCCATTCACGTTTAAGGTAATTATTGATATGTATGTTCCTGTGACCATTTTCTTAATTGTTTTGGGTTTGTTTTTGTAGGTCCTTTTCTTCTCTTGTGTTTCCCACTTAGAGAAGTTCCTTTAGCATTTGTTGTAGAGCTGGTTTGGTGGTGCTGAATTCTCTTAGCTTTTGCTTGTCTGTAAAGCTTTTGATTTCTCCATCAAATCTAAATGAGATCCTTGCTGGGTAGAGTAATCTTGGTTGTAGGTTCTTCCCTTTCATCACTTTAAGTATATCATGCCACTCCCTTCTGGCTTGCAGAGTTTCTGCTGAGAAATCAGCTGTTAACCTTATGGGAGTTACCTTGTATGTTATTTGTCGTTTTTCCCTTGCTGCTTTCAGTAATTTTTCTTTGTCTTTAATTTTTCCACTTTGATTACTATGTGTCTCGGCGTGTTTCTCCTTGGGTTTATTCTGTATGGGACTCTCTGCGCTTCCTGGACTTGGGTGGCTATTTCCTTTCCCATGTTAGGGAAGATTTCGACTATAATCTCTTCAAATATTTTCTCTGGTCCTTTCTCTCTCTCTTCTCCTTCTGGGACCCCTATAATGTGAATGTTGTTGCGTTTAATGTTGTCCCAGAGGTCTCTTAGGCTGTCTTCATTTCTTTTCATTCTTTTTTCTTTAGTCTGTTCCGCAGCAGTGAATTCCACCATTCTGTCTTCCAGGTCACTTATCCGTTCTTCTGCCTCAGTTATTCTGCTATTGATTCCTTCTAGTGTAGTTTTCATTTCAGTTATTGTATTGGTCATCTCTGTTTGTTTGTTCTTTAATTCTTCTAGGTCTTTGTTAATCATTTCTTGCATCTTCTCAATCTTTGCCTCCATTCTTATTCTGAGGTCCTGGATCATTTTCACTATCATTATTCTGAATTCTTTTTCTGGAAGGTTGCCTATCTCCACTTCATTTAGTTGTTTTTCTGGGGTTTTTTCTTGTTCCTTCATCTGGTACATAGCCCTCTGCCTTTTCGTATTCTCTGTCTTTCTGTAACTGTGGTTTTTGGTCCACAGGCTGCAGGATTGTAGTTTTTCTTGCTTCTGTTGTCTGCCCTCTGGTGGTTGAGGCTATCTAAGAGGCTTGATGGGAGGCTCTGG
The DNA here is from genome assembly GCF_949987535.1 of Balaenoptera acutorostrata. Lineage (NCBI taxonomy): Eukaryota > Metazoa > Chordata > Mammalia > Artiodactyla > Balaenopteridae > Balaenoptera > Balaenoptera acutorostrata. The sequence goes on along the minus strand of NC_080069.1, from coordinate 54,555,660 downwards.
TGGTGGGTAGAGCTGACTGTTGCTGTGGCGGTCAGAGCTCAGTAAAACCTTAATCCACTTGACAGTTGATGGGTGGGGCTGGGTTCCCTCCCTGTTGGTTGTTTTGCCTGAGGCAACCCAACACTGGAGCCTACCCGTGCTCTTTGGTGGGGTTAATGGCAGACTCTGGGAGGGCTCACGCCAAGGAGAACTTCCCAGGACCTCTGCTGCCAGTGTCCTTATCCCCACGGTGAAACAGAGCCACCACTTGCCTCTGCAGGAGACCCCCCAACACCAGCAGGTACGTCTGGTTCAGTCTCCCCCAGGGTCACTGCTCCTTCCCCTGGGTCCCGATGCACACATTACTTTGTGCGTGCCCTCCAAGAGTGGGGTCTCTGTTTCCCCCAGTCCTGTCACAGTCCTGCAATCAATTCCCACTAGACTTCAAAGTCTGATTCTCTAGGAATTCCTCCTCCCGTTGCCGGAACCCCAGGTTGGGAAGCCTGACGTGGGGCTCAGAACCTTCACTCCAGTGGGTGGACTTCTGTGGTATAAGTGTTCGCCAGTCTGTGAGTCACCCACCCAGCAGTTATGGGATTTGATTTTACTCTGATTGCGCCCCTCCTACCGTCTCACTGTGGCTTCTCCTCTGTCCTTGGACGTGGGGTATCCTCCTTGGTGAAGTCCAGGGTCTTCCTGTCAATGATTGTCCAGCAGCCAGTTGTGATTCTGGTGCTCTCGCAAGAGGGAGTGAGAGCACGTCCTTCTACTCCGCCATCTTGGTTCTGTCCCGTCTTAACTGATTTTTAACTCATGTTCCTGAAATGTCTTTCCCAGGACCTCACCTTGACTATATGGTTAGAAAGAAGACTTGGTGTGTACAAGCAACTGAGGACGTTTAGCAGGTCAGACTTTTTCATTTTTCTTTAGTAAGAATTTTATACACTAAGTGGAATTTGCCCAAATTTCATTTACATCATGAAGGCTTACTTTGTAAGACTGTCAGGGCCATGCAAATGGAGGTCAACTTCATTTCCTTACTTAATATTTTTATATTTTGTTCCTCGTGCATATTTTGGTATTAATTTTCATTTTAAAATATTGCATTAAAACATCCTTTATCTTGATGACTTAGATTTGGTGCCTTCTTACCATTCGTGCTTAAGAGAAGTACTAGCTTAACATTGCCCTAATGCTAACCCAGGAAATAGCTTTTGAATTAGAGTATTGTGCTGTTCCATGGCTGAAAATCTAGGAATGCTTTACTTCTCATCACTCTTTCCCACATATACATATTTCTAACCATTTTCCTGGTCTCTACAACATTATTTTAATGTCTTTTTTTTTTAAGGAAGAAAAAACCCTTTTGACTGCCTTCATCTGATTTTCTCAACTCACACCCCCTTGGCTATGGTAACCACAAATCTGATCTCTTTTTCTCTGAGGTTATGTGTTTGTTTTGAAAGTATAATTTAATCTGTGTCTTAAAAATTAACACCAGAGGTGGTCTGAAACAAAATAAGGTGAGGAAAAGGACTATTTATCTCATTTATACTAGTCACAGAGCAGCCTTTTTTTTTTTTTTTTTTTTCTGGGGAGGAGGTCAAAACACTTTCTTAGATGCTGCAAAGAGCTTCAGATGCCGTAGGATTTCTCCTTAACGTACCGGACCCTGCTCTAAGGGTAGAGACTAGGTCTCTACTCCTTCGCAGGCCGACAGGCAATCCCTCTCCTAGAGTTTGCATTTGGGGGCCTCACCATGCAGACCCCTGAGTGTTAAGGAACCTGTAGTCAGAGCTTCTCTTGGCTGGGCTGAGGGTGGACTATACAGGTTACCATTTGTTATATTAACACAAAAGGCTGCTATCATTCACTCTGTTCAAATTCTCAGCCTATACTTGGCAAACTTTATTTTATTTGATCTAGGCAATGTCTTGTGTGACCACAACTAAAGTTGTCTCCATTTTTTAAAAGAGGAAATGAAAATCTGATGTCATTTAAATTCAGGAGCCCCAGATTTTGGTCAGAGTGGAGCTTTCTGCTGCTCCCAGGCCCTCCTCTTCATCAGCTCTGAGCACTGGCCCTCAGCTGCACTGAGCACGCGGTGCTCCCTTCATCCTAATTCTGCCTCTGAAGTCTGTCCTCCCTGCTCCCTGGAGGGCAGTCACCATCCCTGCTTTACTTTCCTGGAATCCACATTGCCAAGCGCCTTGTCACATATACGTGCAGTCAGAACATTTCTGGTGACAGAATCAGGAGAACTGCATGAATTCACCCTTGCTGTTCATTTTTAATGAATAATAATGTCACCATTATCTGTAAACTGTCAGAAAACGTGAGCTATGGTCCTGTAAAGACATGTGGAAGAATTTAAATCTAATGTATCAGACCCTTTAGAGGAAAATGCAGAGAGGTGAGGCTAGTTGTATTTTGGTGCAATTTAAGAAGTGGCAAAGTAGAGTACAGGGTCAAACCTCTAAGTATTCTCATTAGAATTGAAAAAGAGGTATATTGAGACTCAGGTTTTTATTTCAACCTTGGGTCTCATTTAGATGAATACATCCTATTGGATTGACACTCTTTCATGTTCCAGGAGTGTGTTTAATTTCCAGTGCAATAAAAGAAGAATTGAAGTTGTGACATTCTATGTTGCTCATAAATGGAAGACAAATTGCAAAAACATGGGAACAACACTGGGATAAGTAGAGAAATGACAATCCTGGCCTATTTAAGAATCTCATTTGCAGGCAGGTACTCAGAGCAGCTGGATACAGGCTCCCACAGCCAGACACCTGCATCACCAGGCTCAGCGGGGCCTGCCACCCTCCTCACTGATGACACCCAGGATGATGTTCTCCAGCCCTGTCTGCACCCTTAGCTGTGCCCGGCCCCGAACCACGGCCTGCCAAAGCAGGAGACCCTCCCAGTCCTGCCCCTAACAGGGAGAATCTTCTTTGTTTTCCTGCCTGAAGGACAAGAAGGTTTTCAGGTTGCATCAGCACCAGCTGGCTGACAGCCAGTTCCAAAACGCTCAGGCCGCCTCATTCTCCATGAGACGATACAGCACTTCTCCTTCGTCTTCAGCACAAACAGCTGAAATTGCTCACTGGGCTTGATCAACAGTGGGAAGATCGGGAGACTCGTTTGGTGCAGGAGATGGGGAGGAAAAGACCGTCCTGGTCAATGAGGACTCCAGCCTGACTTTGAAGAACTCCTTCCAAAGGACCAGGCTCGATCTGAAAAGAAAGTCCATAGCTGCTGTGCCCAGGACAATATGAGAGTGGAAGTTAAGGCGTGAAAATCAGAGTGTGCTTTCCCTGTATGTTCAACCTCAGAGAACCCAGGAGTGGGAAAAGGAGACCTGGACCCAATCTTCTACAATGGAGTCTTCTCTGCTTAGAGGTGGCCTCAAGCGTGTCAATATTCGCTCAGTTCAATGACTTTTCTTCTGATTCAGTTGTAAATGCATTGAGTCATGTCAGCACATTGTTTTTCAATAGTAAGTGGAAACAATACTTTTGAATGGACCGAAAATTTATTTTTAATTTGAAATAATTAGAATTATTTCTCTATGATGATTGTTATATTTACCAAATTTATTCTTCATATTATGATATGTTCAGCTTTGTGTCTTATTTTCCTTTGCTTTGGGGGTGCAAAAGGTATATTTTAAGTGTTAGGTTTAACTCATACTCTTAAAGAAAATCAGAGTGTCCTTAAACCTTTAATCTGCCTTAAAATCCAAAGGGAACATAAATAGTTTTATTCATTTCATTGGTTCTTAAAATATTTTGAAGTATCTCTGCTTTCAGGATTTTACTTGTGTTTTTTAATATATTGGTAGATAAAACAAAGATATTACTTTCTTAATGGAGCACTCTGTCAGAGAAGACAGGCCTTAAAGAGTGAAAAATTAGCTTGAAACCCTTTCTAGGATGTGAAAGAGATGCACAAGTCATTATGACAGGTTATAGCAGCTGGAGCTATTCTCTTTTACTTGTTCTTTCTCGGAGAAAGCATGTCTAATGGTTGCTGATTCAGTTTCAGCAGTTGCATGATCAATAAACTGTGAAATATATTATGGAATCATGGAATTTAAACTTCAACAAAGAAGTGTGAATATCCCTTGTATTGTTGGCACCGTGATGGGTGCCAAGTACAATGAAAATAGTGGACACATTGCCTGGTGTCACAGAGCTTGCAGTCTGGTGGAGCTATGGGTAACTAGGTGTTCAATTAAAGGAATGCTAATGCTGTGACAGGGAAAGTACAGGTTCTTGGGAGCATGTGGGCTTGCATGGATCAGGGAAAGCTTCTGCAAGAGCAGTTGGTAAGCTGGCATCCCAGGGGTCTGCAGGAGTTTGCCAGGTAATTGCATGATGGTCAGTTTTGGCCATGTATGGAGATTATCTAGGGTAGCAGGTAAATATGAGGGTTTGGAGCTAATGACATTTGTTTGGAGATGTGAACCTGGGTAAAGACATGCATATGGAAGTCAACAGTCATAGAGATGACGTTTGGAACTATTTGGGAGGTTGAGACTATATGTGCAGAGAGGATGAAGGGTGGGACAAGCATAGATCTTTGAGGAACACCAATTCCGTAAGATGAGAGTGTGGAGTCAACAAAGAAAGGAGAGCAGGAGGAGCAGAAAAGCAGACGATGGTGGTGACACAGAGACCAGATGAAGGTCAGACTTTAAAATGGCGGGTGTAATAACAAGTATCTGATGCTTCGGACCTGTCAGCCAAGGCTGCTTCACATTGATCTCTAACCTCAGTAAGATGTAGCTTATTGGCAATATCTTATGACCTAGTAAGTAATTTAAGAAATTAATCTCAATTTTCAAAATATTTTTTTCCTCTCATTTGTTTTAAGCAAGGGTCTTAGAAGACCCTTAAGGCTTAATAGACCCTTAAGGCTTAATAGATTAAGCATTAAGCTTTATATATATAATCAGGGTTTTTCATTGGAGAGTTTTATTCACTTCTTCAAAATGTCATTTTATATGGATAAGTTGCATAAAAATTTGTAATCTGTTTGCATCAAAATGCTTTTAATTTCAGCCTGATGTAAATTTAAACTTAATATATTACTTTCTACTTAATATTGATAAATATCTCTGTGCCAATGCACTGATTGCATTTTGTTTTGATGCCCACTAGAGATCCATAGGTATTAGTAATCTAGTGTTTGGTACATCCATGAGAATATTTCATTTGCTAGTAGAATTTAAAAATTTGTGTGTGTGCTTTGCACAATACTTAAAAAGATGATCCTATTTTAATTCACAGAGGTAGAATTTTTGCATAACAAAATGATGAGCTCAGTAAGGCACAAATATGGCATTATATCAATATCTTTTGGGGACTTCCCTGGCGGTCCAGTGGTTAAGACTTTGCCTTCCAATGCAGGGGGTGTGGGTTCGATCCCTCATTGGGGAGCTAAGATCCCACATGCCTCAGGGCCAAAAAACCAAAACATAAAAAAAAACAGAAGCAATATTGTAACAAATTCAATACAGACTTTAAAAATGATCCACATCAAAAAAAATCTTAAAAAAATATGTGTCTTTTGAGTGGACATGAAATAATGGCTTTCACTCCTTTGTGCATACCTGTCACAATAACGACTATCATTGCTATGTTTAATATGTCCCTGGTGCTTTAAATAATCTGCTCACTTAAGATAACTTTATGACTTATTATATTCTCATTATATAGAGCATATAACATGCGATGGTATGTTGAATGGAATATAGTAGTCTCATTATCCCTATTCTAAAGCTGAGAAAACTGTACTGTAGGAAAAAGAAAACAATTGCCCTAAATCATGCATGAAGTTGAAGGAAGACTAAGGAGATGCCGAGCTAACAAATGTACTGGTCACCTGAGAAGACAAGAGTAACCCACAAGAGAAGATGCAGCAAGACTGTCATTTTCAAACCGTTTTACTGGCATAAGTATGTTCAGCTTATTACATTTATCCCTTTTATTAACAACTCTGAGGACCAATGATGTCCCTAACAGTGTGCAGGATACTGGGTGGGAATACGAAGTGTAGCTGGAGAGTGAGCTGAGTACGGTACCTGATGCAGATGGAGATCCCTTTCCTAAGCCTGGTAAGACTATGCTGTTCCACTCCCAGGTTTGCTAAGACCCTATACTGCTCTGCCTCCCCTTTGGCCTCCTCTTGTCCCTGCTTGCTCAACCACAAACATGGCCAGGAATTGTGCGTCCCTGCTGCTCCAGAGCCTGTCCCATGAGAAAGGAAAGGCGAAAAGTCCTCAGTTGTACACTTTCATGAAGTCTAAATTGAGAAGTGGGGAGCTGAGCTGCTTTGCCCAGCTTTCATCAGGATGCAAGAAGGCCTTGGAGTTAGATGAAAGTTATTCTCCATCAGAATATTTGGGGTCCTCTGGTTTGTTCCATTTCTTTCTGAACTTGAGACCTCAGGAATGCCAAATTCCAGTGCTGTTTTGGGGAGTGTGTGAAGTTTCTTGTCTCTGTTCCTAGAGGCTGATTGGGACATTTGGGAATCTATGTGCCTGTGTAACCCCAAACATTCCAACCCATGGCTGTTTACAGATCAATATCATGATGGAGAAGGGGAAGGACTGGGAAGTCCTGTTCCTGAGACTCATTCTTTAATGGATTTTCTCAATTTGTAAAGCCCCTCAGTATTTGTCAAGTTCCTATGCTTTTGTATTTGCTTTGTGAAGGGCTGTATTCATCCTGACACAAATGAAGGCGGCTGAGATGGTAGAGGGTGTGCAAGGCCACTGTCAGACTCCCTCCCTAACCTTCCTCTGCCTCAAACACTCAAAGTCAGCTCTCAGTCAGAACTGGAGAACCTCTTCTTTTCTCTCAACCCAGTTCCCAGACTACTGCATGTGGGCTCTTCGTTGCGGCATGCAGGATCCAGTTCCCTGACCAGGGATGGAAGCCGGGCCCCCTGTATTGGGAGAGCAGAGTCTTAGCCACTGGACCACCAGGGAAGTCCCTGTATTAACTGATGATTGTTTTTAGGTTACTTTCCTCTAAAAAAAAAAAAAATCAAAGTTACCCGAAGCAGAATTGGATTAGTTATATTCAGCTCTAGGTCCTGAGGGCAACACACGACCTGGCTAGAGGAAGTCTATTTTTATTTTTAACGTGAAAATCGTAATGATGGGTCAAGGAATTGTAACACACATTCTTTAATCAGGTTGCACGTTCAGTCTTGGTGTTTCTTTTTTAAAGAAAAAAAGCAAAACAGGAAGTTTTCTATAGTAAGAATTTAATGAATGAAGAAAAATGATAAACTGACTAAATACAAAGTATGTATTTTTTCTCTTAACCACAATGTATACATGCACATAATATTATGTGAACAAAAATAATTTAAATCTTTATAAATAGTGAAATAAGTATTAAACTTGATAAATAAATATTTAAGTAGATAAATAAATAGATAGATCAGCATGGGCATCTGTGATGGACTAGTGCCTGTAGAGTAGAACATCATGTTGCTTAATATTCCTGAAAACACTTGACAAATTAATTCAATTCAGGGCGTGATGAGATCAGAAATGAGAGTCTTTGACATGGCAGCACAGGTGGAAGTGTGGTCTTGTTAGGCAGTGAGAATCATTTCCGTGTTGAAGCAGGTGTGTGTCACTCCTTCCTCCTGAGTCTTTCTTGCAAGTTTGTTGATGAAGAGAAGGATCTCATGACCTCTGCTCTGACAATCTCCCAGGCACAAGGGCTGTATTTCTTCTCTTGCAGATAGACAGTGATTCTGTGGAAGTATTTCCTCACAGCCAGGATGGAGTCCTCCTTCAGCAGGGGAGTCCCTTCCAGCCCCGCCTCCTGCATCAGACAGGCTTGCAGGTCAGTGAGCTGCTGAGAAAGTGCAGTGCAGAACTTGTCCAGGAGGGTCTCATCCCAAGCGGCAGCCGAGCCCTCCGTGCTGAAGAGCCGGAAGGTCTGCTGGGTCGTCTCATGGACGACAGCGATGGCTTGAGCCTTCTGGAACTGGTTGCCACCAAACGCCTGCTGGGGAAATCCAAAGTCATTTCTGTCCTTCAGGCAGGAGAAGGGGGAGATTCTCCTCATTTGTTGCAGGAGCATCAGGGCCCTCGTGTTAGCCAGGCTGTGGGTCTGAGGCAGGTCGCAGCCCAGAGAGCAGGTGGAGTTGGAGCTGAGCAGCAGCAGGGCCAGGAGTAAGGACAAGATTGGGGCCATCGGGGACCTTGTAGATGCTGCTGGCCTGGCTGAGATGGGAACTCTGTGAACCCTGCTCTCTAGGTTCTCTGAAGACCTTCCTTCAGGCCTGGGTCTTAAATGGGGATGAATTTGTTTCCATTTTCTGAATGTTCCCTCTTACTTTCTACTTCTGTTTTTGCTTTTCAATTTGCACTCTCCAGATAGGTTAGGGCAGCGTTTCTCAACCACTGTTTTTCCTCCTTGCCTCCCCTTCTCCTGCCCACAGAGCCTTTTTAGATATTATTTTTCCATATGGCCCCCCTATGAAATTTTGATACACAGATATACTGTGTCTATCGATATGTACTCCATGCATATCTTTAATTTATAAATAGAAAAAGAAAGTGAAATTTTATTCTTTTTATTCGATGCAGGGGTGAGTATGACAAAAAAAATTTAGGCTAAAAATTAACTGTAAAAGCTACTGCAATTAGTTTAACATTTTGGTTAATTGTGCAGAATGACTTTTAATGTAATACATTTACTTAATAAATAGGAATGTATCAAATTACATATTCAATAAAAATTTATACAAATACTTCATAAGAATACCAATGTATAGATATATTTAAAAATCTATCAAAACTGCTAAAACCATTGAAAATTTAAATGATTGTCTTAACATTTATTTTTAGGTAATTATTACTTTTGATTCATATCATAAAATGATTTCTAACTTCACTAGCTGCTCGATATTCATCTAGATATTGTCAACAACTTTTTCTCTTTAGGACTAGACATAATTATTGATCTCCTAGGTAACTTTTTTAGAATTAAATAATAAAATACAACCTATTTGTGTTTAATTCCCGATGCCCACATCACACTGAGGCTCAAACATAAGCAAAATCCACAAGACAGACAACGACAGCTCATAAGTAAGCAAAGGCCACCTCTCACATTATGACTTTGAGTTCAAGCATATGATGGAGAGAAAGTCCTCTAAGGAAACATCAAGCCACCAGAGCTTGTAGCACTGATCCTGCATATTGTGTATCTTCCATGTACTCAATGTCAATGCCTCTCATCTCATACACAAGAAAACCCAAAGAGAACAATGAATACAAAGGAATGAGATTTTGCTGGATAGAGTTGAGCTTTGGAGTGCCACCCACCATTGTAGTAGCTGAGATTTGTTCGCACCCCTAAGAACTAACGTTTGCACCCATGGGAGCAATCTGCTCCCCAATGAGAATGCATGCATGATCTAGGAATCATCATCAATTTGAATCTTTCTCTGTATTTTTGCACTGAATTTCAGATTCCCCAAAGGACTGTCTAAGGTTCCAATCCAAGCCTATTCTTTTCAAACCAAAGAAACCATCTTTGTAATTAATTGAGAACTGGATAAATATTGATTGGTATCATGGAAAGAATTAACTTTCAACTCTGGTCATGAATTCTTTTATTTTGCAGTGGATGTTCTGTGGCCTCAGCCCTCTCCAATTCCGATCTTTCAATAAATAATAGGAATGTGACCATCTTTGGCAAATCAGCTCTGTAGCAACTGGGCTCTGTCGTATTCTCTGTGGTATCCTCGGCACCAGGCCCAGTGTAATCACGCCACAAGTCATTTTAACCAAAGCAGTTTCTCAGATGTTGTCCTTCTAATGGAAGGCAGTTACGAATGACCAAGCTATTTTCATTTATCACGGTTATATTGGCCATGATTATAATAGACAGTGGATAGTAGTTCCACTCTATTCCTACTGGTATCAGTCATGCCTACTGAGTTTGTTGCTAAAACCACTAGGATTCTCTTCTCTTTAAGGTGCATATGGCCCTGCAGATTCAAGTTGTAAGAGCAGCACAATTTTCAGCCTTTGCCCGGCACTCTATTAAACTCAGGAGGATGGCCTCGTCGCTAATTTGTCCTCTACTAGGTCCTGACAGAATATAACCAGCTTGGTGTCACATACAGAGCCACGTATCTGAAGTCAGACTCTCCCTGATTCACACAGGTCACAGCAACCAGACAATTAACCGCGTTACTCTTCGGTGGATCTTTACAGATGTGGCAATGACTACCTATATACTGAGATTCTTTGGAGACTCCTCACAAAGACTGATGAACGATCATTTTCATCCTGTGTCTTCATTCCCTTCCAAGGGACGATGGGGTCCATCTCAGTTTGATTTCCAAATTTTGACACATAATAAAGCATTACTGCAGGTTGAAAATCAAGAGTTTGGATTCTGGGTCCTCGGTCTGCTCTTTTGGCCTGATAAATTGCTCATTCTTCTTTATTTACATTAATATATTGTCTCTTCTGGATGCCAAGACATGTAGCCTTCAATGCTCTTTCTGGTCTGAATGTTTCGGTCCCCACAAAATTCGTATTTGGAAGTCCTAACCCCCAAAGTGATGGTATCAGGTGGCGGGCCCTTTAGGACTTGATTAGGGTGTGAAGATGGAGGCCTCACGAATGGAATTAGTGCCCTTATCAAAGAGGTCAGAGATAAATGCCTCCCTCTCCTGCTGTATGATGATACAAGGAGAACTCTGCAGTGTGAGACGTGAAGCAGGCTCTCACCAGAACTGGACCACGCTGACAGCCAGATCTTGGATTTCCAGACTCTGGAGCTGTGAGCAATACGTTTCTGCTCTTTCCAAACTACCCAGTCTATGCTCTTTTGTTGAAGAAGCCCAAATAGTAAGACATGACCTGACTTACTGTGTCCTCAGAATACCTCCCAGGAGTCTGTAAAATACCTAAAGCGAGAGACACCATCTTACCCAACCCCATTTCCTAGACAGCTAGTCCAGTCCCTATCATTTCCAGAGCTCAATCCATACTCATGAAGGGACCAGTGATGATAGTAATAGGAGAAGGAACAATACCAACATATATTAGATAGATATGATATGAGAGGACGATAATCTACAGAGACTTTGTAAATTCTTCATGGTTCTACAAGGGAAGTGATAATGGAATATTGTGTGAGATATTTTTTTAAAGATCATTTGCAGGAATATTTTCTTCTTCAAGTTTGCATTTTGAATACTTAGAAGAGCAGGATGAGAATCATGGGCCTGGACGGAAATGGAAGAGTAGCTCTCCCCTTTTTCTTCAGTCATCCTCAAGTACTTGCAAGGAGCTGCCTGATCATACTTTTCTCGTCTCCCTCAGGCAATAAGGAAACAACTTGTGTCTACATTTGTGGATATTTTCCTCGTAGGCTATGCCTTTGGGCATCAACTTGAATGCTTCTTTCAAACAGTCTATGATACTGTGAACTCTGAGTGACATCCGTGTCATCTTCCCCAAGCTGCACTTGTGGAATAAGAATTTGGGTGTGATTGTGGGTGTGTTGTTTTTTAGTTTTCTTTATTTCAGCAAATGAACAATAAAAATACATGAAATCATAATACCACTGAGTCTGAGAATAAACATCCAAACTTGACTGTTTTCTTTCTTTTAAGGCAGAACTAGAGGATGAGAGTTTTTTTAACTTTTTATTTCATACTGGAGTATATCTGATTAACAATGCTGTGCTAGCCTCAGGTGTACAGCAAAGTGATTCAGCCACACGCATACATGCATCCATTCTTTCTCAAACTCCCCTCCCATCTAGGTTGCCACATAATACTGAGCAGAGTTCCCTGTGCTACACAGTAGGTCCCTGTTGGCCATCCATCCCAAATATAGCAGTGTGTTTATGTCAATCCCAAACTCCCCAACTATCCCTCCCACACACCCTTCTCCCCGGTAACCATAAGTTTGTTCTGTTAGTCTGTGAGTCCGTTTCTGTTTTGTAAGTAAGTTCATTTGTATCATTTTTTTTAGATTCCACATATAAACGATATTTCTCTTTCTCTGTGGGTCAGATTGTTTTTTAACGAAGTGTGTGCAAGCAAGAACATTAGTTGTTCCTCTCCACCCACACCCAGAACTTCATTAGGACAAATAGTGTAAAGATGAAAAGTGGTCTTTTGCGCTGAACTTGTCTCCTCGTCCATTAATCATCTAATAATTTCCCAGCTTCTTTGCAGTGAGATTTCCACAAGGATAAATCCAGGCCATGTAATGTGAGCAGAAGTGCTCTTGCCCTGTATGGTCCTGGCCCTTGAAAACCTCCCATGTGATGCACCAGACATTTTTCCCTTTACCACTGAGTGGAATAGACTCAAGTACTGCAGAAAAATTTGGAGTCACCTGTTGATGATGGAAAAATCCACAAAACAGGGGGTACCCATGTCCCTGAATCACTCTTTGGAGAGCAACTTAGAACATCCATCTGATCAGGAATGCCTGCCTTGTGTTCTTATACCAGGGAAAGATAAGACTCTATTATGATCAAATTCCTGACAGCATTCTGTTTACCTGTTACAGCAGTCAGCATTAAGTTAACTGGCAAATATCTCTTAACACCACACTATCCAAAAAACCTTTCTATACTTCATATGTTGGAAATAGCAAATACCTCTCCCAAAACTTAAAGTGATCTTTTAAATTACGTTATAAAATTATTGATACAAGAAAAGAGATTGGGGCTTCCCTGGTGGCGCAGTGGTTGAGAATCTGCCTGCTAATGCAGGGGACATGGGTTCGAGCCCTGGTCTGGGAAGATCCCACATGCCGCGGAGAAACTAGGCCCGTGAGGCACAATTGCTGAGCCTGCGCGTCTGGAGCCCGTGCTCCGCAGCGGGAGAGGCCGCGATAATGAGAGGCCCGCTCACCGCGATGAAGAGTGGCCCCCACGTGCCACAACTAGAGAGAAAGCCCTCGCACAGAAACGAAGACCCAACACAGCCATAAATAAATTAATTAATTTAATTAAATAAATATTTTAAAAAGAAAAAAAGAAAAGAGATTGTGTTCTTCTGTCAAAACCTGTTTTAAAATCATGATTTTCATTTCAGACATTTTTCAGCCTGTGAGGAAACACAAGTCGAGGTTGCTTTGGTCTTGAACACTAATGTAATTGAATGAAAAGTGTCACGAGTATAAAAAATATTCTGTATTTGTTGACATTTCTTTGAGGATTCTTACATAAGGGAAAGGCACCTTTCAATTTCCACTCTGACAACCTCCCAGGCACAGGGGCTGTATTCCTTTGCCTTCAGGTAGACATGGATTCCGTGGAAATACTCCCGGGCAGCAAGTTCCAAATCTCGACAATCTAGATTGTCTTTTTTCAGCTGCTCCAGTCGGTGCAGCCTCAGATGAAGGCTGGAGAGAAGTTTATCGAGGAGGGTGTTGTTCCAGGCAGCACGGCTGTCCTCCGTGGCGAAGAGGTTGAAGATCTGCTGGAGCATCAGATGGTGGTGACAGGTGCCTTGAGTCATCTGGATTGGGGTGATATTCTCTCTTTTCCAAGGACATTTGAAGTCGGTTCTGTCCTTTAGGCACCACTGAGAGGGGATCCTTTGCATCTGTGCCAAATGTTGGAAGACTTCCTTGTTTTCCTGGCTATGGCTTCTAGGCAAGTTCCAGCCAAGAGAGCAAGCAGGGATGGAGCAGAGCATCACTCCTGCCACTAGCAAATAGATCTGGGCCATTGAGAATGAGTGATTCACTAGATGGCCGCCAGGGGGCGCGCGGGCACCGCCAAACAATTAGTGGGAAGCTTCCTTCCCTGGAACTGTGGACAGCGTCCTTCCCTAGGCGGCCGGTAGAGGGCGCAGGGTTTGTTTGGGAAACGCCGACTACTGAGTTTGCAGTCTGCGGTTGTCTCCTGCGGTTCGAGAGACAGGGCGAAACGTAGTCTCTGAGGCTGCTTTAATAGTCAGCATAGCGCGCGAAACACCTTCGTTTACTCGGTGCCGAGTGTTGAAGAGGAAGCCTTGTCGCGGCCTGGCCAGCGACATTTTTGTCTGGTTGGGAACCGGAACCTTGCATTTTCGGGGCTTCCCCTGAGTTTTGCGCTTTATTTTCTCACAGAAACTTGAGCGAGGCAATTTTGGGGAAAGAAGCCTTTTTCTGAGCGGTCTGAGGTGGGGAATCAGAGCGATTCCCAGCCTCAGAGAAAGGGGAGCCGAGTTTACAGATTCGGGCTCGTTTCTGGCGCGAGGCAGCGAAGGCTCAGAGAAAAGGGAACGCGGCGGCGGCGATGGGACGACAGGACGATGTTGGGGCCGCCCTGCGGGTGAGTCGGAGCGCGGCCACCACCGGGGCCGAGGACGCGGGAGCTGAGCGCCCCTGTAGATGCTCTGGGACTTCATGGTGTCTTTCAAGGATACAGCGTTAAAGTGAGGGAGAAAGTACTGAATATCTGAAAAGAAGGAATATTAAAACACTCACAGCATTTTATTTTTTATATTTTAAAATTAATTTTATATTTAACTTAATTCATATCATATTTAAATTAACTATTTTAAATGTTTCATATTTTTATAATAAATTGATGTTTAAATATTTTCAATATTAAGCATAGAATATTAAAATATATTTTCATATTAAAATATATTTTCCTATTAAAATACAGCATTTTATTAAACTTTATTTAAACTATTGTCTTTATACTAAAGTATTTAATATAATTAATTATTTGTTTATTTATTTTAGGCTGGGTTTATATTTATTTTAGGCTGGGTTCAGTCTTCCTGGCGGTGCGCGGGCTTCTCATTGCGGTGGCTTCTCTTGTTGAGGAGCACGGGCTCTGGGCGCGCAAGCTCAGTAGTTGTGGCTTGCGGGCTCCAGAGCACAGGCTCAGTAGTAGCAACACATGGACTTAGTTGTTCCACGGCATGTGGGATCTTCCCAGACCAGGGATCAAAGCCGTATCCTCTGCGTAGGCAGGTGGATTTTTAACCACTGCGCCACTAGGGAAATCCCAAGTATTGAATGCAACTTTACTTTTCTACCTTTAATGGAAGCCAACTCATTAATATTTTCAAGATTACTTTTTCACTTGTTTTTAATTGAGGGAATTACCATGTTTGACAATTTCTAATGACCCCGTGATAGTCTTAACTGATTTTTAACTCATGTTCCTGAAATGTCTTTCCCAGGACCTCACCTTGACTATATGGTTAGAAAGAAGACTTGGTGTGTACAAGCAACTGAGGACGTTTAGCAGGTCAGACTTTTTCATTTTTCTTTAGTAAGAATTTTATACACTAAGTGGAATTTGCCCAAATTTCATTTACATCATGAAGGCTTACTTTGTAAGACTGTCAGGGCCATGCAAATGGAGGTCAACTTCATTTCCTTACTTAATATTTTTATATTTTGTTCCTCGTGCATATTTTGGTATTAATTTTCATTTTAAAATATTGCATTAAAACATCCTTTATCTTGATGACTTAGATTTGGTGCCTTCTTACCATTCGTGCTTAAGAGAAGCACTAGCTTAACATTGCCCTAATGGTAACCCAGGAAATAGCTTTTGAATTAGAGTATTGTGCTGTTCCATGGCTGAAAATCTAGGAATGCTTTACTTCTCATCACTCTTTCCCACATATACATATTTCTAACCATTTTCCTGGTCTCTACAACATGATTTTAATGTCTTTTTTTTTAAGGAAGAAACCCTTTTGACTGCCTTCATCTGATTTTCTCAACTCACACCCCCTTGGCTATGGTAACCACAAATCTGATCTCTTTTTCTCTGAGGTTATGTGTTTGTTTTGAAAGTATAATTTAATCTGTGTCTTAAAAATTAACACCAGAGGTGGTCTGAAACAAAATAAGGTGAGGAAAAGGACTATTTATCTCATTTATACTAGTCACAGAGCAGCCTTTTTTTTTTTTCTGGGGAGGAGGTCAAAACACTTTCTTAGATGCTGCAAAGAGCTTCTGATGCCGTAGGATTTCTCCTTAACGTACCGGACCCTGCTCTAAGGGTAGAGACTAGGTCTCTACTCCTTCGCAGGCTGACAGGCAATCCCTCTCCTAGAGTTTGCATTTGGGGGCCTCACCATGCAGACCCCTGAGTGTTAAGGAACCTGTAGTCAGAGCTTCTCTTGGCTGGGCTGAGGGTGGACTATACAGGTTACCATTTGTTATATTAACACAAAAGGCTGCTATCATTCACTCTGTTCAAATTCTCAGCCTATACTTGGCAAACTTTATTTTATTTGATCTAGGCAATGTCTTGTGTGACCACAACTAAAGTTGTCTCCATTTTTTAAAAGAGGAAATGAAAATCTGATGTCATTTAAATTCAGGAGCCCCAGATTTTGGTCAGAGTGGAGCTTTCTGCTGCTCCCAGGCCCTCCTCTTCATCAGCTCTGAGCACTGGCCCTCAGCTGCACTGAGCACGCGGTGCTGCCTTCATCCTAATTCTGCCTCTGAAGTCTGTCCTCCCTGCTCCCTGGAGGGTAGTCACCATCCCTGCTTTACTTTCCTGGAATCCACATTGCCAAGCGCCTTGTCACATATACGTGCAGTCAGAACATTTCTGGTGACAGAATCAGGAGAACTGCATGAATTCACCCTTGCTGTTCATTTTTAATGAATAATAATGTCACCATTATCTGTAAACTGTCAGAAAACGTGAGCTATGGTCCTGTAAAGACATGTGGAAGAATTTAAATCTAATGTATCAGACCCTTTAGAGGAAAATGCAGAGAGGTGAGGCTAGTTGTATTTTGGTGCAATTTAAGAAGTGGCAAAGTAGAGTACAGGGTCAAACCTCTAAGTATTCTCATTAGAATTGAAAAAGAGGTATATTGAGACTCAGGTTTTTATTTCAACCTTGGGTCTCATTTAGATGAATACATCCTATTGGATTGACACTCTTTCATGTTCCAGGAGTGTGTTTAATTTCCAGTGCAATAAAAGAAGAATTGAAGTTGTGACATTCTATGTTGCTCATAAATGGAAGACAAATTGCAAAAACATGGGAACAACACTGGGATAAGTAGAGAAATGACAATCCTGGCCTATTTAAGAATCTCATTTGCAGGCAGGTACTCAGAGCAGCTGGATACAGGCTCCCACAGCCAGACACCTGCATCACCAGGCTCAGCGGGGCCTGCCACCCTCCTCATTGATGACACCCAGGATGATGTTCTCCAGCCCTGTCTGCACCCTTAGCTGTGCCCGGCCCCGAACCACGGCCTGCCAAAGCAGGAGACCCTCCCAGTCCTGCCCCTAACAGGGAGAATCTTCTTTGTTTTCCTGCCTGAAGGACAAGAAGGTTTTCAGGTTGCATCAGCACCAGCTGGCTGACAGCCAGTTCCAAAACGCTCAGGCCGCCTCATTCTCCATGAGACGATACAGCACTTCTCCTTCGTCTTCAGCACAAACAGCTGAAATTCCTCACTGGGCTTGATCAACAGTGGGAAGATCTGGAGACTCGTTTGGTGCAGGAGATGGGGAGGAAAAGACCGTCCTGGTCAATGAGGACTCCAGCCTGACTTTGAAGAACTCCTTCCAAAGGACCAGGCTCGATCTGAAAAGCAAGTCCATAGCTGCTGTGCCCAGGACAATATGAGAGTGGAAGTTAAGGCGTGAAAATCAGAGTGTGCTTTCCCTGTATGTTCAACCTCAGAGAACCCAGGAGTGGGAAAAGGAGACCTGGACCCAATCTTCTACAATGGAGTCTTCTCTGCTTAGAGGTGGCCTCAAGCGTGTCAATATTCGCTCGGTTCAATGACTTTTCTTCTGATTCAGTTGTAAATGCATTGAGTCATGTCAGCACATTGTTTTTCAATAGTAAGTGGAAACAATACTTTTGAATGGACCGAAAATTTATTTTTAATTTGAAATAATTAGAATTATTTCTCTATGATGATTGTTATATTTACCAAATTTATTCTTCATATTATGATATGGTCAGCTTTGTGTCTTATTTTCCTTTGCTTTGGGGGTGCAAAAGGTATATTTTAAGTGTTAGGTTTAACTCATACTCTTAAAGAAAATCAGAGTGTCCTTAAACCTTTAATCTGCCTTAAAATCCAAAGGGAACATAAATAGTTTTATTCATTTCATTGGTTCTTAAAATATTTTGAAGTATCTCTGCTTTCAGGATTTTACTTGTGTTTTTTAATATATTGGTAGATAAAACAAAGATATTACTTTCTTAATGGAGCACTCTGTCAGAGAAGACAGGCCTTAAAGAGTAAAAAATTAGCTTGAAACCCTTTCTAGGATGTGAAGGAGATGCACAAGTCATTATGACAGGTTATAGCAGCTGGAGCTATTCTCTTTTACTTGTTCTTTCTCAGAGAAAGCATGTCTAATGGTTGCTGATTCAGTTTCAGCAGTTGCATGATCAATAAACTGTGAAATATATTATGGAATCATGGAATTTAAACTTCAACAAAGAAGTATGAATATCCCTTGTATTGTTGGCACCGTGATGGGTGCCAAGTACAATGAAAATAGTGGACACATTGCCTGGTGTCACAGAGCTTGCAGTCTGGTGGAGCTATGGGTAACTAGGTGTTCAATTAAAGGAATGCTAATGCTGTGACAGGGAAAGTACAGGTTCTTGGGAGCATGTGGGCTTGCATGGATCAGGGAAAGCTTCTGCAAGAGCAGTTGGTAAGCTGGCATCCCAGGGGTCTGCAGGAGTTTGCCAGGTAATTGCATGATGGTCAGTTTTGGCCATGTATGGAGATCATCTAGAGTAGCAGGTAAATATGAGGGTTTGGAGCTAATGACATTTGTTTGGAGATGTGAACCTGGGTAAAGACATGCATATGGAAGTCAACAGTCATAGAGATGATGTTTGGAACTATTTGGGAGGTTGAGACTATATGTGCAGAGAGGATGAAGGGTGGGACAAGCATAGATCTTTGAGGAACACCAATTCCGTAAGATGAGAGTGTGGAGTCAACAAAGAAAGGAGAGGAGGAGGAGCAGAAAAGCAGACGATGGTGGTGACACAGAGACCAGATGAAGGTCAGCCTTTAAAATGGCGGGTATAATAACAAGTATCTGATGCTTCGGACCTGTCAGCCAAGGCTGCTTCACATTGATCTCTAACCTCAGTAAGATGTAGCTTATTGGCAATATCTTATGACCTAGTAAGTAATTTAAGAAATTAATCTCAATTTTCAAAATATTTTTTTCCTCTCATTTGTTTTAAGCAAGGGTCTTAGAAGACCCTTAAGGCTTAATAGACCCTTAAGGCTTAATAGATTAAGCATTCAGCTTTATATATATAATCAGGGTTTTTCATTGGAGAGTTTTATTCACTTCTTCAAAATGTCATTTTATATGGATAAGTTACATAAAAATTTGTAATCTGTTTGCATCAAAATGCTTTTAATTTCAGCATGATGTAAATTTAAACTTAATATATTACTTTCTACTTAATATTGATAAATATCTCTGTGCCAATGCACTGATTGCATTTTGTTTTGATGCCCACTAGAGATCCATAGGTATTTGTAATCTAGTGTTTGGTACATCCGTGAGAAAATTTCATTTGCTAGTAGAATTTAAAAATTTGTGTGTGTGCTTTGCACAATACTTAAAAAGATGATCCTATTTTAATTCACAGAGGTAGAATTTTTGCATAACAAAATGATGAGCTCAGTAAGGCACAAATATGGCATTATATCAATATCTTTTGGGGACTTCCCTGGCGGTCCAGTGGTTAAGACTTTGCCTTCCAATGCGGGGGTGTGGGTTCGATCCCTCGTTGGGGAGCTAAGATCCCACATGCCTCAGGGCCAAAAAACCAAAACATAAAAAAAACAGAAGCAATATTGTAACAAATTCAATAAAGACTTTAAAAATGGTCCACATCAAAAAAAAAATCTTAAAAAAATATGTATCTTTTGAGTGGGCATGAAATAATGGCTTTCACTCCTTTGTGCATACCTGTCACAATAACAACTATCATTGCTATGTTTAATATGTCCCTGGTGCTTTAAATAATCTGCTCACTTAAGATAACTTTATGACTTATTATATTCTCATTATATAGAGCACATAACATGCGATGGTATGTTGAATGGAATATAGTAGTCTCATTATCCCTATTCTAAAGCTGAGAAAACTGTACTGTAGGAAAAAGAAAACAATTGCCCTAAATCATGCATGAAGTTGAAGGAAGACTAAGGAGATGCCGAGCTAACAAATGTACTGGTCACCTGAGAAGACAAGAGTAACCCACAAGAGAAGATGCAGCAAGACTGTCATTTTCAAACCGTTTTACTGGCATAAGTATGTTCAGCTTATTACATTTATCCCTTTTATTAACAACTCTGAGGACCAATGATGTCCCTAACAGTGTGCAGGATACTGGGTGGGAATACGAAGTGTAGCTGGAGAGTGAGCTGAGTACGGTACCTGATGCAGATGGAGATCCCTTTCCTAAGCCTGGTAAGACTATGCTGTTCCACTCCCAGGTTTGCTAAGACCCTATACTGCTCTGCCTCCCCTTTGGCCTCCTCTTGTCCCTGCTTGCTCAACCACAAACATGGCCAGGAGTTCTGGGTCCCTGCTGCTCCAGAGCCTGTCCCATGAGAAAGGAAAGGCGAAGAGTCCTCAGTTGTACACTTTCATTAAGGCTAAATTGAGAACTGGGGAGCTGAGCTGCTTTGCCCAGCTTTCATTAGGATGCAAGAAGGCCTTGGAGTTAGATGAAAGTTATTCTCCATCAGAATATTTGGGGTCCTCTGGTTTGTTCCATTTCTTTCTGAACTTGAGACCTCAGGAATGCCAAATTCCAGTGCTGTTTTGGGGAGTATGTGAAGTTTCTTGTCTCTGTTCCTAGAGGCTGATTGGGACATTTGGGAATCTATGTGCCTGTGTAACCCCAAACATTCCAACCCATGGCTGTTTACAGATCAGTATCATGATGGAGAAGGGGAAGGACTGGGAAGTCCTGTTCCTGAGACTCATTCTTTAATGGATTTTCTCAATTTGTAAAGCCCCTCAGTATTTGTCAAGTTCCTATGCTTTTGTATTTGCTTATTTGAAGGGCTGTATTTCATCCTGACACAAATGAAGGCAGCTGAGATGGTAGAGGGTGTGCAAGGCCACTGTCAGACTCCCTCCCTAACCTTCCTCTGCCTCAAACACTCAAAGTCAGCTCTCAATCAGAACTGGAGAACCTCTTCTTTTCTCTAAACCCAGTTCCCGGACTACTGCATCCTTTCCCCAAATGCAGCAGAGACAAAAGAAAACACTCCTTTTTAGAAGAAAGAATTTACTTGTGAAGAATGAACTTTGCTGTTTTTGAGAGAGACCATTTTGTTTCCAGAAGATGCCTTACCCCAAGGCTTCCTTCCATATTCTGTTCCCAATGGGACTCCCTCGTGTCAGCCTCTTGCTGGACTAGGACCCTGGAATTCCACAGGGCCAGCTAGCAAGAGGGATGCCTGAGATGACAGAAGATATGAATCACCTTTCTGAAGAGAGGGTGGGGCTGGTGTCACGTGAGTGCCTTTCAGGTGAGCTCTGCACACCAAAAATAGGAGCCTGGGTGTGTCCAGCGAGAGTGGAAGCAAAGAGAGAGTGGAACATGCTGAGTAGACTGTTCCATTGGGAAGAGATTCTTTCAAGATTAATGCCCAGGAACTAGAATTCGAGGTCGGAGGTTCAGTGACACTAATAGTAAGGTCCATGTGTGTAGAGCGGTGTCATTTTAAAGCTCTTTCACACACATTGCCCCAGGCAATCATCACAACAATCCTGGGACTCTCCCAGACACAGACTATGAAACTTAGGGAGGTTAACTTATCCGAGTCATTACCCCAAATTTTGCCACCAAAACAGTCATTGTTCCACCACGTCTCACACTGTCACTTGGTGGGTAAGTGCCATGGCCCAGCTTTCACATGGATGAGCAGAGCGTGGGTTAGAAGTGTCCCAGGTCCTGACTTCTTTGCTTTCTTGCTCTGAGTGTCTCCTCTGGGGGGGGCCATTATTTTCTGAGAGTACAGGCTGTAGGAGGCGACATTGCCAGCAATTATAGACCTGGGACTGTATGGAAAAGAGAACTAAGATCAAACCCGGGAAGGCCCAGGATTAGAGAGCAGAACCTTACCTTTCATAGCTCCTGCTTTTTTCTTCCTGCTTCTGTGTTGCTGCTGAAAGACCAAAAAATGAAAGAGTTCAGGAGTTATTTTGTGCGTTTCTCATACTAAAGAAGCAACAAACATTATTAATGAAAAACGTTTGTGACTTTTTGCATTATTTGAGGTCTCTGTTATTTCCATATTATTCATTTTTAAAATAGATCCAAGTATTTTCTACTGATCCTTCTTTCTCAAAGAATTTTTACTAATTCGCAGAAAATCTTTCAGAAGTATAATACACAAGGACTTCCCTGGTGGCAGAGTGGTTAAGAATCCGCCTGCCAATGTAGGGGACAAGGGTTCAAGCCCTGGTCTGGGAAGATCTCACATGCCGTGGAGCAACTAAGCCCGTGCGCCACAACTACTGAGCCTGCGCTCTAGAGCCCGCGAGCCACAACGACTGAAGCCTGCATGCCTAGAGTCCATGCTTCGTGACAGGAGAAACCACTGCAATAAGAGGCCACTGCACACCACAGGATGAGTAGCCCCCGCTCGCCGCAACGAAGACCCAATGCAGCCAAAAATAAAATGTAAATAAACAAATAAATTTATTTTTTAAAAAAGAAGTATAATACACAGAAATTGCAAGTATCTTCAACATACAGCACAGGGAAATTTCACACACTGAATACATTGTGAAACTAGCACCCAAGTTAAAAGTAATAGATTTTGCCCAGGACGTAGCACGTTTCTTATGTTGCCTTCCAGTTGCTACCTCAGAGCAACTCTCCTTCTCCTCCCCGAGGGTAGCCACTCTGTGACTCTAACAGTCCTGCTTATTTCTGACAGACACACTTTTATGCCTCTTGTGTATATTTACTCATTGAATCCTGAGAATAATCCTATGAAAAAATACTACTATTGTCCCCATATTAAAGATGAGGAAACTAGGGAGCTTAGTGTTTGTGTTATTTGTCAAGGTCACACTGCTATTAATAGCAGAGCTGGGATCCAGTGCCATGAACCCTGGCTCCTTCTCACAGAGGTTTTGAAAATCCTAGAACTCTCCTTTCACTTGTGCTCTCTTCCTATGGCTTTCACTCTAACAGAAACCTTGAAGCTGGAAACGTGCACAGAACCAGAGCAGCTGTGTGGCTGGTCAGTGAGCTGGAGGGACTGAAGGTATGTATAAGGGAAGAATGGGTCAGTAAAGCAGGACTGGGGAGAAGGCGGGGGGAAGGTGCCAGGATCGGCAGTCAACACCATATGTCACCAGCTTCCCTCGAGGAGATGACTCCTTCCCACAGGTATTTGCCCCGACCACTCTTTCCTGGTGGGTATAAATCAGTTACACCTATGACATCAGCACTAACCATGCTCCATAATTTCCAGGACTTCCCTCAATTCCATGGAATTCCACCCTTTGACAAGCATTTCCTGCAATGAAAGTGGTAGGACTGTTTCAAAGGACAAAATGGACAAATACTAGTCTGAAATAAATTTACATAGAAAAAAATAAGAATGTAGGTTTCAGAACTTAAAAAACTCAAGAAGTTTTCTCTCATAAGGATTTAATAAATAAAACAAAATGCATATTTAATGAAATGGAAAGGTGAATATTTTCTAAATTTTAATAAAGTGCTAAGTATAAATAGATTTATGTGAAAACATAAAAATAAGATACAAAAATAAATAAATAAACAAATAAACAGAATAAATAAATAACAGGGTAATCATTGCTTAGGGGCTGATGCCTCTGAAGCTGAATAATTTTAACATATACTTGCTTATTACTACTGACAAAGTATTAGCTGAATTAATACAATAAATTCTGTGATTAAAATTGAAATAAGAGCCTTCTGAAATGACCAAACACATATGTGCAAGGGTGATATGGCATCTTAGTCAATGAGAATCATTTCAAGGTGACCCCAGGTCTCTATCCATAATTCTTATCCTTTCTTGCAAGGTGGTTGATGAAGACAAGGATCTCATGATTTCCACTCTGACAATTTCCCAGGCACAGTCACTGTATTTCTTCTCTTTCAGGTAGAGATGGATTCCCTGGAAGTACCTCTTCACGGCCAGTGTAGGGCCCGTCACTCCCAGGGCAGTTTCTTCATCTCCCATCACCTGCACCAAGCAGGCGTCCAGGTCCTCCAGCTGCTGATGGAGTCCAGCGTGGAGTTTGTCCAGGAGGGAGGTGTCCCAGGCGGCAGAGGAGCGCTCTGTGTGGAAGAGGCGGAAGATCTGCTGGAGCATCTCGTGGAGGACAGAGGTGGCCTGGGCCTTCGGGAGCTGGCTGCCATCCACCGTGTCCTGGGGGAAACCGAAGTCTTTTCTATCCTTCAGACAGAAGCTAGGCGAGATTCTCCTCATCTGGCCCAGAAGCATGAAGTTCTTCCTGCTAATCTGCACGTGGTTCTGAGACAGGTCGCAGCCCAGAGATCCACCAGGGCCGTAGCTGAACACCACCAGGGCGGTCAGTAGAGAGAGCACGAAGGCCATGGGGCAAATGAGGCTGCAGCTGGCCTGGCTGAGACGAGCGTCTGGAGGAAACTTGCGGGTAGGTTCTCTGATGACATTCTTTCTAAGCAAGGCCATTAAATAGGGAACACAATAATTTTCATTTTCTAAACATTTCTATACACTTTTACTTCCTTTTTTGATTTTCACTTATGTATTCTCAGTATGGTCTACGAAGATGTCATCATTCTAAACTATTAATTTTGCAAGAAGTTTAATTTTCCTGTAATTTCAGATGTGCCCATCCAAATGGATATTTATTAATCAAATGAGAAATGTTTTTGTCTTAAAGTCAGAAGTGATGTAGGTTTGTAAATACACACATTCTATATCTCTTTCATGCATAAATGTTGGTCTTCTCTGTTCCAGGAACAAATTTTTAGCCCTGATCTTAGGTTCCATTTTTACCTCTTACTTTACATAGGAAGGTAGGCTCTCTCAGCCGTATGGTTTCTGTATTTGCTTAGGGATTTACCAGATCACTCTGGCATAAGCTCTTTGAAACAAAAGATGGGTTTTGTTTAGTGTTTGACTTAGAGAAGAAGCTGATTATTATGAGTCCATGAGCTTCTCCCATGTTTCCTTTCCTTCTAGAACATGTTCCTTCATGTCCATGTGGTCATGCTTCAGGGGACCACGAGGACTATTATAGATATTGTCCTTTCTTTCCACCATTTTCTTACTGGAGACCTATAGTCCTCCACAGGCTGGGCCAATACCCCCACCATGAATCCTGGTTCTTTTCAGGAGAATATGGGTGTGGAGGTCCTAATTCCAAGAGAATTGTATTTCCCCAGCAGCACCTCACTCACAAGGGAGAGATCACATCTAGTCACACCCTCTCCTCTAGAGTGACAGAGTCCCCTTCCTAACATCCTAGACTCCCTCCCTGAGGGCAGCCTCACCACATCCCAAGGACTGTAAAATCTCTTTGCTGTGGAGGGGCTTGTTTATTTGTTGGGAAAATAATTCATCTTCCAGGACCCTCACCCTTGCCCCTGGAGTGTTTGTGTGAAGGACCCTAGTCCTCAGTGGTAACCTCCTCCCCTCCTGACCCGTGTCCTCCAGTATCAGAAGTGTCAGCAGCCCTCAGATGCTGAGAGCAAAAGTGTGTTTTCTCTAAGGAGGTGGAGGAATTATCCACTTCTAATCATTTCACCCTGAGTAGACACATAATGTTTATTTTGCCAAATACAAATTTTATTATTCAACTATTTTACTAAAACTAGTCAACACTTGTTATGCTCAAAGTTTCTGAGCTGGGGGCAGAGAATTCAGCGATGGTGTTGTCTCTCATTAAAGTTTATGTCACAGAAACCAGTGAGGTTCAGTTGTTCATTCAGTCAGTTGATGCCACTGGGCTTCTCCCTTCCTCTGTCTCTGTCTCCCTCTGAGAATGCAGGGCAGCGAGGCCCAGGATTAGGTCAGAGAGAAATCGCCTTCTTTCCTTTACTTGTGTGTAATTTTTCATTTAAAGTTTTTGTAACTTATATTCACTTAGCGACTTACTGGACAAGATTTGTCTTGCTGCTCCTGCATCAGTTCTAATTCATGATGAGGTAAGAACAATAAAGGGAGGTAAAGAAAGGCAAAGGGGCTCCAGTCTCTATCATTTTCAAACTTTAGATTTTTTGTTTATCACTGCAACTGTCCTAGAAAGTAAAATTCGACAGCTGTCTTGTGGGCAAAAAGAAAACAAATGTGAGTCTGAATGTCATGAATGAGAAAGAAGGGAAGTGATTTTCCCCTGACACAATGACAGATTCTAGGTTAGCAAACTTCAGGGCAGCACAGTTGGGGACGAGGCTATGTCAGAGGAAAAGGATGAGGCCAATGTGCAAAACAGAAAGGCAGGAACATGCTTGCTTCTGCCAGAAGCTCAGAAAAGACCAAGTCCTGGGTCAGTGGACTGCCTTCAGCTTCGCAAGACCAGCTCCCTCATTTTTCTTTCATTTAATCCATGTATGATCAGTTTTGAGGAGAGAGGGAAGAAGTCACACCCACCAGCTCACAAGTGACTGGCAACCAGAACCCCAGTTGCTAGAACACTAACCCTGTCTGGGAGGATGAGCAAGATCAGTCTTGCTGAGCATCCGTCTGGGTGATAGATCCACTCAGGCAATGAGAAGGGTACTTTAAGAAAACTAGAATTAAAGGAAGGGAATTAGATGATTCCAAAAGATCCTGATCTTATCTGGTTAATAGTAATCGTGATATTAAAAAGTAATAACTGAATTTTATTGCTTGCTACTAATGGACTAGCCACTTTCTAAGTTCTTTAAAATTTAGGGACTTCCCTGGCAGTCCGGTAGTTAAGACACCGAGCTTCCACTTCAGGGGGCACGGGTTCGATCCCTGGTCGGGGAACTAAGATCTCGCATGCTCCGTGGCGCAGCCAAAAAGCAGAAAAAACAAATTAACTCAACCCTCTCAATAACCCTATTTGGATCAAACTCACTTATACAACTGGAGAGAAATATAAATCTGGACCAATGAACTGTTCCAAATGTACCAAAGATACAAGGGCAAACCTTAGGGTGTTTACAATGATTTTTCTGAAAGCGCCCATTAAAGAAAGTGAAGGCTGCACATGAACATGATATTTAGGAACCAACGAAATAAGCAGACAGAGGACAGTGAGATAACAAAGGACCCTTATTCCACTTCAGGTGCCACAGGGTTACTGTCTATGGTTTTGTAGGGCTACATGGGGTATGGTCTGATTCAACTGAACTCACTTTATGTTTTAATCAAAATAGACAAAATCACTATTAAGTAGTTAGAAGGGAATAGATTTTTCTGCCTATTGGAAAAAAAAAAATAGCAAGTTTCCTACTGGCCTAGTGGTTAAGATCCGGCACTCTCACTACTGTGGCCCAGATTCAATCCCCGGTGGGGGAACTGAGATCACACAAGCCACGCAGCGCCAAGTCTAAGATTTCGTGAGTGATTTCTTCCATGACATATAGTAAAGTAACTTTATTAACCCTAGAAGAGCTGACCCCTGGAATCTATGTATTTTTAACGCTTGAGTTTTCTTGTGAGTTTAAGAAAAAAAAAAAAAGCACCTAACAATTTCTAGCCATGTGAGCTCTGACGTTTCTCCTTCAGGATGACAACTAAAAAGTCACTCACCATCTGGTTCTACAAGAATAAAGTCATTAGCCACAGCAGTCCCTGACCCCAACACGCCCTGACAGGAGTTCAGGGTGGAGATCAGGAATGGGGCACTGTCTGCTCTGGGAAAACTGACAGAACAGGCCTGCAGAGAGTTAGATAATTTCCTGAGAAAATTCTGTGAATCCAATTTTTTGCAACTTCTCATACTTAGAAAAGCACTAAAATCATGAAGAGTGACAAATGCGCCTCATGACTAGCAGCAACCTACCAAGATGTGCCTTGATTGCACGTATCCCCTTCACCACAATCACGTATATACTGATGTCCCCATTATGTCCTTGGAGCAGTTCGTCAGAGCTGACTGAGAGGCTGTCCTCCAGGCTATAGTCCTCAGTAAGTCCTCCCAAAAAACTGAACTCCCAGCTCTTATGTTGTCATTTGTTTCCAGTCAACAAGGACCTCACTGATTTCCCAGAAGATCTCCTCAGGTCAGCCTGCTGTTCTCATTCTCAATGAAGACACCTCCATTTCTCACCTACAGTCCAGACTGGACATCCTTTTGTTTACTGATAGAGTCCAAATAAGAATCTCTACTCCTTATTGTTCCAACTGTTGGTTAAGATGTGGGTACCGAAGAGGCCTTATGTATGACCAAGACGGAAGAGCATACATGCTTCCTAGACAGAAGCAGTGAAGGTTTTTAATGGGCTCCTTAGCAGGGAGAGTCTGGCTTAAACTCCAGAGTCACCCTCATGGCCTTGTATAGTTGTCTTTATTTAAATTTCTAGCCTCAGCCCATGAAAACATCATAAGATAATACTGAAGAATTGAAATAAAACTATTATTTAAAAAATCATTTGTTAATAAAATGATATTTTTAGCAGTAATATAGGAATGGTTTCTGCTTGTTTTAGGACCCTAATCTTTAGGAAGGTTTCCAAACCTCTAAATGTACTTTAAATGTCCTTCTGACTTTAAAATACCTACTCAGTGCTGTATGCACCAACTGGAAAGAACAGAAAGATGATTGATCCATCAGTGCCCTCTTTCCAAATTGCCTAAATTAAATAAATGAATTTCCACTTAGCTCTGTGTTGCTTTTAGAAATTGTGACCTTGCAGTGTGCATGTTGCTGATACCTGCCCTGCTGGAAAGGCTCTACCCCAGTTGTTGCTAAATATATTAAAATCCCTGCCTGTGTCCCTTCTATTCAAGCATGTTTTATTTTGTTTGTCTTTCAAAGGGGCAAAGACATCATGATGGAATGTACGAAATTTCTTGGATTGCATTGTCCCCAGGAATATCCTTCCCTGCTCTGTGATAACTTGCTGGTTCCTAAGGAAAAAACAAGTTTGCAGCTGGCACTGAGGTAACCCTGGTCCCTTCCAAGACTCTGCAGGCTGCTGTGGTATCAGTGCTGGGGACACTGCTAGTGGCCACGTCCTTCTGGGAGAACTCTGTGCTATCGCACGCACCTCAATCTTTTCTTCTCTGAAAAGGAATGTTCTGGAGAAACACTTGCCTCAGTGCAGCTCATCTGTGTCCTTCCGTGTCCTGAGGACCTGCCGCTGTTCCAGTGAACGCTTTCAACATCTCTGTTCTCCTTCCAAGATCTCAAGCTGCTGCTGCCTTTCAACTCCATGTTTCCTGCGCTTTGGGCTTTTTGAACAAATAAGAGTCCTGAAGCAGGTGAGTTCCTCCTAGTGCAGTCAGCACGTGGAAGTGCGCAAATAGAGGCACAGGTGAGCTCCTGGATTCTCCACCACTGTTCATTGATGGGCAGGGTGCCATGTATTCGCTGTGTTTCTCTGGGAGCCTGGACAGTCTGGACCTGCAGTGCTTGGCAGGCGGAGAGGGTGGAGCCATATGAGGGTTTCTGACAAACCTAGAACTTTCACTCAGCTTCTGCTTTCCATTGGTGGCTTTGTAGTCTTAAGGGGAAATTGACAGCCAGAAACCCTAATGGAGAAGGAAACAGCTGTATGAATGGGCAGTACAGGTTAATGCAGAGTGAATGGGGAAAGTACACTATGGATTTCTACGCTGGGAGGAACTGAATGCTTGTGATATTTTAGTGAAAGAATGGGATCCAGGAAAACAGAGAGGAAGGGGAATTGTGCCATGTATCAGAATCAGCAGATAGATGTATGGTATATTATATATGGTATATTTTATATGTAGCATATTTTATACTATGTATTCCTATATCTGTACCATATATGTATATTATTATATATAAAGTTACATACAATTGATGACACACTTTCTCCCAGTTCTGTTTTTTAGGCTGTCATTGTTTTGCAGTCAGTGACAGAGAGAGGGGGAGGAGAATTCATTATTCCCATTTAGACCTATATGAAAAATATAGGAAACAACACACTACCTGTTTAGCCCTCACTCTGTGGATGATACTCTGCTAAGTGTTCTTAAATATCCTGGTTGGTCTAATATTCAATACAACTCTAGGAATATTTTCCCTACTTTATATTTGAGGAAACTGAGGCTCAGGGAAGTTAAGTGATTCCCCAGCATCATACATGTGTCCTGGCAGAATCTAGACTCAATGCAGAAACCCATATCACATATACATAATTATTTAACTTCCATCCTCTGTAATTCTCAAGCCCTTTGTTTTCTTCTTGGGTGCTTTCTGAAGATCATTTTTCCCTGGTTGACTCCTAAGTGCACTGGCTACTCCACCTTTGTGCCCTCTGCAGACTCTCCTTCTCTTTCTCCCTCTTAAAAGTTGAAGGTCCTCATGAACTTTCGGTCATCATCTCGTTCTACGCTCTACTCCTAAGGAACGACATCCACATATGCTGCTACCAGTGGGAAGTCTGTCTTTAGATGTTTCTTGGCCACTTTATAGAGTCCATCTGCTTTCTCCCCTTCTTGAGATGCCTCATTCCACATTCTGGTGAGAGAATCCCCTTTTCACTATCTCTCATTGTAATAGGAAACTTAATTGAAATAATTTAGCATGATTACTGTTTTTATATCTTTTATCTCTTCCAAACTGAACTCTCCAGAAGAATAGGTTTGGCATTTTCTTCTTTCACCTCTGTATTCTCAGAACTATCACATATCTGATATAGAAATATGAAGTTTTAAAATATAACCTGGGACTTCCCTGCTGGTGCAGTGGTTAAGAATCCACCTGCCATCGCAGGGGACACGGGTTCGATCCCTGGTCTGGGAAGATCCCATATGCCGCGGAGCAACTAAGCCCATGGGCCACAACTACTGAGCCCGTGCGCCACAACTACTGAAGCCCGCGTGAACTAGAGCCCATGTGCCACAACTACTGAGCCCACGTGCTGCAACTACTGAAACCCGTGAACCTGGAGCCTGTGCTGCACATCAAAAGAAGCCATCGCAATGAGAAGCCCTCGCATCACAACGAAGAGTAGTCCCTGCTCGCCACAGCTAGAGAAAGCCTGCGCACAGCAACAAAGACCCAGCATGGTGAAAAATAAATAAAATTTAAAAAAATAAAGTAAAATATAAACCACTAAAATAAATGAATGATGAGAATGATGAGTAGAATTTATCATCCATGTTTCAGTATGCCTTGCAAATTAAAGCTACTTCTTTTTGCAAGAATAAAAAAATTCCAGATGTCATCTGGGGGAGAGTTTCATAAATTAAACAAGAAAATAATTTGAAACAATATAGAGGTAAGCATATTTTATTATATTGAATACACTATAAAGTTGAACATGATATTATATGAACAAAACTATTTTAAATACCATATATAGTATGACTGAGATAAAGTAGAAGAATAAATAGGTGACTACATTAGAGCCCTTTGCACTTTAATCACTATCATTTGGACTCAGGGTCTGATCATTTCTAAATCTCTACTGTATATGAGTCTAGTTCCGACACTTGCTCTGTCTCTTCACACTGTGTTTTTCACCTTTTAGTATGGTAAGTTTCTGTTGAAAGTTGAACATGATGTATGGGGTAAAAAGAACTGAGGTAAATTGGCCTTTAGGGTGAGGATTTACATTTATCTTGCTAGGAGGTTGACTGTGTTTACTTCTAGTCCTGGGCTCTGTTTCTGCCCTCTTTATTTTCCATATCAGCCAAGCTGGCTTATCCTTTGGGATTGGTCTTCTTGAAAATAGATTTATTAGACCTGTTTGACAAGTAACCACCATAGGAGACAGGTCTATATCTTGTTCACCATTGTATCATCAGTACAGAGTTCATAATAATTACTCCAAATAATTATTAACAAAGAATATTCTTAGATTTTCCGTTAGACCTCCCAGCAGAAGCTTCTACTGACCTCGCATCAGAACCTTATATTGAAGTAATTATTAAGCATCATTAGATGATCCAGTACATTTCTACTGAGCCTCTTGGTTCATCCTTCTCCATCTCACAGTGAAGATGCAGGGTGGTGAAAATGTAGGGCATAGGATGCTAGATAAAATTAGCCTTCTCTGCTTTCCTGGTGTCAGAGTCTTTGTAATG
Source organism: Balaenoptera acutorostrata (assembly GCF_949987535.1). Lineage (NCBI taxonomy): Eukaryota > Metazoa > Chordata > Mammalia > Artiodactyla > Balaenopteridae > Balaenoptera > Balaenoptera acutorostrata. The sequence continues at coordinate 54,523,437 of NC_080069.1, read as the reverse complement.
TTTTACGTTCTTGTTCATTTAGTATTTTTCTGGGCAGGGGTTGTCTTGCTACTACTGAATTACTTTCTTTATCATCTTGAGTTGAGTAGCTTAAGAGGGAAGCAAAAATGGAAACATAAAGGACCCATACCATGATTTTCCATAATGTTCAATACATCATTGATTTGCTTCTCCATTCAACTTTCTTAGAAAGCTTTCCTTGCCTTTGATGTACTGAGGTAAAAGGAAAACAAATGCAAGTCTGACTATGATGAGAGTGAAAGAAGTAAAGTGACTCCCCAGGTGAAATAATGACAATGGAAGTTCTTCTCTTGTTATCCTTCCACTTGCTCCAGTATGGGTTCTGCTGATTAATTTCAGCAAATCAGCTCTCACTAAGGTCAGTCCTATCTGTTTCCCTTGTAGTGGATGGTTTCAAGTGCAGAGCAGCTTACTGACATTCAACATCATATTTATCAAGATAATGATACATTATCACTGTAAGTGATTAAATGTCAGGATTTAAAGTAAATCAAATCTTGAACATTGATATGAGTTTTCAATACATCAAATCCATGAAATCTCTTCAGAAGCAAAAAATATTTCAAAAAGGGAAAACAAGGCAGAGAAAAAAATAATCCACATCCATTCTAGGTTCCACCCTATGTCTCTCCTCCAATTCAGATGGCAAATATCTCAAACCTATTTTCTGTATATATTGTCATTCCCTTCTCTTATTCATCTGTCCACCTTCTCCACTATGGTTTCTGCTGATTAATTCTACCAAACAAGCTCTCACTAAATGGCCAATGCCATCTCTTTTCCCAGTGTAGGAGCACTTTCTATCTACGTTTTCACGAATGCATTGAATCTTCTAAGCAGTTTCAGTCTTTCAAACATGGTCTTCTCACCACTCTCTCTTGTCCTGTTAACATATGGCCATTCCCCTTGCTTTCCTTTGTGGCGTTCCCTCCCTTTCAAGGTTAAGGTCATAGGAGTCAATTTTCAGTCCTTTTCTCATTCGATACTGTCCTCCTATTTGATCACTTCTTCTGTTCCATGCTTTACGCTTCATGGAATTGCTTATAAATTGCCATCTCCAGTATCCAATGGACATTTGCACTGAAATGTGTACTAGTTGACTATAGGTAATATCTACTGCTTTAATTTCTATATCCTCGCATGACATGATCCACCTTCTGCTGGGGGAATTCCCTTTTCCCACCTTCTCACTGTAGCACCAAATTTAACTGATATTAATTTCTACTACAAATTAGTACTATTTTAAAAATAATTAAATGTAACTGTGAATTAACTGATTTTTTAAAAATATTTATTTATTTATTTGGCTGCGCCAGGTCTTAGTTGCGGCACACGGGATCTTCATTGCTGCGTGCAGGATCTTCATTGCGGCATTTGGGATCTTTGGTTGCAGCATTCAGGATCTTTTAGTTGCTTGCGGCATGTGGGCTCTTAGTTGCGGCATGCAGGATCTAGTTTCCTGACCAGGGATGGAAGCCGGGCCCCCTGTATTGGGAGAGCAGAGTCTTAACCACTGGACCACCAGTGAAGTCCCTGTATTAACTGATGATTGTTTTTAGGTTACTTTCCTTTAAAAAAAAAAAAAAATCAAAGTTACCCGAAGCAGAATTGGATTAGTTATGTTCACCTCTACGTACTGAGGGCAACACACGACCTGCCTAGAGGAAGTCTATTTTTATTTCTAACGTGAAAATAGTAATGATGGGTTAAGGAATTGTAACATACATTCTTTAATCAAGTTGCACGTTCAGTTTTGGTGTTTCTTTTTTAAAGAGACAAAGCAAAACAGGAAGTTTTCTCTAGTAAGAATTTAATGAATGAAGAAAAATGATAAACTGACTAAATACAAAGTATGTATTTTTTCTCTTAACCACAATGTATACATGCACATAATATTATATGAACAAAAATAATTTAAATCTTTATAAATAGTGAAATAAGTATTAAACTTGATAAATAAATATTTAAGTAGATAAGTAAAGAGATAGATCAGCATGGGCATCTGTGATGGACTAGTGCCTGTAGAGTAGAACATCATGTTGCTTAATATTCCTGAAAACACTTGACAAATTAATTCAATTCAGGGCGTGATGAGATCAGAAATGAGAGTCTTTGACATGGCAGCACAGGTGGAAGTGTGGTCTTGTTAGGCAGTGAGAATCATTTCCGTGTTGAAGCAGGTGTGTGTCATTCCTTCCTCCTAAGTCTTTCTTGCAAGTTTGTTGAGGAAGAGAAGGATCTCATGACTTCTGCTCTGACAATCTCCCAGGCACAAGGGCTGTACTTCTTCTCTTGCAGATAGACAGTGATTCTGTGGAAGTATTTCCTCACAGCCAGGATGGAGTCCTCCTTCAGCAGGGGAGTCCCTTCCAGTCCCGCCTCCTGCATCAGACAGGCTTGCAGGTCAGTGAGCTGCTGAAAAAGTGCAGTGCAGAACTTGTCCAGGAGGGTCTCATCCCAAGCGGCAGCCGAGCCCTCCGTGCTGAAGAGCTGGAAGGTCTGCTGGATCGTCTCATGGACGACAGCGATGGCTTGAGCCTTCTGGAACTGGTTGCCACCAAACGCCTCCTGGGGGAATCCAAAGTCATTTCTGTCCTTCAGGCAGGAGAAGGGGGAGATTCTCCTCATTTGTTGCAGGAGCATCAGGGCCCTCGTGTTAGCCAGGCTGTGGGTCTGAGGCAGGTCGCAGCCCAGAGAGCAGGTGGAGTTGCAGCTGAGCAGCAGCAGGGCCAGGAGGAAGGACAAGGTTGGGGCCATCAGGGACCTTGTAGATGCTGCTGGCCTGGCTGAGGTGGGGACTCTGTGAACCCTGCTCTCTAGGTTCTCTGAAGACCTTCCTTCAGGCCTGGGTCTTAAATGGGGATGAATTTGTTTCCATTTTCTGAATGTTCCCTCTTACTTTCTACTTCTGTTTTTGCTTTTCATTTTGCACTCTCCAGATAGGTTAGGGCAGCGTTTCTCAACCACTGTTTTTCATCCTTGCCTCCCCTTCTGCCCACAGAGCCTTTTTAGATATTATTCTTCCATATGGCCCCCCTATGAAATTTTGATACACACATATACTGTGTCCATTGATATGTACTCCATGCATATCTTTACTTTATAAATAGAAAAAGAAAATGAAAAATTTATTCTTTTTATTCGATGCAGGGCTGAGTATGCCAAGAAAATTATGCTAAAAATTAACTGTAAAAGCTACTGCAATTAATTTAACATTTGGGTTAATTGTGCAGAATGACTTTTAATGTAATACTTTTACTTAATAAATAGGAATGTATCAAATTACATATTCAATAAAAATTTATACAAATACTTCCTAAGAATACCAATGTATAGATATATTTAAAAATCTATCAAAACTGCTAAAACCATTGAAAATTTAAATGATTTTCTTAACATTTATTTTTAGGTAATTATTACTTTTGATTCATATCATAAAATGATTTCTAACTTCACTAGCTGCTAGATATTCATCTAGATATTGTCAACAACTTTTTCTCTTTAGGGCTAGACATAATTATTGATCTCCTAGGTAACTTTTTTAGAATTAAGTAATAAAATACAACCTATTTGTGTTTAATTCCTGATGCCCACATCACCCTGAGGCTCAAACATAAGCAAAATCCACAAGACAGACAACGACAGCTCATAAGTAAGCAAAGGCCATCTCTCACATTGTGACTGAGTTCAAGCATATGATGGAGAGAAAGTCCTCTAATGAAACACCAAGCCACCATAGCTTGTAGCACTGAGCCTGCATACTGTGTATCTTCCATGCACAATGCCTCTCATCTCATACACCAGAAAACCCAAAGAGAACAATGAATACAAAGGAATGAGATTTTGCTGGATAGTGTTGAGCTTTGGAGTGCCACCCACCATTGTAGTGGCTAAGATTTGTTCACACCCCTAAGAACTAATGTTTGCACCCATGGGAGCAATCTGCTCCCCAATGAGAATGCATGATCTAGGAATCATCATCAATTTGAATTTTTCTCTGTATTTTTGCACTGAATTTCAGATTCCCCAAAGGACTGTCCAAGGTTCCAATCCAAGCCTATTCCTTTCAAACAAAAGAAAACCATCTTTGTAATTAATTGAGAACTGGATAAGTATTGATTGATATCATGGAAAGAATTAACTTTCAACTCTGATCATGAATTCTTTTATTTTGCAGTGGATGTTCTGTGGCCTCAGCCCTCTCCAATTCCGATCTTTCAATAAATAATAGGTATGTGACCATCTTTGGCAAATCAGCTCTGTAGCAACTGGGCTCTGTCGTATTCTCTGTGGTATCCTCGGCACCAGGCCCAGTGTAATCACGCCACAAGTCATTTTAACCAAAGCAGTTTCTCAGATGTTTTCCTTCTAATGGAAGGCAGTTACGAATGACCAAGCTATTTTCATTTATCACGGTCATATTGGCCATGATTATAATAGACAGTGGATAGTAGTTCCACTCTATTCCTACTGGTATCAGTCATGCCTACTGAGTTTGTTGCTAAAACCACTAGGATTCTCTTCCCTTTAAGGTGCATATGGCCCTGCAGATTCAAGTTGTAAGAGCAGCACAATTTTCAGCCTTTGCCCGGCACTCTATTAAACTCAGGAGGATGGCCTCGTCGCTAATTTGTCCTCTACTAGGTCCTGACAGAATATAACCAGCTTGGTGTCACATACAGAGCCACGTATCTGAAGTCAGACTCTCCCTGATTCACACAGGTCACAGCAACCAGACAATTAACCGCGTTACTCTTCGGTGGATCTTTACAGATGTGGCAATGACTACCTATATACTGAGATTCTTTGGAGACTCCTCACAAAGACTGATGAACGATCATTTTCATCCTGTGTCTTCATTCCCTTCCAAGGGACGATGGGGTCCATTTCAGTTTGATTTCCAAATTTTGACACATAATAATTAAAGCATTACTGCAGGTTGAAAATCAAGAGTTTGGATTCTGAGTCCTCGGTCTGCTCTTTTGGCCTGATAAATTGCTCATCTTCTTTATTTACATGAATATATTCTCTCTTCTGGATGCCTAGACATGTAGCCTTCAATGCCTTTTCTGGTCTGAATGTTTCTGTCCCCACAAAATTCGTATTTGGAAGTCCTAACCCCCAAAGTGATGGTATCAGGTGGCCGGCCCTTTAGGACTTGATTAGGGTGTGAAGATGGAGGCCTCACGAATGGAATTAGTGCCCTTATCAAGGAGATCAGAGATAAATGCCTCCCTCTCCTGCTGTATGATGATACAAGGAGAACTCTGCAGTGTGAGACGTGAAGCAGGCTCTCACCAGAACTGGACCACGCTGACAGCCAGATCTTGGATTTCCAGACTCTGGAGCTGTGAGCAATACATTTCTGCTCTTTCCAAACTACCCAGTCTATGCTCTTTTGTTGAAGAAGCCCAAATAGTAAGACATGACCTGACTTACTGTGTCCTCAGGATACGTCCCAGGAGTCTGTAAAATACCTAAAGCGAGAGACACCATCTTACCCAACCCCGTTTCCTAGACAGCTAGTCCAGTCCCTATCATTTCCAGAGCTCAATCCATACTCATGAAGGGACCAGTGATGATAGTAATATTAGAAGGAACAATACAACATATATTAGATAGATATGATATGAGAGGACGATAATCTACAGAGACTTTGTAAATTCTTCATGGTTCTACAAGGGAAGTGATAATGGAATATTGTGTGAGATATTTTTTTAAAGATCATTTGCAGGAATATTTTCTTCTTCAAGTTTGCATTTTCAATACTTAGAAGAGCAGGATGAGAATCACGGGCCTGGACACAAATGGAAGAGTCGCTCTCCCCTTTTTCTTCAGTCATCCTCAAGTACTTGCAAGGAACTGCCTGATCATACTTTTCTCATCTCCCTCAGGCAATAAGGAAACAACTTGTGTCTACGTTTGTGGATATTTTCCTCGTAGGCTATGCCTTTGGGCATCAACTTGAATGCTTCTTTCAAACAGTCTATGATGCTGTGAACTCTGAGTGACATCCGTGTCATCTTCCCCAAGCTGAACTTGTGGAATAAGAATTTGGCTCTGATTGTGGGTGTGTTGTTTTTTAGTGTTCTTTATTTCAGCAAATGAGCAATAAAAATACATGAAATCATAATACCACTGAGTCTGAGAAAAAACATCCAAACTTGACTGTTTTCTTTCTTTTAAGGCAGAACTAGAGGATGAGATTTTTTTTAACTTTTTATTTCATACTGGAGTATATCTGATTAACAATGCTGTGCTAGCCTCAGGTGTACAGCAAAGTGATTCAGCCATATGCATACATGCATCCATTCTTTCTCAAACTCCCCTCCCATCTAGGTTGCCACATAATACTGAGCAGAGTTCCCTGTGCTACACAGTAGGTCCCTGTTGGCCATCCATCCCAAATATAGCAGTGTGTTTATGTCAATCCCAAACTCCCCAACTTTCCCTCCCCCACACCCTTCCCCCCGGTAACCATGAGTTTGTTCTGTTAGTCTGTGAGTCCGTTTCTGTTTTGTAAATAAGTTCATTTGTATCATTTTTTTAGATTCCACATATAAACGATATTTCTCTTTCTCTGTGGGTCAGATTGTTTTTTAACGAAGTAAGTGTGTGCAAGCAAGAACATTAGTTGTTCCTCTCCACCCACACCCAGAACTTCATTAGGACAATTGTGTAAAGAGGAAAAGTGGTCTTATGCACTGAACTTGTCTCCTCGTCCATTAATCATCCAATAATTCCCCATCGTCTTTGCAGTGAGATTTCCACAAGGATAAATCCAGGCCATGCAATGTGAGCAGAAGTGCTCTTGCCCTGTATATTCCTGGCCCTTGAAAACCTCCCATGTGATGCACCAGACTATTTTCCCTTTACCACTGAGTGGAATAGACTCAAGTACTGCAGAAAAATTTGGAGTCACCTGTTGATGATGGAAAAATCCACAAAACAGGGGGTACCCATGTCCCCGAATCACTCTTTGGAGAGCAACTTAGAACATCCATCTGATCAGGAATGCCTGCCTTGTGTTCTTATACCAGGGAAAGATAAGACTCTATTATGATCAAATTCCTGACAGCATTCTGTTTACCTGTTACAGCAGTCAGCATTAAGTTAACTGACAAATATCTCTTAACACCACACTATCCAAAAAACCTTTCTATACTTCATATGTTGGAAATAGCAAATACCCCTCCCAAAACTTAAAGTGATCTTTTAAATTACGTTATAAAATTATTGATACAAGAAAAGAGATTGGGGCTTCCCTGGTGGCGCAGTGGTTGAGAATCTGCCTGCTAATGCAGGGGACACGGGTTCGAGCCCTGGTCTGGGAAGATCCCACATGCCACGGAGAAACTAGGCCCGTGAGGCACAATTGCTGAGCCTGCGCGTCTGGAGCCTGTGCTCCGCAGCGGGAGAGGCCGCGATAATGAGAGGCCCGCTCACCGCGATGAAGAGTGGCCCCCACGTGCCACAACTAGAGAGAAAGCCCTCGCACAGAAACGAAGACCCAACACAGCCATAAATAAATAAATCAATTTAATTAAATAAATATTTTAAAAAGAAAAAAAGAAAAGAGATTGTGTTCTTCTGTCAAAACCTGTTTTAAGATCATGATTTTCATTTCAGACATTTTTCAGCCTGTGAGGAAACACAAGTCAAGGTTGCTTTGGACTTGAACACTAATGTAATTGAATGAAAAGTGTCACGAGTATAAAAAATATTCTGTATTTGTTGACATTTCTTTGAGAATTCTTACATAAGGGAAAGGCACCTTTCAATTTCCACTCTGACAACTTCCCAGGCACAGGGGCTGTATTCCTTTGCCTTCAGGTAGACATGGATTCCGTGGAAATACTCCCAGGCAGCAAGTCCCAAATCTCGACAATCTAGATTGTCTTTTTTCAGCTGCTCCAGTCGGTGCAGCCTCAGATGAAGGCTGGACAGAAGTTTATCGAGGAGGGTGTTGTTCCAGGCAGCATGGCTGTCCTCCGTGGCGAAGAGGTTGAAGATCTGCTGGAGCATCAGATGGTGGTGACAGGTGCCTTGAGTCATCTGGATTGGGGTGATATTCTCTCTTTTCCAAGGACATTTGAAGTCGGTTCTGTCCTTTAGGCACCACTGAGAGGGGATCCTTTGCATCTGTGCCAAATGTTGGAAGACTTCCTTGTTTTCCTGGCTATGGCTTCTAGTCAAGCTCCAGCCAAGAGAGCAAGCAGGGATGGAGCAGAGCATCACTCCTGCCACTAGCAAATAGATCTGGGCCATTGAGAATGAGTGATTCACTAGATGGCCGCCAGGGGGCGCGCGGGCACCGCCAAACAATTAGTGGGAAGCTTCCTTCCCTGGAACTGTGGACAGCTTCCTTCCCTAGGCGGCCGGTAGAGGGCGCAGAGTTTGTTTGGGAAACGCCGACTACTGCGTTTGCAGTCTGCGGCTGTCTCCTGCGGTTCGAGAGACAGGGCGAAACGTAGTCTCTGAGGCTGCTTTAATAGTCAGCATAGCGCGCGAAACACCTTCGTTTACTCGGTGCTGAGTGTTGAAGAGGAAGCCTTGTCGCGGCCTGGCCAGCGACATTTTTGTCTGGTTGGGAACCGGAACCTTGCATTTTCGGGGCTTCTCCTGAGTTTTGCGCTTTATTTTCTCACAGAAACTTGAGCGAGGCAATTTTGGGGAAAGAAGCCTTTTTCTGAGCGGTCTGAGGTGGGGAATCAGAGCGATTCCCAGCCTCAGAGAAAGGGGAGCCGAGTTTACAGATTCGGGCTCGTTTCTGGCGCGAGGCAGCGAAGGCTCAGAGAAAAGGGAACGCGGCGGCGGCGATGGGACGACAGGACGATGTTGGGGCCGCCCTGCGGGTGAGTCGGAGCGCGGCCACCACCGGGGCCGAGGACGCGGGAGCTGAGCGCCCCTGTAGATGCTCTGGGACTTCATGGTGTCTTTCAAGGATACAGCGTTAAAGTGAGGGAGAAAGTACTGAATATCTGAAAAGAAGGAATATTAAAACACTCACAGCATTTTATTTTTTATATTTTAAAATTAATTTTATATTTAACTTAATTCATATCATATTTAAATTAACTATTTTAAATGTTTCATATTTTTATAATAAATTGATGTTTAAATATTTTCAATATTAAGCATAGAATATTAAAATATATTTTCATATTAAAATATATTTTCCTATTAAAATACAGCATTTTATTAAACTTTATTTAAACTATTGTCTTTATACTAAAGTATTTAATATAATTAATTATTTGTTTATTTATTTTAGGCTGGGTTTATATTTATTTTAGGCTGGGTTCAGTCTTCCTGGCGGTGCGCGGGCTTCTCATTGCGGTGGCTTCTCTTGTTGAGGAGCACGGGCTCTGGGCGCGCAAGCTCAGTAGTTGTGGCTTGCGGGCTCCAGAGCACAGGCTCAGTAGTAGCAACACATGGACTTAGTTGTTCCACGGCATGTGGGATCTTCCCAGACCAGGGATCAAAGCCGTATCCTCTGCGTAGGCAGGTGGATTTTTAACCACTGCGCCACTAGGGAAATCCCAAGTATTGAATGCAACTTTACTTTTCTACCTTTAATGGAAGCCAACTCATTAATATTTTCAAGATTACTTTTTCACTTGTTTTTAATTGAGGGAATTACCATGTTTGACAATTTCTAATGACCCCGTGATAGTCTTAACTGATGTTTTTTTTTATTATATTCCATTAATAATGAAGATTTGTGTAAAAATGGCAATTTGATCTTGACATAAAATGCTAGGACAGTTGTCTTTTTCTTCTCCTTTCCTTATCCCCTCAAATCTTCTTTTTTTTTTTTTCCACACACACACACTGTATTTTATTTTTACAAGAGATAAATAGACTGACACCAAGCATTGTACATGGATGACCACAACAAAAGCAACAATGATTGCAATTACCAAACATGAAACACACTCATACTATGTCATAATATTGACATTCATTCCAGTAATCCTCCACTGTAACAGCTCCTTTACTTTGCAGTGAAAATTGATTTGTATATTCTTTGCCTCTGAGTCCTTGTGGGATTTTTTTTTAATTCAGACAGAAAGTCACAAAAATTATACTCATCCTCATCAGTTCACTCAGTCCCACGTAATTAATTTTTTTTTCATCTTGATCTTTTGTTAGCACTTTTATGAGTTCATCAGTTTTTCATTAGAGTTCTGAAAATGCTTATTCATTCAGTTCAGCAGTACAGTCAGTTACCAGAAACCTGTACTTGTCAGAGTCTTTTCCATGAATTTCTTGAAGATGAAACCCTTTTATAGGAACATATTTGCAAAATCATCAGAGTACACCCAGAACTGTCTGTAAATGACAAAAGACTTAAAAATGACCACAGTTAAAGATTTGATGAAAGTTCATAATAATGCAGTTGACAAGAAAATTAGTTATTTCTGAGATATACATTTTAAAGTAATAACTAGGATTATTACTTATAACATTATACCAGAACATATAAGATTTTTAGAAGTTTCCTGTAATGTCTGAAACATTTATATTAACATATTTCCATACATATTTCCATACAAATACAAATATAAGATTTTTAGAAATTTCATGTAATGTCTGAAACATTTATATTAGCATATTTCCATACATATTTCCATACAAGTACAAATATAAGATTTTTAGAAATTTCATGTAATGTCTGAAACATTTATATTAACATATTTCCATACAAATAACCCAATGAAAGTTTAGTATTAGTTGTTTTGTTTGTTTTTTTATACTGCAGGTTCTTATTAGGCATCAGTTTTATACACATCAGTGTATACATGTCAATCCCAATCACCCAATTCAGCACACCACCATCCCCACCTTACCGCAGTTTTCCCCCCTTGGTGTCCATATGTCCATTCTCTACATCTGTGTCTCAACTTCTGCCCTGCAAACTGGGTCATCTGTACCATTTTTCTAGGTTCCACATACATGCATTAATATACGATATTTGTTTTTCTCTTTCTGACTTACTTCACTCTGTATGACAGTCTCTAGATCCATCCACGTCTCAACAAATGACTCAATTTCGTTCCTTTTTATGGCTGAGTAATATTCCATTGTATATATGTACCACAACTTCTTTATCCATTCGTCTGTTGATGGGCATTTAGGTTGCTTCCATGACCTGGCTATTGTAAATAGTGCTGCAATGAACATTCGGGTGCATGTGTCTTTTTGAATTACGGTTTTCTCTGGGTATATGCCCAGTAGTGGGATTGCTGGATCATATGGTAATTCTATTTTTAGTTTTTAAAGGAACCTCCATATTGTTCTCCATAGTGGCTGTATCAATTTACATTCCCACCAACAGTGCAAGAGGGTTCCCTTTTCTCCACACCCTCTCCAGCATTTGTTGTTTGTAGATTTTCTGATGATGCCCATTCTAACTGGTGTGAGGTGATACCTCATTGTAGTTTTGATTTGCATTTCTCTAATAATTCGTGATGTTGAGCATCTTTTCATGTGCTTCGTGGCCGTCTGTATGTCTTCTTTGGAGAAATGTCTATTTAGGTCTTCTGCCCATTTTTGGATTGGGGTGTTTGTTTCTTTGATATTGAGCTGAATGAGCTGTTTATATATTTTGGAGATTAATCCTTTGTCCGTTGATTCATTTGCAAATATTTTCTCCCATTCTGAGGGTTGTCTTTTCGTCTTGTTTATGGTTTCCTTTGCTGTGCAAAAGCTTTGAAGTTTCATTAGGTCCCACTTGTTTATTTTTGTTTTTATTTCCATTACTCTAGGAGGTGGATCAAAAAAGATCTTGCTGTGATTTATGTCAAAGAGTGTTCTTCCTATGTTTTCCTCTAAGAGTTTTATAGTGTCCAGTCTTATATTTAGGTCTCTAATCCATTTTGAGTTTATTTTTGTGTATGGTGTTAGGGAGTATTCTAATTTCATTCTTTTACATGTGGCTGTCCAGTTTTCCCAGCACCACTTATTGAAGAGACTGTCTTTTCTCCATTGTATATCTTTGCCTCCTTTGTCATAGATTAGTTGACCATAGGTGCGTGGGTTAATCTCTGGGCTTTCTATCTTGTTCCATTGATCTATGTTTCTGTTTTTTGTGCCAGTACCATATTGTCTTGATTACTGTAGCTTTGTAGTATAGTCTGAAGTCAGGGAGTCTGATTCCTCCAGCTCCATTTTTTTGCCTCAAGACTGCTTTGGCTATTCGGGGTCTTTTGTCTCTCCATACAAATTTTAAGATGATTTGTTCTAGCTCTGTAAAAAATGCCATTGGTAATTTGATAGGGATTGCATTGAATCTGTAGATTGCTTTGGGTAGTATACTCATTTTCACAATGTTGATTCTTCCAATGCAAGAACATGGTAGATCTCTCCATCTGTTGGTATCATCTTTAATTTCTTTCATCAGTGTCTTACAGTTTTCTGCATACAGGTCTTTTGTCTCCCTAGGTAGGTTTATTCCTAGGTATTTTATTCTTTTTGTTGCAATGGTAAATGGGAGTGTTTCCATAATTTCTCTTTCAGATTTTTCATCATTAGTGTATAGGAATGCAAGAGATTTCTGTGCATTAATTTTGTAACCTGCAACTTTACCATATTCATTAATTAGCTCTAGCAGTTTTCTGGTGGCAGTTTTAGGATTCTCTATGTATAGTATCATGTCATCCGCAAACAGTGACAGTTTTATTTCTTCTTTTCCAATTTGTATTCCTTTTATTTCTTTTTCTTCTCTGATTGCCGTGGCTAGGACTTCCAGAACTATGTTGAATAATAGTGGTGAGAGTGGACATCCTTGTCTCGTTCCTGATCTTAGAGGAAATGCTTTCAGTTTTTCACCATTGAGAATGATGTTTGCTGTGGGTTTGTCATATATGGCCTTTATTATGTTGAGGTAGGTTCCCTCTATGCCCACTTTCTGGAGAGTTTTTATCAGAAATGGGTGTTGAATTTTGTCAAAAGCTTTTTCTGCATCTATTGAGATGATCATATGGTTTTTATTCTTCAATTTGTTAATATGGTGTATCACATTGATTGATTTGCGCATATTGAAGAATCCTTGCATCCCTGGGATAAATCCCACTTGATCGTGGTGTATGATCCTTTTAATGTGTTGTTGGATTCTGTTTGCTAGTATTTTGTTGAGGATTTTTTGCATCTATATTCATCAGTGATATTGGTCTGTAATTTTCTTTTTTTGTAGTGTCTTTGTCTGGTTTTGGTATCAGGGTGATGGTGGCCTCATAGAATGAGGTTGGGAGTGTTCCTTCCTCTGCAATTTTTTGGAAGAGTTTGAGAAGGATGGGTGTTAGCTCTTCTCTAAATGTTTGATAGAATTCACCTGTGAAGCCATCTGGTCCTGGACTTTTGTTTGTTGGAAGATTTTTAATCACAGTTTCAATTTCATTACTTGTGATTGGTCTGTTCATATTTTCTGTTTCTTCCTGATTCAGTCTTGGAAGGTTATACCTTTCTAAGAATTTGTCCATTTCTTCCAGGTTGTCCATTTTATTGGCATAAAGTTGCTTGTAGTAGTCTCTTAGGATGTTTTGTATTTCTGCGGTGTCTGTTGTAACTTCTCCTTTTTCATTTCTGATTTTATTGATTTGAGTCCTCTCCCTCTTTTTCTTGATGAGTCTGGCTAGTGGCTTATCAATTTTGTTTATCTTCTCAAAGAACCAACTTTTAGTTTTATTGATCTTTGCTATTGTTTTCTTTGTTTCTATTTCATTTATTTCTGCTCTGATCTTTATGATTTCTTTCCTTCTGCTAACTTTGGGTTTTGTTTGTTCTTCTTTCTCTAGTTTCTTTAGGTGTAAGGTTAGATTGTTTACTTGAGATTTTTCTTGTTTCTTTAGGTAGGCTTGTATAGCTATAAACTTCCCTCTTAGAACCGCTTTTGCTGCATCCCATAGGTTTTGGGTCGTCGTGTTTTCATTGTCATTTGTCTCTAGGTATTTTTTAATTTCCTGTTTGATTTCTTCAGTGATCTCTTGGTTATTTAGTAACGTATTGTTTAGCCTCCATGTGTTTGTGTTTTTTACGTTTTTTTCCCTGTAATTCATTTCTAATCTCATAGCATTGTGGTCAGAAAAGATGCTTGATATGATTTCAATTTTCTTAAATTTACTGAGGCTTGATTTGTGACCCAAGATGTGATCTATCCTGGAGAATGTTCCGTGCGCACTTGAGAAGAACGTGTAATCTGCCGTTTTTGGATGGAATGTCCTATATATATCAATTAAATCTATCTGGTCTATTGTGTCATTTAAAGCTTCTGTTTCCTTATTTATTTTCATTTTGGATGATCTGGCCATTGGTGTAAGTGAGGTGTTAAAGTCCCCCACTATTATTGTGTTACTGTCGATTTCCTCTTTTATAGCTGTTAGCAGTTGCCTTATGTATTGAGGTGCTCCTATGTTGGGTGCATATATATTTATAATTGTTATATCTTCTTCTTGGATTGATCCCTGGATCATTGTGTAGTGTCCTTCCTTGTCTCTTGTAACATTCTTTATTTTAAAGTCTATTTTATCTGATATGAGTATAGCTACTCCAGCTTTCTTTTGATTTCCATTTGCATGGAATATCTTTTTCCATCCCCTCACTTTCAGTCTGTATGTGTCCCTAGGTCTGAAGTGGGTCTCTTGTAGACAGCATATGTATGGGTCTTATTTTTGTATCCATTCAGCCAGTCTATGTCTTTTGGTTGGGGCATTTAATCCATTCACGTTTAAGGTAATTATTGATATGTATGTTCCTGTGACCATTTTCTTAATTGTTTTGGGTTTGTTTTTGTAGGTCCTTTTCTTCTCTTGTGTTTCCCACTTAGAGAAGTTCCTTTAGCATTTGTTGTAGAGCTGGTTTGGTGGTGCTGAATTCTCTTAGCTTTTGCTTGTCTGTAAAGCTTTTGATTTCTCCATCAAATCTAAATGAGATCCTTGCTGGGTAGACTAATCTTGGTTGTAGGTTCTTCCCTTTCATCACTTTAAGTATATCATGCCACTCCCTTCTGGCTTGCAGAGTTTCTGCTGAGAAATCAGCTGTTAACCTTATGGGAGTTACCTTGTATGTTATTTGTCGTTTTTCCCTTGCTGCTTTCAGTAATTTTTCTTTGTCTTTAATTTTTCCACTTTGATTACTATGTGTCTCGGCGTGTTTCTCCTTGGGTTTATTCTGTATGGGACTCTCTGCGCTTCCTGGACTTGGGTGGCTATTTCCTTTCCCATGTTAGGGAAGATTTCGACTATAATCTCTTCAAATATTTTCTCTGGTCCTTTCTCTCTCTCTTCTCCTTCTGGGACCCCTATAATGTGAATGTTGTTGCGTTTAATGTTGTCCCAGAGGTCTCTTAGGCTGTCTTCATTTCTTTTCATTCTTTTTTCTTTAGTCTGTTCCGCAGCAGTGAATTCCACCATTCTGTCTTCCAGGTCACTTATCCGTTCTTCTGCCTCAGTTATTCTGCTATTGATTCCTTCTAGTGTAGTTTTCATTTCAGTTATTGTATTGGTCATCTCTGTTTGTTTGTTCTTTAATTCTTCTAGATCTTTGTTAATCATTTCTTGCATCTTCTCAATCTTTGCCTCCATTCTTATTCTGAGGTCCTGGATCATTTTCACTATCATTATTCTGAATTCTTTTTCTGGAAGGTTGCCTATCTCCACTTCATTTAGTTGTTTTTCTGGGGTTTTTTCTTGTTCCTTCATCTGGTACATAGCCCTCTGCCTTTTCGTATTCTCTGTCTTTCTGTAACTGTGGTTTTTGGTCCACAGGCTGCAGGATTGTAGTTTTTCTTGCTTCTGTTGTCTGCCCTCTGGTGGTTGAGGCTATCTAAGAGGCTTGATGGGAGGCTCTGGTGGTGGGTAGAGCTGACTGTTGCTGTGGCGGTCAGAGCTCAGTAAAACCTTAATCCACTTGACTGTTGATGGGTGGGGCTGGGTTCCCTCCCTGTTGGTTGTTTTGCCTGAGGCAACCCAACACTGGAGCCTACCCGTGCTCTTTGGTGGGGTTAATGGCAGACTCTGGGAGGGCTCACGCCAAGGAGAACTTCCCAGGACCTCTGCTGCCAGTGTCCTTATCCCCACGGTGAAAGAGAGCCACCACTTGCCTCTGCAGGAGACCCCCCAACACCAGCAGGTACGTCTGGTTCAGTCTCCCCCAGGGTCACTGCTCCTTCCCCTGGGTCCCGATGCACACATTACTTTGTGCGTGCCCTCCAAGAGTGGGGTCTCTGTTTCCCCCAGTCCTGTCACAGTCCTGCAATCAATTCCCACTAGACTTCAAAGTCTGATTCTCTAGGAATTCCTCCTCCCGTTGCCGGAACCCCAGGTTGGGAAGCCTGACGTGGGGCTCAGAACCTTCACTCCAGTGGGTGGACTTCTGTGGTATAAGTGTTCGCCAGTCTGTGAGTCACCCACCCAGCAGTTATGGGATTTGATTTTACTCTGATTGCGCCCCTCCTACCGTCTCACTGTGGCTTCTCCTCTGTCCTTGGACGTGGGGTATCCTCCTTGGTGAAGTCCAGGGTCTTCCTGTCAATGATTGTCCAGCAGCCAGTTGTGATTCTGGTGCTCTCGCAAGAGGGAGTGAGAGCACGTCCTTCTACTCCGCCATCTTGGTTCTGTCCCGTCTTAACTGATTTTTAACTCATGTTCCTGAAATGTCTTTCCCAGGACCTCACCTTGACTATATGGTTAGAAAGAAGACTTGGTGTGTACAAGCAACTGAGGACGTTTAGCAGGTCAGACTTTTTCATTTTTCTTTAGTAAGAATTTTATACACTAAGTGGAATTTGCCCAAATTTCATTTACATCATGAAGGCTTACTTTGTAAGACTGTCAGGGCCATGCAAATGGAGGTCAACTTCATTTCCTTACTTAATATTTTTATATTTTGTTCCTCGTGCATATTTTGGTATTAATTTTCATTTTAAAATATTGCATTAAAACATCCTTTATCTTGATGACTTAGATTTGGTGCCTTCTTACCATTCGTGCTTAAGAGAAGTACTAGCTTAACATTGCCCTAATGCTAACCCAGGAAATAGCTTTTGAATTAGAGTATTGTGCTGTTCCATGGCTGAAAATCTAGGAATGCTTTACTTCTCATCACTCTTTCCCACATATACATATTTCTAACCATTTTCCTGGTCTCTACAACATTATTTTAATGTCTTTTTTTTTTAAGGAAGAAAAAACCCTTTTGACGGCCTTCATCTGATTTTCTCAACTCACACCCCCTTGGCTATGGTAACCACAAATCTGATCTCTTTTTCTCTGAGGTTATGTGTTTGTTTTGAAAGTATAATTTAATCTGTGTCTTAAAAATTAACACCAGAGGTGGTCTGAAACAAAATAAGGTGAGGAAAAGGACTATTTATCTCATTTATACTAGTCACAGAGCAGCCTTTTTTTTTTTTTTTTTTTTTCTGGGGAGGAGGTCAAAACACTTTCTTAGATGCTGCAAAGAGCTTCAGATGCCGTAGGATTTCTCCTTAACGTACCGGACCCTGCTCTAAGGGTAGAGACTAGGTCTCTACTCCTTCGCAGGCCGACAGGCAATCCCTCTCCTAGAGTTTGCATTTGGGGGCCTCACCATGCAGACCCCTGAGTGTTAAGGAACCTGTAGTCAGAGCTTCTCTTGGCTGGGCTGAGGGTGGACTATACAGGTTACCATTTGTTATATTAACACAAAAGGCTGCTATCATTCACTCTGTTCAAATTCTCAGCCTATACTTGGCAAACTTTATTTTATTTGATCTAGGCAATGTCTTGTGTGACCACAACTAAAGTTGTCTCCATTTTTTAAAAGAGGAAATGAAAATCTGATGTCATTTAAATTCAGGAGCCCCAGATTTTGGTCAGAGTGGAGCTTTCTGCTGCTCCCAGGCCCTCCTCTTCATCAGCTCTGAGCACTGGCCCTCAGCTGCACTGAGCATGCGGTGCTCCCTTCATCCTAATTCTGCCTCTGAAGTCTGTCCTCCCTGCTCCCTGGAGGGCAGTCACCATCCCTGCTTTACTTTCCTGGAATCCACATTGCCAAGCGCCTTGTCACATATACGTGCAGTCAGAACATTTCTGGTGACAGAATCAGGAGAACTGCATGAATTCACCCTTGCTGTTCATTTTTAATGAATAATAATGTCACCATTATCTGTAAACTGTCAGAAAACGTGAGCTATGGTCCTGTAAAGACATGTGGAAGAATTTAAATCTAATGTATCAGACCCTTTAGAGGAAAATGCAGAGAGGTGAGGCTAGTTGTATTTTGGTGCAATTTAAGAAGTGGCAAAGTAGAGTACAGGGTCAAACCTCTAAGTATTCTCATTAGAATTGAAAAAGAGGTATATTGAGACTCAGGTTTTTATTTCAACCTTGGGTCTCATTTAGATGAATACATCCTATTGGATTGACACTCTTTCATGTTCCAGGAGTGTGTTTAATTTCCAGTGCAATAAAAGAAGAATTGAAGTTGTGACATTCTATGTTGCTCATAAATGGAAGACAAATTGCAAAAACATGGGAACAACACTGGGATAAGTAGAGAAATGACAATCCTGGCCTATTTAAGAATCTCATTTGCAGGCAGGTACTCAGAGCAGCTGGATACAGGCTCCCACAGCCAGACACCTGCATCACCAGGCTCAGCGGGGCCTGCCACCCTCCTCATTGATGACACCCAGGATGATGTTCTCCAGCCCTGTCTGCACCCTTAGCTGTGCCCGGCCCCGAACCACGGCCTGCCAAAGCAGGAGACCCTCCCAGTCCTGCCCCTAACAGGGAGAATCTTCTTTGTTTTCCTGCCTGAAGGACAAGAAGGTTTTCAGGTTGCATCAGCACCAGCTGGCTGACAGCCAGTTCCAAAACGCTCAGGCCGCCTCATTCTCCATGAGACGATACAGCACTTCTCCTTCGTCTTCAGCACAAACAGCTGAAATTCCTCACTGGGCTTGATCAACAGTGGGAAGATCTGGAGACTCGTTTGGTGCAGGAGATGGGGAGGAAAAGACCGTCCTGGTCAATGAGGACTCCAGCCTGACTTTGAAGAACTCCTTCCAAAGGACCAGGCTCGATCTGAAAAGCAAGTCCATAGCTGCTGTGCCCAGGACAATATGAGAGTGGAAGTTAAGGCGTGAAAATCAGAGTGTGCTTTCCCTGTATGTTCAACCTCAGAGAACCCAGGAGTGGGAAAAGGAGACCTGGACCCAATCTTCTACAATGGAGTCTTCTCTGCTTAGAGGTGGCCTCAAGCGTGTCAATATTCGCTCGGTTCAATGACTTTTCTTCTGATTCAGTTGTAAATGCATTGAGTCATGTCAGCACATTGTTTTTCAATAGTAAGTGGAAACAATACTTTTGAATGGACCGAAAATTTATTTTTAATTTGAAATAATTAGAATTATTTCTCTATGATGATTGTTATATTTACCAAATTTATTCTTCATATTATGATATGGTCAGCTTTGTGTCTTATTTTCCTTTGCTTTGGGGGTGCAAAAGGTATATTTTAAGTGTTAGGTTTAACTCATACTCTTAAAGAAAATCAGAGTGTCCTTAAACCTTTAATCTGCCTTAAAATCCAAAGGGAACATAAATAGTTTTATTCATTTCATTGGTTCTTAAAATATTTTGAAGTATCTCTGCTTTCAGGATTTTACTTGTGTTTTTTAATATATTGGTAGATAAAACAAAGATATTACTTTCTTAATGGAGCACTCTGTCAGAGAAGACAGGCCTTAAAGAGTGAAAAATTAGCTTGAAACCCTTTCTAGGATGTGAAAGAGATGCACAAGTCATTATGACAGGTTATAGCAGCTGGAGCTATTCTCTTTTACTTGTTCTTTCTCGGAGAAAGCATGTCTAATGGTTGCTGATTCAGTTTCAGCAGTTGCATGATCAATAAACTGTGAAATATATTATGGAATCATGGAATTTAAACTTCAACAAAGAAGTGTGAATATCCCTTGTATTGTTGGCACCGTGATGGGTGCCAAGTACAATGAAAATAGTGGACACATTGCCTGGTGTCACAGAGCTTGCAGTCTGGTGGAGCTATGGGTAACTAGGTGTTCAATTAAAGGAATGCTAATGCTGTGACAGGGAAAGTACAGGTTCTTGGGAGCATGTGGGCTTGCATGGATCAGGGAAAGCTTCTGCAAGAGCAGTTGGTAAGCTGGCATCCCAGGGGTCTGCAGGAGTTTGCCAGGTAATTGCATGATGGTCAGTTTTGGCCATGTATGGAGATTATCTAGGGTAGCAGGTAAATATGAGGGTTTGGAGCTAATGACATTTGTTTGGAGATGTGAACCTGGGTAAAGACTTGCATGTGGAAGTCAACAGTCATAGAGATGACGTTTGGAACTATTTGGGAGGTTGAGACTATATGTGCAGAGAGGATGAAGGGTGGGACAAGCATAGATCTTTGAGGAACACCAATTCCGTAAGATGAGAGTGTGGAGTCAACAAAGAAAGGAGAGCAGGAGGAGCAGAAAAGCAGACGATGGTGGTGACACAGAGACCAGATGAAGGTCAGACTTTAAAATGGCGGGTGTAATAACAAGTATCTGATGCTTCGGACCTGTCAGCCAAGGCTGCTTCACATTGATCTCTAACCTCAGTAAGATGTAGCTTATTGGCAATATCTTATGACCTAGTAAGTAATTTAAGAAATTAATCTCAATTTTCAAAATATTTTTTTCCTCTCATTTGTTTTAAGCAAGGGTCTTAGAAGACCCTTAAGGCTTAATAGACCCTTAAGGCTTAATAGATTAAGCATTCAGCTTTATATATATAATCAGGGTTTTTCATTGGAGAGTTTTATTCACTTCTTCAAAATGTCATTTTATATGGATAAGTTGCATAAAAATTTGTAATCTGTTTGCATCAAAATGCTTTTAATTTCAGCCTGATGTAAATTTAAACTTAATATATTACTTTCTACTTAATATTGATAAATATCTCTGTGCCAATGCACTGATTGCATTTTGTTTTGATGCCCACTAGAGATCCATAGGTATTAGTAATCTAGTGTTTGGTACATCCATGAGAATATTTCATTTGCTAGTAGAATTTAAAAATTTGTGTGTGTGCTTTGCACAATACTTAAAAAGATGATCCTATTTTAATTCACAGAGGTAGAATTTTTGCATAACAAAATGATGAGCTCAGTAAGGCACAAATATGGCATTATATCAATATCTTTTGGGGACTTCCCTGGCGGTCCAGTGGTTAAGACTTTGCCTTCCAATGCAGGGGGTGTGGGTTCGATCCCTCATTGGGGAGCTAAGATCCCACATGCCTCAGGGCCAAAAAACCAAAACATAAAAAAAAACAGAAGCAATATTGTAACAAATTCAATACAGACTTTAAAAATGATCCACATCAAAAAAAATCTTAAAAAAATATGTATCTTTTGAGTGGACATGAAATAATGGCTTTCACTCCTTTGTGCATACCTGTCACAATAACGACTATCATTGCTATGTTTAATATGTCCCTGGTGCTTTAAATAATCTGCTCACTTAAGATAACTTTATGACTTATTATATTCTCATTATATAGAGCATATAACATGCGATGGTATGTTGAATGGAATATAGTAGTCTCATTATCCCTATTCTAAAGCTGAGAAAACTGTACTGTAGGAAAAAGAAAACAATTGCCCTAAATCATGCATGAAGTTGAAGGAAGACTAAGGAGATGCCGAGCTAACAAATGTACTGGTCACCTGAGAAGACAAGAGTAACCCACAAGAGAAGATGCAGCAAGACTGTCATTTTCAAACCGTTTTACTGGCATAAGTATGTTCAGCTTATTACATTTATCCCTTTTATTAACAACTCTGAGGACCAATGATGTCCCTAACAGTGTGCAGGATACTGGGTGGGAATACGAAGTGTAGCTGGAGAGTGAGCTGAGTACGGTACCTGATGCAGATGGAGATCCCTTTCCTAAGCCTGGTAAGACTATGCTGTTCCACTCCCAGGTTTGCTAAGACCCTATACTGCTCTGCCTCCCCTTTGGCCTCCTCTTGTCCCTGCTTGCTCAACCACAAACATGGCCAGGAATTGTGCGTCCCTGCTGCTCCAGAGCCTGTCCCATGAGAAAGGAAAGGCGAAAAGTCCTCAGTTGTACACTTTCATGAAGTCTAAATTGAGAAGTGGGGAGCTGAGCTGCTTTGCCCAGCTTTCATCAGGATGCAAGAAGGCCTTGGAGTTAGATGAAAGTTATTCTCCATCAGAATATTTGGGGTCCTCTGGTTTGTTCCATTTCTTTCTGAACTTGAGACCTCAGGAATGCCAAATTCCAGTGCTGTTTTGGGGAGTGTGTGAAGTTTCTTGTCTCTGTTCCTAGAGGCTGATTGGGACATTTGGGAATCTATGTGCCTGTGTAACCCCAAACATTCCAACCCATGGCTGTTTACAGATCAATATCATGATGGAGAAGGGGAAGGACTGGGAAGTCCTGTTCCTGAGACTCATTCTTTAATGGATTTTCTCAATTTGTAAAGCCCCTCAGTATTTGTCAAGTTCCTATGCTTTTGTATTTGCTTTGTGAAGGGCTGTATTCATCCTGACACAAATGAAGGCGGCTGAGATGGTAGAGGGTGTGCAAGGCCACTGTCAGACTCCCTCCCTAACCTTCCTCTGCCTCAAACACTCAAAGTCAGCTCTCAGTCAGAACTGGAGAACCTCTTCTTTTCTCTCAACCCAGTTCCCAGACTACTGCATGTGGGCTCTTCGTTGCGGCATGCAGGATCCAGTTCCCTGACCAGGGATGGAAGCCGGGCCCCCTGTATTGGGAGAGCAGAGTCTTAGCCACTGGACCACCAGGGAAGTCCCTGTATTAACTGATGATTGTTTTTAGGTTACTTTCCTCTAAAAAAAAAAAAAATCAAAGTTACCCGAAGCAGAATTGGATTAGTTATATTCAGCTCTAGGTCCTGAGGGCAACACACGACCTGGCTAGAGGAAGTCTATTTTTATTTCTAACGTGAAAATCATAATGATGGGTCAAGGAATTGTAACATACATTCTTTAATCAGGTTGCACGTTCAGTCCTGGTGTTTCTTTTTTAAAGAAAAAAAGCAAAACAGGAAGTTTTCTATAGTAAGAATTTAATGAATGAAGAAAAATGATAAACTGACTAAATACAAAGTAGGTATTTTTTCTCTTAACCACAATGTATACATGCACATAATATTATATGAACAAAAATAATTTAAATCTTTATAAATAGTGAAATAAGTATTAAACTTGATAAATAAATATTTAAGTAGATAAATAAATAGATAGATCAGCATGGGCATCTGTGATGGACTAGTGCCTGTAGAGTAGAACATCATGTTGCTTAATATTCCTGAAAACACTTGACAAATTAATTCAATTCAGGGCGTGATGAGATCAGAAATGAGAGTCTTTGACATGGCAGCACAGGTGGAAGTGTGGTCTTGTTAGGCAGTGAGAATCATTTGCGTGTTGAAGCAGGTGTGTGTCACTCCTTCCTCCTGAGTCTTTCTTGCAAGTTTGTTGATGAAGAGAAGGATCTCATGACCTCTGCTCTGACAATCTCCCAGGCACAAGGGCTGTATTTCTTCTCTTGCAGATAGACAGTGATTCTGTGGAAGTATTTCCTCACAGCCAGGATGGAGTCCTCCTTCAGCAGGGGAGTCCCTTCCAGCCCCGCCTCCTGCATCAGACAGGCTTGCAGGTCAGTGAGCTGCTGAGAAAGTGCAGTGCAGAACTTGTCCAGGAGGGTCTCATCCCAAGCGGCAGCCGAGCCCTCCGTGCTGAAGAGCCGGAAGGTCTGCTGGGTCGTCTCATGGACGACAGCGATGGCTTGAGCCTTCTGGAACTGGTTGCCACCAAACGCCTGCTGGGGAAATCCAAAGTCATTTCTGTCCTTCAGGCAGGAGAAGGGGGAGATTCTCCTCATTTGTTGCAGGAGCATCAGGGCCCTCGTGTTAGCCAGGCTGTGGGTCTGAGGCAGGTCGCAGCCCAGAGAGCAGGTGGAGTTGGAGCTGAGCAGCAGCAGGGCCAGGAGTAAGGACAAGATTGGGGCCATCGGGGACCTTGTAGATGCTGCTGGCCTGGCTGAGATGGGAACTCTGTGAACCCTGCTCTCTAGGTTCTCTGAAGACCTTCCTTCAGGCCTGGGTCTTAAATGGGGATGAATTTGTTTCCATTTTCTGAATGTTCCCTCTTACTTTCTACTTCTGTTTTTGCTTTTCAATTTGCACTCTCCAGATAGGTTAGGGCAGCGTTTCTCAACCACTGTTTTTCCTCCTTGCCTCCCCTTCTCCTGCCCACAGAGCCTTTTTAGATATTATTTTTCCATATGGCCCCCCTATGAAATTTTGATACACAGATATACTGTGTCTATCGATATGTACTCCATGCATATCTTTAATTTATAAATAGAAAAAGAAAGTGAAATTTTATTCTTTTTATTCGATGCAGGGGTGAGTATGACAAAAAAAATTTAGGCTAAAAATTAACTGTAAAAGCTACTGCAATTAGTTTAACATTTTGGTTAATTGTGCAGAATGACTTTTAATGTAATACATTTACTTAATAAATAGGAATGTATCAAATTACATATTCAATAAAAATTTATACAAATACTTCATAAGAATACCAATGTATAGATATATTTAAAAATCTATCAAAACTGCTAAAACCATTGAAAATTTAAATGATTGTCTTAACATTTATTTTTAGGTAATTATTACTTTTGATTCATATCATAAAATGATTTCTAACTTCACTAGCTGCTCGATATTCATCTAGATATTGTCAACAACTTTTTCTCTTTAGGACTAGACATAATTATTGATCTCCTAGGTAACTTTTTTAGAATTAAATAATAAAATACAACCTATTTGTGTTTAATTCCCGATGCCCACATCACACTGAGGCTCAAACATAAGCAAAATCCACAAGACAGACAACGACAGCTCATAAGTAAGCAAAGGCCACCTCTCACATTATGACTTTGAGTTCAAGCATATGATGGAGAGAAAGTCCTCTAAGGAAACATCAAGCCACCAGAGCTTGTAGCACTGATCCTGCATATTGTGTATCTTCCATGTACTCAATGTCAATGCCTCTCATCTCATACACAAGAAAACCCAAAGAGAACAATGAATACAAAGGAATGAGATTTTGCTGGATAGAGTTGAGCTTTGGAGTGCCACCCACCATTGTAGTAGCTGAGATTTGTTCGCACCCCTAAGAACTAACGTTTGCACCCATGGGAGCAATCTGCTCCCCAATGAGAATGCATGCATGATCTAGGAATCATCATCAATTTGAATCTTTCTCTGTATTTTTGCACTGAATTTCAGATTCCCCAAAGGACTGTCTAAGGTTCCAATCCAAGCCTATTCTTTTCAAACCAAAGAAACCATCTTTGTAATTAATTGAGAACTGGATAAATATTGATTGGTATCATGGAAAGAATTAACTTTCAACTCTGGTCATGAATTCTTTTATTTTGCAGTGGATGTTCTGTGGCCTCAGCCCTCTCCAATTCCGATCTTTCAATAAATAATAGGAATGTGACCATCTTTGGCAAATCAGCTCTGTAGCAACTGGGCTCTGTCGTATTCTCTGTGGTATCCTCGGCACCAGGCCCAGTGTAATCACGCCACAAGTCATTTTAACCAAAGCAGTTTCTCAGATGTTGTCCTTCTAATGGAAGGCAGTTACGAATGACCAAGCTATTTTCATTTATCACGGTCATATTGGCCATGATTATAATAGACAGTGGATAGTAGTTCCACTCTATTCCTACTGGTATCAGTCATGCCTACTGAGTTTGTTGCTAAAACCACTAGGATTCTCTTCTCTTTAAGGTGCATATGGCCCTGCAGATTCAAGTTGTAAGAGCAGCACAATTTTCAGCCTTTGCCCGGCACTCTATTAAACTCAGGAGGATGGCCTCGTCGCTAATTTGTCCTCTACTAGGTCCTGACAGAATATAACCAGCTTGGTGTCACATACAGAGCCACGTATCTGAAGTCAGACTCTCCCTGATTCACACAGGTCACAGCAACCAGACAATTAACCGCGTTACTCTTCGGTGGATCTTTACAGATGTGGCAATGACTACCTATATACTGAGATTCTTTGGAGACTCCTCACAAAGACTGATGAACGATCATTTTCATCCTGTGTCTTCATTCCCTTCCAAGGGACGATGGGGTCCATCTCAGTTTGATTTCCAAATTTTGACACATAATAAAGCATTACTGCAGGTTGAAAATCAAGAGTTTGGATTCTGGGTCCTCGGTCTGCTCTTTTGGCCTGATAAATTGCTCATTCTTCTTTATTTACATTAATATATTGTCTCTTCTGGATGCCAAGACATGTAGCCTTCAATGCTCTTTCTGGTCTGAATGTTTCGGTCCCCACAAAATTCGTATTTGGAAGTCCTAACCCCCAAAGTGATGGTATCAGGTGGCGGGCCCTTTAGGACTTGATTAGGGTGTGAAGATGGAGGCCTCACGAATGGAATTAGTGCCCTTATCAAAGAGGTCAGAGATAAATGCCTCCCTCTCCTGCTGTATGATGATACAAGGAGAACTCTGCAGTGTGAGACGTGAAGCAGGCTCTCACCAGAACTGGACCACGCTGACAGCCAGATCTTGGATTTCCAGACTCTGGAGCTGTGAGCAATACGTTTCTGCTCTTTCCAAACTACCCAGTCTATGCTCTTTTGTTGAAGAAGCCCAAATAGTAAGACATGACCTGACTTACTGTGTCCTCAGAATACCTCCCAGGAGTCTGTAAAATACCTAAAGCGAGAGACACCATCTTACCCAACCCCATTTCCTAGACAGCTAGTCCAGTCCCTATCATTTCCAGAGCTCAATCCATACTCATGAAGGGACCAGTGATGATAGTAATAGGAGAAGGAACAATACCAACATATATTAGATAGATATGATATGAGAGGACGATAATCTACAGAGACTTTGTAAATTCTTCATGGTTCTACAAGGGAAGTGATAATGGAATATTGTGTGAGATATTTTTTTAAAGATCATTTGCAGGAATATTTTCTTCTTCAAGTTTGCATTTTGAATACTTAGAAGAGCAGGATGAGAATCATGGGCCTGGACGGAAATGGAAGAGTAGCTCTCCCCTTTTTCTTCAGTCATCCTCAAGTACTTGCAAGGAGCTGCCTGATCATACTTTTCTCGTCTCCCTCAGGCAATAAGGAAACAACTTGTGTCTACATTTGTGGATATTTTCCTCGTAGGCTATGCCTTTGGGCATCAACTTGAATGCTTCTTTCAAACAGTCTATGATACTGTGAACTCTGAGTGACATCCGTGTCATCTTCCCCAAGCTGCACTTGTGGAATAAGAATTTGGGTGTGATTGTGGGTGTGTTGTTTTTTAGTTTTCTTTATTTCAGCAAATGAACAATAAAAATACATGAAATCATAATACCACTGAGTCTGAGAATAAACATCCAAACTTGACTGTTTTCTTTCTTTTAAGGCAGAACTAGAGGATGAGAGTTTTTTTAACTTTTTATTTCATACTGGAGTATATCTGATTAACAATGCTGTGCTAGCCTCAGGTGTACAGCAAAGTGATTCAGCCACACGCATACATGCATCCATTCTTTCTCAAACTCCCCTCCCATCTAGGTTGCCACATAATACTGAGCAGAGTTCCCTGTGCTACACAGTAGGTCCCTGTTGGCCATCCATCCCAAATATAGCAGTGTGTTTATGTCAATCCCAAACTCCCCAACTATCCCTCCCACACACCCTTCTCCCCGGTAACCATAAGTTTGTTCTGTTAGTCTGTGAGTCCGTTTCTGTTTTGTAAGTAAGTTCATTTGTATCATTTTTTTTAGATTCCACATATAAACGATATTTCTCTTTCTCTGTGGGTCAGATTGTTTTTTAACGAAGTGTGTGCAAGCAAGAACATTAGTTGTTCCTCTCCACCCACACCCAGAACTTCATTAGGACAAATAGTGTAAAGATGAAAAGTGGTCTTTTGCGCTGAACTTGTCTCCTCGTCCATTAATCATCTAATAATTTCCCAGCTTCTTTGCAGTGAGATTTCCACAAGGATAAATCCAGGCCATGTAATGTGAGCAGAAGTGCTCTTGCCCTGTATGGTCCTGGCCCTTGAAAACCTCCCATGTGATGCACCAGACATTTTTCCCTTTACCACTGAGTGGAATAGACTCAAGTACTGCAGAAAAATTTGGAGTCACCTGTTGATGATGGAAAAATCCACAAAACAGGGGGTACCCATGTCCCTGAATCACTCTTTGGAGAGCAACTTAGAACATCCATCTGATCAGGAATGCCTGCCTTGTGTTCTTATACCAGGGAAAGATAAGACTCTATTATGATCAAATTCCTGACAGCATTCTGTTTACCTGTTACAGCAGTCAGCATTAAGTTAACTGGCAAATATCTCTTAACACCACACTATCCAAAAAACCTTTCTATACTTCATATGTTGGAAATAGCAAATACCTCTCCCAAAACTTAAAGTGATCTTTTAAATTACGTTATAAAATTATTGATACAAGAAAAGAGATTGGGGCTTCCCTGGTGGCGCAGTGGTTGAGAATCTGCCTGCTAATGCAGGGGACATGGGTTCGAGCCCTGGTCTGGGAAGATCCCACATGCCGCGGAGAAACTAGGCCCGTGAGGCACAATTGCTGAGCCTGCGCGTCTGGAGCCCGTGCTCCGCAGCGGGAGAGGCCGCGATAATGAGAGGCCCGCTCACCGCGATGAAGAGTGGCCCCCACGTGCCACAACTAGAGAGAAAGCCCTCGCACAGAAACGAAGACCCAACACAGCCATAAATAAATTAATTAATTTAATTAAATAAATATTTTAAAAAGAAAAAAAGAAAAGAGATTGTGTTCTTCTGTCAAAACCTGTTTTAAAATCATGATTTTCATTTCAGACATTTTTCAGCCTGTGAGGAAACACAAGTCGAGGTTGCTTTGGTCTTGAACACTAATGTAATTGAATGAAAAGTGTCACGAGTATAAAAAATATTCTGTATTTGTTGACATTTCTTTGAGGATTCTTACATAAGGGAAAGGCACCTTTCAATTTCCACTCTGACAACCTCCCAGGCACAGGGGCTGTATTCCTTTGCCTTCAGGTAGACATGGATTCCGTGGAAATACTCCCGGGCAGCAAGTTCCAAATCTCGACAATCTAGATTGTCTTTTTTCAGCTGCTCCAGTCGGTGCAGCCTCAGATGAAGGCTGGAGAGAAGTTTATCGAGGAGGGTGTTGTTCCAGGCAGCACGGCTGTCCTCCGTGGCGAAGAGGTTGAAGATCTGCTGGAGCATCAGATGGTGGTGACAGGTGCCTTGAGTCATCTGGATTGGGGTGATATTCTCTCTTTTCCAAGGACATTTGAAGTCGGTTCTGTCCTTTAGGCACCACTGAGAGGGGATCCTTTGCATCTGTGCCAAATGTTGGAAGACTTCCTTGTTTTCCTGGCTATGGCTTCTAGGCAAGTTCCAGCCAAGAGAGCAAGCAGGGATGGAGCAGAGCATCACTCCTGCCACTAGCAAATAGATCTGGGCCATTGAGAATGAGTGATTCACTAGATGGCCGCCAGGGGGCGCGCGGGCACCGCCAAACAATTAGTGGGAAGCTTCCTTCCCTGGAACTGTGGACAGCGTCCTTCCCTAGGCGGCCGGTAGAGGGCGCAGGGTTTGTTTGGGAAACGCCGACTACTGAGTTTGCAGTCTGCGGTTGTCTCCTGCGGTTCGAGAGACAGGGCGAAACGTAGTCTCTGAGGCTGCTTTAATAGTCAGCATAGCGCGCGAAACACCTTCGTTTACTCGGTGCCGAGTGTTGAAGAGGAAGCCTTGTCGCGGCCTGGCCAGCGACATTTTTGTCTGGTTGGGAACCGGAACCTTGCATTTTCGGGGCTTCCCCTGAGTTTTGCGCTTTATTTTCTCACAGAAACTTGAGCGAGGCAATTTTGGGGAAAGAAGCCTTTTTCTGAGCGGTCTGAGGTGGGGAATCAGAGCGATTCCCAGCCTCAGAGAAAGGGGAGCCGAGTTTACAGATTCGGGCTCGTTTCTGGCGCGAGGCAGCGAAGGCTCAGAGAAAAGGGAACGCGGCGGCGGCGATGGGACGACAGGACGATGTTGGGGCCGCCCTGCGGGTGAGTCGGAGCGCGGCCACCACCGGGGCCGAGGACGCGGGAGCTGAGCGCCCCTGTAGATGCTCTGGGACTTCATGGTGTCTTTCAAGGATACAGCGTTAAAGTGAGGGAGAAAGTACTGAATATCTGAAAAGAAGGAATATTAAAACACTCACAGCATTTTATTTTTTATATTTTAAAATTAATTTTATATTTAACTTAATTCATATCATATTTAAATTAACTATTTTAAATGTTTCATATTTTTATAATAAATTGATGTTTAAATATTTTCAATATTAAGCATAGAATATTAAAATATATTTTCATATTAAAATATATTTTCCTATTAAAATACAGCATTTTATTAAACTTTATTTAAACTATTGTCTTTATACTAAAGTATTTAATATAATTAATTATTTGTTTATTTATTTTAGGCTGGGTTTATATTTATTTTAGGCTGGGTTCAGTCTTCCTGGCGGTGCGCGGGCTTCTCATTGCGGTGGCTTCTCTTGTTGAGGAGCACGGGCTCTGGGCGCGCAAGCTCAGTAGTTGTGGCTTGCGGGCTCCAGAGCACAGGCTCAGTAGTAGCAACACATGGACTTAGTTGTTCCACGGCATGTGGGATCTTCCCAGACCAGGGATCAAAGCCGTATCCTCTGCGTAGGCAGGTGGATTTTTAACCACTGCGCCACTAGGGAAATCCCAAGTATTGAATGCAACTTTACTTTTCTACCTTTAATGGAAGCCAACTCATTAATATTTTCAAGATTACTTTTTCACTTGTTTTTAATTGAGGGAATTACCATGTTTGACAATTTCTAATGACCCCGTGATAGTCTTAACTGATTTTTAACTCATGTTCCTGAAATGTCTTTCCCAGGACCTCACCTTGACTATATGGTTAGAAAGAAGACTTGGTGTGTACAAGCAACTGAGGACGTTTAGCAGGTCAGACTTTTTCATTTTTCTTTAGTAAGAATTTTATACACTAAGTGGAATTTGCCCAAATTTCATTTACATCATGAAGGCTTACTTTGTAAGACTGTCAGGGCCATGCAAATGGAGGTCAACTTCATTTCCTTACTTAATATTTTTATATTTTGTTCCTCGTGCATATTTTGGTATTAATTTTCATTTTAAAATATTGCATTAAAACATCCTTTATCTTGATGACTTAGATTTGGTGCCTTCTTACCATTCGTGCTTAAGAGAAGCACTAGCTTAACATTGCCCTAATGGTAACCCAGGAAATAGCTTTTGAATTAGAGTATTGTGCTGTTCCATGGCTGAAAATCTAGGAATGCTTTACTTCTCATCACTCTTTCCCACATATACATATTTCTAACCATTTTCCTGGTCTCTACAACATGATTTTAATGTCTTTTTTTTTAAGGAAGAAACCCTTTTGACTGCCTTCATCTGATTTTCTCAACTCACACCCCCTTGGCTATGGTAACCACAAATCTGATCTCTTTTTCTCTGAGGTTATGTGTTTGTTTTGAAAGTATAATTTAATCTGTGTCTTAAAAATTAACACCAGAGGTGGTCTGAAACAAAATAAGGTGAGGAAAAGGACTATTTATCTCATTTATACTAGTCACAGAGCAGCCTTTTTTTTTTTTCTGGGGAGGAGGTCAAAACACTTTCTTAGATGCTGCAAAGAGCTTCTGATGCCGTAGGATTTCTCCTTAACGTACCGGACCCTGCTCTAAGGGTAGAGACTAGGTCTCTACTCCTTCGCAGGCTGACAGGCAATCCCTCTCCTAGAGTTTGCATTTGGGGGCCTCACCATGCAGACCCCTGAGTGTTAAGGAACCTGTAGTCAGAGCTTCTCTTGGCTGGGCTGAGGGTGGACTATACAGGTTACCATTTGTTATATTAACACAAAAGGCTGCTATCATTCACTCTGTTCAAATTCTCAGCCTATACTTGGCAAACTTTATTTTATTTGATCTAGGCAATGTCTTGTGTGACCACAACTAAAGTTGTCTCCATTTTTTAAAAGAGGAAATGAAAATCTGATGTCATTTAAATTCAGGAGCCCCAGATTTTGGTCAGAGTGGAGCTTTCTGCTGCTCCCAGGCCCTCCTCTTCATCAGCTCTGAGCACTGGCCCTCAGCTGCACTGAGCATGCGGTGCTCCCTTCATCCTAATTCTGCCTCTGAAGTCTGTCCTCCCTGCTCCCTGGAGGGCAGTCACCATCCCTGCTTTACTTTCCTGGAATCCACATTGCCAAGCGCCTTGTCACATATACGTGCAGTCAGAACATTTCTGGTGACAGAATCAGGAGAACTGCATGAATTCACCCTTGCTGTTCATTTTTAATGAATAATAATGTCACCATTATCTGTAAACTGTCAGAAAACGTGAGCTATGGTCCTGTAAAGACATGTGGAAGAATTTAAATCTAATGTATCAGACCCTTTAGAGGAAAATGCAGAGAGGTGAGGCTAGTTGTATTTTGGTGCAATTTAAGAAGTGGCAAAGTAGAGTACAGGGTCAAACCTCTAAGTATTCTCATTAGAATTGAAAAAGAGGTATATTGAGACTCAGGTTTTTATTTCAACCTTGGGTCTCATTTAGATGAATACATCCTATTGGATTGACACTCTTTCATGTTCCAGGAGTGTGTTTAATTTCCAGTGCAATAAAAGAAGAATTGAAGTTGTGACATTCTATGTTGCTCATAAATGGAAGACAAATTGCAAAAACATGGGAACAACACTGGGATAAGTAGAGAAATGACAATCCTGGCCTATTTAAGAATCTCATTTGCAGGCAGGTACTCAGAGCAGCTGGATACAGGCTCCCACAGCCAGACACCTGCATCACCAGGCTCAGCGGGGCCTGCCACCCTCCTCATTGATGACACCCAGGATGATGTTCTCCAGCCCTGTCTGCACCCTTAGCTGTGCCCGGCCCCGAACCACGGCCTGCCAAAGCAGGAGACCCTCCCAGTCCTGCCCCTAACAGGGAGAATCTTCTTTGTTTTCCTGCCTGAAGGACAAGAAGGTTTTCAGGTTGCATCAGCACCAGCTGGCTGACAGCCAGTTCCAAAACGCTCAGGCCGCCTCATTCTCCATGAGACGATACAGCACTTCTCCTTCGTCTTCAGCACAAACAGCTGAAATTCCTCACTGGGCTTGATCAACAGTGGGAAGATCTGGAGACTCGTTTGGTGCAGGAGATGGGGAGGAAAAGACCGTCCTGGTCAATGAGGACTCCAGCCTGACTTTGAAGAACTCCTTCCAAAGGACCAGGCTCGATCTGAAAAGCAAGTCCATAGCTGCTGTGCCCAGGACAATATGAGAGTGGAAGTTAAGGCGTGAAAATCAGAGTGTGCTTTCCCTGTATGTTCAACCTCAGAGAACCCAGGAGTGGGAAAAGGAGACCTGGACCCAATCTTCTACAATGGAGTCTTCTCTGCTTAGAGGTGGCCTCAAGCGTGTCAATATTCGCTCGGTTCAATGACTTTTCTTCTGATTCAGTTGTAAATGCATTGAGTCATGTCAGCACATTGTTTTTCAATAGTAAGTGGAAACAATACTTTTGAATGGACCGAAAATTTATTTTTAATTTGAAATAATTAGAATTATTTCTCTATGATGATTGTTATATTTACCAAATTTATTCTTCATATTATGATATGGTCAGCTTTGTGTCTTATTTTCCTTTGCTTTGGGGGTGCAAAAGGTATATTTTAAGTGTTAGGTTTAACTCATACTCTTAAAGAAAATCAGAGTGTCCTTAAACCTTTAATCTGCCTTAAAATCCAAAGGGAACATAAATAGTTTTATTCATTTCATTGGTTCTTAAAATATTTTGAAGTATCTCTGCTTTCAGGATTTTACTTGTGTTTTTTAATATATTGGTAGATAAAACAAAGATATTACTTTCTTAATGGAGCACTCTGTCAGAGAAGACAGGCCTTAAAGAGTAAAAAATTAGCTTGAAACCCTTTCTAGGATGTGAAGGAGATGCACAAGTCATTATGACAGGTTATAGCAGCTGGAGCTATTCTCTTTTACTTGTTCTTTCTCAGAGAAAGCATGTCTAATGGTTGCTGATTCAGTTTCAGCAGTTGCATGATCAATAAACTGTGAAATATATTATGGAATCATGGAATTTAAACTTCAACAAAGAAGTATGAATATCCCTTGTATTGTTGGCACCGTGATGGGTGCCAAGTACAATGAAAATAGTGGACACATTGCCTGGTGTCACAGAGCTTGCAGTCTGGTGGAGCTATGGGTAACTAGGTGTTCAATTAAAGGAATGCTAATGCTGTGACAGGGAAAGTACAGGTTCTTGGGAGCATGTGGGCTTGCATGGATCAGGGAAAGCTTCTGCAAGAGCAGTTGGTAAGCTGGCATCCCAGGGGTCTGCAGGAGTTTGCCAGGTAATTGCATGATGGTCAGTTTTGGCCATGTATGGAGATCATCTAGAGTAGCAGGTAAATATGAGGGTTTGGAGCTAATGACATTTGTTTGGAGATGTGAACCTGGGTAAAGACATGCATATGGAAGTCAACAGTCATAGAGATGATGTTTGGAACTATTTGGGAGGTTGAGACTATATGTGCAGAGAGGATGAAGGGTGGGACAAGCATAGATCTTTGAGGAACACCAATTCCGTAAGATGAGAGTGTGGAGTCAACAAAGAAAGGAGAGGAGGAGGAGCAGAAAAGCAGACGATGGTGGTGACACAGAGACCAGATGAAGGTCAGCCTTTAAAATGGCGGGTATAATAACAAGTATCTGATGCTTCGGACCTGTCAGCCAAGGCTGCTTCACATTGATCTCTAACCTCAGTAAGATGTAGCTTATTGGCAATATCTTATGACCTAGTAAGTAATTTAAGAAATTAATCTCAATTTTCAAAATATTTTTTTCCTCTCATTTGTTTTAAGCAAGGGTCTTAGAAGACCCTTAAGGCTTAATAGACCCTTAAGGCTTAATAGATTAAGCATTCAGCTTTATATATATAATCAGGGTTTTTCATTGGAGAGTTTTATTCACTTCTTCAAAATGTCATTTTATATGGATAAGTTACATAAAAATTTGTAATCTGTTTGCATCAAAATGCTTTTAATTTCAGCATGATGTAAATTTAAACTTAATATATTACTTTCTACTTAATATTGATAAATATCTCTGTGCCAATGCACTGATTGCATTTTGTTTTGATGCCCACTAGAGATCCATAGGTATTTGTAATCTAGTGTTTGGTACATCCGTGAGAAAATTTCATTTGCTAGTAGAATTTAAAAATTTGTGTGTGTGCTTTGCACAATACTTAAAAAGATGATCCTATTTTAATTCACAGAGGTAGAATTTTTGCATAACAAAATGATGAGCTCAGTAAGGCACAAATATGGCATTATATCAATATCTTTTGGGGACTTCCCTGGCGGTCCAGTGGTTAAGACTTTGCCTTCCAATGCGGGGGTGTGGGTTCGATCCCTCGTTGGGGAGCTAAGATCCCACATGCCTCAGGGCCAAAAAACCAAAACATAAAAAAAACAGAAGCAATATTGTAACAAATTCAATAAAGACTTTAAAAATGGTCCACATCAAAAAAAAAATCTTAAAAAAATATGTATCTTTTGAGTGGGCATGAAATAATGGCTTTCACTCCTTTGTGCATACCTGTCACAATAACAACTATCATTGCTATGTTTAATATGTCCCTGGTGCTTTAAATAATCTGCTCACTTAAGATAACTTTATGACTTATTATATTCTCATTATATAGAGCACATAACATGCGATGGTATGTTGAATGGAATATAGTAGTCTCATTATCCCTATTCTAAAGCTGAGAAAACTGTACTGTAGGAAAAAGAAAACAATTGCCCTAAATCATGCATGAAGTTGAAGGAAGACTAAGGAGATGCCGAGCTAACAAATGTACTGGTCACCTGAGAAGACAAGAGTAACCCACAAGAGAAGATGCAGCAAGACTGTCATTTTCAAACCGTTTTACTGGCATAAGTATGTTCAGCTTATTACATTTATCCCTTTTATTAACAACTCTGAGGACCAATGATGTCCCTAACAGTGTGCAGGATACTGGGTGGGAATACGAAGTGTAGCTGGAGAGTGAGCTGAGTACGGTACCTGATGCAGATGGAGATCCCTTTCCTAAGCCTGGTAAGACTATGCTGTTCCACTCCCAGGTTTGCTAAGACCCTATACTGCTCTGCCTCCCCTTTGGCCTCCTCTTGTCCCTGCTTGCTCAACCACAAACATGGCCAGGAGTTCTGGGTCCCTGCTGCTCCAGAGCCTGTCCCATGAGAAAGGAAAGGCGAAGAGTCCTCAGTTGTACACTTTCATTAAGGCTAAATTGAGAACTGGGGAGCTGAGCTGCTTTGCCCAGCTTTCATTAGGATGCAAGAAGGCCTTGGAGTTAGATGAAAGTTATTCTCCATCAGAATATTTGGGGTCCTCTGGTTTGTTCCATTTCTTTCTGAACTTGAGACCTCAGGAATGCCAAATTCCAGTGCTGTTTTGGGGAGTATGTGAAGTTTCTTGTCTCTGTTCCTAGAGGCTGATTGGGACATTTGGGAATCTATGTGCCTGTGTAACCCCAAACATTCCAACCCATGGCTGTTTACAGATCAGTATCATGATGGAGAAGGGGAAGGACTGGGAAGTCCTGTTCCTGAGACTCATTCTTTAATGGATTTTCTCAATTTGTAAAGCCCCTCAGTATTTGTCAAGTTCCTATGCTTTTGTATTTGCTTATTTGAAGGGCTGTATTTCATCCTGACACAAATGAAGGCAGCTGAGATGGTAGAGGGTGTGCAAGGCCACTGTCAGACTCCCTCCCTAACCTTCCTCTGCCTCAAACACTCAAAGTCAGCTCTCAATCAGAACTGGAGAACCTCTTCTTTTCTCTAAACCCAGTTCCCGGACTACTGCATCCTTTCCCCAAATGCAGCAGAGACAAAAGAAAACACTCCTTTTTAGAAGAAAGAATTTACTTGTGAAGAATGAACTTTGCTGTTTTTGAGAGAGACCATTTTGTTTCCAGAAGATGCCTTACCCCAAGGCTTCCTTCCATATTCTGTTCCCAATGGGACTCCCTCGTGTCAGCCTCTTGCTGGACTAGGACCCTGGAATTCCACAGGGCCAGCTAGCAAGAGGGATGCCTGAGATGACAGAAGATATGAATCACCTTTCTGAAGAGAGGGTGGGGCTGGTGTCACGTGAGTGCCTTTCAGGTGAGCTCTGCACACCAAAAATAGGAGCCTGGGTGTGTCCAGCGAGAGTGGAAGCAAAGAGAGAGTGGAACATGCTGAGTAGACTGTTCCATTGGGAAGAGATTCTTTCAAGATTAATGCCCAGGAACTAGAATTCGAGGTCGGAGGTTCAGTGACACTAATAGTAAGGTCCATGTGTGTAGAGCGGTGTCATTTTAAAGCTCTTTCACACACATTGCCCCAGGCAATCATCACAACAATCCTGGGACTCTCCCAGACACAGACTATGAAACTTAGGGAGGTTAACTTATCCGAGTCATTACCCCAAATTTTGCCACCAAAACAGTCATTGTTCCACCACGTCTCACACTGTCACTTGGTGGGTAAGTGCCATGGCCCAGCTTTCACATGGATGAGCAGAGCGTGGGTTAGAAGTGTCCCAGGTCCTGACTTCTTTGCTTTCTTGCTCTGAGTGTCTCCTCTGGGGGGGGCCATTATTTTCTGAGAGTACAGGCTGTAGGAGGCGACATTGCCAGCAATTATAGACCTGGGACTGTATGGAAAAGAGAACTAAGATCAAACCCGGGAAGGCCCAGGATTAGAGAGCAGAACCTTACCTTTCATAGCTCCTGCTTTTTTCTTCCTGCTTCTGTGTTGCTGCTGAAAGACCAAAAAATGAAAGAGTTCAGGAGTTATTTTGTGCGTTTCTCATACTAAAGAAGCAACAAACATTATTAATGAAAAACGTTTGTGACTTTTTGCATTATTTGAGGTCTCTGTTATTTCCATATTATTCATTTTTAAAATAGATCCAAGTATTTTCTACTGATCCTTCTTTCTCAAAGAATTTTTACTAATTCGCAGAAAATCTTTCAGAAGTATAATACACAAGGACTTCCCTGGTGGCAGAGTGGTTAAGAATCCGCCTGCCAATGTAGGGGACAAGGGTTCAAGCCCTGGTCTGGGAAGATCTCACATGCCGTGGAGCAACTAAGCCCGTGCGCCACAACTACTGAGCCTGCGCTCTAGAGCCTGCGAGCCACAACGACTGAAGCCTGCATGCCTAGAGTCCATGCTTCGTGACAGGAGAAACCACTGCAATAAGAGGCCACTGCACACCACAGGATGAGTAGCCCCCGCTCGCCGCAACGAAGACCCAATGCAGCCAAAAATAAAATGTAAATAAACAAATAAATTTATTTTTTAAAAAAGAAGTATAATACACAGAAATTGCAAGTATCTTCAACATACAGCACAGGGAAATTTCACACACTGAATACATTGTGAAACTAGCACCCAAGTTAAAAGTAATAGATTTTGCCCAGGACGTAGCACGTTTCTTATGTTGCCTTCCAGTTGCTACCTCAGAGCAACTCTCCTTCTCCTCCCCGAGGGTAGCCACTCTGTGACTCTAACAGTCCTGCTTATTTCTGACAGACACACTTTTATGCCTCTTGTGTATATTTACTCATTGAATCCTGAGAATAATCCTATGAAAAAATACTACTATTGTCCCCATATTAAAGATGAGGAAACTAGGGAGCTTAGTGTTTGTGTTATTTGTCAAGGTCACACTGCTATTAATAGCAGAGCTGGGATCCAGTGCCATGAACCCTGGCTCCTTCTCACAGAGGTTTTGAAAATCCTAGAACTCTCCTTTCACTTGTGCTCTCTTCCTATGGCTTTCACTCTAACAGAAACCTTGAAGCTGGAAACGTGCACAGAACCAGAGCAGCTGTGTGGCTGGTCAGTGAGCTGGAGGGACTGAAGGTATGTATAAGGGAAGAATGGGTCAGTAAAGCAGGACTGGGGAGAAGGCGGGGGGAAGGTGCCAGGATCGGCAGTCAACACCATATGTCACCAGCTTCCCTCGAGGAGATGACTCCTTCCCACAGGTATTTGCCCCGACCACTCTTTCCTGGTGGGTATAAATCAGTTACACCTATGACATCAGCACTAACCATGCTCCATAATTTCCAGGACTTCCCTCAATTCCATGGAATTCCACCCTTTGACAAGCATTTCCTGCAATGAAAGTGGTAGGACTGTTTCAAAGGACAAAATGGACAAATACTAGTCTGAAATAAATTTACATAGAAAAAAATAAGAATGTAGGTTTCAGAACTTAAAAAACTCAAGAAGTTTTCTCTCATAAGGATTTAATAAATAAAACAAAATGCATATTTAATGAAATGGAAAGGTGAATATTTTCTAAATTTTAATAAAGTGCTAAGTATAAATAGATTTATGTGAAAACATAAAAATAAGATACAAAAATAAATAAATAAACAAATAAACAGAATAAATAAATAACAGGGTAATCATTGCTTAGGGGCTGATGCCTCTGAAGCTGAATAATTTTAACATATACTTGCTTATTACTACTGACAAAGTATTAGCTGAATTAATACAATAAATTCTGTGATTAAAATTGAAATAAGAGCCTTCTGAAATGACCAAACACATATGTGCAAGGGTGATATGGCATCTTAGTCAATGAGAATCATTTCAAGGTGACCCCAGGTCTCTATCCATAATTCTTATCCTTTCTTGCAAGGTGGTTGATGAAGACAAGGATCTCATGATTTCCACTCTGACAATTTCCCAGGCACAGTCACTGTATTTCTTCTCTTTCAGGTAGAGATGGATTCCCTGGAAGTACCTCTTCACGGCCAGTGTAGGGCCCGTCACTCCCAGGGCAGTTTCTTCATCTCCCATCACCTGCACCAAGCAGGCGTCCAGGTCCTCCAGCTGCTGATGGAGTCCAGCGTGGAGTTTGTCCAGGAGGGAGGTGTCCCAGGCGGCAGAGGAGCGCTCTGTGTGGAAGAGGCGGAAGATCTGCTGGAGCATCTCGTGGAGGACAGAGGTGGCCTGGGCCTTCGGGAGCTGGCTGCCATCCACCGTGTCCTGGGGGAAACCGAAGTCTTTTCTATCCTTCAGACAGAAGCTAGGCGAGATTCTCCTCATCTGGCCCAGAAGCATGAAGTTCCTCCTGCTAATCTGCACGTGGTTCTGAGACAGGTCGCAGCCCAGAGATCCACCAGGGCCGTAGCTGAACACCACCAGGGCGGTCAGTAGAGAGAGCACGAAGGCCATGGGGCAAATGAGGCTGCAGCTGGCCTGGCTGAGACGAGCGTCTGGAGGAAACTTGCGGGTAGGTTCTCTGATGACATTCTTTCTAAGCAAGGCCATTAAATAGGGAACACAATAATTTTCATTTTCTAAACATTTCTATACACTTTTACTTCCTTTTTTGATTTTCACTTATGTATTCTCAGTATGGTCTACGAAGATGTCATCATTCTAAACTATTAATTTTGCAAGAAGTTTAATTTTCCTGTAATTTCAGATGTGCCCATCCAAATGGATATTTATTAATCAAATGAGAAATGTTTTTGTCTTAAAGTCAGAAGTGATGTAGGTTTGTAAATACACACATTCTATATCTCTTTCATGCATAAATGTTGGTCTTCTCTGTTCCAGGAACAAATTTTTAGCCCTGATCTTAGGTTCCATTTTTACCTCTTACTTTACATAGGAAGGTAGGCTCTCTCAGCCGTATGGTTTCTGTATTTGCTTAGGGATTTACCAGATCACTCTGGCATAAGCTCTTTGAAACAAAAGATGGGTTTTGTTTAGTGTTTGACTTAGAGAAGAAGCTGATTATTATGAGTCCATGAGCTTCTCCCATGTTTCCTTTCCTTCTAGAACATGTTCCTTCATGTCCATGTGGTCATGCTTCAGGGGACCACGAGGACTATTATAGATATTGTCCTTTCTTTCCACCATTTTCTTACTGGAGACCTATAGTCCTCCACAGGCTGGGCCAATACCCCCACCATGAATCCTGGTTCTTTTCAGGAGAATATGGGTGTGGAGGTCCTAATTCCAAGAGAATTGTATTTCCCCAGCAGCACCTCACTCACAAGGGAGAGATCACATCTAGTCACACCCTCTCCTCTAGAGTGACAGAGTCCCCTTCCTAACATCCTAGACTCCCTCCCTGAGGGCAGGCTCACCACATCCCGAGGACTGTAAAAATCTGTTTGCTGTGGAGGGGCTTGTTTATTTGTTGGGAAAATAATTCATCTTCCAGGACCCTCACCCTTGCCCCTGGAGTGTTTGTGTGAAGGACCCTAGTCCTCAGTGGTGACCTCCTCCCCTCCTGACCCGTCTCCTCCAGTATCAGAAGTGTCAGCAGCCCTCAGATGCTGAGAGCAAAAGTGTGTTTTCTCTAAGGAGGTGGAGGAATTATCCAATTCTAATCATTTCACCCTGAGTAGACACATAATGTTTATTTTGCCAAATACAAATTTTATTATTCAACTATTTTACTAAAACTAGTCAACACTTGTTATGCTCAAAGTTTCTGAGCTGGGGGCAGAGAATTCAGCGATGGTGTTGTCTCTCATTAAAGTTTATGTCACAGAAACCAGTGAGGTTCAGTTGTTCATTCAGTCAGTTGATGCCACTGGGCTTCTCCCTTCCTCTGTCTCTGTCTCCCTCTGAGAATGCAGGGCAGCGAGGCCCAGGATTAGGTCAGAGAGAAATCGCCTTCTTTCCTTTACTTGTGTGTAATGTTTCATTTAAAGTTTTTGTAACTTATATTCACTTAGCGACTTATTGGACAAGATTTGTCTTGCTGCTCCTGCATCAGTTCTAATTCATGATGAGGTAAGAACAATAAAGGGAGGTAAAGAAAGGCAAAGGGGCTCCAGTCTCTATCATTTTCAAACTTTAGATTTTTTGTTTATCACTGCAACTGTCCTAGAAAGTAAAATTCGACAGCTGGCTTGTGGGCAAAAAGAAAACAAATGTGAGTCTGAATGTCATGAATGTGAAAGAAGGGAAGTGATTTTCCCCTGACACAATGACAGATTCTAAGTTAGCAAACTTCAGGGCAGCACAGTTGGGGACGAGTCTATGTCAGAGGAGAAGGATGAGGCCAATGTGAAAAACAGAAAGGCAGGAACATGCTTGCTTCTGCCAGAAGCTCAGAAAAGACCAAGTCCTGGGTCAGTTGACTGCCTTCAGCTTCGCAAGACCAGCTCCCTCATTTTTCTTTCATTTAATCCATGTATGATCAGTTTTGAGGAGAGAGGGAAGAAGTCACACCCACCAGCTCACAAGTGACTGGCAACCAGAACCCCAGTTGCTAGAACACTAACCCTGTCTGGGAGGATGAGCAAGATCAGTCTTGCTGAGCATCCGTCTGGGTGATAGATCCGCTCAGGCAATGAGAAGGGTACTTTAAGAAAACTAGAATTAAAGGAAGGGAATTAGATGATTCCAAAAGATCCTGATCTTATCTGGTTAATAGTAATCATGATATTAAAAAGTAATAACTGAATTTTATTGCTTGCTGCTAATGGACTAGCCACTTTCTAAGTTCTTTAAAATTTAGGGACTTCCCTGGCAGTCCGGTAGTTAAGACACCGAGCTTCCACTTCAGGGGGCACGGGTTCGATCCCTGGTCGGGGAACTAAGATCTCGCATGCTCCGTGGCGCAGCCAAAAAGCAGAAAAAAAAAATTAACTCAACCCTCTCAATAACCCTATTTGGATCAAACTCACTTATACAACTGGAGAGAAATATAAATCTGGACCAATGAACTGTTCCAAATGTACCAAAGATACAAGGGCAAACCTTACGGTGTTTACAATGATTTGTCTGAAAGTGCCCATTAAAGAAAGTGAAGGCTGCACATGAACATGATATTTAGGAACCAACGAAATAAGGAGACAGAGGACAGTGAGATGACAAAGGACCCTTATTCCACTTCCAGTGCCACAGGGTTACTGTCTATGGTTTTGTAGGGCTACATGGGGTATGGTCTGAGTCAACTGAACTCACTTTAGGTTCTAATCAAAATAGACAAAATCACTATTAAGTAGTTAGAAGGGAATAGATTTTTCTGCCTATTGGAAAAAAAAAAAATAGCAAGTTTCCTACTGGCCTAGTGGTTACGATCCGGCATTCTCACTGCTGCGGCCCGGATTCAATCCCCGGTGGGGGAACTGAGATCACACAAGCCACGCAGCGCCAAGTCTAAGATTTCGTGAGTGATTTCTTCCATGAAATATAGTAAAGTAACTTTATTAACCCTAGAAGAGCTGACCCCTGGAATCTATGTATTTTTAACGCTTGAGTTTTCTTGTGAGTTTAAGAAAAAAAAAAAAGCACCTAACAATTTCTAGCCATGTGAGCTCTGACATTTCTCCTTCAGGATGACAACTAAAAAGTCACTCACCATCTGGTTCTACAAGAATAAAGTCATTAGCCACAGCAGTCCCTGACCCCAACACACCCTGACAGGAGTTCAGGGTGGAGATCAGGAATGGGGCACTCTCTGCTCTGGAAAAACTGACAGAATAGGCCTGCAGAGAGTTAGATAATTTCCTGAGAAAATTCTGTGAATCCAATTTTTTGCAACTTCTCATACTTAGAAAAGCACTAAAATCATGAAGAGTGACAAATGCGCCTCATGACTAGCAGCAACCTACCAAGATGTGCCTTGATTGCACGTATCCCCTTCACCACAATCACGTATATACTGATGTCCCCATTATGTCCTTGGAGCAGTTCGTCAGAGCTGACTGAGAGGCTGTCCTCCAGGCTATAGTCCTCAGTAAGTCCTCCCAAAAAACTGAACTCCCAGCTCTTATGTTGTCATTTGTTTCCAGTCAACAAGGACCTCACTGATTTCCCAGAAGATCTCCTCAGGTCAGCCTGCTGTTCTCATTCTCAATGAAGACACCTCCATTTCTCACCTACAGTCCAGACTGGACATCCTTTTGTTTACTGATAGAGTCCAAATAAGAATCTCTACTCCTTATTGTTCCAACTGTTGGTTAAGATGTGGGTACCGAAGAGGCCTTATGTATGACCAAGACGGAAGAGCATACATGCTTCCTAGACAGAAGCAGTGAAGGTTTTTAATGGGCTCCTTAGCAGGGAGAGTCTGGCTTAAACTCCAGAGTCACCCTCATGGCCTTGTATAGTTGTCTTTATTTAAATTTCTAGCCTCAGCCCATGAAAACATCATAAGATAATACTGAAGAATTGAAATAAAACTATTATTTAAAAAATCATTTGTTAATAAAATGATATTTTTAGCAGTAATATAGGAATGGTTTCTGCTTGTTTTAGGACCCTAATCTTTAGGAAGGTTTCCAAACCTCTAAATGTACTTTAAATGTCCTTCTGACTTTAAAATACCTACTCAGTGCTGTATGCACCAACTGGAAAGAACAGAAAGATGATTGATCCATCAGTGCCCTCTTTCCAAATTGCCTAAATTAAATAAA
The DNA here is from genome assembly GCF_949987535.1 of Balaenoptera acutorostrata. Lineage (NCBI taxonomy): Eukaryota > Metazoa > Chordata > Mammalia > Artiodactyla > Balaenopteridae > Balaenoptera > Balaenoptera acutorostrata. Next base: position 54,478,753 of record NC_080069.1, on the reverse strand, counting down.
TGAATTTCCACTTAGCTCTGTGTTGCTTTTAGAAATTGTGACCTTGCAGTGTGCATGTTACTGATACCTGCCCTGCTGGAAAGGCTCTACCCCAGTTGTTGCTAACTATATTAAAGTCCCTGCCTGTGTCCCTTCTATTCAAGCATGTTTTATTTTGTTTGTCTTTCAAAGGGGCAAAGACATCATGATGGAATGTACGAAATTTCTTGGATTGCATTGTCCCCAGGAATAACCTTCCCTGCTCTGTGACAACTTGCTGGGTCCTAAGGACGAAACAAGTTTGCAGCTGGCACTGAGGTAACCCTGGTCCCTTCCAAGACTCTGCAGGCTGCTGTGGTATCAGTGCTGGGGACACTGCTAGTGGCCACGTCCTTCTGGGAGAACGCTGTGCTATCGCATGCACCTCAATTTTTTCTTCTCTGAGAAGGAATGTTCTGGAGAAACACTTGCCTCAGTGCAGCTCATCTGTGTCCTTCCATGTCCTGAGGACCTGCCGCTGTTCCAGTGAATGCTTTCAACATCTCTGTTCTCCTTCCAAGATCTCAAGCTGCTGCTGCCTTTCAACTCCATGTTTCCTGCGCTTTGGGCTTTTTGAACGAATAAGAGTCCTGAAACAGGTGAGTTCCTCCTAGTGCAGTCAGCACGTGGAAGTGCGCAAATAGAGGCACAGGTGAGCTCCTGGATTCTCCACCACTGTTCATTGATGGGCAGGGTGCCATGTATTCGCTGTGTTTCTCTGGGAGCCTGGACAGTCTGGACCTGCAGTGCTTGGCAGGCGGAGAGGGTGGAGCCATATGAGGGTTTCTGACAAACCTAGAACTTTCACTCAGCTTCTGCTTTCCATTGGTGGCTTTGTAGTCTTAAGGGGAAATTGACAGCCAGAAACCCTAATGGAGAAGGAAACAGCTGTATGAATGGGCAGTAGAGCTTAATGCAGAGTGAATGGGGAAAGTACACTATGGATTTCTACGCTGGGAGGAACTGAATGCTTGTGATATTTTAGTGAAAGAATGGGATCCAGGAAAACAGAGAGGAAGGGGAATTGTGCCATGTATCAGAATCAGCAGATAGATGTATGGTATATTATATATGGTATATTTTATATGTAGCATATTTTATACTATGTATTCCTATATATGTACCATATATGTATATTATTACATATAAAGTTACATACAATTGATGACACACTTTCTCCCAGTTCTGTTTTTTAGGCTGTCATTGTTTTGCAGTCAGTGACAGAGAGAGGGGGAGGAGAATTCATTATTCCCATTTAGACCTATATGAAAAATATAGGAAACAACACACTACCTGTTTAGCCCTCACTCTGTGGATGATACTCTGCTAAGTGTTCTTAAATATCCTGGTTGGTCTAATATTCAATACAACTCTAGGAATATTTTCCCTACTTTATATTTGAGGAAACTGAGGCTCAGGGAAGTTAAGTGATTCCCCAGCATCATACATGTGTCCTGGCAGAATCTAGACTCAATGCAGAAACCCATATCACATATACATAATTATTTAACTTCCATCCTCTGTAATTCTCAAGCCCTTTGTTTTCTTCTTGGGTGCTTTCTGAAGATCATTTTTCCCTGGTTGACTCCTAAGTGCACTGGCTACTCCACCTTTGTGCCCTCTGCAGACTCTCCTTCTCTTTCTCCCTCTTAAAAGTTGAAGGTCCTCATGAACTTTCGGTCATCATCTCGTTCTACGCTCTACTCCTAAGGAACGACATCCACATATGCTGCTACCAGTGGGAAGTCTGTCTTTAGATGTTTCTTGGCCACTTTATAGAGTCCATCTGCTTTCTCCCCTTCTTGAGATGCCTCATTCCACATTCTGGTGAGAGAATCCCCCTTTCACTATCTCTCATTGTAATAGGAAACTTAATTGAAATAATTTAGCATGATTACTGTTTTTATATCTTTTATCTCTTCCAAACTGAACTCTCCAGAAGAATAGGTTTGGCATTTTCTTCTTTCACCTCTGTATTCTCAGAACTATCATATATCCGATATAGAAATAAGAAGTTTTAAAATATAACCTGGGACTTCCCTGCTGGTGCAATGGTTAAGAATCCACCTGCCATCGCAGGGGACACGGGTTCGATCCCTGGTCTGGGAAGATCCCACATGCCGCGGAGCAACTAAGCCCATGGGCCACAACTAGTGAGCCTGCGCTCTAGCGCCCGCGAGCCACAACTACTGAGCCCGTGCGCCACAACTACTGAAGCCCGCGTGAACTAGAGCCCATGTGCCACAACTACTGAGCCCACGTGCCGCAACTGCTGAAACCCGTGAACCTAGAGCCCGTGCTGCACATCAAGAGAAGCCATCACAATGAGAAGCCCTCGCATCACAACGAAGAGTAGCCCCTGCTTGCCACAGCTAGAGAAAGCCTGCGCACAGCAACAAAGACCCAGCATGGTGAAAAATAAATAAAATTTAAAAAAATAAAGTAAAATATAAACCACTGAAATAAATGAATGATGAGAATGATGAGTAGAATTTATCATCCATGTTTCAGTATGCCTTGCAAATTAAAGCTACTTCTTTTTGCAAGAATTAAAAAATTCCAGATGTCATCTGGGGGAGAGTTTCATAAATTAAACAAGAAAATAATTTGAAACAATATAGAGGTAAGCATATTTTATTATATTGAATACACTCTAAAGTTGAACATGATATTATATGAACAAAACTATTTTAAATACCATATATAGTATGACTGAGATAAAGTAGAAGAATAAATAGGTGACTACATTAGAGCCCTTTGCACTTTAATCACTATCATTTGGACTCAGGGTCTGATCATTTCTAAATCTCTACTGTATATGAGTCTAGTTCCGACACTTGCTCTGTCTCTTCACACTGTGTTTTTCACCTTTTAGTATGGTAAGTTTCTGTTGAAAGTTGAACATGATGTATGGGGTAAAAAGAACTGAGGTAAATTGGCCTTTAGGGTGAGGATTTACATTTATCTTGCTAGGAGGTTGACTGTGTTTACTTCTAGTCCTGGGCTCTGTTACTGCCCTCTTTATTTTCCATATCAGCCAAGCTGGCTTATCCTTTGGGATTGTTCTTCTTGAAAATAGATTTATTAGACCTGTTTGACAAGTAACCACCATAGGAGACAGGTCTATATCTTGTTCACCATTGTATCATTAGTACAGAGTTCATAATAATTACTCCAAATAATTATTAACAAAGTATATTCTTAGATTTTCCGTTAGACCTCCCATCAGAAGCTTCTACTGACCTCGCATCAGAACCTTATATTGAAGTAATTATTAAGCATCATTAGATGATCCAGTACATTTCTACTGAGCCTCTTGGTTCATCCTTCTCCATCTCACAGTGAAGACGCAGGGTGGTGAAAATGTAGGGCATAGGATGCTAGATAAAATTAGCCTTCTCTGCTTTCCTGGTGTCAAAGTCTTTGTAATGTTTTACGTTCTTTTTCATTTAGTATTTTTCTGGGCAGGGGTTGTCTTGCTACTACTGAATTACTTTCTTTATCATCTTGAGTTGAGTAGCTTAAGAGGGAAGCAAAAATGGAAACATAAAGGGCCCATACCATGATTTTCCATAATGTTCAATACATCATTGATTTGCTTCTCCATTCAACTTTCTTGGAAAGCTGTCCTTGCATTTGATGTACTGAGGTAAAAGGAAAACAAATGCAAGTCTGACTATGATGAGAGTGAAAGAAGTAAAGTGACTCTCCAGGTGAAATAATGACAATGGAAGTTCTTCTCTTGTTACCCTTCCACTTGCTCCAGTATGGGTTCTGCTGATTAATTTCAGCAAATCAGCTCTCACTAAGGTCAGTCCTATCTGTTTCCCTTGTAGTGGATGGTTTCAAGCGCAGAGCAGCTTACTGACATTCAACATCATATTCATCAAGATAATGATACATTATCACTGTAAGTGATTAAATGTCAGGATTTAAAGTAAATCAAATCTTGAACATTGATATGAGTTTTCAATAAATCAAATCCATGAAATCCCTTCAGAAGCAAAAAATATTTCAAAAAGGGAAAACAATGCAGAGAAAAAAATAATCCACATCCATTCTAGGTTCCACCCTATGTCTCTCCTCCAATTCAGATGGCAAATATCTCAAACCTATTTTCTGTATATATTGTCATTCCCTTCTCTTATTCATCCTTCCACCTTCTCCACTATGGTTTCTGCTGATTAATTCTACCAAACAAGCTCTCACTAAATGGCCAATGCCATCTCTTTTCCCAGTGTAGGAGCACTTTCTATCTACGTTTTCACGAATGCATTGAATCTTCTAAGCAGTTTCAGTCTTTCAAACATGGTCTTCTCACCACTCTCTCTTGTCCTGTTAACATATGGCCATTCCCCTTGCTTTCCTTTGTGGCGTTCCCTCCCTTTTAAGGTTAAGGTCATAGGATTCAATTTTCAGTCCTTTTCTCATTCGATACTCTCCTCCTATTTGATCACTTCTTCTGTTCCATGCTTTACACTTCATGGAATTGCTTATAAATTGCCATCTCCAGTATCCAATGGACATTTGCACTGAAATGTGTACTAGTTGACTATAGGTAATATCTACTGCTTTAATTTCTATATCCTCGCATGACATGATCCACCTTCTGCTGGGGGAATTCCCTTTTCCCACCTTCTCACTGTAGCACCAAATTTAACTGATATTAATTTCTACTACAAATTAGTACTATTTTAAAAATAGTTAAATTTAACCGTGAATTAACTGATTTTTAAAAAATATTTATTTATTTATTTGGCTGCGCCAGGTCTTAGTTGCGGCACACGGGATCTTCATTGCTGCGTGTAGGATCTTCATTGTGGCATTCAGGATCTTTGGTTGCAGCATTCAGGATCTTTTAGTTGCTTGCGGCATGTGGGCTCTTAGTTGCGGCATGCGGGATCTAGTTCCCTGACCAGGGATGGAAGCCGGGCCCCCTGTATTGGGAGAGCAGAGTCTTAACCACTGGACCACCAGAGAAGTCCCTGTATTAACTGATGATGGTTTTTAGGTTACTTTCCTCTAAAAAAAAAAAAAAAAATCAAAGTTACCCGAAGCAGAATTGGATTAGTTATATTCACCTCTAGGTCCTGAGGGCAACACACGACCTGGCTAGAGGAAGTCTATTTTTATTTTTAACGTGAAAATCGTAATGATGGGTCAAGGAATTGTAACACACATTCTTTAATCAGGTTGCACGTTCAGTCTTGGTGTTTCTTTTTTAAAGAAAAAAAGCAAAACAGGAAGTTTTCTATAGTAAGAATTTAATGAATGAAGAAAAGTGATAAACTGAATACAAAGTATGTATTTTTTCTCTTAACCACAATGTATACATGCACATAATATTATATGAACAAAAATAATTTAAATCTTTATAAATAGTGAAATAAGTATTAAACTTGATAAATAAATATTTACATAGATAAATAAATAGATAGATCACCATGGGCATCTGTGATGGACTAGTGCCTGTAGAGTAGAACATCATGTTGCTTAATATTCCTGAAAACACTTGACAAATTAATTCAATTCAGGGCGTGATGAGATCAGAAATGAGAGTCTTTGACATGGCAGCACAGGTGGAAGTGTGGTCTTGTTAGGCAGTGAGAATCATTTCCGTGTTGAAGCAGGTGTGTGTCATTCCTTTCTCCTGAGTCTTTCTTGCAAGTTTGTTGATGAAGAGAAGGATCTCATGACTTCTGCTCTGACAATCTCCCAGGCACAAGGGCTGTATTTCTTCTCTTGCAGATAGACAGTGATTCTGTGGAAGTATTTCCTCACAGCCAGGATGGAGTCCTCCTTCAGCAGGGGAGTCCCTTCCAGCCCCGCCTCCTGCATCAGACAGGCTTGCAGGTCAGTGAGCTGCTGAGAAAGTGCAGTGCAGAACTTGTCCAGGAGGGTCTCATCCCAAGCGGCAGCCGAGCCCTCTGTGCTGAAGAGCCGGAAGGTCTGCTGGATCGTCTCATGGACGACAGCGATGGCTTGAGCCTTCTGGAACTGGTTGCCTCCAAACGCCTCCTGGGGGAATCCAAAGTCATTTCTGTCCTTCAGGCAGGAGAAGGGGGAGATTCTCCTCATTTGTTGCAGGAGCATCAGGGCCCTCGTGTTAGCCAGGCTGTGGGTCTGAGGCAGGTCGCAGCCCAGAGAGCAGGTGGAGTTGCAGCTGAGCAGCAGCAGGGCCAGGAGGAAGGACAAGGTTGGGGCCATCGGGGACCTTGTAGATGCTGCTGGCCTGGCTGAGGTGGGGACTCTGTGAACCCTGCTCTCTAGGTTCTCTGAAGACCTTCCTTCAGGCCTGGGTCTTAAATAGGGACATATTCATTTCCATTTTCTGAATATTTCTTCTTACTTTCTACTTCTGTTTTTGCTTTTCATTTTGCACTCTCCAAATGGGTTAGGGCAGCATTTCTCAACCTTTTTTTTCCCCATTATTGCCTCTTCGCCTGCCTGCAGAGCCTTTTTAGATAGTTTTTTTCCTAATTGCCCCCAGTATGAAATTTTGATAACACAGATATACTGTGTATCTATTTTTGTACTCCATGTGTATCTTTACTTTATATGTAGAAAGAGAAAGTGAAAGCTTACCGTTTGTATTCTATGCAGGGTTAAGAATGACATAAAATTTAAAGCTATAAATTAAGTGGAAAAGCTATTGAATTTTGTTATAACTTTATGATTAAGTTTGCAGAATGATTTTTGAGGTAGGATATTTACTTATATAAATAGTAATGTATCAAATTACATATCCATATAAAATTTATATAAATACTTTATAATAATACCAAAGTATAGATATACTTAAAAATCATTTAAAACTGCTCAAAATAATTGAAAATCTTAAATATTTTTCTTAATATTTATTTTTCGGTAATTTAAATTTTGTTTCATATCAGAAAATAATTTTTAATTTCACTGGCTGCTAGATATTCATCCAGATATTATCAACATTTTTTTCTGTTTATCACTTGCCATAATTATGGATGTGTTGAACAAGTTTAGTAGAATTGAACAATAAAATATCATAGAACCTTCCCTGGAACCCCGCACAGCACGCTTCTCTACGCTGTCGCAAGAGGGCGCAGGATGTCTTTTGATCGGATGTGTTAGGGAAACGCCGACGTCGGAGAGTTTTCAGGTTCCGCGGTTTGGGCAGCACGAGAGGGAGGGGGTCGGGGTCCTCGCGGAGCAATTTTATACTGGTGTAATAGTGCGAAAAAAACCCCTTCATTTTCGCGGTGCTGAGTGCTGCAGAGGGAACCTTAATGCGGCCGCGCCAGCGACATTTTTGTCTGGTAGCAAGCCCGGAACCTTGCATTTTCTGGGCTTCCCCTGAGTTTTGTGCTTTATTTTCGCACAGAAACTTGAGCGAGGCCATTTTTGGGAAAGAAGCCGTTTTCTGAGGGGTTTGAAGTTGGGAAGCGAGTTGGGGCCGATTTTACAGATTCGGGCTCGTTTCTGGCGCTGTGCTGCGAAGGCTCAGAGAGAGGGGAACGCGGCGGCTATGGGACGACAGGACGGTATTGGGGACGCCTTGGGGGTGAGTCGGAGCGCGGCCACCACCGGGGACGAGGAGGCGGGAGCTGAGCGCCCCTGTAGATGCTCTGGGACTTCATGGTGTCTTTCAAGGATACAGCGTTAAAGTGGGGGAGGAAGTACTGAATAACTGAAAAGTGGGAATATTTTAAAACTCACAGTATTTTATTTTTATATTTTTAAATTAAATTTATATTATGTTTTATTTAAATTAAATATTTTAGAATTTTTTATATTTTAAAATATTTTCTGAAAATATTTTAAATATTGAAGGTAGGGTATTAAAATATATGGTTGTTAAAACAGCATGTTATTAAACTATTTAAACTATAGTTTCTTCATACTAAAACAAGAATTTAATATAATTTTACTTTCCTAGCTTTAATGGAAACAAACTCTTAATATTTTCAAGACTACTTCTTTACCTGTTTGAGAGAATTGCAGTGTTTGACAATTTCTCGTGACTCTGTGACAGTCTTAAATAATTTTTATTTAACTCGAGTTTCTGAAACACCTTTCTGAGGACCCCAGCTTGACTGTAGTGTAGAAAGAAGAGTTAGTGTCCTGTACAAGCAGTTGAGGACATTTACCAGGTCTGATCTTCTCATTTTCTTTGGTAAGAATTTTATAGACTAAACAGAAATGGCCCAAATTTCATTGGCAACGTGAAGCCTTCCTCTGTAAGACTGTCAGCGTCATCCAAATGCAGGGTCATTTCTGTCTTCATTTAAAATTTTGGTATTTTCTTCAGCATGTATGTTGTGGCGTTTTCATTTTTAGATATTGCCCTAAAATATTATTTATCTTGATCACTTAGATTTGGTGCCTTCTTACATTCCATGCTTGAGGGAAGCCCTCCCTTTCATAACCCAAATAGCCAGGAAATAGCTTTCAAAGTAATGTTGTGATCTGCCATAGCTAAAAATATAGGAATGTCCCATTTCTTATCACCCTCTGCCCCATCTACATTTTATAACCTATATCTTGGTCTCTATAACTTTTATTTTTTTATTTCGTTTATTTATTTATTTATTTATTTTTGGCTGTGTTGGGTCTTCCCTGCTGTGTGCGGGCTTTCTCTAGTTGCGGCGATGGGGGCTACTCTTCCTTGCAGTGCGCAGGCTTCTCATTGCGGTGGCCTCTCTTGTTGCGGAGCACGGGCTCTAGGCGTGCGGACTTCAGTAGTTGTGGCTCGCGGGCTCTAGGCGCACGGGCTCAGCAGTTGTGGCGCATGGGCTTAGTTGCTCCGCGGCATATGGGATCTTCCCGGACCAGGGATTGAACCCGTGTCCCCTGAGTTGGCAAGCGGTTTCTTAACCACTGCGCCACCCGGGAAGTCCCTCTATAGCTTTTAAAAACATCTTTGTCTTAAAATAATATCACCAGAGGTGGTCTGAGACTAACTGAGGATGAGGGAAGGGACTGTTTATCTCATTTATACTATTCGCAGAGCAGCCATTTTTCCTCGATGCTGGTTTTCTGCAAATGTTTCAAGTGCTGTAGGATTTCTCTCCTTAGTATACCAGGCACTGTTCTAAGCCTGGAAACTTGGGCTTTGCTCCTTCGCAGTCCAGAAGGCAACCCCTCTCCTAGAGTTTGCATTTGGGGGCCTCAATACGCAGCCCCCTGACAGTGTTAAGGGAGCGGCAGTCAAAGCCTCTCTTGGCGGGGCTGATCATGGACTCTACAAGTTACTGTATGTTACATTAATGCTAAAGGCAGCTATGTTCGCTAAATTCAGATTCTCAGACTATAATTTGCAAACTTCACTTCATTTAACCTTTACATTTGCCTGTGTGACAACTACTTGAGTTGTCTCAGTTTTTTAGAAGAGAAAATCAAAGTCTGATGTCAACTAAATTCAGGAGCCACAGATTTTGTCAGAGTGGAGCTTTCTGCTGCTCCCAGGCCCTCCTCTTCATCAGCTCTGAGCACTGGCCCTCAGCTGCACTGAGCACGTGGTGCTTCCCTCATCCTAATCCTGCCTCTGAAGTCTGTCTTCCCTGCTCCCTGGAGGGCAGTCACCATCCCTGCCTTACTTTCCTGGAATCCACATTGCCAAGCACATTGTCACATATATATGTGGTGAACACACTTTTGGTGACAGAAGGAAGAGAATGGTATGAATTAGCCCTTGGTTAACATTTATGCCACTCTTATCCATAGACTATGTCTGAAAACATGAACTAGGACTCCTGTAAAGTCATGTAGAGGAATTCAAATCTAATGTCTTAACCCCTTAAAGGGGAAATGGAGAGAGGCGAGGCTAGTTGTATTTTGGTGCATTACAAAGCGTGAAAATAGAGTAAAATATCAAATCTCTAAGTACTCTTATTAGAATTCAAAAAGAGATAGATTGAGTCTCAGATTTTTATTTCAACCTTGGGTCTCGTTTGGATGAATACATCCTATTGGATTGATACTCTGTCATTTTCCATGAGTGTGTTTTATTTCCAGTGTAATAAACAAAAGCACTGAAGCTGAGACGTTATCTGTTGCCCATAAATGGAAGAGGAATTGAAAAAACATGGAAACCACATTGGCATAAGTAGAGAAATGACAATCCTGGCCTATTTAAGAATCTCATTTGCAGGCAGGTACTCAGAGCAGCTGGATACAGGCTCCCACAGCCAGACACCTGCATCACCAGGCTCAGCGGGGCCTGCCACCCTCCTCACTGATGACACCCAGGATGATGTTCTCCAGCCCTGTCTGCACCCTTAGCTGTGACCAGCCCCAAACCATGGCCGGCCAAAGCAGGAGACCCTCACAGTTCTGCACCTAAGGGGGAGAATCTTCCTTGTTTTCCTGCCTGAAGGACAAGAAGGTTTTCAGGTTCCCTCAGGACAAACTAGATGACAGTTGGTTCCAAAATGCTCAGGCCGCCTCATTCTCCATGAGATGATCCAGCAGATCTTCAGTCTCTTCAGCCCAAAGAGCTGAAATTCCTACTTGATCACCAGTGGGAAGATCTGGAGACCAGTTTGGTGTAGGAGATGGAGAGGAAAAGACCCTGCTCAGCCATGAGGACTCCAGCCAGATTTTGAAGTACTCCTTCCAAAGGACCAGGCTCGATCTGAAAAGAAAGTCCACAGCTGCTGTGACTGGGACACTATCAGACTGGAAGTTGTGAAAATCAGTGTGTGCTTTCCCTGTATGTTCAACCTCAGAGAGAACCCAGGAGTGGGAAAGGAGATTTGGACCCAGTCTTCCACAATGGAATCTTATCTACTTATAGGTGGCCTCAATCGTGTCAATATTCACTGAGTTCAGAACTTTTTCTTTGCTTCAGTTGTTAACTGCATTGAGTCATCTCAGCAGATTATTTTACAATAGTAAGAGGAAAGTATAGTTTTGAGTTTTTATTTGTAATAATTAGAATTTATTTCTCTACGATTGTTGTTTTACTTACAAAATTTATTCTTGATATTATTATGTGGTCCTTTGTGTCTTGTTCTGCTTTGCTTTTGGGTGCAAATGGTGTATTTTATTTTACTTTTAAATTTATTTTATTGAAGTATAGTTGATTTACAGTGTTGTGTTAATTTCTACTGAACAGCAACCTGATTCAGTTATATATATATATACATACTTTTTCTTATTCTTTTCCATTATGGTTTATCACAGGATATGGAATGTAGTTCCCTGTGCTATACAGTAGGACTTGTTGTTTATCCATTCTCTATATAATAGTTTGCATCCACTAATCCCAAACTCCCAATCCAACCCTCCCCCTCCATCTCTCCCCCTTGGCAACCACAAGTCTGTCTCTATGTCTTTGAGTCTGTTTCTGTTTTGTAGATAAGTTCATTTGTGTCATATTTTAGATTCTACATATAAGTGATACCATTATGGTGTTTGTCTTTCTCTTTCTGACTTACTTCACTGAGTATGATAATCTCTACTTCCATCCATGTTGCTGCAAATGGCATTATTTCATTGTTTTTCATGGCTGAGTAGTATTCAAATGGTGTGTTTTATTTTTCAATTTTTTAAAATTAATTTTTATTGGAGTATAGTTGCTTTACAATGTTGTGTTAGTTTCTACTGTACAGCAAAGTGAATCAGCTATACATATACTTATAGCCCCTCTTTTTTGGATTTCCTTCCCATTTTAGGTTACCACAGAGCATCCAGTAGAGTCCCCTGTGCTATACAGAAGGTTCTCATTAGTTATCTATTTTATACATAGTATCAATAGTGTATGTATGTCAATCCCAACTCCTAATTCCTCTTACTTCCCCTCCCCCCTTGGTATCCATACATTTTCTCTATGTCTGTGTTTCTACTTCTGCTTTGCAAATAAGATCATCTTTACCGCAAATGGTGTGTTTTAAATGTTAGGTCTTCTCATACTCTTAAAGAGATAGGAAGTGTCCTTAAACCTTTAATCTGCCTTAAAATCCAAAAGGAATGTAAATAGTTTTGTTCATTTCATTGATTTTGAAAATATTTTGAAGTATCTCTGCTCCCAGTAATTTTCTTGTATTTGTGAATATATTGGTCAATAAAAGAAAGCTATTACTTTCTTAGTGGAGCATTCTGTCAGAGAAGACAGGCATTAAACAGTAAGAAATTAGGTAGGAACCCTTTTCAGGGCTGTGAAGGAGATGCATAAGACACTATGACAGGTTATAGCAGTGGAGATTCAATTAAAGGAATGCTAATACGGTGACAGGGAGAATATAGGATACTGGGAGCATGTGGGATTGCATGGGTCAAGGAAAGCTTCCAGAAGAAGCAGTTGGTGAGCCGGCATCTCAAGGGTCTGTAGGAGTTAGCCAGGTAATTGACTAATGGTCAATTTTGGACATATGTGGAAATATTCTAGGGTAGCAGGTACATATAAGTGCTTGGAGAGGAACAAGTGTTTGGAGATGTGATCCTGGGTAAAGACATGCATATGGAGGTCACAATCATAGAGATGACATTTGGAACTATTTGGGAGGTTGAGAGTGTATGTGCAGAGAGGATGAAGTGTGGGACTAGCATCGAATTTTGAGGAACACCAATTCCCTAAGATGAGAGGGAGTAGTCAACAAAGGAAGGAGAGGAGGAGGAGCAGAAAAGCAGAGGATGGTGGTGACAGAGAGACCAGATGAGCGTCAGACTTTAAGATGGAGGATGTGGTAACAAGTGTCCGATGCTTCTGAAATGTCAGCTGAGGCTGCCTGACAGTGATCTCTGATCTCAGTAACATGTAGCTTATTATAAATCTTGGCTGAGCAGGAGAACAGGGAGGCCGAAGCCAAATTATAACAACTGGAGAAATGAGGTGCATGTGAAGTTAGGGATGGATATTGCAGAGAATGCTCAAGATGTTTGGGTGTGAACAGAATGACAGAAGCAAGATAATAACCTACAGGTGGTTGTAAGGCTAAGAAATGGGCATATTTAGAATGAAGAAGATGAAAATTAAGCATATTAATATTGATCAGAACTAGCCAGTAAAAAGGAAGATGTTGATACAGCAGAGAGAGGAGGTAACTGATAAAGCATAAGCATCTTATTGTACTAAGGCCTTCTCTACTTTGCATCAAGGGAATCTCTCCCAAAAGCTAAACCTTCTGGAATTCTCCCTCTGTTTGCTCTCACAAAGGTTTTGCACCCTGGTTCAGTGAACTGTGGTGAGGCTTGGGATGAGTAAGAGGTACTTTCTTTTATAAAGTGATAGATATGTGGTCTAAATGTGAGAATGGAAGTGAGAATGGAAGTGGGAATGAAGATAGGCTAAATGTCCATCTCTCTTCTCAGGCCAATCAGTTCTATGCCAAGCATGTGTGTCAATGCTGATGATGTTAAAAATCTGCTTAATGAAATATTTAAATAAATTTGAACACTTTTTAAAAAATATTATCTTCTGAATAATTTTTAAAAATACAGCTGTTTGATACAGGAAAAACAAAATTTTCCTTGTCATGTCAATAAGAATGTTTGGATAATTGGTAGCTAGGATTTAGTATTACCACCGTGAATTAGTAAACTCAGAGAAACATTTTGTTTGATACTTATGACAATCACATATTGATTAAATTTTATATATGTCTAAACATTTATAATAATTTTAAACTTGTATAGAAATATATTGTACTACAGATCTTCAAACCAGTATATTACAAAGTATAAAATCAAAAAATGTTTAAACATTTAATGAATTTGGATTCACCAGTAAATCCTTTCTTTCCTTATTAGCCCCTGTCTGATAGATATTACACATCCACTTTTGGATTCAATTATATATCGGTTTACTAAGAAACCAAGAAACCAGGCAAAATGACTTCCTGCCTTAATATTTGTCCCTGAGCAGATTAAATTTTTAAAAAATCTTTTTCCTGGCATATTCAAAGATAATAAGAAAATAAAAGAAAAACAATTCAGAACCTGGAACCAAGTAGGTTCTCTTCTTCATTAACAAGTTGACAGGAAAACTCAGGAATTAAAGAAAAATATTTTGATTCTCAATATACTGAAGTTCACTGACTTTCACTGGTACTTGAAGTTAAGCAAATTGGCTAATTTCACTGCCCCCTTTCTGACTGGTTACTAATTAAAGGAATGGTTGATGCAAATATTTACACCAAGCCATGGTTAGGGAACAATTGGTAAAATGGTTTTAAAAAAAAATCCAAACTTTTTTCAAGTAATAAATTACAATAAAAATTATTTTAGATATTTATTTGGGATTATCCCTTGGGAGGAACCAGACAAAGTGTATTCTTTCTTGTAGCCTCATTTTACTTCTTGCTGTTTCCTTTCTCTCATCAATACTCCCTGTCAGGTATGATTTGAACTTGAACTATTTAGACACAATCTAACTAGTGTATTATATGAGCTAAATGACTGATGCCGTGCATCTTAGTTCAGGCTGCTCTAAAAAGGTACCAGAGACTGGGTGGCTTATAAATGGCAGAGTTTTATTTGTCAAAGTCTGTCACCTGGAAGTCTGAGATCAGCATGCCAGCAAGGTTGAGTTCTGGTGAGAGCCCTCTTCTGGGTTGCACACTGCCAGCTTCTCTTTGTATCCTCACATGGTGGAGAGCAAAGAGAGGAAGCAAACTGTCTTGTGAGTCTCATGAAGGCATTAATCCCATTCATGAGGGTTCACCCTCATAACCTCATCTACTCCTAATAACCTCCTAAATATCCCACCTCGTAATACCATCACATTGAGGGGTAGGGTTTCCATATATGAATTTTGGATACACACACACATTCAGTCTGTAAAGTGGTGATAAGAAGATCTGAAGGTATTGTGTTTATGGCAAGGATTCATTAGAATGTATTTCATCTTGACATTTATTTGAGGATAAAGAACACCTTCCTTGGTGCTGCCCTTGCTTTTTATGGCACATTAAACCTGTACTGATTATTAATTAAATGTTACAATGCTACTGTGAACATGATTACCAAGGACCTGCCAGACAAATTCCACAGACTTTCAGTCTTTATCAAAAATGACGATGACAGCAACGACAAATTCCTTAGCCCTTATAAGGGACTCACTTAATCTTTCCAACATAGTTGAAACTGAATTGTTAATATTCTAATATTCTCGTTTCCAAGAGTCACCTGCTAAGAGTTTATGTGAATAAAACAATCTAATAAGTAAATGGTAAGTCCAGGTTTCACAACCTAGTAGGTCATATTCCAAATTCCACCTCCCTATCCACACCTTAGACATCTGTGCAAACAGCATGTATTGAACCATCACTTATTTTCTGGAAAGCCCTATACTTTTCTCATAACATATTGATATTCCTTTGTCGTCTCATACTTCGCTGTTACGAATTCTCTATATTTTCATAAGTTTATTGTCCACCTACAAATTTGTAGATGCGTTGACCAAATTACAAAGTATCCTATAAAGCAGAAACTAACACACCATTGTAAAGCAATTATACTTCAATAAAGATGTAAAAAAAAAAAACAAAAACAAAGTATCCTGATTATTTTACATAATAAGCAAAATGAAATTATCAACTGGTAATTATTTCTGATAGCCTTAAATGTGATCAACAAAATTAATAATTCTAATTATTTTAAAATAATCATATTTAGCACAGGGAACTCTACTCAATATTCTGTAATAACCTATATAAGAATCTGAAAAAGAATGAATATATGTACATGTATAACTGAATCACTTTGCTCTACACCTGAAACGAACACTACATTGTAAATCAACTATAATAAAAATTTTTTTAAAAATCATATTTAATTGTCCAAGGATGATTCATATAGATTGTTCAATTAATTCTCACCATAAATTTATGAGCTGCGTGCTAGACAAGACCCTTGAGAGTTTTGACCCCTGCACCAGATTGGATTACAAACATTTCAAGGAGTCCTCTGTAGACAACACCAAAGCTCTAGTGGATTCAGGCAACAAATACTTAACGCTCCCAACTTACATGAATATGGGAAATGATTGGAAGAATATAAGACGATGTATACTAACGGGTAAAATGTGAGGGATGGAGCAGAGCATCCCCACGGCCATCAGCAGCGAGATCAGGAGTCCAGAAATTCAGCGCTTCACCTGGACCACCGTGAAAGGGAGCTCAGGTCCTCCGCGAGGCAAAGCCCACAAAGCTGCCTTCGCTGCGCCCCAGCGGCCGGGAGGGGGCGCCCGAACTCGCCCCAACGGACCGACGGGCGCCGCTCACCCAGCGGGACCCGCTTCCGGGTCCAGCTCCGCGAACTCGGGCGCAGCGCCCACGGGAAGAACCGGCGCGTCGCTGTCTGCAGGAGCCCCGGCCCGGGATAGGCGCCGCCGGGGCCCAGTGAGCGCGTGGGGCCGCGAGAGCAGAGAGGAAACTTCCTTTTCGGGCCTGACTGCGGAGGGGAGCTTTGCCGCGGCTTCGCAGTCTTTCATTTTCTGCACCTGCCTCTGCGTCCATCCTTCCCTTCCTGGTAGGAGCTTTTAGCCAAACCGGTTGACGCCGGTGCCCATTTAATGCAGGGATTGACGGCTCGAAATCAGAGCATGTCGTGATATGTGTTCAGATTAAGACACTTTTCTAGGGAGAAAGGAAATCGGGGAAAGGGGAAACGCATCTACAGTCTGGAAGGGAAGCTACTAGATATTGGGACCCTCCAGTGGGAAGACTTGGGGACAAGGCTGAGACTTAAAGGAGCCCCGTGGGAAAGGGAAAATGCGAAATTAATTAACCTTTAATGTAAATGGTTAATTTCTCGTACAATGTTTATGTTGTTGAAAAAATATTTTTAAACTTAAAAGTATTAAACTCACACTGTCTAATATTTTATTTATGCCAAAAGAAGACTTTATTATAAGTTCCTGGCTTCAATGGAAGCAAAATCATTAGTAATATTTTCAGAATTACTTCTTGCTTATCTCATTTCAATTGAGAGAAGGCCATATTTGGCAATCTCTTATGACCCAGTAACTGTCTTTAATAATTAAAGTTACAAAATCTTTTGGTCCTCTCATTTGTTTTACTTGGTTTTTTTTTGTTTGTTTCTTTTTTGTTTTTTGGCTGCATTGGGTCTTCTTGCTGTGCACAGGCTTTCTCTAGTTGCAGCGAGCTGGCTTCTCATTGCGGTGGCTTCTTTTGTTGGCAGAGCACGGGCTAGGCGCACAGGCTTCAGTAATTGCAGCATGCAGGCTCAGTAGTTGCCACACACGGGCCCTAAATCTAGCAGGCTTCAGTAGTTGTGGCGCGTGGGCTCAGTATGGCAGCGCGCAGGCTCTAGGGCTCACAGGCTTCAGTAGTTGTGGTGCATGCACGGACTTAGTTGTTCCGTGGCATGTGGGATCTTCCCGGACCAGGGATCAAACCCATGTGTCCTGCATTGGCAGGCGGATTCTTAACCACTACACCACCAGGGAAGTCCCCTCTCATTTGTTTTAAGCAAGGGTCTTCTATTAAACATTCAGCTTTGTTATAGTCACGGTTTTTCATTGTAGAATTTTATTAACTTCTTCAGAATGTCATCTCATATGGATACGTTGCATAAAACTTTGTAATCTGTATCAAGATGCTTTTAATTTCAGCATAGTGTAGATTTAAACTTAATATAACATTTTCTACTTAATACATAACTTCTGTGCCAATGCACTGATTGCATTTTGTTTTGATGCCCACTAGAGATCCATAGATATTTTTAATCGAGTGTTTGGTACAGCCATTAGGATATTTCATTTGCTAGTAGAATTTAAAAATTTGTGTGTGTGCTTTGTACAATGCTAAAAAAGATAATCCTATTTTAATTCACAGAGGTAGAATTTTTGCATAACCAAGTTATGAGCTGAGCAAGGCACAAATGTGGCATAATCATCTTTTGGGTGAGCATGAAATAATAATGGTTTTTACACCTTGTGTACACCCGTCACAGTAACAACTATCATAACTATGTGTATATGTCTCTGATTATATAATGTACTCAGTTATGATAACAGTTATGAGTTGTATTCTCATTACATAGAGCATATAACATAAGATGGTACGTTCAATGGAGTATAGTATTCTCATTATCCCTATTTTAAAGCTGAGAAAAACTGTAAAATAGGAAAAAGGAAACAGTTGCTCTAAATCATGCAGAAGTTTGAAGGAAGACTAAGGAGATGCCCGGCTAAAAAATATACTGGTCACCTGAGAAGACAAGAGTAACCCACAAGAGAAAATGGAGGAAAACTGTAGTTTTCAAACAGTTTTACTGGCACAACTATCTTAAGCTTATTACATTTATCACTTTTATTAACAACCCTGAGGACCAATAATATCCCTAACATTGTGCAGGATACTGGGTGGGAATAAGAGGTGTAGAAGTGCTCCTGCCCTGGGGAGTCAATCACAAGCATTTAAGTGACTCTCAGTTACAAGGCCTTGGGTGAGTATGTGCACAGGGAAGGGTGGGGAGAGGGGTTGAAAGTAAAGGGCAAGACCTTGATCTTGAAAAGTACAGGAGCATAGGAAATTATTAGAGTAATAAAAGCTGAAATGTCTTATATGAAACGTAGAAACCATGGTAGGATTTTGGGGTGTCAGTTTTAATTAATTAACTCTGGCTCATTACGTAGGGTTTGGAGCCCCATGTTCAAATCTCAGCCAAACCTCAGTCCATGGTGGTAAATAAATGATGTGCTGGGATTAGATGAGATGCTTTGACACGTTGCAAATAGTCAAATATCAAGGTTCTAGCTTATATCTACATATTGACATTTGATTTATTACGTTTGATTTATAAAATATGAGTGGCATCCATGTAAATATCTTAATAGGCAAGGGAGACAGAGGAATGTAGGCTGGATTTAAAGGTAATATTTACAGAGATAAATAACCTGAAAAGGTGCATGGAGGAAAGAGTTTTCACAATAATTAAAGGCCTTCCCACTCTTTCTTGGGGTCACTTTCAACCTTTAGCTTTTAGAATTAACAGGCAAATTCTTCAGGGAAGTGTCTTAAAGAACTGGTAGAACAGCAAGTATGTCAGAAAACACCAGTAAATTTGTTAAAATATTTTTAACACATCATGGGATAAAGTGAAAAGTCATCCACCTTCTTTTTCAATTAAAATAAACTCCTGGTTCAAGGATTTTAAATGGGTTCAATAAGAAAAGAAATTCAGATTAAAAAAACAACTATGGATGCATAACAAATAAAATATCAGTAAAATAAATAGGCATGTTAATGATTAATAAATCATATAAGTAGAATTTATCTAATAATTCAAGGATGATTACAGCATAGCTATTAATATAATTCAGTAGATGGAAGAAGTCTTGTGTTCAGAATGCAGAGCTTTACCAAGTTCATGGATGAAAAACCTCAGTGGTGTAAAACTTTGATTGCACTCAGACTGGTTGTGAGAGAGGAGCTGAGAATGATGTCATGTACTTTAACCTGAGAACCTGGAAATACAGAGTTGCCATTAACTGATTAGATAACAATGAGAAAGGACGGGTTCTTGTTATTGTTTTTATTTATTTATTTTTTAAGGAGAGTTGATTTTGAATAACATAAATGTGAGATGATTACTAGATACCAGCTGTCAAATAGGCAGTTGGGTATGTGATTCCAGAATTTATCTTTGGAAGACGTGAGTATCACGATTGTTTTTCAGTTCCTGAAACTAGATTAGATCAGGGCTTAGTTAATGAGTTTAAACTGGAAAGAATTCTGGGCACAGAACACAGGAAAGGCACCAACTTTTGTGTCACAAATGAAACTCAGAATGGGCAGCCAGTGAGACGGGAGGAGCACAATGTGAGTGTGGCTTCTGGGATCCAGTTGAGGGCATGACAGACTATGTGTCTTCTACTTTTATAACACAAAGTTTGTATAAAAAATGAATAATGAATTTCTTTAAAAAGGTAAAAAAGTGACAATGCAAGAGCAGTAGGTGCGTTGTGTATGGATAGGAAATTCATGGGGACTTCCCTGGTGGTTCAGTGGTTAAGAATCCGCCTGCCAATGTAGGGGACACGGGTTCAAGCCCTGGTCCGGGAAGATCCCACATGCCACGGAGCAACTAAGCCCATGCGCCACAACTACTGAGCCTGTGCTCTAGAGCCCACGAGCCACAACTACCGGGCCCATGTGCCACAACTACTGAAGCCCGCGCGCCAGAGCCCGTGCTCTGCAACAAGAGAAGCCACTGCAAGGAGAAGCCTGCGCACCGCAACGAAGAGTAGCCCCCGCTCACCACAACTAGAGAAAGCCCACGCACAGCAACGAAGACCCAACACAGCCAAAAATAAATAAATAAATAAATAATTTTTTTTTAAAAAAAAGGAAATTTACAGAGGAAACTTGAATTTCCAGTGGACACTGTCACCTATCCTAGTGTGCTGGTCTTGAAGCTAAAGCCTCAGCTCCACAGCTATTCTCAACTCTGCTCTGTGACGCTGGGGCTCCAGTTCCTTTGACTGCATTTCTCCTTTGCCAGCAGATTTTTTTCTTCTAAAGTTCTTCCATACAAGTTGCAAGAGATGGACTAGATGTCTGGAGGCAATTTTTCTGTTTTCCTGACTAGACTGTGACTGATAACAGCGACCATCAATTAGGAAAAGGACAACTAATGGTTGCTACTAGATGCTATCTGTCACCTATCAGGTTGGCAAAAACTAAAAAGAATGATAAGATTGTGTTTTCGATAATGTGTGGAAGCACATATAAACTTAAATGCTCTTGAATATGGATCAAATATTATAAAAAATATAGCCATTTTATCGTGGAGAATTGGCGGTATGTATTTGCAATGTGTGTGTATTTTGACCAATAAAACTGACTGATGGCACCTTCTTCAGAGAAAGACTCTTACTTGGGTGTAAGACACCTGCCTGACACTTGTAGAAGTCTCTCCTCTGAAAGCACTAAATCCTGGGAAGGACCGGCTCCAGGATGTGACATTGCCAGCAATTATGGACCTGGGACTTTATGGAAAAGAGACTAAGATTAAACCTGGGAGAGCCCAGGATTGGAGAGCAAAACTTTACGTTTCGTAACTCCTGCTTTTTTCTTCCTGCCTCTGCATTGCTGCTGAAAGACCAAAAAACAAAACCAGTTCAGAAACTATTTTTTATCTTTCTCATACTAAAAAAGCAACAAACAGTATTAATGAAAAATATATGTGACTATCTGCATTGATATGAGATCTCTGTTGTTTCCATGTTACTCACTTTTAAGGTAGATCAAAGTATCTTCTACTGATCGTTCTTTCTCAAAGAAGTTTTACTAATTCCCAGGAAATCTTTTAGAAGTATAATACACAGAAAATGCAAGTATCTTCAGCATACAGCACAAGGAAATTTCACACACTGAATGACATTGTGAAACTAGCACCCAAGTTAAAAGTAATAGATTTTGCCCAGGACGTAGCACGTTTCTTATGTTGCCTTCCAGTTGCTACCTCAGAGCAGCTCTCCTTCTCCTCCCCGAGGGTAGCCACTCTGTGACTCTAACAGTCCTGATTATTTCTGACAGACACACTTTTATGCCTCTTGTGTATATTTACATTGAATCCTGAGAATAATCCTATGAAAAAATACTACTATTGTCCCCATATTAAAGATGAGGAAACTAGGGAGCTTAGTGTCTGTGTTATTTGTCAAGGTCAAACTGCTATTAATAGCAGAGCTGGGATCCAGTGCCATGAACCCTGGCTCCTTCTCACAGAGGTTTTGAAAATCCTAGAACTCTCCTTTCACTTGTGCTCTCTTCCTGTGGCTTTCACTCTAACAGAAACCTTGAAGCTGGAAACGTGCACAGGACCAGAGCAGCTGTGTGGCTGGTCAGTGAGCTGGAGGGACTGAAGGTATGTATAAGGGAAGAATGGGTCAGTAAAGCAGGACTGGGGAGAAGGCGGGAGGAAGGTGCCAGGACCGGCAGTCAACACCGTATGTCACCAGCTTCCCTCGAGGAGATGACTCCTTCCCACAGGTATTTGCCCCGACCACTCTTTCCTGGTGGGTATAAATCAGTTACACCTATGACATCAGGACTAACCATTCTCCATAATTTCCAGGACTTCCCTCAATTCCATGGAATTCCACCTTTTGACAAGCATTTCCTGAAAGTGGTAGGACTGTTTCAAAGGACAAAATGGACAAATACTATTCGGAGATAGATTCGTACAGAAAAAATAAGGATTTAGGTTCTCAGAATAAAAAACAACAACTCAAGTTTTCTTTCATAAGAATTGAAAAAATAAAAATGCAAATTTAGTAAAATAGAAAGGTGAATATATTTTCTAAATTTTAATACAGTGTACACATAAAAATATCTTTTACATTAAAATATAAATAAGATACAAGAATAAATATATAAATATAAATATAAGTAAGTAAACAATAAATAAATAAATAACATCAGGGCAGTCACATCTTAGGGACTGATGCCCTTAGGCCTTAATAATTTTAACATATACTTGCGTATTATTACTGACAAAGTATCAGCTGAATTAGTTCAATAAATTCTGTGATTAAAGTTGAAATAAGAGCCTTCTGAAATGACCAAACATATATGTGCAAGGGTGATATGGCATCTTAGTCAATGAGAAACATTTCAAGGTGACCCCAGGTCTCCATCCATAATTCTTATCCTTTCTTGCAAGTTGATTGATGAAGACAAGGATCTCATGATTTCCACTCTGACAATTTCCCAGGCACAGTCACTGTATTTCTTCTCTTTCAGGTAGAGATGGATTCCCTGGAAGTACCTCTTCACGGCCAGTGTAGGGTCCGTCACTCCCAGGGCAGATTCTTCCTCTCCCATCGCCTGCACCAAGCAGGCGTCCAGGTCCTCCAGCTGCTGATGGAGTCCAGTGCGGAGTTTGTCCAGGAGGGAGGTGTCCCAGGCGGCAGAGGAGCGCTCTGTGTGGAAGAGGCGGAAGATCTGCTGGAGCATCTCGTGGAGGACAGAGGTGGCCTGGGCCTTCGGGAGCTGGCTGCCATCCACCATGTCCTGGGGGAAACCGAAGTCTTTTCTATCCTTCAGACAGAAGCGAGGGGAGATTCTCCTCATCTGGCCCAGAAGCATGAAGTTCTTCCTGCTAATCCGCACGTGGTTCTGAGACAGGTCGCAGCCCAGAGATCCACCAGGGCCGTAGCTGAACATCACCAGGGCAGTCAGTAGAGAGAGCACGAAGGCCATGGGGCAAATGAGGCTGCAGCTGGCCTGGCTGAGACAGTCGTCTGGAGGAAACTTGCGGGTAGGTTCTCTGATGACATTCTTTCTAAGCAAGGCCATTAAATAGGGAACACAGTAATTTTCATTTTCTAAACACTTCTATACACTTTTACTTCCTTTTTTGGGTTTCATTTATGTATTCTCAGTGTGGTCTAAGAAGATGTTATCAATCTAAACTATTAATTTTGCACTTTTCCCAATAATTTCAGATGTGCCCCTCCAAATGGATATTTATTAATCAAATGAGAAATGTCTTTGTGTTAAAGTCAGAAATGCTACAGGTATGTAAGTACATTCTCTCTCTCTCTCTCTCCTTTTCATGCATAAATATTGCTTTTCTCTGTTCCAGGAACAAATTTTTAGCCATGACCTTAGTCTCCATTTTTACTGCCTTACTTTATACAGAAAGGCAGGCTTCCTCAGCCCTATGGTTTCTGTACTTTTTTAGGGATTTACTAGACTACCTCTGGCAATTAAGCTCTTTGAAGCCAAAGAGGGGTTTCACAGCAGAGGCTGATGATTATAAGTGAATGAGCTTTTTAATGTTTCTCTTCCTTCACATTCACACAGGTCCATGTGGTTATGCTTCAGGGGACCACAAGGTCAGTACTAGTACCTTTCTTTCTACCATTTTCTTACTGGAGACTTAGTCCTCCACAGGCTGGGCCAATACTCCCACCAGGAATACTGGTTCTTTTCAGAGAATATGGGTGTGGAGGTCCTAATTCCAAGAGAATTGTATTTTCCCAGCAACACCTCACTCACAAGGGAGAGATCACATCTAGTCACACCCTCTCCTCTAGAGTGACAGAGTCCCCTTCCTAACCTGGACTCCCTGCCTGAGGGCAGGCTCACCACATCCAGAGGACTTTAAAATCCCCTTTCTGTGGAGGGGCTTGTTTATTGTTGGGAAAATAATTCATCTTCCAGGACCCTCACCCTTGCCCCTGGAGTGTTTGTGTGAAGGACCCTAGTCCTCAGTGGTGACCTCCTCCCCTCCTGACCCGTGCCCTCCGGTATCAGAGTGTCAGCAGCCCTCAGATGCTGAGAGCAAAAGTGTGTTTTCTCTGAGGAGGTGGAGGAATCATCCAATTCTAATCATTTCACCCTGAGTAAACAAATAATTTTTATTTTACCAAATACAAATTTTATTATTCAACTCTTTTACTAAAACTAGTGAACACTTGTTACACTCAAAGTTTCTGAGCTGGGGGCAGAGAATTCAGTGATGGTGTTGTCTCTCATTAAAGCTTATGTCACAGAAACCAGTGAGGTTCAGTTGTTCATTCAGCCAGTTGATGCCACTGGGCTTCTCCCTTCCTGTCTCCCTCTGAGAATGCAGGGCAGTGAGGCCCAAGGTATTATGTCAGGGAGAAATAGCCTTGTTTCCTCTACTTGTGTGCGATTCTACATTTAAAGTTTTAAAGTTTTTTATAAATTATATTTACTTAGTGACTTATTGGGCAAAATTTGTCTTGCTGCTCCTAATTAGTTCTCATTCATGGTGAGGTAAGAGCAATACAGGGAAGTAAAAAAGGCAGAGGGGCTGCGGTCTCTATCATTTTCAATGCTTTAAATTTTTTGTTTCTCATTGCTACTTTCTTATAAAGTAAAATTCCACAATTATTTTGTGGGTGAAAAGAAAACTAATGTAAGGTGAAAGTCACGAATGTGAAAGAAGGGAAGTGATTTTCCACAGACACAATGACATATTCTAAGTTAGCAAAATTTAATACAACGTAGTTGGGGAAGGGTAAAAGCCAATATGAATAACAGAAAGGCTGGAAAATGGCTGCTTCTGCCAGAAACTCAAAGAAGACCAAGTCTTGGGTTAACTGACTGCCTTCAGCTTTGCAAGACCAGGCACCTGATTTTTCTTTCATTTAATCAATATGTGATTATTTTTGAAGAAAGAGGGAAGAAGTCACACCGATCAGCTCACAAGCAACTGGCAACCAGAACCCAATGGCTAGAACACTAACCCTCTGTGGCAGGATCGTGGAGATCAGCCTTGCTGAGCATCTGTCTAGTTGATGAATCCACTCAGGCAATAAGAAGAGTGCTTTGAGAACACTAGATTAAACGGAAGGGAATTAGATGATGCCAAATGATACTGATCTTAATCTGGATAATAGTAATCGTCATATTAAAAAGTAGCAACTGGGGACTTCCCTGATGGTCCAGTGGGTAAGACTCTGAGCTTCCAATGCAGGGGGCCCAGGTTCGATCGCTGACTGGGGAAGTAGATCCCACATGCATGCCACAACTAAGAGTCCACATACCACAGCTAAAGATCCTGCATGCCTCAACAAAGATCCCGCATGTTGCAACTAAGACCCAGTGCAGCCAAAATAAATAAATAAATATTTTAAAAAAGAGAGAGAGAGACAGAGTCTTTGCTGAGAGATGTAGGGAATATGTTGAAAAAAAAAAAGTAACTGAATTTTATTGCTTGCTTATAAGTAACTAGCCACTTTCTAAGTTCTATTAACTTGGTCCTCTCAGTAACCCTATTTCGATCACACTCACTTATACAGCTGGAGACAAATATCGATCTGGATGGATGAACTATTCCAAACGTACCAAGGGCAAACCTTAGTGAGGGGCTTTTCTATGATTTGTCTGAAAGAGCCCATTAAAGAAAGTGAAGGGTGGAAAAGAACATGATATTTAGGAACCAACTAAATCAGCAGAGGGAGGAGAGTGAGATGACAAAGGACCCTTAATTCCACTTCAGATGCTAAAGGATTGCTGTCTCTTGTTTTGGAGGGCTACACAGGGTGTGGTCTGTCAACTGAGCTGACTTTAAGTTCTAAGCAAAAATAGGCAAAATCCCTATTAAACGGTTAGAAAGG
The DNA here is from genome assembly GCF_949987535.1 of Balaenoptera acutorostrata. Classification (NCBI taxonomy): domain Eukaryota; kingdom Metazoa; phylum Chordata; class Mammalia; order Artiodactyla; family Balaenopteridae; genus Balaenoptera; species Balaenoptera acutorostrata. Next base: position 54,452,694 of record NC_080069.1, on the reverse strand, counting down.
AGTGGATTTTTCTGCCAATTGAAGGAACAAGTCTAAGATTTTATGAGTGATTTCTTCAACGAAATACAGTCAATAACTTTATTAATCCAACAACAGCAGACCTCTGGAATCTATGTATTTTTAACTCTTGAGTTTTCTTGTGAGTTTAAGAACAAAGTAAAAGCACCTAACGATTTCTAGCCATATGAGCTCTGACGTTTCTTCTTCAGGATTACAACTAAAAAGTCACTCGCCATCCGGTTCTACAAGAATGAAGTCACTAGTCACTGTAGTCCCTGACCGCAGCACGCCCTGTTAGGAGTTCAGGGTGGAGATGAGGAACGAGGCATGCCGTGCTCTGGGAAAACTGACAGAACAGGCCAGTAGGTCGTTAAATAATTTCCCAAGAAAATTTAATAAACGCAATTTCTTGCATGTTCTCCGTATGTAAAAAGCCCTAAAATCATTAACAGAGACATCTGTTCCTCATGACTAGCAGCAAGCTTCTAACAAGATGTGTTCTTGATTACATGTACCTACCTCACCAAAATCACCAGTATATACTGACCTCCCCCTTACGTCCTTGGGGCAGTTCGTCAGAGCTGACTGAAAGGCTGTCCTCCAGGTTATGGTCCTCAGTAAGTCCTCCCCAAAATATGAACTCTCAGCTCTCATGTTGTGGTTTGTTTTCAGTCGACAAGGACCTCACTGATTTCCCAGGAGATCTCCTCAGGTCAGCCTGCTGTTCTCATTCTCAATGAAGACACCTCCATTTCTCACCTACAGTCCAGACTGGACATCCATTTGTCTACTGATAGAGTCCAAATAAGAATCTCTACTCTTTATTGTTCCAACTATTGGTTAAGATGTGGGTACCGAAGAGGCCTTATGTATGACCAAGACAGAAGAGCATACATGCTTCCTAGACAGAAGCAGTGAAGGTTTTTAATGGGCTCCTTAGCAGGGAGAGTCTGGCTTAAACTCCAGAGTCATCCTCATGGCCTTGTATAGTTGTCTTTATTTAAATTTCTAGCCTCAGCCCATTAAAACATCATAAGATAATACTGAAGAATTGAAATAAAACTATTATTTAAAAAATCATTTGTTAATAAAATGATATTTTTAGCAGTAATATAGGAATGGTTTCTGCTTGTTTTAGGACCCTAATCCTTAGGAAGGTTTCCAAACCTCTAAATGTACTTTAATTGTCCTTCTGACTTTAAAATACCTACTCAGTGCTGTATGCACCAACTGGAAAGAACAGAAAGATGATTGATCCATCAGTGTCCTCTTTCCAAATTGCCTAAATTTAATAAATGAATTTCCACTTAGCTCTGTGTTGCTTTTAGAAATTGTGACCTTGCAGTGTGCATGTTACTGATACCTGCCCTGCTGGAAAGGCTCTACCCCAGTTGTTGCTAAATATATTAAAATCCCTGCCTGTGTCCCTTCTATTCAAGCATGTTTTATTTTGTTTGTCTTTCAAAGGGGCAAAGACATCATGATGGAATGTACGAAATTTCTTGGATTGCATTGTCCCCAGGAATATCCTTCCCTGCTCTGTGATAACTTGCTGGGTCCTAAGGACGAAACAAGTTTGCAGCTGGCACTGAGGTAACCCTCGTCCCTTCCAAGACTCTGCAGGCTGCTGTGGTATCAGTGCTGGGGACACTGCTAGTGGCCACGTCCTTCTGGGAGAACTCTGTGCTATCGCACGCACCTCAATCTTTTCTTCTCTGAAAAAGAATGTTCTGGAGAAACACTTGCCTCAGTGCAGCTCATCTGTGTCCTTCCGTGTCCTGAGGACCTGCCGCTGTTCCAGTGAACGCTTTCAACATCTCTGTTCTCCTTCCAAGTTCTCAAGCTGCTGCTGCCTTTCAACTCCATGTTTCCTGCGCTTTGGGCTTTTTGAACAAATAAGAGTCCTGAAACAGGTGAGTTCCTCCTAGTGCAGTCAGCACGTGGAAGTGCACAAATAGAGGCACAGGTGAGCTCCTGGATTCTCCACCATTGTTCATTGTTGGGCAGGGTGCCATGTATTCGCTGTGTTTCTCTGGGAGCCTGGACAGTCTGGACCTGCAGTGCTTGGCAGGCGGAGAGGGTGGAGCCATATGAGGGTTTCTGACAAACCTAGAACTTTCACTCAGCTTCTGCTTTCCATTGGTGGCTTTGTAGTCTTAAGGGGAAATTGACAGCCAGAAACCCTAATGGAGAAGGAAACAGCTGTATGAATGGGCAGTACAGCTTAATGCAGAGTGAATGGGGAGAGTATACTGGATTTCTACACTGGGAGGAAGTACATGATTATGGTATTTGAAAAATGAAAAATGAAAAAATGGGATCCAGGAAAACAGAGAGGAAGGGGAATTTTGCCATGTATCAGAATCAGCAAATAGATATATGGAATTTTATATATATAATATACCTTATATTATATATTCATAAGTATGTAGCATAGATATATATTATTATATTATTATGCATAAAATTACATACAACTGATGAAACAGTTTTTCCCAATTCTGTTTTTTAGGCTGTCAGTGTTTTGCAGTCAGTGACAGAGAGAGGGAGAGGAGAATTCATTATTCCCATTTAGGTCTATATGAAAAATAAGAAGATAGGCACTACCTGTTTAGCCTTCACTCAGTGGATGATATTCTGCTAAAGGCTCTTTAGTGTTCCAGTTTGTCTAATACCACAGCAACTCTAGGAATATTTTCATTTACTTTATATTTGAGGAAACTGAGCCTCAGGGAAGTTAAGTGATTCTCCAGGATCGCACATATGTCCTGGCAGAATCTACATGCAATGCAGAATCCTATCTCACATATAAATAATTATTTAAATTTCATCCTGTTTAATTCTCAAACCCTTGGTTTCCTTCTTCAGTGCTTCCTGAAGATCGTTGTTCCCTGGCTGACTCCTAACTGCACTGGCTACTCCATCTCTGTGTCCTTGGCAGCCTCTCCTTCTCTTTCTCAGTCTTAAAAGTTGAAGGTCCTCATAAGGTTTAGGTCCTCTTCTCATTCTACATCCTACTCATAAGTAATGACATCCTTACCATATCTTGATTTTCAAATATGCAACAAACACAAATTAATATCTCCATGATGTACATTGTTGTAGATTCCAGATCTGCATATGCATCCACCAATGGGAAATCTGACTTTAGATGTTTGTAGAGCACTTTATAGAATACATCTGCCTTTCCCCTTCTTGAAAAGCCTCATTCCAGATGCTAGTGAGAGAATCCCGTTTCCTTTATCTCTCATTGTAACAGGAAACTTAATTGAACTAATTTTAGCATGATTACTGTTTTTATATCTCTTTCTTTTCCAAACAGAACTCTCCTAAAAGGGAGGTTTGGCATTTGCTTTTTTCACCTCTTTATTCGCAGAACTATTATATATCTGATATAGAAAATGAAGTTGTAAAATATAACCTACTGAAACAAATGAATGATGAGTAGAATTCATCATACAGGACTTCCCTGGTGGCGCAGTGGTTAAGAATCTGCCTGCCAATGCAGGGGACACGGGTTTGATCCCTGGTCCAGGAAGATCCCACATGCCGTGGAGCAATTAAGCCCATGTGCCACAACTACTGAGCCTGAGTTCTGCAGCCCGCAAGGCTCAAATACTGAGCCTGCGAGCCACAACTACTGAAGCCCGTGCACCCTAGAACCCGCACACTGCAACTACGGAGCCCACTTGCCACAACTACGGAAGCCTGTGTGCCAAGAGCCCGTGCTCCGCAACAAGAGAAGCCACTGCAATGAGAAGCCCATGCACCGCAGCAAAGAGTAGCCCCCGCTCGCTGTAACTAGAGAAAGCCCGTGCCTACCAACAAAGACCCAACACAGCAAAAAAAAAAAAAAAAAGAATTCATCATCCATTTTTCAGTATGCTTTGAGAATTTAAGCTATTTCTTTTTATAAGAATAAACAAATCCAAGCTGTCATCTGGGGAAGAGTTTCATAAATTAAACAAGAAAATAATTTGAAAAAAGATAAAGGTAAGCATATTTTATTACATTTGAATACATTATAAAGTTCAATGTGATATTATACAAGCAAAAGTATTTTAAATACCATACATAGTTTGACTGAGATAAAGTAGAAGAATAAAATAGGTGAATACATTAGAGCCTTTCACACTTTAATCACTGTTATTTTGAACTCCTGGTCTGATAATTCCTAAATTTCTACTGTATCTGAGTCTGTTTCTGATATTTGCTCTATCACTTCAAACTGTGTTTTTCACTTTTTAGTATGGTAAGTTTCTTTAAAAGTTGAACTTGATGTACAGAATAAAAGGAACTGAGGTAAATTGACCATTAGATGAGGATTTACATTTATCTTTCTAAGAGGTTGGCTGTGTTTACTTCTAGTCCTGGGCTCTGTTTCTGCCCTCTTTATTTTCCATATCAGCTAAGCTGGCTTATCCTTCAGGATTGGTCTTCTTCTTTTTTTAAAAAAAATTAATTAATTTATTTCTTTATGTTTGGCTGCCTTGGGTCTTCGTTGCTGCGCGTGGGCTTTCTTTAGTTGCGGTGAGCGGGGGCTACTCTTCTTTGCGGTGCAAGGGCTTCTCATTGCGGTGGCTTCTCTCGTTGTGGAGAACAGGCCCTAGGTGCACAGGCTTCAGTAATTGTGGCACGCAGGCTCTAGAGCGGAGGCTCAGTAGTTGTGGCACACGGGCTTAGTTGCTCCGCAGCATGTGGGATCTTCCCGGACCAGGGCTCGAACCGTGTGCCCTGCAGTGGCAGGTGGATTCTTAACCACTGCATCACCAGGGAAGTCCAGGATTGGTTTTCTTGAAAATAGATTTATTAGACCTGTTTGGCAAATAACCACCATAGGAGACAGGTCTGCATCTTGTTCACCATTGTATCATTAGCACAGAGGTCATAACAATTACTCCAAATAATTATTAACAGAGTATTCTTAGATTTTCCATCAGACCTCCCATCAGAAGCTTCTGTTCACCTTGCATCAGAACCTTATATTGAAGTAATTAATAACCATCATTAGATGATTCAGTAGATTTCTACTGAGCCTCTTGGTTCATCATTCTCCATCTCACAATGAAGATGTAGGGCAGTGAAAATGTAGGGCATAGGATGCTAGATAAAATTAGCCTTCTTTGCTTTCCTGGTGTCAGAGTCTTTGTAATGTTATACGTTCTTTTTCAGTTCATATTTTTCTGGACAAGTGTTGTCTTGCTACTACTGAATTACTTTCTGTTTCATTTTGAGTTTAGTAGCTTAATAGGAAAGTAAAAACGGAAACATAAAGGGCCTGTACCATGATTTTCCATAATGTTCAATACATCACCGATTTCCTTCTCCATTCAGCTTTCTTGGAAAGCGTCATTGCATTTGATGCACTGAAGTAAAATGAAAACAGATACAAACCTGACTATGATGAGAGTGAAAGAAGTAAAGTGACTCCCCTGGTAAAACAATGACAATGGGAGTTCTTCTCTTGTCACTCTTCCACCTACTCCAGTATGGTTTCTGCTGATTAATTCCACCAAATCAGCTCTCAGTAAGGTCAGTTCCATCTGTTTCCCATGTAGTGGATGATTTCAATCTACAGAGCAGCTTACTGACAATCAATATAATGTTAATCAAAATGATGATAAATTATCCTTGTGAATAATTAAATATGTCATGTTTTAAAGTAAATAAAATATTAAACATGATTATGAGTTACAGTACATCAAATCCATGAAATCTCTTCTGAGGCAAAAATGTTTCAGAAAGGGAAAACCATGCAGAGAATAAAATGATCCACCTTCTACTCTAGGTCCCAGCCTTGCATAGGACCTCCTTTCTCTCCTCCAATTCAGATGGCAAATATCTCAAACCTGTTTTCTGTGTATATTGTCATTAACTTCTCTTACTCATCCTTCCACCTTCTCTTCACCTTCTGCTGATTAAGTCTACCAAACAAGCTCTCACTAAGTGGCCAATGCCATCTCTTTTCCCAATGTAGGGAGCATTTGCCATCTACGTTTTCATGAATGCTTTGAGTCTTCTAAGCAGTTTCAGTCTTTTCAAACACGGTCTTCTCACCATTCTCTCTCGTCCTGTTAACATATGGCCATTCCATATCTGCTTCCTTTGTGGTGTTCCCTCCCTTTTAAGGTTAAGGTCATAGGACTCAATTTTAAGTCCTTTTCTCATTCTATACTCTCCTCGCATTTGATCACTTCTTCAGTTCCATGCTTTACACTTCATGGGATTGCTTGTAAATTGCCATCTCCAGTATCCAATGGACATTTGCACTGAAGTGTCTACTAGTTAGCTATAGGTAATATCTACTACTTTTATTTTTGTATCCTCACACGGCTTGATCCACCTTCTACTGGGGGAGTTCCATTTTTCTCCCCACTCATTGTAGCATTCAACCTAACTGATATTCATTTCTACTACAAATCAGGACTATTTTAAAAATAAGTAATAAAATTTAATTGAATTATGAATTAATTATTGTTTTTAGGTTACTCTCCTTAAAAAAAAAATCAAAGTTATAAAAAGCAAGATTGGATTAGTTATGTTCACATCTGTGTCCTGAGGGCAACACAGAACCTGACTAGAGGAAGTCTATTTTTATTTCTAATGTGAGAATCGTAATGATAGTCAAGGAATTGTAGCACATTCTTTAATCATTTTGCACATCCAGGCTTGGTGTTTCTTTTTTAAAGAATAAACAAATGAAGTTTTCTATAGTAAGAATTTAATGAACAAAGAAAACTCATAAACTGAGTTAATACAAAGTATATATTTTTTCTCTTAACCACAGTGTATACATGCACATAATATTATGTAAATAAAAATAATTTAAATCTTTATAAATATTGAAATAAATATTAAAATAGATAAATAAATAAGTAGATAAGTAAGTAGATAGATCAGCGTAGGCATCTATGAGGGACTAGTGCCTGTAGAGTAGAACATCATGTTGCTTAATATTCCTGAAAACACTTGACAAATTAATTCAATTCAGGGCGTGATGACAGCAGAAATGAGAGTCTTTGACATGGCAGCACAGGTGGAAGTGTGGTCTCGTTATTGAGAATCCTTTCCGTGTTGAAGCAGGTGTGTGTCATTCCTTCCTCCTGAGTCTTTCTTGCAAGTTTGTTGATGAAGAGAAGGATCTCATGACTTCTGCTCTGACAATCTCCCAGGCACAAGGGCTGTATTTCTTCTCTTGCAGATAGACAGTGATTCTGTGGAAGTATTTCCTCACAGCCAGGATGGAGTCCTCCTTCAGCAGGGGAGTCCCTTCCAGCCCCGCCTCCTGCATCAGACAGGCTTGCAGGTCAGTGAGCTGCTGAGAAAGTGCAGTGCAGAACTTGTCCAGGAGGGTCTCATCCCAAGCGGCAGCCGAGCCCTCCGTGCTGAAGAGCCGGAAGGTCTGCTGGATCGTCTCATGGACGACAGCGATGGCTTGAGCCTTCTGGAACTGGTTGCCTCCAAACGCCTCCTGGGGGAATCCAAAGTCATTTCTGTCCTTCAGGCAGGTGAAGGGGGAGATTCTCCTCATTTGTTGCAGGAGCATCAGGGCCCTCGTGTTAGCCAGGCTGTGGGTCTGAGGCAGGTCACAGCCCAGAGAGCAGGTGGAGTTGCAGCTGAGCAGCAGCAGGGCCAGGAGTAAGGACAAGGTTGGGGCCATCGGGGACCTTGTAGATGCTGCTGGCCTGGCTGAGGTGGGGACTCTGTGAACCCTGCTCTCTAGGTTCTCTGAAGACCTTCCTTCAGGCCTGGGTCTTAAATAGGGACATACTCATTTCCATTTTCTGAATATTTCTTGTTACTTTCTACTTCTGTTTTTGCTTTTCATTTTGCACTCTCCAAATGGGTTAGGGCAGTGTTTCACAAATATTTTTTTCCATTATTGCCTCTGCCTCTGCCCACAGAGCCTTCTTAGATAGTTTTTCGTAATTGCCCCCCCCAACATGAAATTTTGATAACACATATGTCCTGTGTATGTATTTATGTACTCCATGGATATCTCTACTCTGTACATATAAAAAGTGCAAAGCTTACTCTTTGTATTCACTGCAGGGTTAAGAATGACAAAAAGTTTTAAAGCTATTGAATTTTTTAAAAATTTTTATTGGAGTAGAGTTGGTTTAAAGTGTTGTGTTAGTTTCAGGTGTACAGCAAAGTGAATCAGTTATACATATACATATATCCACTCTTTTTTAGATTCTTTTCCCATATAGGTCATTATAGAGTATTGAGTAGAGTTCCCTGTGCTACAAAGTAGATCCTTATTATTTATCTATTTTGTATATAGTAGTGTGTATATGTCAATCCCAATCTCCCAGTTTATCCCTCCCCCCCTTACCCTCTGGTAACCATAAGTTTGTTTTCTACATCTGTCACTCTGTTTCTGTTTTGTAGATAAGTTCATTTGTACCCTTTTTTTAGATTCCACATATAAGCTATATCATATGATATTTGTCTTTCTCTGTCTGACTTACTTCACTTGGTATGACCATCTCTAGGTCCATCCATGTTGCTGCAAATGGCATTATTTCATTCTTTTTTATGGCTAAATAATATTCCATTATATATATGTACTACATCTTCTTTATCCATTCCTCTGTCAATGGACATTTAGGTTGCTTCCATGTCCTGGCTATTGTAAATAGTGCTGCAGTGAACATTGGGGTGCATGTATCTTTTCTTCCCTTTTTTCTCTATTTTTTTTATTACTTTTTATTGGAGTATAGTTGCTTTACCTTGTTGTGTTAGTTTCTGCTGTACAGCAAAGTGAATCAGTTATATGTATAAATATATCCTCTCTTTTTTGGGTATCCTTCCCATTTAGGTCACCACAGATCACTGAGTAGAGCTCCCTGTGCTATACAGTAGGTTCTCATTCGTTATCTATTTTATACATAGTAGTGTATATATATCCATCCCAATCTCCCAATTCATCCTACCCCACTTTTCCCGCCTTGGTATCCATAAGTTTGTTCTCTACATCTGTGTCTCTATTTCTACTTTGCAAATAAGTTCGTCTGTACCATTTTTCTAGATCCACATATGAGCGATATTATACAATATTTGTTTTTTTCTTTCTGACTTACTTCACTCTGTATGACAGTCTCTAGGTCCATCCACATCTCTGCCAATGGCACAATTTTGTTCCTTTTTATGGCTAATATTCCACTGTATATATGTACCACATCTTCTTTATCCATTCATCTGTTGATGGACATTTAGGTTGCTTCCAGTTCCTGGCTATTGTAGATAGTGCTGCTATGAACATTGGGTGCATGTATCTTTTTGAATTATGGTTTTCTTCGGGTATATGCCCAGGAGTGGGATTGCTGGGTCATATGGTAGTTCTATTTTTAGGGTTTTTAAAAATTATTTATTTATTTGGCTGAGCCAGGTCTTAGTTGCAGCATGTGGGATCTTTAGTTGCAGCATGCGAGATCTTTTTGTTGCGGCATGCAGGCTCTTAGTTGTGGCATGCAGGATCTAGTTCCCTGACCAGGGATTGAACCCGGGCTGCCTGCATTGGGCGCGCAGAGTCTTAACTGCTGGACCACCAGGGAAGTTCCTATTTTTAGTTTTTTAAGGAACCTCCATACTGTTCTCCATAGTGGCTGTATCAATTTACATTCCCACCAACAGTGCAAGAGGGTTCCCTTTTCTCCACACCCTCTCCAGCATTTATTGTAGGTTTTTTGATGATGGCCATTCTGACCAGTGTGAAGTGATACTTCATTGTAGTTTTGATTTGCATTTCTCTAATAATTAGTGATGCTGAGCATCATGTGCTCTTTGGCCATC